>NC_064649.1:110492248-111141998 GCF_023864345.2 Schistocerca serialis cubense
CTGGAGTCTGGAGAAACTGTCAGTTCGACACACTACAAGAGGACATTGACTAAGCTGAAAGGCCTAATTCCCAGGCAAGGCCAGAGAAGGAGACCAACATGACAAATCCATACTCCAAACGAGTTCTGCGACCACGCAACTCACTGCAAGATTCCGCTGAACTGTTTTACACGTCTATCGTACAGTCATGATTTAGCGCTTTCAGACTTCCGACCCTTTGGCCCTCTGAAAGATGGACTGCGTGGCGAACAGTTTCAAGACTTCGATGCTGTTGTTAAAGCTGTGAGGAAGTGTTCAAATGGCTCTGAGCACTATGGGACTTAACATCTACGGTCATCAGTCCCATAGAAATTAGAACTACTTAAACCTATCACACAACACCCAGTCATCATGGGGCAGAGAAAATCCCTGATCCCGCCGGGAATCGAACCCGGGAACCCGGGCGTGGGAAGTGAGAACGCTACCGCACGACGAAGAGTTTAGCTCCAGCGGGTTCCGATTTGCACAAGCCCGGTATGCAGGCTCTGGTTCATAGTGGGGAAAAATGCGTAACGAATGGTGGTGACTACGTGGAAAAATGACAGTCTGTAAGCTGAAATACTGCTTGGTTTAGCTTTGCTGTTGTGATTTATGTATGTCCTGCAGTTTCCGTGAGTAAAAATAGGAGGAATTACTTTCGGAACAGCCCTTCTATAGGCAATGCATCCTGCTGTAACAAGGAAAAGAAGGGAAGCAATAGAAAAAAAGGCCTGTGTCAGAACACAAACAGACGAATGTGCTCTTGTTTAAAAAACTTTTATAGAAAAGCGGGGAGCCAGCTGGACCAGTCCTCATTCTGCCTAGCTTGCCAATCATTCAATCATTCTCGCAGCCGAACATATTCGCTCTCTTTTTGTGCTGAAAGAGAGTGGCAAGGAGACAATGGTGGACAGTGGAAGGGGGAGGAGACCGTGAGAGAAAACAGTGATAGTGGGAGAGCGGAAGTGAGAGTGAAAGGGGAGATCAATAAAGAAAACAGAAATGGAACGCAAGAGAGGAAATAGAGATGGTCAGTGAGGGATGTGGCAGTAAAGGAGAAAAAAAGATGAGTGGAGATAGGAGTAGTGGGAGCAAGAGGGGGAGAGAATATAGTGGAAATGAAAAAAACAGATGACTCAAGATCTTTCAAAGGCCCCAAGGTGGGGGGAGGGGAGGTTCGGATCCTCCCAGACCCCCTACTCCCCTGAGTTGAAATTTCATGGTCTGCTGATCAAAAGTCGGTGCAAACAATCGCTAAGGACATGTCTGGAGATGAAGAATACTGAGTATTGTAAAACACTCAGTATAATGTCGTTTATTGAAACTTAACTACACTTCTCCATCAATCACTATATACACACAAAGAAAACAAATAACATGTAGACGACTGTTCATCAAGAGCATCGGTGAGGTCTGTCGGAGCTGGTCCTAGCTCGGCGAGTAACCGGCTGTACTGCTGCTGCGCTGGCCTTATAAAGCCGGCGGAAGTCGGCGGACTACTTCAACTTTCCCTGTGTCTGTGAGGCGACCTCTGCAGAAAAAGGTTCGCATTAGTCTCTAGGAAGTTCTGTTTATTTCGAAGAATTGTTTTCCTCTTGGTTGCGCCTGCAAGTGCTTGTGTATGTTATATGGTACACAAGAGTGTCTTGAGTGTAGTCTGCCTGCCAGGGTCGGTCTGTGGCAGACGTAACAGGAGACGAGGCAATGGTGGATGAAAGGAAAGACGGCAGATTGTACACGAGAAAGAAAAGGCAATGGGAATGGGGGAGAAAAAGAATGGGACGAAAAGAATGGTGATGGAACAGAGAGGCAGTGAAAGTGCCACAGAAGGAGACAGTGGTAAGGAAGAGCGGGAGGAAAGATGAAGACAGTGTCAGTGGGAGATACAGACAGCAGGAAGGGCCACTGGGAGGAAAAGGAGACGGCAGTAGAGAGAGGGACATGCTGAATATGAAGGATTCATTACGAAGAGAGGATAGCTATAAGGATTAAGTATGTTCAGTGTTAAAAAAGAGGTCCACTACATCCGCATGTCTAAATTTTCGGTCAGGAAGGCAGAATAAGTATTGGGCCAGCTGCTTCCCCACATTTTTAATATATTTTTTTTAATTTTATACCTCTAGTTCTGTAGGACCAAATTGAGGAGTAAATCTCCAAGGTCGTGGAACGTATCAGTACACGAAATTACAACATAAACGTAAAAAACAGATAAAATAAAATGTTTATGAACCCAAAAAAGAAAAGCCATAAGTTTACGTAAACAGAATCAACAATATAATACAGGAATCAGCTTACTTTTTCAAGGAAATCCTCGAGAGAATAGAAAAAGTGACCCATGAGGAAAATATTCAATTCAGATCTGAAAGCGCATGGGTTGCTGCAAACATTTTGGGATTCTTGTGATAGCTTATTAAAAATGGATGCAGCAGTATGCTGCACATCTTTCTGCACGAGACTTAAGGAAGTGCGAACCAAATGCAGACTGGATTTCTGCCTAATATTAACTGAGGCAAAGCTGCTGGTACTTGGGAATAAACTGATATTGTTAACAAGAAACGATAGTAAAAAATGTATATACACTACTGCCCATTAAAACTGCTACACCACGAAGATCATGTGCTACAGACGCGAAATTTAACCGTCAGGGAGAAGATGCTGTGATACGCAAATGATTAGCTTTTCAGAGCATTCACACAAGGTTGGCGCCGGTGGTGACACCTACAACGTGCTCACAAGAGGAAAGTTTCCAACCGATTTCTCATACACAAACAGCAGTTGACCGGCGTTGTCTGGTGAAACGTTGTTGTGATGCCTCGTGTAAGGAGTAGAAATGCGTACCATCACGTTTCAAGATCGGATTGTTGCCTATCGCGATTGCGGTTTATCGTATCGCGACATTGCTGCTCGCGTTGGTCGAGATCTAATGAATGTTAGCAGAATATGGAATCGGTGGATTCAGGAGGGTAATACGGAACGCCGTGCGGGATCCCAACGGCCTCGTATCACTAGCAGTCGAGATGACAGACATCTTATCCGCACGGCTGTAACGGATCGTGCAGCCACGTCTCGATCCGTGAGCCAACAGATGGGGACGTTTGCAAGACAACAACCATCTACACGAACAGTTCGACGACGTTTGCAGCAGCATGGACTATCAGCTCGGAGACCACGGCTCTGGTTACCCTTGACGTTGCATCACAGACAGGAACGCCTGCGATGGTGTACTCAACGACGAACCTGGGTGCACGAATGGCAAAACGTCATTTTTTCGGATGAATCCAGATTCTGTTTACAGCATCATGATGGTCGCATCCGTGTTTGACGACATCGCGGTGAACGCACATTGGAAGCGTGTATTCGTCATCGCCATTCTGAGGGATGACCAGGGGTAACGGTATGGGGTGTTATTGGTTACAAGTCTCGGTCACCTCTTGTTCGCATTGACGGTACTTTGAACAGTGGACGTTACAATTCAGATGTGTTACGACCTGTGGTTCTACCCTTCATTCGTTCCCCTACATTTCAGCAGGATAATGCACTACCGCATGTTGCAAGTCCTGTGCGGGCCTTGCTGGATACAGAAAATGTTCGACTCCTGCCCTGGCCAGCACATTCTCCAGATCTCTCACCAACTGAAAACGTCTGGTCAATGGGGGCCGAGCAACTGTCTCGTCACAATACGCCAGTCACTACTGTTGATGAGCTGTGTTATCGTGTTGAAGCTGCATGGGCAGCTGTACCTTTACACGCCATCCAAGCTCTGTTTGACTCAATGCTCAGACATATCAAGGCCGTTCTTACGGCCAGAGGTGGTTGTTCTGGGTACTGATTTCTCAGGAACTATGCACTCAAATTTTGTGAAAATGTAATCACATGTCAGTTCTGGTATAATATATTTGTCCAATGAATACCCGTTTATCATCTGCATTTCTTCTTGGTGTAGCAATTTTTAATGCCAGTTGTGTATTTCGAGGCCAATGTCAAAATACCCAGACTAGTGAACATGGGTCGACGAGACGCGAACTTACACCACCTGTTGCCCGACTCGGCCGTTTTCGAGCTAAAAATATCGTGGAGAATGGGAAGATTACCCCAAAATATAGTACCATACGTCACAAGCGAATAAAAATAAGCAAAGTAGACTACTTTTCGCTCGAACTTTGACTTACTTCAGATACCGTTCGAATAGTAAAAATTGCAGCATTGAGTCTTTGAACAATATCCACAAAGTGGGCTTTTCACGACAGTTTACTATCGATCTGAACACCTAGAATTTTGAACTGTTCAGTTTCACTAATCACATGCCCCTTCTGTAAAATTAAAACATTGGGCTTTCTTGAATTGTGTGTTAGAAACTTTAAACCTGAGTCTTACTGTGATTTTGAGTTAGTTAACTTTCTACAAGCCATGAACATGTCAGGAAATGCACTATTTGAAACCCAGCCATTGTTGCACACAACACCCTTTACTACCAAGCTACTGTCATCAGCAAACAGAAACATTTTAGAGCCACCCGTAATATTAGAGGGCATATCATTTATATAACTAAGAGACAGGAGTGGCCCCAACACTGATCCCAGGGGCACACCCCATTTGACTGCACCCCACTCAGACCCCACATCACAGCCATTCTCAACACTGTGAATAATGACCTTTGGCTGTCTGTTCTTAAAGTAAGAGGTGAACCAACTGTGAGCTGCTCCCTGTACTCCATAATAGTCCAACTTCTGGAGCAATATTTTGTGATCAACAGAATAAAACGCCTTGGTTAAATCAAAAAAGAAGCATAGCGTTCGAAACCTTTTGTTTAATCCATCCAGTACCTCACAGACAAAAGAGAATATAGCAGTTTCAGTTGTTATAGCACTTCTAAATCCATCCTTACATACACAGACTTTTCAATAACTTTAGCGCCGCGCGGGATTAGCCTAGCGGTCTAAGGCGCTGCAGTCATGGACTGTGCGCCTGGTCCCGGCGAAGGTTTGAGTCCTCCCTCGGTGTGTGTTTGACCTTAGGATAATTTAGGTTGATTAGTGTGCAAGCTTAGGGACTGATGACCTTAGCAGTTAAGTCCCATAAGATTTCACACGCATTTGAACATTTTTGAATAACTTTAGCAAACACTGATTGCATAGAAATAGGCGTGAAATGGTCTACATTATCCATTCAGTCCTTTATATACGGTGGCTTTGTAGTGAGTACTTTAATCGTTCAGAAAACTCAAATTTTTTAGAGGAAAAATTACAAATATGGCAAAGTACAGGGCTAACATGTGCAGCACAGCACTGTAATATTCCGCTAGGTACTCCATCATATCAGTGAAAGGCCGTAGTGCTCAGTGATTTAATTACTGACTCAATCTCCCTCTTGTCTGTATCACAGAGGAGTATTTCAGACATCAGTCTCGGAAAGGCATTTTCCAAGGGAGTTATATGATTCCCTTTAGAAACTAAGTTTTTGTTTAATTCACCAGCAATGCTCAGAAAGTGATTGTTAAATACTGTACGTATTTCCAACTTATTAATAATAGAGACTTTTAAACGATTTAGAATTATAGCCCAAATTTTCACGTAGAATCGATCGGTCGTGCTGGTTGTTATTATTCTTGTGTCGGAAACGTACATAAAACACGGATTATACAACTGTTGACAGATCAGCACAGTTTATGTAATCTTTGACCAAAATTTGGCAACTTGGAGTGCATTTTCTGTTGCCCAGGTAAGGGCATCTCCTGTGCAGGTGTTTGGACGCAGTCGACACAGAAGCATATGCTGAACGGTGTGTTCTTCCCTGCAGTCACATTGGGTTTTGTTTTCTTAAGCGTATCCGGACTTTGTCAGGTTAGTCCTTGATCTGCCCACTTCTGATCCCAGCCTAATCGAGGGCTCCCAGATCGTCCAGATCTCGTCGTGACCAGAGGATAGAGATTCTGACAGTCTTTCCTACCCGGAGGGTGGGATGTCTCAGTCATTCATAGCTGCAGCATGGCTTCATCATAAGTGATTGTTAGTTTCTCTGATGTTCTAAGGAAACTTTTCCTTGACGTTAGTCGTTGTGGGCAGGGTCGTTGCCCATGCAAGAGATGCGTTACTTCCTGGTGCAGTTTCGTTCTTTCCCTGGTGGTTCTATTTCTTTTTCCCTGTCTGCCACTATTTCTCTCCGATGATGATGATGATTGGGTATGTAGGGCGCTCGACTGCACAGTCATCAGTGCCCATACAAAGTCCTAATTTTTACACAGTCCAGTTTTTGCACAGTCCAATCTAACCACTGTCACGAATGATGATGATGATGACGATGATGCCGGCCGCAGTGGTCTCGCGGTTCTAGGCGCTCAGTCCGGAACCGCACGACTGCTACGGTCGCAGGTTCGAATCCTGCCTCGGGCATGGATGTGTGTGGTGTCCTTAGGTTAGTTAGGCTTAAGTAGTTCTAAGTTCTAGGGGACTGATGACCACAGATGTTAAGTCCCATAGTGCTCAGAGCCATTTGCACCATTTGATGACGATGATGATGATGAAATGATGAGGCCGACACAAACACCCAGTCCCCGGGCAGAGAAAATCCCCAACCCAGCCGGGAACTGAATATGGACCCGGTGATCCAGAGGCAGCAACGCTAACCGCTAGACCACGAGCTGCAAACTTACGAGTATTTCTCTCCGAACAGGAGGCGATGCAATTCCTGAAAGGTGGTAGATCTGATTTCAAGCAGCCTTTGGTAATTCTGCGTGTGTCGTTTAGGACAATCTCCACCTGTTTGCCACGAGTTGACTTATACGAAACAGGACAGGCATACTCTCCAGTAGAGTAGCATAATGCCATTGCAGAAGTTCGGATCGTTTCAGGCTTGGCTGCCCCACTGTTATCCGGCCAGATTTCTGAGTAGGTTGTTCCTGGTGGAGATTTTTTATTTGAAATTTATGCAGTGTTTTTTGAACATCAGAGATGTGTGAAGTGTTATCCTAGGTATTCCAGAGAGTCACTGTCTACAAACTTAACCCCTGACCTTTCTATCTTTAACTTGGTTTCGCTATTTCTCAGCTGGAAAGCACGCACTTGTGTCTTTGTTGTGTTTGGTTTAATCTGGTTTTGCTATGTAGTATTGAGCCGTGCGTCGCTCGTGTTCCCGCCATCATGTATTTTACTCCCTGTTTTTAACGTACCTCCACCTCACCGCGTTAATTTAAATTACTGCTGTCACCGAGTTGCTGCTTTGCCTGACCGTGAGCGGCGTTAGCAGCACGTATCCATATATCCCCTCTCGGAATACCTTTGGTCGACTGCCATTACTTCCTGGTCATTGTTTGTCATAAGAAGTTCGGGTCGCAAATTCGGGTCTGCCAGTCAGTTGGAACGCGTCTGGAGCGCAGTCCGGACCTGCCAGTCGGGGAGTTGCAAGCAGCACTAGTGCAGTCGGGTTGGAGCAGCAGTGAGGTCTGCGTCGACATGGCTCGCCCCACCATTGCCGCCACGCATCACTTCAGCCGGGCCACGGCCTTGGTTGGTCGTCGGTCGGTCGTCCTACTGGACGACGCGTTTTGGCTCGCCAGTCGTTCATCAGTCGGCTGTGTGTGTGTGTGTGTGTGTGTGTGTGTGTGTGTGTGTGTGTGTGTGTGTGTGAGTGCATCGACTTCGATTTGTCTTCGTGCGTGCTTAGTTACTGTTGGGTGTCGTTCAGGTCTTCGTGCAAGTGTTTCTCTGGTTGTGTGTGTAGATGGTGTTATTTCCATTGACGACTATTTTAAATGTTGTCGGCACCCTGGGGGCAGTCGGTCAATTGCGGCGCACCTGGGAAGCGGTCCAGTCGGCTGGGTCCGCTGAAGGTCCCTGCACAGTGTGGAGTTGTCTGTCCGATCGCTGCGAGCTTCGTGGCTCACCGATCCAGGACGTCAAAGTTGAGTAGTGGTTTCAACTGCCCAAGCCACATCCATTCATGTTGTGTGGTTCGTTTCGGTGGTTCGCTGTTGGGGAGGTTTTCTTGTGAGCAACATCAAGTGTTTGTATTGCTGAAATTTAGCCACCATGTGGTGGAATTAACTGTATTGGTCGAGTACAATTCAAGTGCACCAGTGGAATTTTCTGCCTAGTGGCCGTTAGTGTTCCGGTTACCTGCCCTGGCCATTAACGTAATTTCAGGCAATGTCTTTCCTCACCTGTTGTTGCTGTCCAACACACTGTGTGACAGCTAAATACACATACATATTTGATTGTGGATAATCACGCCCATAACATTTTGTGTTTGGATTCTCATGCACTGATTGGTGGCAAGCAAGTCGTCTGTTGGTCGGTCCGTGGCTGCCCCCTGGTTGGGTTCCGACGGATCAGGTGTAGTTGGGCTCACCACGTGTCTCACCTAAGTGAAGGAGGGCAGACCGACCCCCTGGAGGCTTCTGAGTGCTGTTGCCTTTATTGTCTTTCCTGTCGGTGTTTAACCCTTTCAGACCCGAAATTTTTCTGGAGGAAGAAAAATTTTTATTTATATGGTAGTGGTCTTAGGTGATTTTTTAATGACTTTAGGAGCAAGATTTATACAAAAATATGTACCCGTTTCCAAAACGTACTTTGTTCACTTGGCTTCACTTTAAGGACTAAAGTAACTAATTATGAAATATTCTCTATTGTTATAATTAGTAAAATGATCATTCAATAATTTTCATGTAAAATAAGAACAACGATATTCAATTATATACTGGAATATAGCGAACTATGTATTCTGGTGGTCACAAGTTGCTGAGCGCTGCTACATTGGCCTGCTGATATTTTTATAGTGATGCCCAACGGATGGCAGCATTTGCGCGTGATGAAAAGTGTGTAGCTCAGGTTAGCTTAGGGAACAAGTACTTTTGTTGCAGCTAACAGACTGTAAAAGTTAATGTACACAATTGTAGCCAAAGGGTCTGAAAGCGTTAATTATCTGTTTATAATCTATCATAGCCAATGACAAAAAGAATTTCTTGGTTTTACTGTGTTTGAATTCCGGTAAGTGGATATTTGCTGAATGGTTATTGCCATTGTGCTGTCTTTTCTTTTAGTCCGGTTTCAGATACTTAAAACTTAAGGCTTATGGATATATATATATATATATATTTAATTTTTGCAAAATTATTTGTGGGCCTTCACCTTTGCAACCTTATTCTTAAAATTACCTTTCAAGCTTAAACAATGGGGCTTGGAACCTTATTCTTAAAATTACCTTTCAAGCTTAAACACTGTGGCTTTCTGCTTGTGAAAGGTTATGTCTTATGTTTTATCGTGGGGCTTCTGCCGTTTGTTTTGCATCTTGTTTATATTTGTTTACCCACCCTTGCCTTGAGGCTTTCAGCCTAGCAGTGATACACATTTAATTATTTTATTTGTAATTGTAGCCGTATGTTTTCAGTCACTTGAAATTTACCTTGTTGATTTTTTAGATTTCTTGTGTGGAGGCCTTCAGCAGTGAAGATTTGGAGATTGAAACTTGTAGTTGTAAAAGTTGTGCTATCTGCCGGTTTGGTCGTAAATGTGTTATTAAATTACAATAAATTACATTTTTAAGTTGAAACTGCCCCCAACCGTTTTTGGCCCTTTCTACAACCCTTATCACCTATTCTCCCCAGTGGGTTTACAGGGCGTATAAAGTATGTTGACAGATGTTCAAGAGCATTCTTTAGGGTGATTCCTGATGCATCTAAGTTTGTGCTATCGGTTGGCAGAGTGAGATCATCAGCATCCTGCAGTTGCGGACTATGGGTTGGTCGTTAGTATATACACTGTAGAGTCAAAGAAACTGGTGCATTTGCCTAAAATCGTGTAAGGCTCCCGCTACCTGCTAAAATTGCCACAGCGTGTCGTCGCATGTACTCGACTAATGTCTGAAGCACTGCTAGAGGGAACTGACGCTATCACTGCTGCACTGCCCTCCATAAATCCGTGAGAGTACGAGTGGTGGAGATCTCTGCTGAACAGTTCAAGTTCACGTTTGGGGAGTTTGGTAGCCAGCGGAAGTGTTTAAATTCAAAAGGGTGTTTCTCCAGCCACTCTGTAGCAATTGTGGACGTGTGGGAGGTCGCATTGTCCTGCTGGAAGTGGCCAAGTCCGTCGGAATACGCAGTGGACATGAATGGATGCAACTGATCAGGCAGGGTGCTTACGTACGTGTCACCTGGCAGAGTCGTATCTAGACGTATCAGGGGTACCATATCACTCCAACTGCACACGCCCCACACCTGTACAGAGCCTCCACCAGCTTGAACAGTCCCCTGCTGACATGCAGATTCATGGTACACTAGTGAGTCGACTACAACACCACGTTGAAACTCGCTTAAATCTTGTTAACCTGCCATTGTAGCAGCAGTAACTGATCTAACAACTGCGTCACATACTTATTGCCTTACATAGACGCAGCGTCGTATTCTGCCTGTTTACATACCTCTGTATTTGAATACGCATTCTCATACCATTTCATTCGGCAATTCTACACTTGCATGGATATTCTGGAAATCACATTTAAGTGCCTGGCAGAGGGTTCATCGAACCACAATTCTCTATTATTCCAATCTCGTATAGCACGCGGAAAGAATGAACGCCTATATCTTTCCGTACGAGCACTGATTTCCCTTATTTTATCGTGGTGATCGTTCCTCGCTATGCAGGTCGGTGTCAACAAAATATTTTCCCATTCGGAGGAGAAAGTTGGTGATTGGAATTTCGTGAGAAGATTGCGTCTCACCGAAAAACGTCTTTCTTTTAACGATTTCCAGCCCAAATCCTGCATCATTTCACTGACACTCTCTCCCACATTTCGCGATAATGCAAAACGTGCTGCCTTTCTTTGAACTTTTTCGATGTACTCCGTCAGTCTTATCTGGTAAGGATCCCGCACCGCGCAGCAGTATTCTAAAAGAGGACGGACAAGCGTAGTGTAGGCAGTCTCCTTAGTAGGTCTGTTACATTTTCTTAGTGTCCTGCCAATAAAACGCAGTCTTTGGTTAGCCTTCCCCACAACATTTTCTATGTGTTCCTTCCAGTTTAAGTTGTTCGTGATTGTAATACCTAGGTATTTACTTGAATTTACGGCTTTTACATTAGACTGATTTATCGTGTAACTGAAATTTAACGAGTTCCTTTTAGCACTCATGTGGATGACCTCACACTTTTCGTTATTTAGGGTCAACTGCCACTTTTCGCACCATTGAGATTTCTTTTCTAAATCGTTTTGCAGTTTGTTTTGATCTTCTGATGACTTTATTAGTCGATAAACCACAACGTCATCTGCAAACAACCGAAGGCGGCTGCTCAGATTGTCTCCCAAATCGTTAATACAGATAAGGAACAGCAATGGGCCTAGAACACTACCTTGGGGAACTTCAGAAATCACTACTGTTTTACTCGATGACTTTCCGTCAATTACTATGAACTGTGACCTCTCTGGCATGTAATCACAATTCCAGTCACATAACTGAGACGATATTCCATAAGTACCCAATTTCATTACGAGCCGCTTGTGTGATACAGTGTCAAATGCCTTTCGGAAATCCAGGAATACGGAATCGATCTGATATCCCTTCTCAATAGCATTCAACACTTCATGTGAATAAAGAGCTAGGTGTGATTCACAGGATGTTTATTAAACCCAAGTTGACTCTGTGTGAATAGACCGTTTTCTTCGAGGTAATTCATTATGTTCGCACACAATATGTGTTCCAAAATCCTGTATCGTATCGACGTTAACGATATGGGCCTGTAGTTTAGAGGATTACTCCTACTACCTTTCTTGAATATTGGAGTGACGTGTGCAACTTTCCAGTCTTTGGGTACGGATCTTTCGTCGAGCCAACGGTTGTATATGATTGTTAAGTATGGCGCTAATGCGTCAGCACACTTCGAAAGGAACCTAATTCGTATACAGTTTGGACCAGAAGACTTGCTTTTATTAAGTGATGTAAGTTGCTTCACTACTCCTAGGATATTTACTTCTACGTTGCTCATGTTGGCAGCTGTTCTCGATTCGAATTCTTGAATATTTACTTCGTCTTTTGTGAAGGCATTTCGGAAGGCTGTGTTTAGTAGCTCTGCTTTGGCAGCACTGTCTTCGACAGTATCTCCATTGCTATCGCGCAGAGAAGGCATTGATTGTTTTTTGCCGCTAACATGCTTGACATACTCCCAGAATGTCTGGATTTTCAGCCAGGTTTCGAGACAAAGTTTCGTTGTGGAAACTGCTATAAGAATCTCGCATTGGAGTCGGCGCTAAATTTCGAGTTTCTGTAAAAGATCGTCAATCTTGGGGACTTTGTGTCTGTTGAAATTTGGCACAGAATGGGATTTTCTCTCTGCAGTGGAGTGTGGGCTGAAATGAAACTTCCTGGCAGATTAAAACTGTGTGCTGGACCGAGACTCGAACTTGGGTCCTTTGTCTTTCACGGGCTAGTGCTCTACCATCTGAGCTACCCAAACGCCGGCACGGTAGGTCAGCGTCATCGGTCAGAGAGCCGGTTGGCCTCTTTAATAAAAAAATGAGTGGAAGGATCAACCACAGAACTTGAACAGGATGTCTTGCGACGCCCGTAACGACCAAACATAACGAACAAAATGAAAAAAAAGTGAAAAGTTTAATTAAAAAAAAAAAAAAGTTGTTAGAGCAGTCGCCCGCGAAAGGCAAAGGTCCCGAGTTCGAGTCTCGGTCTGGCACACAGTTTTAATCCGCCAGGAAAGTTTCGTTTTAAATTTGGCATGTTTGTTTCGTTGTTTCTCCAACAGTGTTCTAACCCGTTTTGTGTTCAGTTCAGTGTATATTGAACGGAGCTGGGGTTTACGGACTTCCCTGGCAAAAAGCAATTTTTCTGTAGCCTCCATCAGATGTGCCGCAGTGGATACACCGGTTTCCGTGAAGTTAAGCGCTTTCGGACGTGGGCGGCACTTGGGTGGGTGGCCATCCACGCCGCCATGAGCTGTTGCCATTTTTGTGGGTGCAATCAGTCTCGTGATGCCAATTGAGGAGCTACTCGACCGAATAGTAGCGGCTTCGGTCAAGAATACCATCATAACGACCGGGAGAGCGGTGTGCTGCCGATACGCACCTCCGATCCGCATCCTCCACTGAGGATGACACGGCTGTCCGACGGTCCCGGTAGGCCACTCGTGTATGATTTTCCGCCTTAAAATGAGAGGTGAGGTTGGTAATAGTTCCCCATCTCAAGATGTTCATCGTTATGGAGGATGCCAGCAGCAGCAGAATGCAGTGCGTGGCAGAGGGTGGCTGCCACTCACCTTGCCGACGAACGGCAGGCCCGGCTTGTACAGCCTGCGGACGGCGCGCCCGAAGCGCAGCTCCACGAAGTGCTCCTCGGCCATAGCCACCTCGTCCTCCGGCGCCGACGCCTGCGTCGCCTCACCGCGACCTCCGCCCCCAACACCCCCGCCGCCCTCGTCGCCTCCGCTGCCCCCGGCTCCCAGCCAGGGCGAGGCCGGCGTGCCCAGTGGCCTGGCTGTGCCGCCCCCGGCACCGCCGCCCCCGCCGCCCCCGGCTGCCTCCTGCTGCGGCAGGCTGACGTTGAAGGCGGCCGCCGCCCCCCAGCCGGAGAGACGGCGGTCGTCCGCCTCCAGCTGCAGGTGCCACGTGCCCGTGGGCGCCGCCCCCGAAAGCGGTAGCGAGAAGCTCAGCACGCCTGCAATTGGGATGGCGAAAACAGGGCGCTTAAAACCGATACCGGTATTTCGTTCTGATTAATCAATGTTTCTGTATTTGATTGTTTTCGATATAACAAGTATTTATTATTTGTGACTAATAACCAATTAAAAAAGAAACAAAGATGTCAATGAGACACAACAGCAGTGCCAAAATTTTTCGTTTTTTAAATAATTCGATGATATTATGATATTATGCATCATAATATCATCGAATTGATATGTGAACACAAAATAAGCAGTCTTGCATATGCGGATGACTTAGTTGTGATGGCAGGTTCGATTGAAAGTTCAGATCTAGATCAGAAATGTAAGGACTATGGTATGAAGATTTGCATCTCCAAAACGAAAGTAATGTCAGTGAGAAAGAAATATGAACGGATGGAGTACCAAATAGGAGGAACAAAGTTAGAACAGGTTGACGGTTTCAAGTACTTAGGATGCATATTCTCATAGGATGGTAACATAGTGAAAGAACTGGAAGCGAGGTGTAGCAAAGCTAATGCAGTGAGAGCTCAACTTCGATCTACTCTCTTCTGCAAGAAGGAAGTCAGTACCAAGACTAAGTTATCTGTGCACCGTTCAATCTTTCGACCAACTTTGTTGTATGGGAGCGAGAGCTGGGTGGATTCAGGTTACCTTATCACCAAGGTTGAGGTTACGGATATGAAAGTAGCTAGGATGATTGCAGGTACTAGTAGATGGGAACAATGGCAGGAGGGTGTTCACAATGAGGAAATCAAAGAAAAACTGGAAATGAACTCTATAGATGTAGCAGTCAGGGCGAACAGGCTTAGATGGTGCGGTCATGTTACACACATGGGAGAAGCAAGGTTACCCAAGAGACTCATGGGTTCAACAGTAGAGGGTAGGAGGAGTCGGGGCAGACCAAGGAGAAGGTACCTGGATTCGGTTCAGAATAATTTTGAAGTAATAGGTTTAACATAAAAAAAGGCACCAATGTTTTGTAAGGGGGGCTATGCTCCAGACTGAACGCTGAAAGGCATAATCAGTCTTAAATGATGATGATGCAATAATTCGGTTCCGGGTGGGGTCAGGGATTTTCTCTGCCTCGTCATGACTGGGTGTTGTGTGATGTCCTTAGGTTATTTAGGTTTAAGTAGTCCTAAGTTCTAAGGGACTGATGACCATAGATGTTAAGTCCCATAGTGCTCAGAGGCATGCCAACCACTTTTTTAAAATAAACCTTATTTTTAAAAAAGGAGTAATTTTTATTTGTGGTATTTGCATTGGTTTGTACAATTTTAAACAAAAGAGGGTATATGCATTTGTACTTAATATATATATATTTGATAGTGACCGGGCCAAATAGCTCACGAAATAAGCGTCAAACGAAAAAACTACAAAGAACGAAACTTGTCTGCCAAAACAGGTCGAACGTGGGAAATGTCGTGCAGTCGCAAACTTTTGCACAGTGGTTGAAGGGCGTGCCGTGAACAGCAATGCTAGAAATCCTGACCGTGGAAGCTGAGTGTGGGAGGAGGGATACGTTTGAATAACTCACGAAAACTCGAAAACCGACAACATATTCCAGCACAAATTTTAACTACATTAAATCTGTTGGAAAAGGATCCTGTTCATTCCTTTCATTTTTTATACCTGTAGCGAGCGACAGAATTTGAAAATCTCTAACGTGGTTTATTAAGGCCAGAAACAGAACTGAGGGATGTATAAAACCACATCGCTAGGGGCAGTATTACTAAATTTCCTTCACGTCTAAGGTCACAAATTTTTTTGTCATCAGAGTATCGGTTTCGGCCTCTAATGACCATCTTCAGATCTGTTTTATAAAAACATGTCCTAATGTACCGGAACCATAGTGGCATCGTCAAATGTTAAACACGAAATCAGCACCAGCATCGTAAAATATATAGGGTGATTCACGAAGGTAAGCAAATATTTTAATATGTTATTCTACAAGTAAAACTAAAGGAAAAAGTTCATATAGACGGTTGAATAACTCATGAATAACTCGAAAACCGAGAACGTATTCCGGTACAAATTTTAACTACATTAAATCTCCTGGAAGTTACGGAGTTAAAGCTAATAAAAGATTTTGCCTGAAATTTAGAAACTTCGCTAGTACGAAGCCATCGCAAAACTGTAAGAGATGAAAGTTCTTGTTACTAGTCTGGTGAATCGAATAAAACATGTCCCAGACGTGTATCTGCAGTACTTTTCCGGTAAATACACAGAAGCAAAGATTATTATACAAGTAAATTTGTTTACTTTCCAGTAAGAATGTAGAAACGTTCACGTCATCGTTCGCAACCGTTAGTGAACTGTTTCAGTCGTTTCCTAACTTTTGAAAGGAGTTAGTTTTCTGTATTGTTCAGTGAAAGAACATAATAATAACAGTGTACTTGAGTGAAACCACATAGTAACTGTTGTGGTAACTACTGCAGGTACACGTCTTGGACATGTTTCATTAGATCCACCAGATAAATAACAACATAATAAATGGAAATCGGGCCTTAGTTTAACCTCATACAGTTTTGCGATGGCTTCATATTCGTATTAGCGAAGTTGCTAAATTTTAGGTAAAATCTTTTACTAGCAGTAACTCAGTAATTAAACATTTGCGGACCTATATTTGTACGAACTTTTTTCTTTAGTTTAACTTGTAGAATAACATATTAAAATATTAGCATATCTTCGTGAATCACCCTATATATAAATAACAGCATATGCAAGAGTCATCTTGCCAGCAGCAGGCGTAAAGGTGTTGTGATGTATGACGTTATTACGGCGCGGAGTTTATGAATTGGTTGTGTTTGTAGATGTCGTCTTTTTGTGTTTGATGGCGACCCATGTGTGTGTGTGTGTGTGTGTGTGTGTGTGTGTGTGTGTGTGTTTGGGATGGCCGACCTATTTTGCAGCCCCGAAATTTGTTGGTGGTAGGTAATAGTTTATTGGGTCTATTTTTCTAGAGTTGTAATGTTTCGTGTATTTATTGTGTATCGAATATTAATTTACGTAGGGACGTTTGACTTTTGAATTTTTGAGGTGTTGCGGTTTTGGTTCTGTTTTTCGTAGTTGTTGGTGTTGGATTTTTCGTATGAATAGTTGTGGTTGACCTATACAAGTCAAGGAAAATGACCGATTACAATTTTCGTATAGTTTTATATGTAGGTATTAGTGTTTTGTTATCGTCAGCTGTGGTCAAGGGAAATTTCTGATTCCAGTTTTCGTTGTTTTTGCTGTAGGCGTTGGTGTTTTGGTATCGCCAGCTGCAGTTGACATATATAGGTCAAGGGAAGTTTCAGATTCCTGTATATTTTGTAATTTTTGTTTGTTTCTCATTTTGTGTGTTTTGGGATCGTGGAGTGTTTTTTACTGTTATATTTAGCTTGTCCGCTCCCTAAAACCCCCAATTTCTCGCGGTTGTCCCGCTAGTTTGATTGTAGTTTTGGAGGGAGTTGTTGTTGTCTTATTTATAGGTGTTTTCGTATTTTTTTGCCGTGTGTATGTAGTGACATCATAGGCGCCATATTGGAGACGCTTAGAATAGCCATTTCCGCCATATTGATGACGTCATGGGTCAAAGCAGACGGGTGGAATCGGACACTTCCGTAATCCCGACCATAATGGCGCTGATTTTGTGTTTAACATTAGACGATGCTACTATGGCTCCAGTACATTAGGACATGTTTTTATAGAACAGATATAAAGATGGTCAATGTAGACCGAAACCGGTAGTCTGATGACAAAAAATTTGTGACCACAGACGTAAAGTAATGGAGATTCCATTTCTGGTCACTATTTTATTCGCGACCATTTCGCAGCTTGAGAAATAGTATTGCTCCAGGCACTGATCCCTGTGACTCAGTACTGTACGATATTATTGCTCGATATTGCTGACTGCCTATGGGGTGCTTAACAACTGTGGTACTATTAAGTCGAGATCCAGGACATGTTTTTATGAAATAAATATGAAGATGATCAATATAGACCGAAACTGGTAGTCTGATGACAAAAAATTTGTGACCACAGATGGAAAGTAAAGGAAATACACTCCTGGAAATTGAAATAAGAACACCGTGAATTCACTGTCCCAGGAAGGGGAAACTTTATTGACACATTCCTGGGGTCAGATACATCACATGATCACACTGACAGAACCACAGGCACATAGACACAGGCAACAGAGCATGCACAATGTCGGCACTAGTACAGTGTATATCCACCTTTCGCAGCAATGCAGGCTGCTATTCTCCCATGGAGACGATCGTAGAGATGCTGGATGTAGTCCTGTGGAACGGCTTGCCATGCCATTTCCACCTGGCGCTTCAGTTGGACCAGCGTTCGTGCTGGACGTGCAGACCGCGTGAGACGACGCTTCATCCAGTCCCAAACATGCTCAATGGGGGACAGATCTGGAGATCTTGCTGGCCAGGGTAGTTGACTTACACCTTCTAGAGCACGTTGGGTGGCACGGGATACATGCGGACGTGCATTGTCCTGTTGGAACAGCAAGTTCCCTTGCCGGTCTAGGAATGGTAGAACGATGGGTTCGATGACGGTTTGGATGTACCGTGCACTATTCAGTGTCCCCTCGACGATCACCAGTGGTGTACGGCCAGTGTAGGAGATCGCTCCCCACACCATGATGCCGGGTGTTGGCCCTGTGTGCCTCGGTCGTATGCAGTCCTGATTGTGGCGCTCACCTGCTCGGCGCCAAACACGCATACGACCATCATTGGCACCAAGGTAGAAGCGACTCTCATCGCTGAAGACGACACGTCTCCATTCGTCCCTCCATTCACGCCTGTCGCGACACCACTGGAGGCGGGCTGCACAATGTTGGGGCGTGAGCGGAAGATGGCCTAACGGTGTGTGGGACTGTAGCCCAGCTTCATGGAGACGGTTGCGAATGGTCCTCGCCGATACCCCAGGTGCAACAGTGTCCCTAATTTGCTGGGAAGTGGCGGTGCGGTCCCCTATGGCACTGCGTAGGATCCTACGGTCTTGGCGTGCATCCGTGCGTCACTGCGGTCCGGTCCCAGGTCGACAGGCACGTGCACCTTCCGCCGACCACTGGCGACAACATCGATGTACTGTGGAGACCTCACGCCCCACGTGTTGAGCAATTCGGCGGTACGTCCACCCGGCCTCCCGCATGCCCACTATACGCCCTCGCTCAAAGTCCGTCAACTGCACATACGGTTCACGTCCATGCTATCGCGGCATGCTACCAGTGTTAAAGACTGCGATGGAGCTCCGTATGCCACGGCAAACTGGCTGACACTGACGGTGGCGGTGCACAAATGCTGCGCAGCTAGCGCCATTCGACAGCCAACACCGCGGTTCCTGGTGTGTCCGCTGTGCCGTGCGTGTGATCATTGCTTATACAGCCCTCTCGCAGTGTCCGGAGCAAGTATGGTGGGTCTGACACACCTGTGTCAATGTGTTCTTTTTTCCATTTCCAGGAGTGTATATTCCATTTCGGGTCACTCTTTTATTCGCGACCATTTAGCAGCTTGAGAAATAGTATTGGTCCAGTCACTGATCCTTGAGGTATGCTCCACTTAATTGTGCCACAGTACTGTACGATATTATTGCTCGATATTGCTGACTGTCTGTGGGCTACTTGACCACTGTGGCACTACTAAGTCGAGATCCAGGACATGTTTTTTTTATAAAACAGATATGAAGATGGTCAATATAGACTGAAATTGGTAGTCTGACGACAAAAAATTTGTGACCACTGATGTGAAGTAAAGGAAATATATTCCATTTCGGGTCACTCTTTTATTCGCGACCATTTCGCAGGTTGAGAAATAGTATTGGTCCAGTCACTGATCCCTGAAGTACACTCCACTTAATTGTGCCTCAGTACTGTACGATTTTATTGATGTTGCTGACTGTCTGTGAGCTGCTTGACAACTGTGACACTACTAAGTCGAGATCCAGGACATGTTTTTTACAAAACAGATATGAGGATAGTCAATACAGACCGAAATTGGTAGTTTGATGACGAAAAATTTGTGACCACAGACGTAAAGTAAAGGAAATATATTCCATTACTGGTCACTATTTTATTCGCGACCATTGCGCAGCTTGAGAAATAGTATTGGTCCAGTCACTGATCCCTGAGGTACCCTTCGCTTAATTGTGTCCCAGTACTGTACGATATTATTGCTCGATATTGCTGACTGTCTGTGAGCTGCTTGACAGCTGTGACACTACTAAGTCGAGATCCAGGACCTGTTTTTTACAAAACTGATATGATGATGGTCAATATAGACCGAAATTGGTAGTCTGCTGACAAAAAATTTGTGACCACAGACGTAAAGTAAAGGAAATATATTCCATTTTTGGTCACTATTTTATTAACGACCATTTCGCAGCTTGAGAAATAGTATTGGTCCAGGCACTGATCCCTGAGGTACCCTATACTTAATTGTGCCTCAGTACTGTACGATATTATTGCCCGATATTGCTGAATTTCTCTGGGCTGCTTGACACCTGTGGCACTACTAAGTCGGGATCCAGTGACGAGGCGCTGACAGGTGGAGCCGACTAAACGTCTGTGCTGGAGAGAGAAAGAGAAGTACTCACCATGTCCGAGGCTGACTTGCGGCCACCGCGCCACGCAGTTTCCGGCGGGGTCCCTGACGCAGACGCTGCCCGCCGCTCCGGAGGGAAGTCGCAGTGATTGGTCCAGCGCCAGCACCCAGAAGTGCACTGCAGCAAAAAGAAAAAGCCTCACAATACAGTCACACACAGTTGCAAACGTATGTGCCAACTGTGGACGAACTTGCCCAGCATCGACACAAGCAGTGCAGGACAAAGAGCAAATCTTGCGAACCATGGATGAAGGGTATCAGACGGATGCCATATTCCTTGACTTCCGGAAAGCGTTTGACTCTGTGCACCACTGCAGACTCCTAACTAAGATACAAGCATATGGTATTGGTTCCCAAATATGTTAGAGGATCGAAGACTTCTTAAATAATAGAACCCAGTACGTTGTACTCGAGGATGAGTGTTCATCGGAGGTGAGGTTATCATCTGGAGTGCCCCAGGTAAGTGTGGCACGTCCGCTGTTTTCTATCTACATAAATGATCTTTTGGATAGGGTGGATAGCAATGTGCGGCTGTTTGCTGATGATGCTGTGGTGCACGGGAAGGTGTCGTCGTTGAGTGACTGTAGGAGGATACAAGATGACTTGGACAGGATTTGTGATTGGTGTAAAGAATGGCAGCTATGTCTAAATATACATGAATGTAAATTAATGCAGATGAACAGGAAAAAGAATCCCATAATGTTTGAATACTCCATTAGTAGTGTAGCGCTTGACACAGCCACGTCGATTAAATATTTGGGCGTAATTTTGCAGAGCGATGTGAAGTGGGACAAGCATGTAATGGCAGTTGTGGGGAAGGCGGATAGTCGTCTTCGGTTCGTTGGTAGAATTTTGGGAAGATGTGGTTCATCTGTAAAGGAGACCGCTTATAAAACACAAATACGACCTATTCTTGAGTACTGCTCGAGCGTTTGGGATCCCTATCAGGTCGGATTGAGGGAGGACATAGAACCAATTCAGAGGCGGGCTGCTAGATTTGTTACTGGTAGGATTGATCATCACGCGAGTGTTACGGAAATGCTTCAGGAACTCGGGTGGGAGTCTCTGGAGGAAAGGAGGCGTTCTTTTCGTGGATCGCTACTGAGGAAATTTAGAGAACCAGCATTTGAAGCTGACTGCAGTACAATTTTACTGCCGCCAACTTATATTTAGCGGAAAGACCACAAAGATAAGATAAGAGAGATTAGGGCTCGTACAGAGGCATATAGGCAGTCATTTTTCCCTCGTTCTGTTTGGGAGTGGAACAGGGAGAGAAGATGCTAGTTGTGGTACGAGGTACCCTCCGCCACGCACCGTATGGTGGATTGCGGAGTATGTATGTAAATGTAGATGTAGATGTAGAAATTCTTTCACTTTCACCAATGACTTAGTGAGCATTGGACAAACAATGTACTGTATCATTTATTTACACGTCTAGTTCCATAAGACCAAATTGAGGAGCAAACCTCCAAGTTCTTGGAATGTGCCAGTACATGAAATTATAACATAAAACTAATAAAAGATAAAACAAAACGTTTTTGAACCCAAAAAAGGCCAATCGATAAGTTTAAGTAAACGCAATGAACAATATATGAGGGTCACTCCAAAAGAAATGCATACTATTTTTGTAAAAATACAGTTTTCATTGTGCATGTGTGAAAGTTTTACAGCGTGTAGATACATCCTTCCCGCTTGTTTTCAAACTTAGTTCAACCTGTTCCCGTGAGTGGTGCCGTCACAGCATGTCTTCAAGATGGCCGCTACACTTCACGTTCGTTAGAAGCAACGCGCTGTCAGAGTTCATGTGCTGTGAAAACGAGACAGTGGGAATCATCCACAAGAGGTTGAAAAAGGTGTACGGAGATGCTGCTGTCGATCGCAGTACAGTTAGTCGGTGGGCAAGCAGGTCACGTGATGAAAGCGGGCACAGCAATACTGAGGATTGTCCTCGCAGCGGCAGGCCTCGTACTGCACACACTCCAGACAATGTGCAGAGAGTTAACGAATTGGTGACTGCTGACAGACGTGTCACAGTGAACGAATTGTCACGCTACGTTGGGATAGGGGAAGGAAGTGTTTGCAGAATACTGACAGTGTTGGTTGAAAAAAGGTTTGTGCCAGGTGGGTGCCCAGGATGTTGACAGTGGCTCACAAAGAAACAAGAAAAACGGTATGCAGCGAACTTTTGGAACAGTACGAGATTGGTGGAGATGAATTTCTTGGAAGAATTGTGACAGGTGATGAAACTCGGTTCCATCACTTTTCACCAGAGGCGAAGAGGCAATCAATGGAGTGGCATCATGCAAATTCACCCAAGAAAGAAAAAAAATTCAAAACCACACCTTCTGCTGGAGAAGTTATGGCTACCGTGTTTTTCGATTCCGAAGGACTTTTGCTTGTGGACATCGTGCCAAGTGGAACCACCATAAATTCTGATCCATATGTGACGAGAACAGCGAGAAACTTAACATGAGGATTGATGGTCACGAAGCCAATGAAGTTAATGAATTCTGCTACCTAGGCAGTAAAATAACCAATGACGGACAGAGCAAAGAGGACATCAAAAGCAGACTCGCTATGGCAAAAAAGGCATTTCAGGCCAAGAGAAGTCTACTAATATCAAATACCGGCCTTAATTTGAGGAAGAAATTTCTGAGGATGTACGTCTGGAGTACAGCATTGTATGGTAGTGAAACATGGACTGTGGGAAAACCGGAACAGAAGAGAATCGAAGCATTTGAGATGTGGTGCTATAGACGAATGTTGAAAATTAGGTGGACGGATAAGGTAAGCAATGAGGAGGTTCTACGCAGAATCAGAGAGGAAAGGAATATATGTAAAACACTGATAAGGAGAAGGGATAGGATGATAGGACATCTGCTAAGACATGAGGGAATGACTTCCGTGGTACTAGAGGGAGCTGTAGAGGGCAAAAACTGTAGAGGAAGAGAGAGATCGGAATACGTCAAGCAAATAATTGGGGACGTAGGTTGCAAGTGCTACTCTGAGATGAAGAGGTTACCACAGGAAAGGAATTCGTGGCCGGCCGCATCAAACCAGTCAGTAGACTGATGACCAAAAAAAAAAAAAAAAATGTGACGACACTGAAGAAACTTCAAGCTCGACTGTGTCGTGTTCGACCACATCTGCAAAAGCAGGATATTTTGCTGTTGCCCGACAATGCACGGCCACTTGTCAGTCAAAAAACCGTGGAAGCGATCACAAAACTCGGATGGACAACACTGAAACACCCGCCTTACAGTCCTGACCTGGCTCAATGTGAGTATCATCTGTTCGGGAAACTGAAAGATTCTCTTCGTGGAACAAGGTTTGCAACTGATGACTCCCTTGTGCACGCTGCCAAACAGTGGCTCTAACAGGTTGGTCCAGAATTTTACCGTGCGGGTATACAGGCGCTGGTTCTAAGATGGTGTAAGACAGTTGAGAGGGATGGAAATTATGTGGAGAAGAGAAAATATTGTTCCTAAAGAATGTATCTACACACTGTAAAACTTTCAAACATATAGAATAAAAGATGTTTTAAAAAAAATAGTTTGCATTTCTTTTGGATTGACCCTCATAACATAGGAATCAGTTTAATTTTTCAAGGAACTCCTCAACAGAATAGGAGTGACCCAAGAAGAAACTCTTCAGTTTCGATTTGAAAGCGCGTGGATTTATGCTCAGATTTTTGAATTCTAGTGGTAGCTTATTTCAGATGGGTGTAGCAGTATACCGCACACCTTTCTGCACAAAAGTCAAGGAAGTGCGATCCAATTGCTGATTGGATTTCTGCTTTCTAGTAACTGAGTGAAAGATGCTAATTCTTGGGAATGAGCTGATATTGTTAACAAGAAACGACAGTAAAGTATATGTATATTGAGAGGCCAATGTCAGAATACCCAGACTAATGAACAGGGGTCACAAGAGATTCGCGAACTAACACCACTTATTGCCCGAATCGCCTGTTTCTGTGCCAAAGATATCCGTTGAGAATGGGAAGAGTTTCCCCAATATATAACACCATACGTTATAAGCGAACCAAAATAAGCAAAGTAGACTACTTTTCGTGTCGAACTATCACTTACTTCAGATACCGTTTGAATAGTAAAAATGGCAGCATTAGGTCTTTGAACAAGATTGTGAAATGGGCTTTCCACGACAGTTTACTATCTATCTGAACATCCAGAAATATCAACCGTTCAGTTTCAATAATCATATGCCAATGTGTTAAATTGTGTGTTGGAAAGTGTAGAAACTGAGTCTTACTGTGATTTAGTGTCAGTTTATTTTCTTCAAGCCATGAACTTATGTCATGAACCACACTACTGGAAACAGAGCCAGTGTTGTACAGAACGTCCTTTACTCCTAGGCTAGTGTCATCAGCAAACAGAAATATGTTAGTTACCTGTAATATTAGAGTGCATATCATTTATATAGATAAGGAACAGAGTGGCCCCAACACTGATCCCTGGGACACCCACCCATTTGACTGCACCGCACTCAGAGCCCACATCACAGCCATTCTCAACACTGTGTATAATGACCTTTTGTTGCTTGTTATTAAAGTAAGAGGTAAAACAACTATGAGCTGCTCCCTGTATTCCATAATGGCCAGTCTTCTGGAGCAATATTTTGTAATCAACAGAATAAAACGCATCAGTTAAATCAAGAAATACGTCCAGCGTTTGAAATCTTTTGTTTAGCCCATCCAGTACCTCACAGAGAAAAGAGAATATTTTCAGTTGTTAAACCACTTCTAAAGCCAAATTGTACATTTCATAGCAAATTATGTGATATAAAATGATCAATTATCCCCACATACACAGTCTTGTCAACACCTTTAGCAAACACTAATGGCATATAAATTGGTCTAAAATTGCCTAAATTATCCCTTTCTCCCTTTTTATAATGTGGGTTTAATTCTGAGTACTTTGATCGTTCAGGGAACTTACCAATCGTAAAGGAAAAATTACAAAAAAGGCTAACTACTGAGCTAATATATGCAGCACAGACTTTAATATTCTGCTAGGCACTCCATCACGTCCATGAGAGGCCTTAGTCTTTAATGATTCAATTATTGATCCAGTCTCCCCCAGTCAGTATCGCACAGAAGTATTTCAGACATCAATCTCAGAAAGGCTTTTTCTAAGGGATTTGTACGATTCTCTGTAGAAACTAAGTTTTTATTTAATTCACCAGCAATGCTCAGTAAATGATTGTTAAATACTGTCCAACATGGAGACTATATCGTTATCTACATGCGGATCTTTTGAAACACAAACAACAGGGACACTTTTGTGACACTTGAAGTTTCCCTGGCTGATATGTTGTAAATAGTGTTCACGGGTTTAGCGCCGGATAACGTTGTGCAAATTCCACAATACTTCCTTCGAGCAACTATCGGACATTTTACATTTTCAGGTGGCTGAATTTTGCTGGTGGCGGTATCCTCAAGTTGACGCCCCTGTAAACCGAACACGTGCGTGAAGAAAGTGCAGACGCGGATATCATGCATGCGCAATTATTTGCGGGTAGTTGGCACGGTACTCAAATGCCCTCTGCCGAAAATCGCAGAAAATCTGAAGTAGTGGAGATCTCTTCTCAACAGCAGGTTCCAAGGCATCCTAGATATGCTCAATAATGTTCATGTCTGGGGAGTTTGGTGGCCAGCGGAAGTGTTTAAACTCAGGAGAATCTTCCTGGAGCCACTCTGTAGCAGTTCTGGACGTGTGGGGTGTCGCATTGTTCTGCTGAAATTGCCCAAGGCCGTCAGTATGCACAGTGGACACAAATGGATTGAGGTGATCAGACAGGATGCTTACGTACTTGTAACCTGTCAGAGTCGTATCTAGACGTCTCAACGGTCCCATATCACTCCAACTGCTCACGCCCCACACCATTACAAAGCCTGCACCAACTTGAACAGTCCTGTGCTGAACTCTAGGTCCATGGAGTCAAGAGATTGTGTCCATACCTATACACGTCCATCCGCTCGATACAATTTGAATCGAGACTCGTCCCACCAGGCAACATATATCCAGTCATCAACAGTGCAGTGTCGCTGTTTCCGGGCCCAGTCCAGGTGTAAAGCTGTGTATCGCGCAGTCATCAAGAGTACACGTTTGGGCCTTCGGCTCCGACAGCCCGTATCGATGATGTTCTGTTGAATAGTTCGCACGCTGACACCTGTTTATGTCCCGCATTGATACCTGCTGCAATGTGCGGAAGGGTTGCACTTGTGTCACTTTGAACGATTCTATTCAGTCGTCGTTGGTCCCATTCTTTAAGGATTTTCTTCTAGCCGCAGCGATGTCGGAGACTTGATGTTTTACCGGATTTCTGATAATCACGAGACACTCGTGAAACTGTCGTGCGGGGAAATCCACACTTCATCGCTTCTTCGGAAATGCTGTGTCGATCGCTCGTTCGGCGACTATAACACCACGTTCAAACTCACGTAAATCTAGACAGCCTGTCATTGCAGCAGCAATAACTGTTCTAACAACTGCGCTGGACACGTATTTCTTTTTTTTCCTTTTTGGCGTTTAACGGTTTTAGTTGCTATGTTCCCGAAAGTCTTTGTCGAGTCAGGTAGTCGGAGATGTAAGGGCGTTCAGGAACATAATAACTAAAATGTGCTCAAGAGAATCTGAGGATTGCTGCACGGTAAGCCGTGTCATAATAAACAAATATTATTGCGATCTTGACAGTCGTTTTAACCAAACACCAGATTGCTGCGCTCCACGGACAGTGTCGTCCAAATTAAGATTTCTACCACACCTACATCTACGTCTACATTTACGCAAGCCACCCAACGGTGTGTCGCGGAGGGCACTTTACGTGCCACTGTCATTACCTCCCTTTCCTGTTCCACTCGCGTATGGTTCGTGGGAAGAACGACTGCCGGAAAGCCTCCGTGCGCGCTCGAATCTCTCCAATTTTACATTCGTGACCTCCTCGGGAGGCATAAGTAGGGGGAAGCAATATATTCGATACCTCATCCAGAAACGCGCCCTCTCGAAACCTGGACAGCAAGCAACACCGCGATGCAGAGCGCCACTCTTGCAGTGTCTGCCACTTGAGTTTCCTAAACATCTCCAGTGGTTAGCAAACTGGACTCGCATTCGGGAGGACGACGTTTCAATCCCGTCTCCGGCCATCCTGAGTTAGGTTTTCCGTGATTTCCCTAAATCGCTTCAGGCAAATGCCGGGATGGTTCCTTTGAAAGGGCACGGCCGATTTCCTTCCCCATCCTTCCCTCACCCGAGCTTGCGCACCGTCTCTAATGACCTCGTTGTTGACGGGACGTTAAACACTAATATCCTCCTCCTCCTAAACATCTCAGTAACGCTATCACGCTTAACAAATAACCCTGTGACGAAACGCGCCGCTCTTCTTTGGATCTACTCTATCTCCTCTGTCAACCCGACCTGGTACGAATCCCACACTGATGAGCAATACTCAACTATAGTTCGAACGAGTGTTTTGTAAGCCACCTCCTTTGTCGATGGACTACATTTTCTAAGGACTCTCCCAACGAATCTCAACCTGGCACCCGCCTTACCAACAATTAATTTTATATGACCATTCCACTTGAAATCGTTCCGTACGCGTACTCCGAGATATTTTACAGAAGTAACTACTACCAGTGTTTGTTCCGCTATCATATAATCATACAATAAAGGATCCTTCTTTCTAGGTATGCGCAATAAATTACATTTGTCTACGTTAAGGGTCAGTTGCCACTACCTGCACCAAGTGCCTATCCGCTGCAGATCTTCCTGCATTTCGCTACAATTTTCTAATGCTGCAACTTCTCTGTATAGTACAGCATCATCCGCGAAAAGCTGCATGGAACTTCCGACACTATCTACTAGGTCATTTATGTGGTGTCACCGCCAGACACCACACTTGCTAGGTGGTAGCTTTTAAATCGGCCGCGGTCCGCTAGTATACGACGGACCCGCGTGTCGCCACTGTCAGTAATTGCAGACCGAGCGCCGCCACACGGCAGGTCTAGAGAGATGTACTGGCACTCGCCCCAGTTGTACAGCCGACGTTCATAGCAAAGCTTCACTGACAACTACGCTCTCATTTCCCGAGACGATAGTTAGCATAGCCTTCAGCTACATTTGGTACGACCTAGCAAGGCGCCGTATTCAGTTGATAATATTATGACGCATGTACCGTAACGAGAAATGTTCTACAATTGTGGATTAAAGTTAAGTATTACATCATCTACGTACTTTATTTGCAATTCTCAAGATATTCTCCTGTTCCAGACCTCACGCCAGTCAGCGTGTAATTAAACGCGTGCATTTCGGCCTCCTCTAGAAAAACAGTGTTGGCTCTTCTGCCAACACTACAATTTATACGCTACTGGCCATTAAAATTGCTGCACCAAGAAGAAATGCAGATGATAAACCGGTATTCATTGGACAAATATATTATACTAGAACTGACATGTGATTGCATTTTCACGCAATTTGGGTGCATAAATGTTGAGAAATCAGTACCCACAACAACCACCTCTGGCCGTAATAACGGCCTTGATACGCTTGAGGATTGAGTCAAACAGAGCTTGGATGGCGTGTACAGGTATAGTTGCGGATGCAGGTTGGACACGATAACACAGTTCATCAAGAGTAGTGACTGGTGTATTGTCACGAGCCAGTTGCTCGGCCACTATTGACGAGACGTTTTCAGTTGGTGAGAGATCTGGAGAATGTGCTGGTCAGGGCAGCAGTCGAACGTTTTCTGTATCCAGAAAGGCCCGTACAGGACCTGCAACATGCGGTCGTGCATTATCCTGCTGAAATGTAGGGTTTCGCACGTATCGAATGAACGTTAGAGCAACGGGGCGTAACACATCTGAAATGTAACGTCCACTGTTGAAAGCGCCGTCAATGCAAACAAGAGGTGACCGAGACGTGTAACCAATGGCACCCCATACCATCACGCCGGGTGATACGCCAGTATGGCGATGACGAATACACGCTTCCAATGTGCGTTCACCGCGATGTCGCCATACACGGATGCCACCGTCATGATGCTGTAAACAGAACCTGGATTCATCCGAAAAAATGATTTGCCATTCGTGCATCCAGGTTCGTCGTTGAGTACACCATCGCAGGCGCTCCTGTCTGTGATACAGCGTCAAGGGTAACCGCAGCCACGGTCTCCGAACTGATAGTCCATGCTGCTGCAAACGTCGTCGAACTGTTCGTGCAGATGGCTGTTGTCTTGGAAACGTCCCCATCTATTGACTCAGAGATCGAGACATGGCTGCACGATCCGTTACAGCCATGCGGATAAGATGCCAGTCATCTCGACTGCTAGTGATACGAGGCCGTTGGGATCCAGCACGGCGTTCCGTATGACCCTATTAAACCCAACGATTCCGTATTCTGCTAACCGTCATTGGATCTCGACTAACGCCATCAGCAATGTCGCGATTCGATAAAGCGCAATCGCGATAGGCTACAATCCGACTTTTATCGAAGTCGGAAACGTGATAGTACGCATTTCTCCTCCTTACACGAGGCATCACAACAACGTTTCGCCAGGCAACGCCGGTCAACTGCTGTTTGCGTATGAGAAATTGGTGGGAAACTTTCCTCATGTCAGCACGTTGTAGGTGTCGCCACCGGCGCCAACCTTATGTGAATGCTCTGAAATTCTGATCATCTGCATATCACAGCATCTTCTTCCTGTGGGTTAAATTTCGCGTCAGTAGCACGTCATCTTCGTGGTGTAACAATTTTAATGGCTAGTAGTGTATATATTGTGAAAAGCAATGGTCCCATAACACTCCCCTGTGGCACGCCAGGGGTTGCTTTAACGTCTGTAGACGTCTCTCCATTGAGAGCAACATGCTGTGTTGTGTTTGCTAAAAAGTCTTCAATCCAGCCACACAGCTGATCTCATATTCCGTAGGCTGTTACTTTGGCGACAGTGCGGAGCTGAATATAGGAAGAGCTCTTCGCTTTCACGTCCGGTGTGAGGCCGGCGTTACGCTTGCTTGGCTGGCGTGTGAGGATAAGCGGAAGGGCTATGGGCGGCGGATGAACCGCTTGTGGGGCGGCGTCCGCTTCAGGGTGACGCGTCGTGCTGAGCCCACGGCGACAGAGATGGATGGACACACGCTGCTTCGTGAGCTCACGGCAGACCAGCGGCCGCAGCCTTAGCCAGCGGCAAAGCACTCTGCCTAATTGAACGGCCGCACACGCACACACACACACACACACACACACACACACACACACACACACACACACACCGCATCAGGTAGCGCCTGCATTCCCACCCCCATAAACGGTGTTCCTGTAACGGCTAGACCTGTGTCAAAAACCGATTACGCAGCGGAGTACTTTTCAACTACACTACTGGCCATTAAAATTGCTACACCACGAAGACGACGTGCCACAGACGCGAAATTTAACCGACAGCAAGTAGATGTTGTGATATGCAAATGATTAGCTTTTCAGAGCATTCACACAAGGTTGGCGCCGGTGGCGACACCTACAACGTGCTGACACGAGGAAAGTTTCCCACCAATTTCTCATACGCAAACAGCAGTTGACCGGCGTTGCCTGGTGAAACGTTGGTGTGATGCCTCGTGTATGGAGCAGAAATGCGTACCATCACGTTTACGACTTCGATAAAAGTCGGATTGTAGCCTATTGTGATTGCGCTTTATCGAATCGCGACATTGCTGATGGCGTTAGTCGAGATCCAATGACGGTTAGCAGAATACGGAATCGTTGGGTTCAATAGGGTCATACGGAATGCCGTGCTGGATCCGAACGGCCTCGTATCACTAGCAGTCGAGATGACAGGCATCTTATCCACATGGCTGTAACGGATCGTGCAGCCATGTCTCGATCCCTGAGTCAACAGATGGGGACGTTTGCAAGACAACAACCATCTGCACGAACAGTTCGACGACGTTTGCAGCAGCATGGACTATCAGCTCGGAGACCGTGGCTGCGGTTACCCTTGACGCTGCATCACAGACAGGAGAGCCTGCGATGGTGTACTCGACGACGAGCCTGGATGCACGAATGGCAAATCATTTTTTCGGATGAATCCAGGATCTGTTTACAGCATCATGACGGTGGCATCCGTGTATGGCGACATCGCGGTGAACGCACATTGAAAGCGTGTATTCGTCATCGCCATACTGGCGTATCACCCGGCGTGATGGTATGGGGTGCCATTGGTTACACGTCTCGGTCACCTCTTGTTCGCATTGACGGCACTTTGAACAGTGGACGTTACATTTCAGATGTGTTACGACCCGTGGCTCTACCCTTCATTCGATTCCTGTGAAACCCTACCTTTCAGCAGGATAATGCACGACCGCATGTTGCAGGTCCTGTACGGGCCTTCCTGGATACAGAAAATGTTCGACTGCTGCCCTGGCCAGCACATTCTCCAGATCTCTCACCAATTGCAAACGTCTGGTTAATGGTGGCCGAGCAACTGGCTCGTCAGAATACGCCAGTCACTACTCTTGATGAACTGTGGTATCGTGTTGAAGCTGCATGGGCAGCTGAATCGGTACACGCCATCCAAGCCCTGTTTGACTCAATGCCCAGGCGTATCAAGGCCGTTATTACGGCCAGAGGTGGTTGTTCTGGGTACTGATCCGTTTATCATCTGCATTTCTTCTTAGTTGAGCAATTTTAATGGCCAGTTGCGTATTAACAACAATGAAAGAAGCCACCACAGATCCACTGACACATTAATTATGCCACGGTCGGATTCGGTATAAAAAAGAGAGAGAGACTGAGAAGAACGGAGAGAGAGAGCGAGAGAGAGAGAGAGAGAGAGAAAACACATCACCTGGTTACACTGCCAACAGTCTGCATAACGAATGTACACAGAAACGGTCTATTGACACAGAGTCAACATCGGTTCAGATAACATCGTTCTTGTGAAACACAACTACCTCTTTATTCACATTAAGTGCTGAGTGCTATTGACAAGGTATTTCAGATCGATTCCGTATTCCTGGATCTCAGGAAGGCTTGTGACACTGTACCACACAAGCGGCTCGTAGTAAAATTGCGTGCTTATGGATTATCGTCGCAGTTATGTGACTGGATTAGCGATTTCCTGTCAGAGAGGTCACAGTTCGTAGTAACTGACGGAAAGTCATCGAGTGAAACAGAAGTGATTTCAGGTGTTACACGATAAATCAGTCAAATGTAAAGGCCGTAAATTGAACTAAATACTTAGTAATTACCATTATGAACAACTTAATTTGGAAGGAACACATAGAAAGTGCTGTGATGTGATGATGATGGTGATGTTTGGTTTGTGGGGGTCTGAACTGCGCGGTTATCAGCTTCCTTACAAATCCCCAATCTTTTCTTAGTCCAATCTCGTCACTTTCATGAATGGTGATGAAATGATGAGAACAACACAAACTCCCACTCCCCCGCGGAAAAAATCCCCAACCCGGTCGGGAATCGAACCCGGGAGTATGGAGTTGGCCCACCCTTAACTTTGTTGACAGCTTCCACTCTCGCAGGCATACGTTCAGTCAGGTGGTGGAAGGTTTCTTGGGAAATGGCAGCCCATTCTTCACGGAGTGTTGCACTGAGGAAAGGTATCAATGTCGCCCGGTGAGGCCTGGCACGCAGTCGGCGTTCCAAAACATCCCAGAGGTGTCCTATAGGATTCAGGTCAGGACTCTGTGCAGGCCAGTCCATTAAAGGGATGTTATTGTCGTGTAACCACTCCGCCACAGGCCGTGCACTCTGAACAGCTGATCGAGGGCATTGAAAGATGCAATCGCCATTCCCGAATTACTGTTCAACAATGAGAAGCAATAAGGTGCTTAAAACATCAATATAGGTCTGTGCTGTGATAGTGCCACGTCAAACAACAAGGGGTGCAAGCCCCCCCTCCATGAAAAACACGACCACACCATAACACCACTGCCGCCGAGTTTTTCTCTTGGCACTACACACGCTGGCAGATGACGTTCACCGGCCATTCGCCATACCCGCACCCTCCCATCGGATCGCCACATTGTCTACCGTGATTCGTCACTCCACACAACGTTTTTCCACTGTTCAATCGTCCAGTGTTTACGCTCCTTTACACCAAGCGAGGCTTCGTTTGGAATTTGCCGACGTGTTGCATGGCTTATCAGCAGTCGCTCGACCATGAAATCCAAGTTTTCTCATCTCCTGGCTAACTGTCATATTACTTGCAGTGGATTCTGATGCAGTTTGGAATTCCTGTGTGATGCTCAGGATAGATGTCTGCCTATTACACATTACAACCCTCTCCAACTGTCGGCGGTCTCTGTCAGTCAACACAAGAGGTCGGCCTGTCCACTTTTGTGCTATACTTGTCGCTTCACGTTTCCACTTCACTATCACATCGCGAATAGTGCGCCTATGGATTTTTAGGAGTGTGGAAATCTCGCGTACAGACGTATGACACAAGTATCACCCAATCACCTGACCACGTTCGAAGTCCGTGAGTTCGGCGGAGCGCCGCATTCTGCTCTCACACGTTGTCTAATGACTACTGAGGTAGCTAGTACGGAGTACCTGGCAGTAAGTGGCAGCACAATGCACCTAATATGAAAAATGTATGTTTCTGGGGGGGGGGGGGGGGGGGAGGGGTGGTGCCCGGATACTTTTCATCACATAGTGTACAAAGGGAGAAACGATCACCTTGATAAAGTAAGGGAAATCAGAGCTCGCATGGAAAGATATAGGTGTTCGTTCTTTCAGCGCGCTATACGGGATTGGAATAATAGAGAATTGCCAAGTTGGTTCGGTAAACCCTCTGCCAGGCACTTAACTGTGATTTGCAGAGTATCCATGTAGATTTAGAATTGTTTTCTTCATCCGACCGGGTACGGATCCCAAACACTGGAGCAGTACTCAAGAACAGGTCGCACCACGTCCTATATGCGGTCTCCTATGTAGATGTAGAGTTGCTTCGATGTCTTCCTTCAGTACGACCTGGTACAGATCCCAAACACTGGAGCAGTACTCAAGAACAGGTCGCACCACGTCCTATATGCGGTCTCCTATGTAGATGTAGAGTTGCTTCGATGTCCTCCTTCAGTACGACATGGTACGGATCCCAAACACTGGAGCAGTACTCAAGAACAGGTCGCACCACGTCCTATATGCAGTCTCCTATGTAGATGTAGAATTGCTTCGATGTCCTCCTTCAGTATGACCTGGTACGGATCCCAAACAGTGGAGCAGTCCTCAAGAACAGGTCGCACCACGTCCTATATGCAGTCTCCTATGTAGATGTAGAATTGCTTCGATGTCTTCCTTCAGCACGACCTGGTACGGTTCCCAAACACTGGAGCAGTACTCAAGAACAGGTCGAAGCACGTCCTATATGTGGTCTCCTTTACAGGTGAACCACTCTTTCCTAAAATTCTCCCAATAAACAGAAGTAGACCATTCGTCTTCCCTAACACGGTCCTCACATGCTCATTCCATTTGATACTGCATTGCAACGCTACGCCCAGATATTCAAACGACTTGACCGTGTCAACTGCCAGACCAGCGTGGTCTACAAGGGACTGAATGGAACCTCAGAACCGCTTCGCCATTTTACATAGGACAAGCCCATACCGTTTTGCCAATCTCATGACGCAATAATTCTACTTATGCACTGGTGAGAGATCAGCAGAAACTGCAGCATCCGTACAATAACTAAGATACCAATGAGGTTCGTTTCAGAGTGTGCCGATACAATAGCTCCATACTTCGCAATCATATACAACGGCTCGCTCGTATGCAAAGACTGGAAAGTTGCACAAGCTTCATTAACACCCAAGAAACGAAATAACAGCTATCCGCTGAACTACAGACACGCATAGCCAACGTCGATTTGCAGTAGGATTTTGGAAAATGTACTGTGTTCGAAAGTTATGAATACCTCAAAGAAAACGATTCATTGACAAACATACGACACGGATTCAGAAAATATCGTTCTTGTGAAACACAACTAGCTCTTTATTTTCGACAGGGTACGTCAAATTGGGTCCATATGTTTAAACTCCCAGAAGACTTCTGACGCAGTCGCACACAGTCGACTTCTAAATAAATTACATTTCTATGGAGTATCGTCTCAGTTGTGCGAATACATTACTGATTTCCTTTCAGAAGGGTCACATTTGGTAATTCCCGACGGAAAGTTACCGAGTAAAACAGATGTAATATCTGACGTACCCTACGGAAGTGATATATGCCGCCTGCAGTTCTTGAGCCGGCCGCTGTGGCCGAGCGGTTCTTGGCGCTTCAGTCCGGAACCGCGCTGTTGCTACGGTCGCAGGTTCGAATCCTGCCTCGAGCATGGAGGTGTGTGATGTCCTTAGGTTAGTTAGGTTTAACTAGTTCTAAGTCTATGGGACTGATGACCTCAGACGTTAAGTCCCATAGTGCTTAGAGCCATTTCAACCATTTTTGCAGTTCTTGATCTGCATAAGAGTTTAGTAATCAGTCCTCTTTGAATTTTTGAAGATGATGCTATCATTCACCGCCTTCTAAAGTCATCAGATGATAAAAATAAATTGCAAACTTATTTACGCAATGTGTCTGTATGGCGTGAAAAGTGGAAGCTGACTGCAAATAACGAAAATTGTTAGTCATCCAAATCAGTAGTAAAAATAATTCGCTAAATCTCGGCTACAAGATAAATCAAACTAGATTCAACTATATATACTTAGAAATGGCAATTACGAAAAACTGAAATTGGAACAGTCACATAGTTAACGTTGTGGGAAAACACCAGAGACAGCGCTTTATTGGCAAAAAACATAGAAACTGTGAAAAGTCTACTAAAATGATTGCTTACACCACGCTTGTTCGCCCTCTTCAGTACTGCTGCATAGTATGGGATCCATCGAAAGAGTTCAAAGAATGGGAGCTCGTTTTGTATTGTCGTGAAATAGCGGGGAGAGTCCACGGATATGATACATGAATTGGGGTAGTAGTCATTCGCTGTGGCAGGGCCTTCTCATGAAATTTCAATCACCCACTACCTCCTCAGAATGGGAAAATATTTTGTTCCGCCCACTTCCAGGGGGAGGAATGATGATCATATGCCGGCCGCTTTGGTGGAGCGGTGCATGGGGACTTAATTTTAAAAAATGCAAATAATTGTAGTCGCTGTGTGTCCGGTTGCGTAGTCTCGTAACCTGTTGGCCCTGAGTAGTATTAGCACGCAATCTGACTGCATAGAATAACAATAAAGAATGAAAGGAAATTTCCGTTAACACAATTGATTAATTAAGTCCCCAGAAACTATAAAAGCTACGAAACAACAAAGCACAGGTGTAACTGTTCTGTGTGTGGAAGTGTGATTCAAGTACACGTGTCTGGCACGGTTCTTCCTCAATACGACGAGATATTTTAAACACCATTTACAATGAACTAATTGAAAAACCAGAAATACTATAATTGCACATAGAAACCAGAATTACAAGTCTAATACATGAACACGAGCCAGATGCTTTGTTGACTGAACCTGTGACCAAGAGGCATTGTTATTTAGGAAATTTGAAATAAAAAAAAGTTTTTGTTACCTCCATATATATTGGCGAAAAATACACTGTGATCATTGCGACATCTTCCATATACACATTACACCAATCGAACAGCATCTGCTGTCTCGCCCAACAGAACAATAACTGCCCACGATATGCTCTCAGCTAGTACTGCTCTCGACATCCTCTCAACAAGCACTGCCCACGATAACCTCTGAACTACAACTGCCCTCGACAACCTCTGTACAACCACTGCCAGTGGAGGCGGTGGAATAAAACTCTTTGGCGCAATCTCTGGCGCTGTGACTCAGTGTAGCGACCGTTCAACGGTCCTAAGCACTTCAGTCCGGGACCACGCTGCTGCTACGGTCACAAGTTCGAATCCTGCCTTGGGCACGGATGTGTGTGATGTCCTTAGGTTAGTTAGGTTTAAGTAGTTCTGAGTTCTAGGAGACTGATGACCTCAGAAGTCAAGTCCCATAGTACTTAGAGCCATTTGATTTTCTTTGAACAAAATAGAAATCAGAGCTCGCACAAGAGGATTTAAATGTTCGTTTTCTGTGCGTACTGTTCGAGAGAGGAATGGTAGAGAAGTAGCTCGAGCATGGTTCGATGAACCCTCTGCCTGACAGTTAATTTTGAACTTCAGAGTAATCGTGTAGATGTAGATGTAGACTAACAAGGGGAGGCCGCCAATTGTGAAATTCAGATTCGATTCATACTGCGCATAATAAAAGCTCATGGCCAGAGGTATAATGTGGCAAAGCACGAAGATGCACTTCTCAGCCGTTGTCGAGAAAATCGACAGTTAAAAGAAGCCGTTGCGGTGAAATACTCTCTACGATTACTAATTTTCTGCACCGTCGTGGTGTAGCGGTAAGCGGTCGGATTCGTAATACGAAGGTCGCCGGATCGATTCTCGCGCCATGCTACCTTTTTTGTTTTTTTTTAAGTATTTGTTTTTTGTAATTCAAATATATATATAATTCCCGGCAATCAGTTGCAACAATTATGCATATAATAAGTTGTTGAAAGTCGTTTGTCGTGGAAAAACTGGCGACTTCGAACATCATTGATTTACGCAAACAAAGTTGTATTTCACAAATGTTATTAATTATCTTCATAATGTTAACCACGTATAGGTAACGGAAGACGTAGAAACGATATTCCGAAACGAATGCGTATAGCGTAAGTCAAACGTTCGAATTAGAATAGAGACCCCACGAACACAAACTTGCTGTGGCAGGTATGAAATATAAACTCCGTTACTCGCTCGTTACACTTGAAGGACAGATGTTGAATGGGCCGAAACGAGCCGCCGCATAACAGCGTAGTTGCCTGCTAACTTCGAAAGAAGGTAGATGCGGTCCCTAGCGCAACTTATAACATCGTCGAAAATCAGTGCGGACGGGAGAGCTTTGGTACACCCTGTTAAACAAACGGAAAAATGGAGGCGGTACAATTGGAGAGCGATCCGCCTTCACCAACATGCATAAGCAATTCATTAATAGTTTATATATATATATATATATATATATATATATATATATATATATATATATATATATTTAAATTACAAAAAACTAATAGTAAAGAAATTACATGGCGCGAGATTCGAACCGGCGACCTTCGAATTATGAACCCGAGCGCTTACCGCTGCGCCACGGCGCTGTAGAAAACTATAAATCGTAGAGAGTATTTCACCGCAACGGTTTCTTTTAACTGTCGATTTTCTCGACAACGGCTGAGAAGTGCATCTTGGTGCTTTGCCACATTACACCTCTGGCCATGAGCTTTTATTATGCGCAGTATGAATCGAATCTGAATTTCACAATTGGCGGCCTCCCCTTGTAAGTGACCGAAACGACCTAAAGTACTACGACCACATAAATCCAATTCTACAAAATGCAGATGCGGTGCTGGGATTGGATGTCTGGTCTAATATGTCATTTAATGAAGTGATGTGTTCTGTAAGCATCATTCGAACCGACGAAATATGATCGCCACTATAAAAAGTTCATATTGGTATGTATTAGGTAATCAACTGTCGGGATGTGCGCTGAAGAGCCAGACAAACTGGTGTGTAAGTAGGTTGTTTAGGTTTTTATGTTGGTAACATCATGTAGCGCTCTGTATGAAAATCACTGGCTGTACTGTGTGCAGTCTGTGGCTGGTTGGCATTGTTGGAATATTCGCTATTGTAGTGTAGGGCAGTTGGATGTGAACAGCGCGTAGTAGAGTTGGGCAACACGATTCTTTTTCCCGATTCGATTCCTACGATTCAATCTCACATTGTGAATCGATTCCTACGATTCGTTCACGATTCATTCTAGTCTGCGATGGCACGATTCTTACGGAATGCAAAAAGTTCTACATCTTACTCACAGATGGCAGGATATGTCTGAAATTTTCAATGGGGTTAGAATCGAACTGTGTCTTGATAAGATGTGCCAGAAATAGTTTATTTATGGGTAAACAAGCATATAACGTTACAAGTGTGATTCTCGATTTATACGTGTAATGCCTTAATTGATGAAAGGTCACGTTTGATTTAATTGCATCTATTGTTTTATTTCAGTATGCCAGGAAAGAGATTTGTGCGAAAGGTGGTGCAAAATTACTTCCTTTGTTTACACGCATCCTCCACTTGACTGCCATCTGGCGGTCGTAATCATTCGGCACGACTCGGCATGATTCGGAAGCTGCCTTCGAAGCATAGCGTACTCAGAATCGATGAGTCGTTGGAACTTGGAATCGTCACGACTCGGAAACACGCAATCGTTCTTACGGTTCTTTTGAACGACGATTCGTCCGTATCACGATTCGATTCTTACGATTCTTTATTTAGAGTCGTTCAAATGAACGACTCATTCACTAATCGACACAACTCTAGCGCGTAGTGTTGGAGGTGAGCCGCCAGCAGTGGTGGATGTGGGGGGAGAGATGGCGGACGATCTGGACGTGTGTCCATCAGAAAGAGTAAATTTGTAATACGGGATATCATGAACTGATATATATATGATGACTTTTGAAGATTATTAAGGTAAATACATTGTTTGTTCTCTATCAAAATCTTTCATTTGCTAACTATGCCTATCAGTAGTTAGAATCCTTTATTTAGCTGGCAGTATTGGCGCTCGCTGTATTGCAATAGTTCGAGTAACGAAGATTTTTGTGGGGTAAGTGATTCATGAAAGATATAAGTTATTGTTAGTCAGGGCCATCCTTTTGTAGGGGTTATTGAAAATCAGACTTCGTTGCGCTAAAAATATTGTGTGTCAGTTTAGTGCTCATCAGAATAAGTTCAAAATGGCCCTGAGCACTATGGGACACAACTGCTATGGTCATAAGTCCCCTAGAACTTAGAACTACTTAAACCTAACTAACCCAAGGACATCACACACATCCATGCCCGAGGCAGGATTCGAACCTGCGACCGTAGCGGTCGTGCGGTTCCAGACCGTAGCGCCTTTAACCGCTCGGCCACTCCGGCCGGCATCAGAATAAGCAAAGTGAGAAATGTCTGAGTACGTTCAGTGCTGCTCAGCTGTTTGAAAATCAAATAACGTACGAGGTTTATCAGCACAGTAATTCACTAATTTTTCTAAGGGTATGTTTCAGGTGTACCTGCCTAATATCGTGTAGAGCCACCGCTAGCACGCGGAAGTGCCTCAACTCGAAGTGGCATGGACCTGACTAATGTCTGAAGTAGTGCTGGAGGGAACTGGCACCGTGAACCCTGCAGGGCTGCCCATAAATGGGTAAGAGTTCGAAGGGGTGGAGATCTCTCCCGAACAGTACGTTGCAAGGCATCCCAGATATCTCAATAATGTGTGTGGCACGTAAAGTGCCCTCCGCCACACACCTTTGGGTGGCTTGCGGAGTATAATTGTAGATGTAGATGTAATGTTCATGTCTGTGGAGTCTGGTGGCCAGTGAAGTTTTGCAACTCAGAAGACTGTTCCTAGAGCCACTCACAAGGGAACCTCCCCATCTCACTCCCCCCCCCCCCCCCTCAGATTTAGTTATAAGTTGGCACAGTGGATAGGCCTTGAAAATCTGAACACAGATCAATTGTGAGAAAACAGGAAGAAGTTGTATGGAACTGTGAAAAAATAAGCAAAATATACAAACAGAGTAGTCCATGGGCCACATAAGCAACATCATGGACGAAGTGTGCTTAGAAGCGCCGTGGTCCCGTGGTAGCGTGAGCAGCGGCTGAACGAGAGATCCTTGGTTCAAGTCTTCCCTCGACTGAAAATTTTACTTTCTTTATTTTTGCATAGTTATTATCTGTCCGTTCGTTCATTACCATCTCTGTTCACTGTAATAAGTTTAGTGTCTGTGTTTTGCGACCGCACTGCAAAACCGCGCGATTAGTAGACGAAAGGAAGTGCCTCTCCAATGGGAACAGAAAACATTTGATCGTAAGGTCATAGGTCAACCGATTCCTCCACAGGAAAACACATGTGATATATTCTATACGACACTGGTGACGGCATGTGCGTCACATGACAGGAATATGTTGTCGACCCACCTAACTTGTACACTTGGCGAATGGGTAAAAAGATTCTTCTACCTTGCCCGATTTAGGTTTTCTTGTGGATGTGATAATCACTCCCAAAAAAGTGATGAAAACATAAGAGTTTGTCACATAACCTGAAAATAAAAAATTAAAATTTACACTTGATGGAAGATTTGAATCTAGGACCTTTCATTCCGCAGCTGCTCACGTTACCACGAGACCACGGCGTTCATGCGTTCCTACCGTCCTTATTGTTGCTTATCTTCCCTTGAACTACTCAGTTTGTATATTTTGCTTATTTTTTCACAGTTCTACACAACTTCTTCCTGTTTTCTCAATTGATCTGTGTTCAGTTTTTCGAGGCCTATCCACTGTGCCACCTTATAACTAAATCTGAGAGGGAGTGCGATGGGGAGGTTCCCTTGTCAGTAACAATTCTGGACGTGTGGTAGATGAGACATTCAGGTACAGACAAACAAATAAATGATGACTAACTGAAACCCTCAGCTGCCGACAGGTGATGTTGATATACCTCGATGTGGGCAGCTGAAAATGTGTGCCCCGACCGGGACTCGAACCAGTGATCTCGTGCTTACATGGCAGACACTCTATCCATCTGAGCCACCGAGGCCACAGATGAATAGCACGACTGCAGGGACTTATCCCATGCACGCTTCCCGTGAGACTCACATTCCCACATCTGTGTCCTCGGTGGCTCAGATGGATAGAGCGTCTGCCACGTAAGCAGGAGATCCCGGGTTCGAGTCTCCGTCGGGGCATACATTTTCAGCTGTCCACATCGAGGTATATCAATAACACCTGTCGGCAGCTGAGGGATTCAGTTAGTCATCATTTATTCCAGGGAAAAGCTGCACGGTCATCAATAGTATCTGTTTTTTCAAGAATAGTTACTATCTTCATATATATACACTCCTGGAAATGGAAAAAAGAACACATTGACATCGGTGTGTCAGACCCACCATACTTGCTCCGGACACTGCGAGAGGGCTGTACAAGCAATGATCACACGCACGGCACAGCGGACACACCAGGAACCGCGGTGTTGGCCGTCGAATGGCGCTAGCTGCGCAGCATTTGTGCACCGCCGCCGTCAGTGTCAGCCAGTTTGCCGTGGCATACGGAGCTCCATCGCAGTCTTTAACACTGGTAGCATGCCGCGACAGCGTGGACGTGAACCGTATGTGCAGTTGACGGACTTTGAGCGAGGGCGTATAGTGGGCATGCGGGAGGCCGGGTGGACGTACCGCCGAATTGTTCAACACGTGGGGCGTGAGGTCTCCACAGTACATCGATGTTGTCGCCAGTGGTCGGCGGAAGGTGCACGTGCCCGTCGACCTGGGACCGGACCGCAGCGACGCACGGCTGCACGCCAAGACCGTAGGATCCTACGCAGTGCCGTAGGGGACCACACCGCCACTTCCCAGCAAATTAGGGACACTGTTGCTCCTGGGGTATCGGCGAGGACCATTCGCAACCGTCTGCATGAAGCTGGGCTACGGTCCCGCACACCGTTAGGCCGTCTTCCGCTCACGCCCCAACATCGTGCAGCCCGCCTCCAGTGGTGTCGCGACAGGCGTGAATGGAGGGACGAATGGAGACGTGTCGTCTTCAGCGATGAGAGTCGCTTCTGCCTTGGTGCCAATGATGGTCGTATGCGTGTTTGGCGCCGTGCAGGTGAGCGCCACAATCAGGACTGCATACGACCGAGGCACACAGGGCCAACATCCGGCATCATGGTGTGGGGAGCGATCTCCTACACTGGCCGTACACCACTGGTGATCGTCGAGGGGACACTGAATAGTGCACGGTACATCCAAACCGTCATCGAACCCATCGTTCTACCATTCCTAGACCGGCAAGGGAACTTGCTGTTCCAACAGGACAATGCACGTCCGCATGTATCCCGTGCCACCCAACGTGCTCTAGAAGGTGTAAGTCAACTACCCTGGCCAGCAAGATCTCCGGATCTGTCCCCCATTGAGTATGTTTGGGACTGGTTGAAGCGTCGTCTCACGCGGTCTGCACGTCCAGCACGAACGCTGGTCCAACTGAGGCGCCAGGTGGAAATGGCATGGCAAGCCGTTCCACAGGACTACATCCAGCATCTCTACGATCGTCTCCATGGGAGAATAGCAGCCTGCATTGCTGCGAAAGGTGGATATACACTGTACTAGTGCCGACATTGTGCATGCTCTGTTGCCTGTGTCTATGTGCCTGTGGTTCTGTCAGTGTGATCATGTGATGTATCTGACCCCAGGAATGTGTCAATAAAGTTTCCCCTTCCTGGGACAATGAATTCACGGTGTTGTTATTTCAATTTCCAGGAGTGTATATGGAAGAATATAACGATTCCAAATAGATGTAAGAATTAGATACTACTACGTTTCGAACTCACGCTTGAGAAGCTGGAGCGTATGAAAGAAACGTAAAATTATTTCCTAACACAAAACGTTTTGCTTGTAGTAGGCCTAATAGGCAATGATATTGGTACTTCGTGAATTATCTTCTGTCGTGTTATTTATGTGAGTGAGATAGATAAAAATGACTACATGGGCCAGAACAGTCTCGCTCATTTGGCGTGTGTTACTACTGCGGCAAATATTAGGAAGGCCTATCTCGTTTTATCTTGCACACAGTGACAAATTTACGTAATCACATCGAGAAATCACACCACTCTTGGGTTATATTCGTGTTAACAGCTTTTACAGTATTAGACAACGACATTTTGATTTTTCATGTAGCAAAACGTTTGACAAACTTTGATGAGGTAATAGATTCATTCTCAGAAAGGAAAGCACGCCGTGCAGAGCTGTAGCGAGATTAGAGAGAAAAAACATCCTGGAACCTAAGAATTCAAGAAATGTGTACTGTCTTGCTTCTTTCTTGTCTTTACTGGCTTTACACCGAAGAGCCAAACACACTGGTACACCTGGCTAACATCATGTAGGCCCCTTGCGGGCAAGCAGAAGTGCCGCAGCACGACGTGGCATGGACTCGACTAATGTCTGAAGTAGTGCTGGAGGGAACTGACTTCAATAATCCTGCAGGGCTGTCCATAAATGCGTAGGAGTGAGAGGGGGTGGAGATGTCTTCTGAACAGCACGTTTCAAGGCATCCCAGATATGCTCAACAATGTTCATGTCTGGGAGTTTGGTGGCCAGCGGCAGTGTTTAAATTCAGAAGAGTGTTCCTGGAGGCATTCTGCAGCAGTTCTGGTGAGTCGTCGCATTGTCCTGCTGGAATTACCGAAGTCCTTTCGCATCCGCAATGGACACGAATGGATGCAGGTGATCAGAACATGATGCTTACGAATGTGTCATCTGTCAGAGTCGTATCTAGACGTATCCGGGGTCCCATATCACTCCAATTGCACTTGTCCCACACCATTACAGAGCCTCCATCACTTTGAACAGCCCCCTGCTGACATACTCTCTCTCTCTCTCTATTCGTTTAGTCGGTTCCGACTCTTCGTGACCCCATGAACCAAATCACGCCACTTTTTCCTGTCTTGCACTTTCTCCCGTAGACCTTCCAGGTTGGAACCCATTGCTTCTGTGATGCCATCGATCCATCTCATCCTCTGACGTCCTCTTCTTCTAGTTCCTTCAATCTTCCCCAGCATTAATGTTTTTTCCAGCTAGGCATGCCTTCGCATTGTGTGTCCAAAGTAGGTCAGCTTTTGTTTTAAGATTAGACCTTCCAGGGAGAAATCTGGTTTAATTTGCTCCAATATTGATCTGTTGGTTCTCTTTGCAGTCCATGGAACTGTAAGAAGTTTCCTCCATCACCACAATTCGAAGGAGTCAATTCTTCGCCGTTCAGCCTTTCTAATGGTCCAGGTCTCACATCCATACATCACAACTGGAAAGACCATAGCCCTCACAATACGGATCTATGTTGCTAGTGTTATATCTCTGGACCTTATAACCTTGTCAAGGTTTGACATCGCCTGTCTACCGAGCAACAGGCGTCTCCGGATTTCATGGCTGCAGTCACCGTCAGCAGAGATCTGGGAACTGAGATAACTGAATGTGGTCACTACCTCCATGGTTTCTCCTGCTATATCCCACGAATTGGTAGGTGTAGTTGCCATAATTTTCGTTTTCTTCACATTCAGCATAAGAACGGCCTTTTCACTTTCGTCTTTCACCTTCAGTAAGAGTGTTCTCAATTCTTCTTCACTTTCTGCCAACAGGATCGTATCATAAGCGTACCTGAGGTTGTTTACACTTATTCCAGCTATTTTAATTCCTGTTTCTCCTTCATCTAGCCTCGCATTCCTCATGACATGTTCTGCATACAGATTGAATAAGTACGGTGACAGTATGCAGTCTTGCCGGACCCCTTTCTGAATCTTTATCCATTTCGTTGCTCCATACATAGTTCTCACCGTGGCTTCTTGGTCAAGGTATAAACTCCGTATCAGATGAATGAGGTGATCTGGTACACCCATGTTTTTCAGTACGTTCCATAATTTGTTGTGATCGACGCAGTCAAAGGCTTTGGCGCAGTCAATAAAGCAGAGGTACACATCTTTCTGGAATTCTCTCGCTTTTTCCATAATCCACCGAATCTTAGCAATTTGATCTCTAGTTCCTCTTCCTTTCCTAAATCCAGCTTGTTCTTCTAGCAGCTCTCGATCTAGATATTGGCGAAGTCTATTTTGTAAGATTTTCAACATAACTTTGCTAGCATGTGAAATAAGTGCGATTGTTCGGCAATCTGAGCATTCTTTAGAACTTTTCTTCTTTGGAATGGGGATGAATACTGATCTTTTCCAGTCTTCTGGCCACTGCTGCGTGATCCATATTTTTTGACATATTGAGTGCAGCACTTTTACTGCATCCTTTCCAGTGACTTTAAACAATTCTGCTGGTATTTCATCATGTCCACTAGTTTTGTTATCAGCCATATTTTCAAGGGCCCACTGGATTTCGCTCTCCAAAATATCTGGCTCTAGTTCTAAATTAACATTAACATCAGCAGTAGGAGCCCTGTCATGATGCAGTTCTTTCTTGTATAGGTCTTCTACATATTCTGCCCATCTTTCCTTAACATCCTCTGCTTCGCTCAGATCTTTCCCGTTTCTATCCTTTATCATTCCAATTTTTGCCTGGAATTTTCCTTTAATTTCTCTAATTTTCTTATAAAGATCTCTTGTCTTCCCCATTACGTTACTATCTTCAACTTCCTTGCACTGTTCATTAAAGAATATATTTTATCTCTTCTTGCTAATTTCTGAAAATCTTTATTTAATTCAAACATAGCTGACCTATCTCCCTTGATTTTTGCTTTCCTTCGTTCTTCTGCAACTTGCAGTGCCTCAACTGATAGCCATCTAGCCTTCTTACTGTTCCTTTTCTTGGGAATGTGTTTCTCTGTGGCCTCCTTGACAGTATTAGCTACTTCTGTCCACATCTCTTGCGAGCTTTTGTCCTCCAGCTGTAATACATTAAATCTGTTTTGTACCTCTACAGCATAGTCGGAAGGTATAGAGTTAAGGTCGTATCTGCAAGTTGGGATACTTTTTGCTACATTCTGAAGCTTCAGCCGAAATTTTGCAATCAGGAGCTCATGATCTGATCCGCAGTCAGCCCCAGGTCTTGTTGTAGCTGACTGAACCGCGCTCTTCCACCTCTGATTACAAAGTATGTAATCAATTTGGTTCCGGTGTTGGCCATCTGGCGAAGTCCAGGTATATAGGCGTCATTTTGGTAGTTGAAACATGGTCTTGGTACAACAAATGAAGCTGGACAGAGACTCCTAGAATTCTGCCAAGAAAATTCATTGATAATTACTAATACACTGTTTCAACTACCAAAAGTGGGAAATGAAGCTGTAGAAGGTATAACAGGGAAATATGGTCTTAGTACAACAAATGAGGCTGGACAGAGACTCCTAGAATTCTGCCAAGAAAATTCATTGATAATTACTAATACACTATTTCCCTGTTATACCTTCTACAGCTTCATTTCCCACTTTTGCATTCCAATCTCCAACTATGAAGACGATATCCTTTTTTGGTGTTGACAGTAGTAATTCTTGTAAATCTCCATAGAACTGGTCAATAATTTCCTTTTCAGCATCGGTTGTTGGTGCATAAACTTGAATTACTGACATATAGGGTCCATCAATTCATGAAGTTGTCTCCATACTCGTACACGTCTATCCGCTCGATACAATTTGAAACGAGACTCGTCCGACTAGGCAACATGTTTCCGGACATCAACAGTTCATTGTCGGTGTTGACGGGCCAAGGCGAGGCGTAAAGCTTCGTGTGTGCAGTCATCAGCGGTACACTGGTAAGACTTAGGCTCCGATAGCCCGTATCGATGATGTTTCGTGGAGTGGTTACCACACTGACACTTGTTGATGGCGCACTATTGGAATCTGCAACAATTTTCGGAAGTGTTGCACTTCTGTTACACTGAACGATTCTCTTCAGTCGTCGTAGCAGCAGTAGTTGATGCATCAACTGTCCCAGCCACTTGTTGTCTTATATAGACGTTGCCGAATGCAACGTCGTATTCTGCCTGTACGAGGGGCGTTTGAAAAGTCCGTGTAAAGATAAAAACTACCAACGTTTTTGGCTAACCCTTTTTTATTTTTCGACATAGTCTCCTTTTAGACTTAGACACTACGTCCAACGCTGTTCTGATTTGTTGATCCCTTCGTAATAACAGAAATCGTCCAAGATTGCAAAATAGCTATTAGTTGCTGCAATCACCTCCTTGTTTGAATAAAATCTTTGTCCCTCCAGCCATTTTTCAAACTGAGAAACAAATAGTAGTCCGAGGGACAAAAGTCTGGAGAATAGGGGGGGGGGGGGGGAGTGTGAAACGGATTGGAATCCTATTTCCATTAATTTTGCGACCAAAATTGCTGAGGTGTGTGCTGGTGCATTGTCGTGGTGGAAAAGGACATTTTTGCGGTCCAATCGTCGGCGGTTTTCTTGCAGCTTGGTTTTCAAATAGTCCAATAATTATCAATAATAAGCACCTGTAATAGTTTTACCCTTTTCCAGATAGTCGATGAGGATTATCATTTTCGAATCCGAAAAGACAGTCGCCATAACCTTTCCGGCCGAAGGAATGGTCTTCGCCTTTTTTGGTGCAGATTCTCTCTTGGTGGCCGAGCGGTTCTAGGCGATTCAGTCTGGAACCGTGCGACCACTACGGTCGCAGGTTCGAATCCTGCCTCGGGCATGGATGTGTGTGATGTCCTTAGGTTAGTTAGGTTTAAGTAGTTCTAAGTTCTAGGGCACTGATGACCTTAGAAGTTAAGTCGCATAGTACTCAGAGCCATTTGAACCATCTCCCTTGGTAACCCATTGTTTACATTGTTGTTTGGTCTCAAGAGTATAGTAATGTATCCATGTTTCATCCACAGTGACGAAACGACGCTTAAAGTCTTGCGGATTCTTCCTGAACAGCTGCAAACCATCCTTGCCTTTCGTGGGCAAGTGCTGTACCAACTCCAACTGAGCTACCCGAGCACGACTCACGCCCTTTAGTCACAGCTTTACTTCTGCCAGTACCCCGTCTCCTACCTTCCAAACTTTACAGAAGCTCTCCTGCGAACCTCTGTCGTGCTTGGGTAGCTCAGTTGATAGAGCACTTGCCCGCGAAAGGTAAGGGTCCCGAGATCGAGTCTCGGTCCGGCATACAGTTTTAATCTGCCAGGAAGTTACATCCTTGCAACACTTCACACGATTCCATTTTTGGTCAAGCGTGAGCAATCGCGGAACCCATCTTGTGGATGGCTTCCTCATGTCCAAATGTTTTATACAAAATATTATGTACCCGTTCATTCGAGATGCCCACAGCACTAGCAATCTCACGCACCTTAACTCTTCTGTCATCCATCACCGTATCATGGATTTTATCAATGATTTCTGGAGTCGTAACCTCCACAGGGCGTCCAGAAAGTTCAGCATCAGTTCGTTGTGTGAGAGTCAGAGGAACGTATCACCAAAAATGCGATATTCGGCTTTTTTTAACGTACGTCGTCACGGAAATCAGGTCCTTGTTGTGTCAAAACGGTATCTCTATCTCTTCTCGTTGTGAGAATAAGCTGCTGCATATCTCCAAGTTGTGACCTTAATTTAGAGACAGATAAACGTATTGGCTCTTACGTTCTTCTGTCACGAGTCAGTGCATCTCTATTTTCGGATCAACAAAACATCTTGCTCCCATATGGCCACTCCGAAAAGTTTGAAACCACTTATAAACTGTTCTAATCGAACGTGCAGAGCCACTATAATGTTTATCATGCTTCTCTTTAGTCTCCTGAGGCGTTATGCATTTCAAAAAATGGTTCAAATGGCCCTGAGCACTATGGGACTTAACATCTATGGTCATCAGTCCCCTAGAACTTAGAACTACTTAAACCTAACTAACCTAAGGACAGCACACAACACCCAGCCATCACGAGGCAGAGAAAATCCCTGACCACGCCGGGAATCGAACCCGGGAACCCGGGCGTGGGAAGCGAGAACGCTACCGCACGACCACGAGATGCGGGCTATGCATTTCATAAAGTAATGTTTAATCACTACATGAAATTCTTTTTCGTGCATTATTTGACAATCACACGACTTCCTTGGTTGCCAGACACAAAGAAATAGACGAATATGGCTGAAACTTGGTGTGCGTTCTTTCGAAAGATGCTACTAACTAAACATGACCTCGATACGCACCGGTGGTGCCATCTCTCGGACTTTGAACGGAGCTTTCAAACGCCCCTCGTATTTGAATACGCATGCCTGTACCAGTTTCGTTGCCGCTTCAGACTATTTTTTAGTGTTGGTATGTTTTTTTCTGTCAGTGTATGTACGAAAATTCGATTGCTTGGAGAAAAGTCTTTTTATTGGTGTGGCCTAAGACTTAATTACTAGAAATACAAGTGACAACCTCATCTCTTGTCCACTTCACGTTCTGCTGCACGAAATTGTGTGCGTTTATCACTGAGAACGGCCTTGTGACGGACGCTTTCCACCCTAGAAGGTGTATCTACATCCACAACCACATACATACTCCGCAATCCACCTTATGGTGGGTGGCGGAGGGTACCTCGTACCGTAACTAGCATCTTCTCTCCCTGTTCCACTCCCAAACAGAACGAGGGAAAAATGACTGCCTATATGCCTCTGTACGAGCCCTAATCTCTCTTTCCGCGAAATGTAAGTTGGCGACAGTAAAATTGTACTGCAGTCAGCCTCAAATGCTGATTCTCTAAATTTCCTCAGTAGCGATTCACGAAAAGAGCGCCTCCTTTCCACCAGAGACTGCCACCCGAGTTCCTGAAGCATTTCCGTTAACACTTGCGTGATGATCAAACCTACCAGTAACAAATCTAGCAGCCCGCCTCTGAATTGCTTCTATGTCCTCCGTCAATCCGACCTGATAGAGATCCCAAACGCTCGAGCAGAACTCAAGAACAGGTCGTATTAGTGTTTTACAAGCGGTCTCCTTTACAGATGAACCACATCTTCCCAAAATTCTTCCAATGAACCGAAGACGACTATCTGCCTTCCCCACAACTGCCATTACATGCTTGTCCCACTTCATATCGCTCTGCAATGTTACGCTCAAATATTCAATCGACGTGACTGTGTCAAGTGCTACACTACTAATGGAGTATTGAAACATTATGGGATTCTTTTTCCTATTCATCTGCATTAATTTACATTTATGTATATTTAGAGTTAGCTGTCATTCTTTACACCAATCACAAATCCTGTCCAAGTCATCTTGTATCCTCCTACAGTCACTCAACGATGACACCTTTCCGCAGACCACAGCATCATCAGCAAACAGCCGCACATTGCCATCCACCCTATCCAAAAGATCATTTATGTAGATAGAAAACAACAGCGGACCTACCACACTTCCCTGGGGCACTCCAGATGATACCCTCACCTCCGATGAACAGTCACCCTCGAGGACAACGTACTGGGTTCTATCACTTAAGAGGTCTTCGAGCCACTCACATACTTGGGAACCAATCCCATATGCTCATACATTAGTTAGGAGTCCGCAGTGGGGCACCGAGTCACACGTTTTCCGAAAGTCAACCAATATGGCATCCGTCTGATATCCTTCATCCATGGTTCGCAAGCTATCATGTGAAATAAGGGAGAGTTGTGTTTCACAGGAGTGATGGTTTCTAAAGCCGTGCTGATGCATGGACAGCAACCTCTCTGTCTCAAGGAAATTCATTATATTCGAACTGAGAATTGTTGTTGTGGTCTTCAGTCCTGAGACTGGTTTGATGCAGCTCTCCATGCTACTCTATCCTGTGCAAGCTTTTTCATCTCCCAGTACTTACTGCAACCTACATCCTTCTGAATCTGCTTAGTGTATTCATCTCTTGGTCTCCCTCTACGATTTTTACCCTCCACGCTGCCCTCCAATACTAAATTGGTGATCCCTTGATGCCTAAGAATATGTCCTACCAACCGATCCCATCTTCTGGTCAAGTTGTGCCACAAACTTCTCTTCTCCCCAATCCTATTCAATACCTCCTCATTAGTTACGTGATCTACCCATCTAATCTTCAGCATTATTCTGTAGCACCACATTTCGAAAGCTTCTATTCTCTTCTTGTCCAAACTATTTATCGTCCATGTTTCACTTCCATACATGGCTACACTCCATACGAATACTTTCAGAAATGACTTCTGGATACTTAAATCTATACTCGATGTTAACAAATTTCACTTCTTCAGAAACGCTTTCCTTCCCATTGCCAGTCTACATTTTATATCTTCTCTACTTCGACAATCATCAATTATTTTGCACCCCAAATAGCAAAACTCCTTTACTACTTTAAGTGTTTCATTTCCTAATCTAATCCCCTCAGCATCACCCAATTTAATTTGACTACATTCCATTATCCTCGTTTTGCTTATGTTGATGTTCATCTTATATCCTCCTTTCAAGACACTGTCCATTCCGTTCAACTGCTCTTCCAAGTCCTTTGCTGTCTCTGACAGAATTACAATGTCATCGGCGAACCTCAAAGTTTTTATTTCTTATCCATGAATTTTAATACCTACTCCGAATTTTTCTTTTGTTTCCTTTACTGCTTGCTCAATATACAGATTGAACAACATCTGGGAGAGGCTACAACCCTGTCTTACTCCCTTCCCAACCACTGCTTCCCTTTCATGTCCCTCGACTCTTATAACTGCCATCTGGTTTCTGTACAAATTGTAAATAGCCTTTCGCTCCCTGTATTTTACCCCTGCCACCTTTAGAATTTGAAAGAGAGTATTCCAGTCAACATTGTCAAAAGCTTTCTCTAAGTCTACAAATGCTAGAAACGTAGGTTTGCCTTTCCTTAATCTTTCTTCTAAGATAAGTCGTAAGGTCAGTATTGCCTCACGTGTTCCAGTGTTTCTACGGAATCCAAACTGATCTTCCCCGAGGTTGGCTTCTACTAGTTTTTCCATTCGTCTGTAAAGAATTCGTGTTAGTATTTTGCAGCTGTGACTTATTAAACTGATAGTTCGGTAATTTTCACATCTGTCAACACCTGCTTTCTTTGGGATTGGAATTATTATACTCTTCTTGAAGTCTGAGGGTATGGCACTGAGAATATGTTGGAGAATCCTGCAACAAACCGATGTCAAGGATATTGGTCTGTAATTTTGAGGATCCGTCCTTCCACCCTTGTTATATAGAGGCGTCACCATCGCTTTCCTTTCAGTCGCTCGGGACTTTAGGTTGTATAATTTTAACGCGGCTGGATGTCGGGACCTTTTCAGCCAAGTTGCCCGTCGGACTCGCTGGAGTTAGGGCACGCGCACTGGCAATGCGAAGTGCTAGCGGCGGCCGCGGGGCGGGCCGGACGCGCTTTGCCGCGCCACAAAGGCGCGTGTTGACGCCGCGACGCCCGGGGGCGGCGGGGGCGGGCGTCGCGACAAAGACGGCGCTGTGCCTTATCTGGCCGGGCGACAAGTGGCGTCTGAGTGGCGGCGGGGGTGGAGGCGGGAGGCGGAGGTGAAAGAAGGCGCGGCGAGGAGGGCGCTCCGGGGTCACGGGGTCAGCGCAGAGTGGCGGCGGCGGCGGAGGCGGGCTGTGATAGCCCGGGGGCGGCGCTCACCGGGCACGAGTCTCCACGGGGGCGGCGTCGGCGGCTGCACCTCTGCCACTGCGCGGCCGCCTGCTCTATTCCCCCGCACCGTATACCCTGTCCTCAGCACCACCACCTCCGTGCCAATGGCACTTGAAGTGGTCCACTCACGGAGGCCTACGCCTGTATAATTGGGCCAAGTAAATTTTCTGAGCAAGGTGGCGAAGTGGTTCGATTAAGGGGCTCCGGAAAGGCTCAAAATCATGAAAAGTTCAATTTTTACTTTTTTGCGTTTTCTGAATCTGCAGACTATTACCTTTTAATAGATATATAATTTATTCAATTCCAAAGACTACAACTATTTTTAAATTTTTTTTGAAATGTGTTCTACATGGGCGTGACCCACTGTGGCGCTGTTAAACTGCTGTCAAATGGTGTTATTATTAGCGTCCGTGTTCATCAGGTACATTTTAGTGATGTGAGATAAAGTATGTGTTGTGGCTAACCTGTGATGGTTCAATATATATCGCTGGTGTGATTGTCGATTGTTTCATGTTTATTTACTCTGTCGTTATCTCGAAAATATTCGTAATTAATTCTGTTTCTTGAGTCTCTGTTTTGTTGAAGTATAATAATGAGTAATAGTAAAGTTATTAGAAATCCTCTGAAGGCTCTTAAGAAAAGGAGAAATGTTGGAAAGCCAAAGGTATGTGTTATTACTGTAAACAATAAAGACGATAACCAAGTGAGTGAACCAAACCTCTCAAGTACACCTGCCCATAGCAGTCAAAGTGGGAAAGAAAATACTTCACAGAAGAAGCTTGGTTCAATGAGTGAAAACTATGAATGTTTTATGGGCGAATCGGATGTAAATGAAATATTTGATATGTCGGTTCTCGAAGGAATTTTTTCAAACTGTGTAAGATGTATTCATTGTAGTGAAGTTGGTCTGGAAATCTCCATAATAAAGCACGTAGGACTTGCTAGTGAAATACAACTGAAATGTGATAAGCGTTCATACATGACCACCTTTTGGAACAGTGTTGCAGTAACTGCAACTGAAGAAAATGGTAGCAAAATCTACGAACACAACATTAGATTTGTTTATTCCTTGCGTTCAGTTGGTAAGGGTGCTACTGCAGGTGCAATTTTCTGTGGCATCATGAATCTTCCAAATCCCCCAACCAAGTTTACGACCTATAATAAATTAATAGGGTATAAAGTAGAAGATGTCTGTATAGAATCTATGAAGAACGCTGTGGAAGAGGCAGTGATGGAAAATAATGGTAACAGAGATTTGACTGCAGTGTTCGATGGTACCTGGCGTAAACGGGGACACACATCTCTTCATGGTGTAGTATCTGCCACCAGTATGTATACAGGGAAAGTTTTAGATGTAGCAGTAATATCAAAGTATTGTAGATGTCCACAAAAATATAAAGGTACACATGAAAATAATTGGAAAGCTAACTATAGTGGCAATAGTGGAGGAATGGAAGTGGATGGTGTTGCCAGTATATTCCAGCGTTCTGAGGCGTGTGATAAAGTGCGATATGTTAATTACCTTGGTGACGGTGATTCTGAAAGTTTCAAACATGTTCAAGGACTGAAGCCCTATGGTGATGATGTTGTAGTGCAGAAATTTGAGTGTATTGGACACGTACAGAAGCGAATGGGAACAAGACTTCGGCGACTGAAAGCTTCGTACGAAAAACAAAAACTCAGTGATGGTAACGGGTTGGATGGGAAGGGAAGGTTAACTGGCAGTGTAATTGACAAAATACAGAACTATTATGGAATGGCTATTAGGCAAAATACACAAAGTGTCGACGAAATGAAGAAGGCTGTTTGGGCTCTTTTTTTTCATACTTCTTCAACCGATGAAAATCCCCAACATAGCTTGTGTCCCAAAGAAGAAGACAGTTGGTGTAAATATAACAAAGGATTGCTATCTGGTGAAGTGTACACTCATAAGCATAGTCCGCCTCATGCAATAATGGAGGTGATAAAACCTATTTTCAGAGACTTAGCAGCACCTGAACTGTTGAAAAAGTGTATTCACGGGAAAACTCAAAACCGCAATGAAAGTGTAAATAGTGTTATATGGTCGAGAATCCCCAAGACTGTATTTGTTGGAATAGAAACACTTCACTTTGGTGTGTATGATGCTGTTGCGACTTTCAATGATGGCAACATTGTAAGGTGCAAGGTATTTAGAAATATGGGAATGAAGATAGGTTCTAACATGGTACGAGCGATGCTTGCTTTAGACAAGGAACGCCTTCGGGCTGCAGACAGGGCTGTAAAGAGTCTAGAAATACAAGCAAGAGTAAACAGGAGGAGGAACAAGAGGAAGCTGGAGGAGGAGTTTGCAGAGGATGAAGATAATCCATCCTATGGACCTGGAATGCACTAAAAAGTTAATCCAATCTTTGTCGCTCGATTCCCAAAACTTTTATTTTCTCATACTAATTACATGTTTTCTAAGGACCTTCCAAACATATTTGTTTCAAACTTTCAGTAAATGTTACACAGTACCTTCTGCATAATTTAACACAGCCTTTTTCCAAAAAAACTGTATATTTTTGAATATATAAATAAAAAATTGCAAAAAAATGTTGTGAATTTTCATTACAACTGAAAAAAAATCATCTTTAATAACTGAACTAAAATTTTGTAAAATCCCTGCGTTAAGTTGTAGCCCACATTCCAATAAATAATCTGTAAAAAGTTCAACTTCCTACCTCAAATACTTTGTGAGGAAAGATGTAATTTTAACATTGCAAGTATAGGGCGTTCCGGAGCCCCTTAACCACAAAGCTGAACAGAGGTTCATTTCATGGCCGGGAGGTAGGAAGCACAGGTTTCGTCCTCCAGACGAAGAGGTTTGGCTGTCAGGGGAGGCATACAGATTTGCGAGTGCTTAAGCTGAGATGTAAGGCAAAATGGCGAAAAAATTCGAATTTTTAAATTGCAAATTTTTTTAGATTTATTCTTAACTGAATAATATCAAAGTTTCATAATCGAATTCTGGCGAGAAATATGTTTTAAAAAAGTTTGTTCTACCACCACTGTGCCATCGGCACCTGTTCGAGAGTTCCACTCACGGATGCCTATGTCTGTATAACTGGGCCAAGTGAATTTTCCGGGCGAAGTGGTTCGACTAGCGACAAAGCTCAACAGAGGTTCATATCGTGAATGGGATGTAGGAAGCACAGTTTTGGTCCTTCTGACGAAGAGGTTTGGCTCTGTCACGGGAGCCTTATAAATTCGCTAGTGGTTAAGCTCAGATGTACGGCAAAATTGCGAAAAAAATCGAAATTTTGTATTGCGAAATTTCTTAGATTGATTCTTAAAAGAATAACATCGCAAAGTTTCATAATCGAATTCTAGCAAGCAATATGTTTTAATAAAGTTTGTTTGACCACCGCTGTGCCATCGGCACCTATTCAAGCGTTCCACTCACCGAGGCCTAGACTTGTAGAATTGGGCCGAGTGAATTTTCCGATCGCAGGTTCCAATCCTGCCTCGAACATGGATGTGTGTGATGTCCTTAGGTTAGTTAGGTTTAAGTAGTTCTAATTTCTAGGGGACTGATGACCTCAGATGTTAAGTCCCATAGTGCTCAGAGCCATGCGAACCATTGAATTTTCCGAGCGAGGAGGCAAATCGGTTCGATTAATGACGAAGCTCGACAGCGGTTCGTTTCGTGACTGGGGTGTAGGAAGCAGAGGCTTCGTCCTCCAGTGTCAGGTAACTGCGGAGAGGTTTGAATCTGGCAGGGATGTCACGTAAAGTTGGGAGTGCTTATGGGCAGATGTTGGGCAAAATTGCGAAAAAATTCGAATTTTTTTGTAGCGTACTTTATTAGATTGGTTCTTAAAAGAAGTGTCGTAGTCGATTTCTGACGAGAAATACGTTTTAAAAATGTTTGTCTGTGTGACTGCGCCTGCTACGCCCCCTCTTTCTATGACGTGATCCACGCCTTCTCCACTGTACAAATTGTTGGTCCGTTAGTTTTACGTTCACACAGTTGAAACTAACTGCGGATGAGTCTAGAAGGCTGTGAGAAAGATTATCTTTGCTTGTTCCTTTGTTTACAACATTTTTTTTAATAGCACGTGCTACAAATTTATTTCAGTCTTTAGTTTTGAATATAACAATGTGTTTTGCGCCGGCCGGTGTGGCCCACCGGTTCTAGGCGCTACAGTCTGGAACCGCGCGATCGCTACGGTCGCAGGTTCGCCTCCTGCCTTGGGCATGGATGTGTGTGATGTCCTTAGGTCAGTCAGGTTTAAGTAGTTCTAAGTTCTAGGGGACTGATGACCTCAGAAGTTAAGTTCCATAGTGCTCAGAACCATTTGAAGCATTTGAACCTGTTCTGCTCGAAATGGGCCGTAACAGTCGACGCATATTCAAAAAAGTGAGAAAATGTCGAATTACACGTGTAAAAGATACAGGATACTTAAATAAAAGTATTACACTTGCTGCTCCTAAGTGTGGATCCTCAAGATTCCCTTCGTGAAATATCTTAGTGCTAATACCTTCAGGTAGAAGCCAGTGGAAAGCCATACACCAGCGAACATGGTTTGCCACCTGCTGTTTTAGATGTTATAAACTCAACCTTCAGGTACCTAGCTAATACTGAACCGCTGAAAAATTGAGTACATGGAAAAACACAGAATACAAATGAAGGCTACAATCACCTCGTGTGGATGTGTTCTGACGCTGTCCAAAAACAGTGTTTTTTTTACCTTAATTGTTGTGAAGGTAACTATATGTGCCGGCCGCGGTGACCGAGCGGTTCTAGGCGCTACAGTCCTGAACCGCGCGATCACTGCAGTCGCAGGTTCGAATGCTGCCTCAGGCGTGGATGTGTGTGATGTCCTTAGGTTAGTTAGGTTTAAGTAGTTCTAAGTTCTAGGGGACTGATGACCTCAGACGTTACGTCCCATAGTGCTCAGAGCCATTTGAACCATTTTTGAACTATATGTGATGCCTGTCTAATGTTCAGCAGTTGAAATGGTGGTAGGACTAAGTGCCTGGAGAGACTAGACTTCAATTCAAGTCCATTCACACTGAAAATACCCAGAAGCACCGATGAAGCATCGAGCAGAAGAAAAAAATGCAAAAATTGCTACGCATAGGAAGCAGGGGAAGAGATTATTCCAGAACGACGAGGAAAAGAATGGAGGTTATGGATATGGACAGCATTAGTCACTATAGGTATAGCGATATAGTCAAAAATTGAAATAAAAGTTTTAAATGTGAATTCCAGCAAAATGACTTTTTTGAGCTGTAATACACCTTTTCTCAGGAACTATAAAAACTAAAGTCCTGAAATTTGGCGTAGTTCTTCAGAATTACTTACTGAATAATCATGTGCAGCACTTTTCCGTTATCTTTTCTCTGAGAAAAGTTCTCCTTTAAAATTTGAGGAAAACACAGCAGCACCATATAACACAACACTGAAAAATTAATTTCAAATCAATTATGACCTCGAACAACAATATGTTCCACACGTTCTATTAGCCTCTTATGCAAATGTAAAAAGTGAAATTCCATTTTTATTGCTTCATTAGTTTACGAGAAAAGATACATTATAGGAACAATGGTAAGTAAAAATTCAAATCCTTATCAAATGAATGTCCATTCATATTTTCAAACAAACATTGCACTGGTTACCAACCATAGTGTTGTACACAACTGTCTCAAGTTTTACTATTTTAGCTGTGATAGTTTTGGAGCTACACATCTTTAAGTACAAGGATGCATTTTGTCGCAAGTCTGTCCTTAAGGGATCTCTGCGGAAGCTGTTGCTTTTCACGATATACAGGCTGTCTTTAAAGTCTAGCTGTCATTTAACTATTTCGTTGTTAATGGGACACACACAGTATGTCCCAATTAAGTAATACGCAATATCTTTTATTTTATTTTTATTTACACGTCAAGATCCGTAGAACCAAATTGAGGAGCAAATCACAAGTCATGGAACGTGTTAGTACATGAACTTACAACATAAAAGTAATAACAGTCCGCCTCCGTAGCGTAGCGGTAGTGTTACCGCCTTCCACGCAAGGGGCTCGGGTTCGATGCCCGGCAGGGGACTGACTGTTGTGTGCTCTTCATCTTCATTTTCATCATCATTCACTAGCAAGCCGCCGATGTGGCGTCAGCTAAAAAGAACTTGCAATACGGTGGCAGAACTCTCCTGAATGGGGCCTCCCGGCCAACAATGACATACCATCATATATATATACATATATATATATATATATATATATATATATATATATATATATATATATATATTACTCCTGGAAATGGAAAAAAGAACACATTGACACCGGTGTGTCAGACCCACCATACTTGCTCCGGACACTGCGAGAGGGCTGTACAAGCAATGATCACACGCACGGCACAGCGGACACACCAGGAACCGCGGTGTTGGCCGTCGAATGGCGCTAGCTGCGCAGCATTTGTGCACCGCCGCCGTCAGTGTCAGCCAGTTTGCCGTGGCATACGGAGCTCCATCGCAGTCTTTAACACTGGTAGCATGCCGCGACAGCGTGGACGTGAACCGTATGTGCAGTTGACGGACTTTGAGCGAGGGCGTATAGTGGGCATGCGGGAGGCCGGGTGGACGTACCGCCGAATTGCTCAACACGTGGGGCGTGAGGTCTCCACAGTACATCGATGTTGTCGCCAGTGGTCGGCGGAAGGTGCACGTGCCCGTCGACCTGGGACCGGACCGCAGCGACGCACGGATGCACGCCAAGACCGTAGGATCCTACGCAGTGCCGTAGGGGACCGCACCGCCACTTCCCAGCAAATGAGGGACACTGTTGCTCCTGGGGTATCGGCGAGGACCATTCGCAACCGTCTCCATGAAGCTGGGCTACGGTCCCACACACCGTTAGGCCGTCTTCCGCTCACGCCCCAACATCGTGCAGAACGCCTCCAGTGGTGTCGCGACAGGCGTGAATGGAGGGACGAATGGAGACGTGTCGTCTTCAGCGATGAGAGTCGCTTCTGCCTTGGTGCCAATGATGGTCGTGTGCGTGTTTGGCGCCGTGCAGGTGAGCGCCACAATCAGGACTGCATACGACCGAGGCACACAGGGCCAACACCCGGCATCATGGTGTGGGGAGCGATCTCCTACACTGGCCGTACACCACTGGTGATAGTCGAGGGGACACTGAATAGTGCACGGTACATCCAAACCGTCATCGAACCCATCGTTCTACCATTCCCAGACCGGCAAGGGAACTTGCTGTTCCAACAGGACAATGCACGTCCGCATGTATCCCGTGCCCTCCAACGTGCTCTAGAAGGTGTAAGTCAACTACCCTGGCCAGCAAGATCTCCGGATCTGTCCCCGATTGAGCATGTTTGGGACTGGATGAAGCGTCGTCTCACGCGGTCTGCACGTCCAGCACGAACGCTGGTCCAACTGAGGCGCCAGGTGGAAATGGCATGGCAAGCCGTTCCACAGGACTACATCCAGCATCTCTACGATCGTCTCCATGGGAGAATAGCAGCCTGCATTGTTGCGAAAGGTGGATATACACTGTACTAGTGCCGACATTGTGCATGCTCTGTTGCCTGTGTCTATGTGCCTGTGGGTCTGTCAGTGTGATCATGTGATGTATCTGACCCCAAGAATGTGTCAATAAAGTTTCCCCTTCCTGGGACAATGAATTCACGGTGTTCTTATTTCAATTTCCAGGAGTTTCTATATTGTTATTTATTGTTGGCGAATTTTCCCTAAAAGGAAATCGTTAAGCTTATGACTTTGAAGGCTTGTTCTTCTTGTCCTTCCAGTACTCCTTCATTCTCTTGGAGAGGGCCTCTTTCCTCTCCTCAGACCATTCTTGTTTGGTCCGCTGTTTTAGCGCTTCTGACTTTACTTCCCAATTGTCTATGTGTTTTCGGAAGGTGCTTCTGTCTGTGGTGTTTGTGGTGCCAATTGCTTGTAGGTCTTTTCGGACTCCTTCCATCCAGGGTGTCGAGACTTTAAGTGTCTTGATGTGTTCTAGAATTTTCTTGGTGAGTCTTGTTTCAGGGAGTCTATCTAAATGTCCGTAGAATTTAAGGCGCCTTTTTAGTCTGTAGCCATCTGGTGTGGGTCTTCCTCCTAAAATTTTCCTCATGATTTTGCGTTCTTCTTTTTTGATTTCTTCAATTTTGATTTTCCTGTTGATTGATAGTGTTTCGCTGGCATACAGTGCTACGGGTTTGATCACTGTGTTATAGTGTCTGATCTTGGTGTTTCTGGAAATGCATTGTTTGTTGTATACGTTTCGTACCATGACTAGTGATTTCCGTGTCTTCTGTTGTCTGTCTTCGTAAGCCAGTTTCTCTGTTCCGGTCGGTTCGATGATTTCGCCTAGGTATCTGAAGTGTGTGACCCCTTTAATTTTGCCGTACTTGGTTGTGATGTCGTCGCCTTCTCTTGTTAGGACTTGCGTTTTTTCAAAAGAGATTTGTAGGCCGACTTTCTCGGCGCATTCTTTCAGGATTTCGATCTGTGTTTTTGCTGATGTTGGGTCATAGGTCAGTATCGCTAGGTCGTCTGCGAAAGCTAGGTAAGGGATTTCCAGTCTTTTCCTTCCTAATGTGACTGGTCTCCAGGTGTTTTTTCTCCTGACTTCAGCTTCCCATTCGCTCATTACTTTGTCCAGGATGGTGTTGAACAATAGCGGGGATAGTCCATCTCCTTGTCTTAGGCCAGTGTGGATTTCAAAGGGGTCCGAGATTTCGCCCATGAATTTGACTTTGGATTTTGTATTGGTTAGTGTTTGTTCGATTAGTCTTCGGGTCTTTTGGTCTAGGCCTTTTTCTCTGAGGATTTGGATGAGGGACTTTCTGTCGATCGACTCGGGATTTTATGATTGATTTCAGGTTGAAGATTTGTTCGGGGCAGGCTCTGTTGGGTCTGAAACCCGCTTGGTATTCCGAGATGGCGGGTTCCAGTTGTCCTTGCGTTCTGGTGAGAAGGCAGGTTGATAGAATTTTGTAGATGACCGGTAGCAGGGAAATTCCTCTATAATTGTTTGTGTCTGTCCTGTCACCTTTCTTGTGTAGCGGGTGAATGAGTGCGGTCTTCCAGTCGTCAGGTATGATTTCGGTTGTCCAGGTGTTCTGTATGATTTGTGTGATTTCGTTTAGCGAGTTTGGTCCTAGGTTATTCAGCAGTTCTGCCGTTATTCCGTCTTCACCGGCTGCCTTGTTGTTTTTCAGTTTCTTTATGCAGTGGAGGATTTCTTCTTTTGTTGGTGATGGTGAGTCTTCCGGTGCGTTGGCCGGTTCTCGAGGTTCGAAGGTTGAGTTAGGTTCCGGGCAATTTAGTAATTTTGAAAAGTACTTCGCGAGCTCTTCACAGTTTTCTTCGTTGGTAAGTGCCAGTTTTCCGTCTTCTTTTCTGAAGCAGAGGTTCTGTGGTGAGTATCCTTTGACTTGGTTGGCGAACGTCCTGTAGAAATCCCGTGTGTTGAAATTTCTGAAGTCTTCTTCGATGGAGTGTAGCTGATCGTTTATGTATTTGCGTTTCTCTTGTCTTATTGTTTTCGATGTTTGTCTTCGAATTACATAGAAGTTGTCCTGTGTTTCTTGTGTTTTGTTGTAGTTTGTGAAAGCTATATATATATATATATATATATATATATATATATATATATATATATACAGGGTGGTCCATTGATCGTTATTGGGCCAAATATCTCACGAAATAAGCGTCAAACGAAAAAAGTACATAGCACGAAACTTGTCTACCTTGAAGGGGAAACCAGATGGCGCTATGGTTGGCCCACTAGATGGCGCTGCCATAGCTCAAACTGATATCAACTGCGTTTTTTTAAAAACGAACCCCTATTTTTTATTGCATATTCGTGTAGTACGTATAGAAATATGAATGTTTTAGTTGGACCACTTTTTTCGCTTTGTGATAGATGGCACTGTAATAGTCACAAACGTATGGCTCACAATTTTAGACGAACAATTGGTAACAGGTAGGTTTTTTAAATTAAAATATAGATCGTAGGTACGTTTGAACATTTTATTTCGGTTGTTCCAATGTGATACATGTACCGTTGTGAACTTACCATTTCTGAGAACGCAGACTGTTACAGCGTGATTACCTATAAAAACCACATTAATGCAATAAATGCTCAAAATTATGTCCGTCAACCTCAATACATTTGGAAATACGTATAACAACATTCCTCTCAATAGCGAGTAGTTCGCCTTCCGTAATGTTCGCACATGCGTTGGCAATGCGCTGGCGCATGTTGTCAGGCGTTGTCGGTGGATCACGATGACAAATATCCTTCAACTTTGCCCACAGAAAGAAATCCGGGGACGTCATATCCGGTGAACGTGCGGGCCATGATATGGTGCTTTGACGACCAATCCACCTGTCGTGAAATATGCTAATCAATACCGCTTCAACTACACGCGAGATATGAGCCGGACATCCATCATGTTAGAAGTACATCGCCATTCTGTGATGCAGTGAAACATCTTGTAGTAACATCGGTAGAACATTACGTAGGAAATGAGCATACATTGCACCATTTAGATTGCCATCGATAAAATGGGGGCCAGTAATCCTCCCCCCATAATGCCGCACCGTACATTAACCCGCCAAGGCTGCTGACGTTCCACTTGTTGCAGCCATCGTGGATATTCCAAGAAATGGTTCAAATGGCTCTGAGCGCTATGGGACTTAACATCTATGGTCATAAGTCCCCTAGAACTTAGAACTACTTAAACCTAACTAACCTAAGGACACCACACACATCCATGCTTGAGGCAGTATTCGAACCTGCGACCGTAGCAGTTGCGCGGTCCCGGACTGAGCGCCTAGAATCGCGAGACCACCGCGGCCGGCGTGGATATTCCGTTGCCCCATAGTGCATATTATGCCGGTTTACGTTACCGCTGGCAGTGAATGACGCTTCGTCGTTAAATAGAACACGTGCCAAAAATCTGTCATCGTCCCGTAATTTCTCTTGTTTCCAGTGGCAGAACTGTACACGACGTTCAAAGTCGTCACCATGCAATTCTTGATGCATAGAAATATGGTACGCGTGCGATCGATGTTGATGTAGCATTCTCAACATCGACGTTTTTGCGATTCTCGATTCTCGCACAACTTGTCTGCTACTGATGTGCGGATTAGCCGCGACAGCAGCTAAAACACCTACTTGGACATCATCATTTGTTGCCGGTCGTGGTTGACGTTTCACATGTGGCTGAACACTTCCTGTTTCCTTACACAACGCAACTATCCCACGAACGGTCCGGACACTTGGATGATGTCGTCCAGGATACCGAGCAGCATACGTAGCACACGCCCGTTGCGCATTTTGATCACAATAGCCACACATCAACACGATGTCGACCTTTCCCGCAATTGGTAAACGGTCCATTTTAACACGGGTACTTTATCACGAAGAAAATACCGTCCGCACTGGCGAAATGTTACGTGATACCACGTACTTATACGTTTGTGACTATTACAGCGCCATCTATCACAAAGCGGAAACAGTGGTCCAACTAAAACATTCACATTTCTTTACGTACTACACGAATATGTAATAAAAAAATCGGGGTTCCTATTTAAAAAAAACGCAGTTGATATCCGTTTGACCTGTGGCAGTGCCATCTAGCGGACCAACCACAGCGCCATCTGGTTTCCGACTTCAAGCTAGACAAGTAATAACAGATAAAAATAAAATGTTTATGGACCAGAAAAGATTCAGTCCATAAGTACAAGCAATCAACAATATGACAAGAATGAGCTTAATTTTTCAAGGAACTCCTCGACAGAAGAGAAGAAGTGGCCCATGAGGGAACTCTTCAGATTCGATTTCAAAGCGCGTAGATTACTGCAAAGATTTTTGAATTCTAGTGGTAACTTTTTGAAAATGGATGCAGCTTTCAAGGAAGTCCGATCCAAACGCAGCTTTCATTCTGCCGAGTATTAACCGAGTGAAAGCTGCTTATTCTTGGAAAGAAGCCAATACTGTTAACAAGAAACGACAGTAAGCAATATATATATTAAGAGGCCAATGTCAAAACACCCAGACTCGTGAACAGGTGTTGACAAGAGGTTCGTGAACTTACACCACTTACTGCTCGAACCGCCCGTTTCTGAGCCAAAAATATCCTTTTAGAGTGGGAAGAGCTACCCCAAATACAATACCATACGAGATAAGCAAATGAAAATAGGCAAAGTAGACTAATTTTCCTGTCGAACGTTCACTTGCTTCATATACAGTTCGAATAGTAATAATGGCAGCATTAAGCCTTTGAACAAGATCCTGAACGTGGGCTTTCCACGACAGTTTACTATCTATCTGAACACCTAGACACCTGAACTGTTCAGTTTCACTAATCATATGCTAATTCTGTGAAATTAAAAAGTCAGGTTTTGTTGAATTGTGTTTTAGAAACTGTAAAAACTGAGTCTAACTGCGATTTATCGTCAGTTTATTTTCCCCAAGCCATGAACTTATGTCACGCACTGCACCATTTGAAACAGAGCCAATGTTACACACAACACCCTGTACCACCAAGCTAGTGTCATCAGCAAACAGAAATATTTTAGAGTTACACGTAATACTAGAAGGCATATCATTTATATAAGTAAGAAACAGGAGTGGCGCCAACACTGATCCCTGGGGCGACCCCCCCCCCCCCCCCCCCCCCCAATTTGACTGTGCGCCACTCAGACCTCACATCACAGCCATTCTCATAATTGTGAATAATGACCTTTTGCTGTCTGTTGCTAAAGTAAGAGGTGAACCAATTGTGAGCTACTCCCTATATTCTGTAATGGTCCAACTTCTGGAACACTATTTTGTAATCAACACAATCAAACGCCTTAGTTAAATCAAAAAATATGCCCGGAGTTCGAAACCTTTTGTTTTACCCGTCCAGTAGCTCACAGAGAAAAGAAAATATAGCATTTTCAGTTGTTAAACGACTTCTAAAGCCGAACTATACATCTGATAGCAAATTATGTGATATAAAGTGCTCAATTATCCTTGCATACACAGCCTTTTCAATAAATTTAGCAAACACTAATGGCATAGAAATAGGTCCAAAATTATCTACATTATTCGTTTCTCCCTTTTTATAAAGCGGCTTTACTACTGAGTACTTTAATCGTTCAGGAAACTGACCATTCCCAAAGGAAAAATTACAAATATGGCTAAATGCAGAGCTGACATGTGCAGCACAGTACTTTAATAATCTGCTAGGCACTCCATCATAACCATGAAAGTCCTTAGTCTTCAGTGATTTAATTATTGAGTCAATCTCTCCCTTGTCAGTATCACAGAGGATTATTTCAAACATCAATCTCAGAAAGGCATTTGCCAAGAAAGTTATATGATTCCCAGTAGAAACTAAATTTTTATTTAATTCACCGGCAATGCTCAGAAAATGATTGTTAAATACTGTGCATATATCTGATTTATCACTAACAGAAATATTTTTACTGCCAACTGACTTTATACCATCGACCTTGTGCTGCTGACTAGACACTTCCTTCACAACTGACCATATGGTTGTAATTTGATTCTGTGAATTAGCTGTTCTATTTGCATAGGCTACCACATACTCTTTGCCTTCCTAATAACATTTTTAAGCACCTTACAATACTGCTTGTAATGGGCTATGGTTGGTTGATTGTGACTGCTCCTAAGATTTTGATATAATTCCCGCTTTGTTATGCATGATATCCTGATCCCAGTAGTCAGCCACCCGGCCTGCCCATTACTGCTAGTACCTTGTTTAGAACTTTCTAATGGAAAGCAACTCTCAATGAGCATGAGAAATGTGTTAAGGAAAGCAATATATTTATCATCTATGTTATCGGCACTATAAACATCCTGCCACTCTTGCTCCTTGACAAGGTTTAAAAAACTCTCTATTGCTGTTGGATTAACTTTCCTACATAGTTTGTGATTAGATGTGACTTTTGTTTGAGTACAAAAGCCTTTTAGTGTTAAAATTTGTGCATCATGTTCTGAAAGGCCATTCACCCTTCTACTAACAGAATGCCCGTCTAGTAATGAAGAATGAATAAAAATATTGTCTATGGTTGTGCTACTGTTCCCTGCACGCTAGTTGGAAAAAAACGCAGTCTGCGTCAGATCTTATGAGTATAGGAGATCTACCAATATCCTTTTTCTTGTATCATCACATACAAAATATATATTGAAGTCACCACATATAACTAATTTCTGGTACTTATTACAAAGTGAATCTCATACCTGTCTAGTGCTAGAATTTAGCGAGATGCATTCGGAACTTGGACAAAAATACTACGGACCACGAGATGGATTTGTAGAAGGCTGTAAACGATCAAATGGGACATCGTGTGTTTGTACGTGCGACAGTGCGTATATTTCACAGAAATCACATGAAAGCACCATTCCACCATCCCAAGAATGTCTGAAGGACCTAATGAGGTTTTCTCATACATCATAGACATTGTTTTGCAGCATTATTACGAACTCAATGATTCTGCTGGTTTGTTGCATAATCTATATGTGGTGGGACGTATATTGTCCAGAAAACCACCTAGGGAGGTGGTGCAGTGGCTAGCTCACTGGACTCGCATTCGGGAGGACAATGGTTCAACCCCCCGTCCGGTCATTCTGATCTATGTTTCCGTGATTACCCTGAATCGTTTCAGGCAATTGCCGGGATGGTTCCTTGGAAAGGAAACGGCTGAATTCCTTCCCCATCATCCCCTAATCCGATGGGACCGACGACTTCGGCGTTTGGTCCCCTCCCACGAATAAACCAACCATCTCCAGGGAACTATGTGTGCATTTTGTGTTTATTGACACAGAGTCAGCACGGTTTCAAAAATTATCGTTCTTGTGAAACACAACTAGCTCTTTACACTCATGAAGTAATAAGTGCTATCGACAGCGGATGTCAAATTAATTCCATATTTTTAGATTTACAGAAGGCTTTCGACACCGTTCCTCACAAGCGTCTTCTAACCAAACTGCGTGCCTACGGAGTATCGCCTCAGCTGTGCGACTGGATTCGTGATTTCCTGTCAGGAACTTCACAGTTCGTAGTAATAGACGGAAAGTCATCGAGTAAAACAGAAGTAATATCCGGCGTTCCCCAAGGATGTGTTATAGGCCCTCTATTGTTCCTGATCTATATTAACGACATAGGAGACAATCTGAGTAGCCGTCTTAGACTGTTTGCAGATGATGCTGTTATTTACCGTCTTGTAAAGTCATCAGATGATCAAAACGAATTGCAAAATGATCTGTATGGTGCGAAAAGTGGCAATTAATCCTGAATGAAGAAGAGTGAGAAGTTATTCACATGAGCACTAAAAGAAATCAGCTAAATTTAGATTACGCGATAAGTCACACAAATCTAAAGGCTGTAAGTTCAACTAAATACTTAGGGATTACAATCACAAATAAGCTAAATTGGAACGACCACATAGATAATATTGTGGGTAGAGCAAACCAAAGACTGCGATTCATTGGCAGAACGCTTAGAAGGTGCAACAGGTCTACCAAAGAAACTGCTTACACCACGCTTGTCTTCCCTGTTCTGGAGTATTGCTGTGCGGTGTTGGAACCGCATTAGGTGGGACTGACGGATGACATTGAAAAAGTACAAAGAAGGGCAGCTCGTTATGTATTATCGCGAAATAGGGGAGATAGTGTCACAGACGTGATATGTGAATTGGAGTGGCAATCATTAAAACAAAGGCGTTTTTCGTTGCGACGGGATCTTCTCATGAAATTTCAATCACCAGTTTTCTCCTCCGATAGCGAAAACATTGTTGGCACCCACCTCCATAGGGAGAAGTGATCATCACGATAAAACCACAGAAATGAGGGCCCGCACAGAAAAAATTAAGTGCTCGTTTTTTCCTGCGTGCCGTTCGAGAGTGGAACGGTAGAGAGACAGTTTGAAGGTGGCTCATTGAACTCTCTGCCAGGCACTTTATTGTGAATATCAGAGTAATCTCGTAGATGTAGATGTGTTGTGGCGAGAGGAAACCTGCCACCCACCTATGATACAACCCTCTCCTCATCCAGCGAGGAACCAGAAAATACTACAAGAGGGCACAGCCACAACACACTCGATCCTCGATGTAAGCCTCCTAAATGAGGTTTAATGGTGTCGTATTGGGAAAGCGTGGGGGCCATTCGGTATGACCACTGTGACCAACCACGTTGCAGGAAATCTCATTCAGCATGTACTGTACATTCAAACCGCAGGTTTGGGATGCAGCATCGTCCTCTAAGATGGTGGGTGACTGCAACTATTCGATCTGTGGTATCTGGAACTGTTCGAGCATGCCCAGGTAAACGTTTCCCATTACGGTTTTCTCTGCGAAGAAAAATCGACCTGTCGCGCATTATACCACACCAAGTTTTGGGCTATCACAGATGTGTTTGAGTGTGTCGGGTCCCAAATCCTATTACTGTGGCGAATCACATTTCCGGGTATGTGCAACGCTGCTTCATCTGAAAACGGGCACTTCTTCAGATGATCGTTGTCAGCATCTGCGAGGGTCATTACGGAACGTGCGAATGCATACCACAGAGCACGATTGTTTGGCTCCACCATTTTCAGTTTGAACGCAATAAGGCGTGGCCGTTTGCTTAACACTTGCTGTACGGTTCATCTCGCTTTCTGCAACTCGCTTGATGCATAACGAATTGACTGGTCTGAAATGCAGATTGTCCACGTCAACAGATGCTTGAGTCACAGCAGGACTTCACTTCGAGTGACGTCTTTCATACCATTTTGAACCACCTCGTCGTTTTTGCCTGTGTTGGCCCAGCGGACTGGGGTCGGGAACTCACCAGTACATTTCTCACAAATTTGGGTTCTGCATACCAGATGGCACATTGAAAGGGGACTGTCTGATTTGCCATGTCGATTTTCAAGGCGTTTTGGGCACAACTCCGAATGCAGTTGCAAACCTGATAAATGTACTCAACATCTATACTATTTATGTGATCATATTCTTTGTAACTCAGCGTTTTGACATCAAAAACGTTAGAGTGAGTCAGAGAGAAGTAGTGTCTAGTGTATATTAGACGGTCTGACGATGTACTTGGTAATAAAAGGATGGAAGCTGACCTCCCATGTAGTGGAGATAGCATTATTTCTAAAAGATTTTGTGGTAATATACTCGCAATTTGTGGAACTGAGATGATACGAATCCTGGAATGTCCAAAGGATACTGTTCTAAGGTATATATATATATATATATATATATATATATATATATATATATATATATATATATATACGGAAGAGCCAAAGAAACTGGTAGACATGCCTAGTATCAGGTACGCCCATCCACGATCACGCAGAAGTGCCGCAACAAGACATGACATGTAGTGGGCTAATGTCTGAAGTAGTGCTGCAGGGAACTGACGCCATGAATCCTGCAGGGCTGTCCATAAATCCGTAAGAGTACGAGGGGGTGGAGATCTCTTCTGAACGGCATGTAGCGAGGCATCCCAGATATGTTCAACAATGTTCATGTCTGGGGAGTTTGTTGGCTAGCGGAAGTGTTTAAACTCAGAAGAGTGTACCTGGAGCCACTCTGTAGCAATACTGGACGAGTGCGGTGTCGCATTGTCCTGCTGGAATTTCCCAAGTCCGTCGGAATGCACAATGGACGCGAATGGATGCAGGTGATCAGACAGGATGCTTACGTACGCGTCACCTGTCACAGCCGTATCTAGACGTATCAGGGGTCCCATATTACTCCAACTGCACACGCCCCACCAGCTTAAACAGTCCCCTGCTGACATGAAGTGTCCATGGAAATGGAAATATGTGGTAAGGTCTTATGGGACCAAACTGCTTGGTCATCGGTCCCTGAGCCTACACGCTACTTACTCAAAAAAATACCTTACCCTATGGACAACACACACACACCCATATTCGAGGAAGGACTCGAACCTCCGACGGGGCGAGCCGCACGGAAGGGTCCATGGATTCAGGAAGTTGCCTCCCATAACCGTAAACGTCCATCCGCTCGATGAAATTTGATCGAGACTCGTCCGACCAGACAACATGTTTCTAGTCTGTCGGTGTAGACGGGCCCAGGCGGGTTGTAAAGCTTTCCGTCGTGCTGGCATCAAGGGTACACGAGTGGGCCTTCGGCTCCGAAAAACCATATCGATGATGTTTCGTTGAATGCGTTGCAGCAATTAGCGGAAGAATTGCACTTCTGTGACGTTGAACGATTCCCTTCAGACTCATTGGTCCCGTTCTTGCAGGATCTTTTCCCGGCCGCAGCGATGTCGGAGATTTGAGCTTTTACCGTTTTCCTGATGTTCACCATACAGTCGTGAAATGGTCGTACGTGACAGAAAGTGCCCTTCCGCAAATTGTTGCAGCTTTAAATGCTGGATCATCACCAACTATCAGCATGCGAACTATTCAACGAAACATCATCATTTTGGACATTCGGAGACGAAGGCCCACTCATGTACACTTGATGTCTAAACGAAATATAGCTTAACGCTTCGCCTGGGTGCGTCAACACCAACATTGGACTGTTGATGACTGGGAACATGTTGCCTGGTGGACGAGTCTCGTTTCAAATTGTATCGAGCGGATGGACGTGTACGGGTGTGGAGACAACCTCATGAATCGACAGACCCTCCATGTCAGCAAGGGACTGTTCACGCTGATGGAGTCTCTGTAATGGTGTGGGCTGTGTTGGGGTGAAAAGGGACGCCTGATACGTTTACATACGACTCTGGCAGGTGACACCTATGCGAGCATCCTGTCTGGTCATCTACATCCATTCACGTCCATCGTGTATTCCAATGGACTAGGGCAGTTCCAACGCGACAACGCGACACCCCACACGTCCAGAACTGCTACAGAGTGTCTCCAGGTACACTCTTCTGAGTTTAAACACTTCCGCTGGCCAACAAACTCTCCAGACATGGAAATTATTGAACATATCTGGGATGCCTTGCAACTTACTGTTCAGAAGAGATCTGCACCCCCTCGTACTCCTGCGGATTTATGGACAGCGCAATATGGTGTATTGGAATGCCGAATAGAATCAACATCCTTTCAGACAAAAATTGTTGCATTACTTATGGATCTCCAGTCGTAGTTATTACGGCGTAAAGTCAACCTCCGGCACGCCTGTCGGGAACGATATAGAAGAGAAGGCTGTTAGACAAAGTTAGCCAATCACATGCAGACCGACCTCCCTTCCAGGACGACAACGTGACAGCGGCAGCCCCTACATTTAAGGGACATAAGTGATGCTCCCCACTGATGCAGGCCACTTGGATAGCAGCTTCAACGTTAGGCACTTCGATAGTACATTAGGAAAGACTTTTGTCAGCTAGAGATCAGCAGTCACTGCAAAGATTGATTATTTCGTATATCGCCCTTGCCTTGCATCACATTTGTGTAGTTGCCAAAGTTCAGTATAGTATTTGATTAATTTTAACAAAACTCATTAATACGAGTTGTTTGATTGTTTGTCTAGCGAACCGAGTAAGCGGAATCGCTAGACATAACAGCAGTATCAAATGAAAAACAGCCCACAGTTGCACTAAATTATGTTTATTTTAAACCTTGACATTGGTTTCTGCTATAATAACATAGCCTTCTTCAGAAGTCCTAAAAAATGATCAAAATAACATCTAGACCAGTGATACAATCTACACATAAACTTCAAAATTAGGTAAGTGATAACATATTACTTACATACACACTAATGAATGAAAAATGTCTTAGCCCAGCGGCTGCGTCAAGACCAATAAAATTTTAACAGATATAAGCCTGATACGAGTATTGTGGTGTCACCGCCAGACACCACACTTGCTAGGTGGTAGCCTTTAAATCGGCTGCGGTCCGTTAGTATACCTCGGACCCGCGTGTCGCCACTGTCAGTGATTGCAGACCGAGCGCCACCACACGGCAGGTCTAGAGAGACATCCTAGCACTCGCCCAGTTGTACAGACGACTTTGCTAGCGAAGGTTCACTGAAAAATTACGCTCACATTTGCCGAGACGATAGTTTAGCATAGCCTTCAGCTACGTCATTTGCTACGACCTAGCAAGGCGCCATTATCATTTGCTATTTATCTTGTGATGCATGTACCGTCAGACGGATGTTCACCAATTATGAATTAAAGTTAAGTATTCCAGTAGTTACTTACGTTCTTTGCTACTATAAATTCCCTTACCTGTTCCAGACCTCACGTCAGCCTGCGTGAGCTTAAACGTGTGCCTTTCGGCTATCTCCTAGTGGCTTGGCTGTCTTGCCACGTCACAACAAATATAAGTAAAATTACATGTCCTCCTCCACGGCCACTGTTACACTGGCTGCACCGCAGTGAGATAGACCACTTGCCATTAAAATTGCTACACCACGAAGATGACGTGCTACAGACGCGAAATTTAACCCACAGGAAGAAGATGCTGTGATATGCAAATGATCAGCTTTTCAGAGCATTCACACGAGGTTGGCGCCGGTGGCGACACCTACAACGTGCTGACATGAGGAAAGTTTCCAACCGATTTCTCATACACAAACAGCAGTTGACCGGCGTTGCCTGGTGAAACGTTGTTGTGATGCCTCGTGTAAGGAGCAGAAATGCGTACCATTACGTTTCCGACTTTGATAAAGGTCGGATTGTAGCCTATCGCAATTGCGGTTTATCGTATCGCGACATTGCTGCTCGCGTTGGTCGAGATCCAATGACTGATAGCAAAATATGGAATCGGTGGGTTCAGGAGGGTAATAGGGAACGCCGTGCTGGATCCCAATGGCCTCGTATCACTAGCAGTCGAGACGACAGGCATCTTATCTGCATGGTTGTAACGGATCGTGCAGCCACGTCTCGATCACTGAGTCAACAGATGCGGACGTTTGCAAGACAACAACCATAGACGACGTTTGCAGCAGCGCGGACTATCAGCTCGGAGACCGTGGCTGCGATTACCCTTGACGCTGCATCACAGACAGGAGCGCCTGCAATGGCGTACTCGACGACGAACCTGGGTGCACGAATGGCAAAACGTCATTTTTTCGGATGAATCCAGGTTCTGTTTAAAGCATCATGATGGTCGCATCCATGTTTGTCGACATCGCAGTGAATGCACATTGGAATCGTGTATTCGTCATCGCCATATTGGCGTATCACCCGGCGTGTTGATATGGGGTGCCATTGGTTACACGTCTCGGTCACCTCTTGTTCACATTGACGGCACTTTGAATAGTGGATGTTACATTTCAGATGTGTTACGACCCGTGGCTCTACCCTTCATCCGATCCCTGCGAGACGCTACATTTTAGCAGGATAATGCACGACCACATGTTGCAGGTACTGTACGGGCCTTTCTAGATACAGAAAATATTCGACTGCTGCCCTGGCCACCTCATTCTCCAGATCCCTCACCAATTGGAACGTTTGGTGAATGGTGTCCGAGCAACTGGCTCGTCACAATACGCCAGTGACTACTCTTTATGAACTGTGGTATCGCGTTGAAGCTGCATGGGCAGCTGTACCTGTACATGCCATCCGAGCTCTGTTTGACTCAATGCCCAGGCGTATCAAGGCCGTTACTACGGCCAGAGGTGGTTGGTCTGGGTACTGATTTCTAAGGATCTATGCACCCAAATTGCGTGAAAATGTAATCTCACATCAGTTCTAGTATAATATATTTGTCCAATGTCCCGTTTATCATCTTCATTTCTTCTTGGTGTAGCATTTTTAATGGCCAGTAGTGTATTAACACGAATGTCCGATAGATATCATTAGAGTGGTAGAAAATTAAAAATTTCATGTAACAACGTTTGTCGTATCACTATTTGATGCATGATTCAGAAACGAGACTCTCATATGCAAATATAACTTCAGCTTACATTTTACACTCTAATACCTTATAGGGCTGATTCTACCAGCTCACTGTAGTCATTGTATGTAGGTACACTACCAATGACATATTTTCTACGAGTAGCACCCTAGTGCATGAATGTGGTAAATGGTGCAAGAAGAGAAAGGGCACATTAACATATCTTTCTCAACATAAACCACTGTGAACATAAGAGCAGCTCATGACTCCTTATGACTAATTCGTCCTGGAGCATTGTCCTAAAACATTAGTTTATCTCAAAAGATAATGATGCAATCATATGGCACAATCGAGTAACTACTAGTGCCTATCTGGTACGCCCAATGTGGGCTGAAAACCTTCAAGAGAGCTGGAACTTTTCAAATAACACTGATCATTCGGTAAATTCCTACTGACAAACTTTTTGTGCTTGTATATCTGCACCTCCTCCAATAAATCTGGTTTCATACGCTTCAATAGTGGTGAGGTCACCAGCCGTTTTGCAATGGGGTCGTCCCACCACTCTTCTCCTTTTGCCCACCCGCGGGAAGGTGGTTGTTTATAAACTGGGTGGTTCGTTTTTCCCTTGTGGAGTAGGGGCGGGTTAGAGCAACCTGCGATTCTGGTTGTTCGATAATCTCCCTATCAATGTACCATACGTTAGTAGCTGCCTCTGTTTGTCGCGTTTGGTGTGTAAACGAATTTATTGACGGCCTAATACCTGAAATATTTTTTGATCTTTGGAAACTTTGATATTATTGCCTACGATCTTGAGAGGCGGTATCTGTGTACTGTAGAGCATCTTAACTATTGTTTGGCCAACGTTGTAGAATTTTATACAAGATTGCATTTGGTGGGCTTTTATTTAAATGATCATTTTAGTATATAAAGTTGCCACCCTTTCAGTATAAGACTATTCTTAGAAGTTAAAATCAAGTTGCACTTTCGGCGGCAAGGTTAATATTTTAATTGAAACTTCCTGGCAGGTTAAAACTGTGTGCCGGGCCGAGACTCGAACTCGGGACCTTTGCCTTTTGCGGGCAAGTGCTCTACCAACTGAGCTACGCAAGCGCGACGCACGCCCTGTCCTCAGAGCTTTACTTCTGCCAGTACCTCGTCTCCTACCTTCCAAACTTTACAGAATCTCTCCTGCGAACCTTGCAGAACTAGCACTCCTGAAAGAAAGGATATTGCGGAGACATGGCTTAGCCACAGCCTGGGGCATGTTTCCAGAATGAGATTTTCACTCTGCAGCGGTGTGTGCGCTGAATATGAAACTTCCTGGCAGATTAAAACTGTGTGCCGGGCCGAGAATCGAACTCGGGACCTTTGCCTTTGGCGGTCAAGTGCTCTACCAACTGGTAGAAGTACTGGCAGAAGTAAAGCTGTGAGGACGGGGTGTGAGTCGTGCTTGGGTAGCTCAGTTGGTAGAGCACTTTCCCGCGAAAGGCAAAGGTCCCGAGCTAGAGTCTCGGCCCAGTACACAGTTTTAATCTGCCAGGAAGTTTCATATCAGCTCACACTCTACTGGAGAGTGAAAATCTCATTCCGGAATATTTTAATTGTTAGTGTTTTGTACCATTTCCATCCCTCCTACGGGGGTTCATAGTTTGTGTGCTTGTGTAAATTGTTAAAACTCTTAGTTTAAAGTCATCTGGTACGTTGCAGATTTGCACCGGTGTAGTCTTTCAGAGGCTGTTGTGAGCGGTCGTATCTACGGCCGTGTCGAAAGGGAGCGGCAAGGTTCTCTCCCCGAAAGCTCATACAGTCAAAATTTGTTTCTTTCTGCCTCTGAATAAATTGTAACTTTGATATTTAGAGGGTGCTTTCTGATTATAATTTTAAATCTGTTTCTTTTAAAAAATGCTTTTAGGCACTATTAAAGTGAATAAACGTCCCAATTGTTAAAAGGAATTTGGTTGTGATTTCATCAGTTAACCCTGGCAACTACTTCCATGCTTACGTAGTGTGATTAAATGTGTTAATGTTCTTGATGAATCGCTAGTAAATAAAATAAATTCTTAATAATATTCTTTGAAAATAAATCACGATTCATATATGGTCCGTTATTTGCACATGTGGGCTAGTTATTAATTTATTCTCGTACATATTGACTAGTTGTCTGATGCACGGTGCGACGTATCTCACTACGGTGAGGGCCACATATGGTGCACGGGGTGCAGCACATTTGACAACCATGTGCCCAGTGTAACAGTGGTAGTGGCGGAGGACATACGGTGCCGTATGTAATTTTACTTATGTTCGTACCAGGCTTATGTCTGTTAAAGCTATTTTATTGGTCTTGACGCAGCCGCTGGTTTACGACATTATTCATTTATCAGTGTGTATGTAAGTAACATGTTATCACTTATCTAATTTTGAAGTTTATGTGCGGATTGTATCACTGGTCTAGATGTTATTTTGATAATTTTTTGGTCTTATGAAGAAGGCTATGTTATTATAGCAGAAACCATGATGAAGGTTTAAAATAAACATAATTTAATGCAACTGTATGCTGTTTTTCATTCGAGACAATTTCATAACGGTTGTTGTTGTCGCTGCCATGATGAAAATAATAGCAATCGTAGTGCGCAGTGTTAGGTATTTTACTTGCCTAAAAGTGTATTTAAATTAAATAAGCATTGTTGACATGTTGCTTTATCGATAAGAAGAATGTGCGGAAATCGTTTTCGTGTCATGGCAGCACTAAAAACCGTATGACCAATATTTTTGTATGCCGAGCACACTTCAAGCACTGATTTTTTTCGGAGCGAGGAGCTCCAGCATTGAGTAACTGACCAGAGAACGCTCTCAGTTTGGCAGAATCCACATCTGTCCTAAGTCTCATTCTGGTTCAAGTGGTTCAAATGGCTCTAACAAGGGAACCTCCCCATCGCACCCCCTTCAAATTTAGTTATAAATTGGCACAATGGATAGGCCTTGAAAAACTGAACACAGATCAATCGAGAAAACAGGAAGAAGTTGTGTGGAACTATAAAGAAATAAGCAAATTATACAAACTGAGTAGTCCATGTGCAAGATACGCAACATCAAGGACAAAGGGAGCTGATGAGCGCCGTGGTCCCGTGGTTAGAGTGTGCAACTGCGGAACGAGAAGTCCTTGGTTCGAGTCCTCCCTCAAGTGAGAATTTTACTTTCTTTATTTTCGAAAAGTTACGATCTGTCCGTTCATTCATTGACGTCTCTATTCACTGTAATATGTTTAGTGTCTGTGTTTTGCGACCGCACCGCAAAACCGTGCAATTAGTAGACGAAAGGACGTGCCTCTCCAATAGGAACCGAAAACATTTGATCGCAAGGTCATAGGTCAACCGATTACTCCACAGGAAAACACGTCTGATATATTCTTTACGACACTGGTGACGGCATGTGCGTCACCTGACAGGAATATGTTGTCGACCCACCCAACTTGCACACTTGGCGAATGGGTAAAAAGATTCTTCTACCTTGCCCGATTTAGGCTTTCTCGTGGATGTGATAATCACTCCCAAAAAAGTGCTGAAAACGTAAGAGTTTGTCACATGAACTGCAACAAATGAATGCAACAGTTTCACAGTCGCACAGTTTTCCCTGTGCTCTGTCAAAACATGTTTTTTACGTTTTCAAATGTTTCCGTGCGTAGACTGTCAAACCCTGTATATGTCCAAGAAAATCTGAACATGTCCTGGAATTTTGGAGAGCGAAGTTGATTATGTGTGAGTGCCTGAACTTTGATAATTGTCTGAAAATAAAGAATAAAACTTTTCACTCGAGAGAAGATTTGAACCAAGGACCTCTCGTTCCGCAGCTGCTCCCGCTAACCACGGGACCACGGCGCTCCTGAACTGCGACTCTCCTAGATATTGCCTATCTTGCACATGGACTACTCAGTTTGTATATGTTGCTTATTTTTTTCATGGTTCCACACAACTTCTTCCTGTTTTCTCGATTGATCTGAGTTCAGTTTTTCAAGGCCTATCCACTGTGCCAACTTATAACTAAATCTGAGGGGGGTGCGATGGGGAGGTTCCCTTGTAAGCACTATGGGACTTAACATCTGAGGTCAACAGTCCCCTAGACTTAGAACTACTTAAACCTAACTACCCTAAGGACATCACACACATCCATGTCCGAGGCAGGATTCGAACCTGCGTATTTAGCAGCGGTGCGGTTCCGGACAAGCGCCTAGAACTGCTCAGCCACAGCGGCCGGCTAAGTCTCATTCTGTTCTGAGCTGCATTTGCATTGTGATTCTGAACAACATGTGGTGGTTCAGCACTGGTGAAAATGCATATAGCACGTACGGTTTGCTCATCAAACAACTTCACCCACTGTAGGTGAAAGATCACACACGAACGTTGGCCCGGGAGATCCTTCGACAGTGTTATACTGACAACAGCGAGTCACCACTGGCACTGACTTTGTCCATCTCCGTACTGACTTCGCAATAAACTCATCTCCGTGATCACAATCGCGTCTGAATTTCCGCTGACAATGTCATTTTCTTGTGAATGCACATTTATCTTCCGATTATGACGTATTTTGTTCTGTAGTAAAAATGGCTCTGAGCACTATGGGACTTAACATCTATGGTCATCAGTCCCCTAGAACTTAGAACTACTTAAACCTAACTAAGCTAAGGACAGCACACAACACCCAGCCATCACGAGGCAGAGAAAATCCCTGACCCCGCCGGGAATCGAACCCGGGAACCCGGGCGTGGGAATCGAGAACGCTACCGCACGACCACGAGATGCAGGCTGTTCTGTAGTAACCTTCCACGTCACTGAGATCACACACACCGAGCATCCGAACAGTGTAATCATTTGTGATTTCCTTACGGACTATTTTCGAAAATTTATGGCGTTCACATTACGAGGATTACCAAATAGTGTACAAAGTAGGGCCCTGCCAGTACACCAAATGTGTTTTTATATTTTTTGTAATGTTCCCATCATAGATCTAACTGTTGTTGTTGTTGTCTTCAGTTCTGAGACTGGTTTGATGCAGCGCTCCATGCTACCCTATCCTGTGCAAACTTCATCTCCTAGTACCTCCTGCAACCTACATCCTTCTGAAACTGCTTAGTGTATTCATTTATTGGTCTGCCTCTACGATTTTTGCCCTCCACGGTGCCCTCTAATACTAAATTTGTGATCCCTTAATGCTTCAGAACATGTCCTACCAACCGATCCCTTCTTCTAGTCAAGTTGTGCCACAAACTCCTCTTCTCCCCAATTCTGTTCAGTACCTCGTCATTAGTCATGTGATCAGCCCATCTAATCTTCAGCATTCTTTTGTAGCACCACATTTCGAAAGCTTCTATTCTCTGCTTGTCTAAATTATTTATCGCCCATGTTTCAATTCCGTACATGGCTACACACCATACAAATACTTTCAGAAACTTCTTTCTTACACTTACATCTATACTCGATGTTAACAAAGTTCTCTTCTTCATAAAGGCTTTCCTTGCCATTGCCAGTCTACATTTTATATCCTCTCTACTCCGACCGTCATCCGTTATTTTGTTTCCCAAATACCAAAGCTCATTTACTACTTTAAGTGTCTCATTTCCTAACTTAATTCCCTCAGCATCGCCCCACTTAATTCGACAACATTCCATTATACTCGTTTTGCTTTTGTTGATGTTCATCTTATATCCTCCATTCAAGACATTTTCCATCCCGTTCAGCTGCTCTTCCAGGTCCTTTGCTGTCTCTGACTGAATTACAATGTCATCGGCTAACCTCAAAGTTTTTACTTCTTCTCCATAGATTTTAATTCCTACTCCGAATTTGTCTTTTGTTTGCTTTACTGCCTGCTTAATACACAGATTGAATAACATCAGGGAGAGGCTACAACCATGTCTCACTCCCTTCCCAGCCACTGCTTCCCTTTCATGTCCCTCGACTATTATAACTGGTTTTTGTACAAATTGTAAATAGCTACCCCTGCCACGTTCAGAATTTGAAAGAGAGTATTCCAGTCAACATTGTCAAAAGCTTTCTCTAAGACTACAAATGCTAGAAACGTAGGTTTGCCTTTCCTTAATCTATCTCCTGCTGCTTTTAAGAAGAAGTTGAAGCATTTCCTACTATCATCCTCATAAAGTTCTCCACAAAATTAATGTACCAGGGCAATCCTCTCATCTGTCAAATAGCAAAGCTAGCGTCTTCTATCTTGCTCCTGAGATGCCTTCCCCTTCATCTATCTCTATTAGCCAGGCAATCTTCTTTTCCTTTATATTTCGTTAATTATTTTTCAACATGTCTATTCTTCTCCTCCCTTCACCATGAGTCTCCCTCATACTCCCTGCTGCCAGCACTCCTATCTAAAATTTGTCTCTTCAATAATATCTAATTATAACAGTACTTATGATCTACGAATATAAACTCTATATGTATGTATTTTTCCAGGTATACCTTTCTAATTGTTTATTTCACTTTTTGTACTAGATGTAGTTTAACATGCCTACTAAAACGTATGAATGTAAAATAAGTAGAATGCCTGGTTAGATGTAAGAGAGGACCTGATGGCCCTAATCTTGCCAGGTTAAATAAATAAATAAATAAATAAGTAAATAAATAAATCTTCTAAGATAAGTCGTAGGGTCAGTATTGCCTCATGTGTTCCAATATTTCTGCGGAATCCAAACTGATCTTCCCCGAGGTCGGCTTCTACCAGTTATTTCCATTCGTCTGCAAAGAATTCGCGTTACTATTTTGCAGCCGTGACTTATTAAAATGATAGTTCGGTAATTTTCACATCTGTCAACACCAGCTTTCTTTGGGATTGGAATTATTATATTCTTCTTGAAGTCTGAGGGTATTTCGCCTGTCTCATACGTCTTGCTCACCAGATGGTAGAGTTTTGTCAGAGCAGGATACAAATAAAAACCAAGAGTAAATTGTTTTTTGCAATTGCAGCAGCATCACTGTGAAACCTTCAGAAGTCAGGATATTCAGTTTTGAAAACCAGGAGGTACGAATTATCGAAAATTATGCGTTGGTTTTAGTATGATCCCGAGAGAACTGATATAAGTCTTGCCTATGACGTGACGGCAATAGAAACACGAATGAAATGTCTAGAAGCACCCAAAAAGTTGATTCCATACCCCTTATGAGTAAGGTAGCACGGGTAATCAGTCGTAAGTTGTGACATTTTAGGGGTTTAAATAAAACATAAGGATTGCCGTGAAATGGCGTCCGCCATATTGTTCTGTAACGGACGCAGGAAATTTTAAACAAGTACTCGTGGGCACATCCTCTGGGGAAATACGAAATTCTGCCAAGACCGCTACTTTTTTAAGTTTCAGACATGGTATCTGCTTGCTACTCATAAAAGTTCACACATAATGTCAGCGCTTTCAAAGATAGCTGGTGGTACTGCTTATCTTCTTCCAACCTATGTCAGCAAAAGAATCTGTAAAATTATCATAATTCTATGTAGCCTACTAGCATTCAGTTCTGCTTAAATACTGAGCACTACTGGAGCAATCGTTAGAAGACGTACAGTAATTTTCTTCTTAAGGATGAAGTCTTCAAGAAGGGTCGTCGAGCAGATGCCCAAAACTATAGACCTATATCTCTGACGTCGATCTGTTGTAGAGTTTTAGAACATGTTTTTTGCTCGAGTATCATGTCGTTTTTGGAAACCCAGAATCTACTATGTAGGAATCAACATGGATTCCGGAAACGGCGATCGTGTGAGACCCAACTCGTTTTATTTGTTCATGAGACCCAGAAAATATTAGATACAGGCTCCCAGGTAGATGCTATTTTCCTTGACTTCCGGAAGGCGTTCGATACAGTTCCACACTGTCGCCTGATAAACAAAGTAAGAGCCTACGGAATATCAAACCAGCTGTGTGGCTGGATTGAAGAGTTTTTAGCAAACAGAACACAGCATGTTGTTCTCAATGGAGAGACGTCTACAGACGTTAAAGTAACCTCTGGCGTGCCACAGGGGAGTGTTATGGGACCATTGCTTTTCACAATATATATAAATGACCTAGTAGATAGTGTCGGAAGTTCCATGCGGCTTTTCGCGGATGATGCTGTAGTATACAGAGAAGTTGCAGCATTAGAAAATTGTAGCGAAATGCAGGAAGATCTGCAGCGGATAGGCACTTGGTGCAGGGAGTGGCAACTGTCCCTTAACATAGACAAATGTAATGTATTGCGAATACATAGAAAGAAGGATCCTTTATTGTATGATTATATGACAGCGGAACAAACACTGGTAGCAGTTACTTCTGTAAAATATCTGGGAGTATGCGTGCGGAACGATTTGAAGTGGAATGATCATATAAAATTAATTGTTGGTAAGGCGGGTACCAGGTTGAGATTCATTGGGAGAGTACTTAGAAAATGAAGTCTATCAACAAAGGAGGTGGCTTACAAAACACTCGTTCGACCTATACTTGAGTATTGCTCATCAGTGTGGGATCCGTACCAGATCGGTTTGACGGAGGATATAGAGAAGATCCAAAGAAGAGCGACGCGTTTCGTCACAGGGTTATTTGGTAACCGTGATAGCGTTACGTAGATGTTTAATAAACTAAAGTGGCAGACTCTGCAAGAGAGGCGCTCTGCATCGCGGTGTAGATTGCTCGCCAGGTTTCGAGAGGGTGCGTTTCTGGATGAGGTATCGAATATATTGCTTCCCCCTACTTATACCTCCCGAGGAGATCACGAATGTAAAATTAGAGAGATTAGAGCGCGCACGGAGGCTTTCCGGCAGTCGTTGTTCCCGCGAACCATACGCGACTGGAACAGGAAAGGGAGGTAATGACAGTGGCACGTGAAGTGCCCTCCGGCACACACCGTTGGGTGGCTTGCGGAGTATAAATGTAGATGTAGAAGAGGAAAACACAGTTACATTTCTTTGGGATGATGAAAAATAAACCACCATATCAAAATACTAGAAATAAGATGTGTCGTGTCACCGCCAAACACCACACTTGCTAGGTGGTAGCCTTTAAATCGGCCGCGGTCCGTTAGTATACGTCGGACCCGCGTGTCGCCACTGTCAGTGATAGCAGACCGAGCGCCACCACACGGCAGGTCTAGAGAGACGTCCTGGCACTCGCCCCAGCTGTACAGCCGACGTGCATAGCAATGGTTCACTGACAACTACGCTCTCATTTGCCGAGACGATAGTTAGCATAGCCTTCAGCTACATTTGCTACGACCTAGCAAGGTGCCGTATTCAATTGATATTTATTATGTGAAGCATGTATCATCAAGAGAGATGTTCTAGAATTGTGGATTAAAGTTAAGTATTACATCATACACGTACTTTATTTGCAGTTCTCAAGATATTGTCCTGTTCCAGACCTCACGCCAGTCAGCGTGTAATTAAACGCGTGCATTACGGCCTCCTGTAGAAACACAGTGTTGGCTCTTCTGCCAACACTAAAATAGGTAACAAAAATGGCATCTTTGTAACACGCCATTAAACTCAGCTGTGTTTTGGAAAAAGAAGCAAATATTAACATAACAAGTGAAACATGTAGAAACATTCGCCATTTAGCCGAACGCTTCTTAAATACACTAAAGATCCAACGAAACTCATACACCTGTCTAATACCGTGTCGGGCCGTGCGAGCACGCAGAAGTGCCGCAACACTACGTGGCATGTAGTCAACTAATGTGTGAAGTAGTGCTGGAGGGAAATGAAACCATGAATACTGCAGGGCTGTGCATAAATCCGTAAGAGTGGGTGGAGATCTATTCTGAACAGCACGTTGCAATGCATCCCAGACACGTTCAATAATGTTCATGTCTGGGGTATTTGGTGGCCAGTGTACGTGCTTAAGGTCAGAAGAGTTTTTCTGGAGCCACTCTGTAGCAATTCTGAACGTGTGGGGTGTCGGATTTCCTCCTAGAATTGCCCAAGTCCGTCGGAATGCACAATTGACATGAATGGACGCAGGCGATCACATAAGATGCTCACGTACGTGTCACCTGTTAGAGTCGTATGTAGACGTGCCAGGGGTCCCATATCACTCAAACTGCAGACACCCCACATCATTACAGAGCCTCTACCAGCTTGCACAGTCTCCTGATGACGTGCAGGGTCCATGAAATCGTGAGGTTGTGTCAATAACCTTACACGCTCATCCGCTCGATACAATTTGAAACGAGACTCGTCCGACCAGGCAACATGTTTCCATTCATCAACATTCCAATTTCAGTGTTGACGGGCCCAGGCGAGGCGTAAAGCTTTGTGTCGTGCAGTCATCAAGGGTATATGAGTGGACCTTTGGCTCCGAAAGACTGTGTCGATGATGTTTCATTGAATGATTCACACGCTAACACTTGCTACTACTGGCGGAAGTAAAGCTGTGAGGACAGGGCGTGAGTCGTGCTTGGGTAGCTCAGATGGTAGAGCACTTGCCCGTGTAAGGCAAAGGTTCCGAGTTCGAGTCTCGGTCCGGCACACAGTTTCAATCTGCCACGAAGTTTCACGCTAGTACTTGTTGCTGGCCCAGCGCTGGAATCTGCAGCAGGTTGCGAAAGGGTTGCACCTGTGTCGCAGTGAACGATTGCCTTGTCAGTCTTGTTGGTCCCGTTGTTGCAGGATCTTTTTCTGGCAGCAGCGATGTTGGAATTTGATGTTGTACGGGATTCTTGATATTCTCGGTACACTCGTGAAATGGTCATACAGGAAAATCGTCAGTTCATCACTATGTCAGAGCTGCTGTGTCCCATCGCTCATACGCTGTCTGTAACACTGCGTTCAAACTCACTTAAATCTTGATAACCTGCCATTGTAACAGCAGTAACACATCTAACAACTGAGTCAGAAACTATTTGTCTTATATAGGAGTTTCCAATCCCAGTGCCTTCTTCTGCCTGTTTACATATGTCTGTATTTGAATATCCATTCCTGTACCAGTTTCTTTGGCACTTCAGTGTAGTAACCAAAGCATAGGTAATGAAAGATCTTCTTGGGTGGTCACCATGCAAATATGGGCGTGGAGGGGCTCCACTTCAAATGAACAAAAAGTAGGAGTGTACTCTTCACTTCCCCTCCAGCGCTCAGCATTTCTCCTACAGCGCCTGCCCACATCCCCCACCCCTACAACTCTCCCGACGCGTGCCCCGCCGATTGCGCATCTACCAGTCACATTATTCTGGGTTGTTTGGGGGAGAAGACCAGACAGCGAGGTCTTCAGTCTCATTGGATTAGGGAAGGATGGGGAAGGAAGTCGGCCGTGTCCTTTCAAAGGAACCATCCCGGCATTTGCCTGGAGCGATTTAGGGAAATCACAGAAAACCTACATCAGGATGGTCGGATGCTGGATTGAACCGTCGTCCTCTGGAATACGAGTGCAGTGTGCAAATTATTCTGAGCGCACTTTATCAATCTGATACACGCGGCCTCCCAGGGAAGTCACCTTGTTCTATCAGTTTGATAGACACGGAAGCCAGAGTCTTACAGGCTAATTAGAACAGCCCGTTTTTCTGCCGCGCCCTATATTTCTGTTGGTGGTTGTGTTCAGTCAGGAGCGTCTTGATACCTGCGGGACGTTGAGCTATCGGCGTCCCTCCATCCCCTGTGCTCTTTAGCTGATCTCCTCGCTCCTTTCGGTCCGGCAGAGGCGGTAAGCGGCTGTGACACTGGCCGCTCATTACGGTTTCGGGACGCAGTAGAATTTGAGACGCCCCAGTTGCCGTCCGCAGCTCCTGTTAGGCCACGTGGCTCCCTGGAGGCCCCGGCAGGTAGAGTAGGGCAGAGTGGCGAAGGCCCCGGGGAACCCCCTGACGTTTCCATTACTGCCCGCTGCACACACACACACACAGACACACACACACTACACAGAGCTCCCTATTCCCTAGCGCAGCTCGGCTGACCCCCACCCCCCTCTTTCACCTTACCCCACACCACTTTCTTCCTTCCTTTGCCCCCCTTTCTCCTCATCCCCCCCTCCCCCACGCTTCTCTGTTCAGCCATAAAACTTCGCGGTCGAGCGCCTTCTCGTGGCTATCGGCCAGTGGTGATTCCCCCCTCCCCCCCGCATGAAACACTGCGCCTTTAAATTGGCAAATGCTCCTCTCCTTCCCCCTCTGCTTTGCCCTTCCCCCTTGAGACTGTCAGAGATGTTTAGTGTCAAGTGCAGTTCCTACCACAGGACACAAGCAGAACTCTGGCACAAATACCTTACAATACAATCACCAAAACTTTTTCTTTTTTTATTCTTTTATGTTGTAAGATAACGTACCTGCTTCAACTATCACTGACACATTTAATGCTTTTTATTTCTTTGTTAACTGTAAGAAGACGAGCGGTCCTCAGTCACCAATCGTCATTTCATTTTAACCCTTAACTTACCAAGGTGACCCAGCGTTTTTTTGCTGATACTGCAGCATACCTAGCAACTCCCCCGATTTAGGCCGGAGACCCCCGATTTTCCACTTTCTCTCTCGTCTCGCGATTATTTCATTGTTTCTCTTTATTTTTAGGTAATTATCGTCAAACCTAAGACAGTTGTTTTGAAAAAGCGCTATTTCTCTTTTTTGTTCAACTATGGAAAGTCTTTCGCTCATTAGTCATTTTTAATCGATATATGTCCCGAAGTTTACACAGGATGTCGAGCTCGACCTGTATATTGGTTGCTATTTTTCCTTTTTCCCGAGCATCTTGTAGAATGTATACTCATATTGCTCAGTGTTCTACTCTGCTTGGGCTTTGGTTTGCGTGTTATCACTGTTAACTTATTGTTCCACGTTTTTATGATTTGCATAAATTTTTAGAATAGATTATTGTATGAAAATTAGCTAACATATTGAAGTTCTCTCTAGATTTTGGTGGAGGTCTTTCGCAAAAGACAAAGGTCCCAAGTTAGAGTCTCGGTCTGGGACACAGTTTTAATCTGCCAGAAAGTTTCAGTGTTCTAGATATTTCATTCTGCCGTTATCGCTGGCCCGCGCGATCGCAAATGGCTTCAGATCATTTTTCTCCGTACTGGTGACAGATAGACCTCCACCAAAATCTAAAGAAGACTTCAGTATGTTAGCTAAATTTCATACACAGTAACATATTACGTAATATGCACCAAACGCAAAATCATAGCGAGCCTTATTTTCCACTGCAAACTTTTTTTTTCTGTCGCAGTTTCTTACTTAAATGCAAATATCACAATAACCATACCCAATAACTAAATAATGGGCATGTCATCATGAAGCCGACATGTACAGCTATGAGCAAGGCGAAAATGAATTTTATATATATATATATATATATATATATATATATATATATATATATATATATATATATACAACAGTTTTTGTGAAATGGTTTGAGGAAAATTGCAGGGCGTGAGCGTCGATTACGTCATCGCCAATCGACTGAAAGGTTCCAGACACACTGGCCTCCCGAACAAACGAATGGACTCGCCCTGGACTTTGCAGGAAAGCTGTTCACTGCACATTGGCCACTGCATGCTGCACGGGCTAAACATATATTCCAGGCCGTGTGTCTAAATTGTATCAATAGTTGCAGCAATTTGAGACGGATTTATAGAGATGGATTTATAGTTGCTTCATTGGTCCACGGGTGTCGCATCAGGAAATGCTGTGGAAGCTGCACAATATTTCAGCGAGGCAACTGATCATCATCTTCAGGTGCTTACTGACATGTTCCTGTTTTTTTCCCTTTATTGTGATTTCATTCCCATGCCCCATATGGGCAGGGGAGAGCTGTCAGCGGCACAATCCGCCACTCTTCAGCCGAGTGACATGACAACTAAGACAAGGATAAAATGTTACATATATAAGGCGATAAAAAAGGGGAACATAAAAAAGAGTAAGGGGAGGTAATGGAGGTAAAAATACACTGATATGGAGACGTTCATGGGGCGACAATTAAAAAAGTAGACATAAACTTAAAAAATATAGTTAGTGATTCTTAAATACAACGAAGACACTGAAGGCACACACAGGTGTGGCCACAGTATTAGAAACACTCCAGAACAATACACTTTAAAACGGCTTGGAGCACACACGATGAAGAATCCTGTTGCTGCAATCGTCTGTCAATGATTACGCTGGTTTGCTAGAAAAGTGCAGGCGCCAATGGGTGGGGCTATGACGTCATCGTACACGAATCATAGAGCACGGTGACATCCAGTGCCCTCTGTTGGAGAAACGGAACACAGGCTTCTAATTCAGGACGCGGGAAAAGCACGGCCGCTATACCTGGTCCAGCGCGTGCACGGGCAGTATGTTGGCGTCCAGTTTACATGTGCGGACTTCGATTCTCCGTCTGTGTCGACTGGATTCGTTAATCTGCGGCAGACGATGCCTTAAAACCGCAAATGCTGGTCCCCATGACTTGCTGAGTTGAGATCCCGCGATCGGGTCATTAAGTAACAACCTGATCAATACATACACTACTGGCCAGTAAAATTGCTACACCACGAAGATGACTTGCTACAGAGACGAAATTTAGCCGACAGGAAGAAGATGCCGTGATATGCAAATGATTTGCTTTTCAGAGCATTCACACAAGGTTGACGCCGGTGGCGACACCTACAACGTGCCGACATGAAGATTCCAACCGATTTCTCGTACACAAACAGCAGTTGACCGGCGTTGCCTGGTGAAACGTTGTTGTGATGCCTCGTGTGAGGAGGAGAAATGCGTACCATCACGTTTCCGACTTTGATAAAGGTCGGATTGTAGCCTATCGCGATTGCGGTTTATCGTATCGCGTCATTGCTGGTCGAGTTGGTCGAGTTCCAATGACTGTTAGCAGAATATGGAATCGGTGGGTTCAGGAGGGTAATACGGAACGCCGTACTAGATCCCAATGGCCTCGTATCGCTAGCAGTCGAGATGACAGGCATCTTATCCGCATGGCTGTAACGGATCGTGCAGCCACATCTCGATCCCTGAGTCAACAGATGGGGACGTCTGCAAAAGAACAACCATCTGCACGAACAGTTCGACGACGTTTGCAGCAGCATGGACTATCAGCTCAGAGACCATGGCTTCGGTTAGCCTTGACGCTGCATCACAGACAGGAGCGCTTGCAATGGTGTACTAAACGCGAACCTGGGTGCACGTATGGCAAAACGTCATTTATTCGGATGAATCCAGTTTCTGTTTACAGCATCATGATGGTCGCATCCGTGTTTGGCAACATCGCGGTGAACGCACATTGCAAGCGTGTATTCGTCATCGCCATACAGGTGTAACTCCTGGCGTGATGGTATGGGGTGCCATTGGTTACACGTCTCGGCCAACTCTTGTTCGCATTAACGGCACTTTGAACAGTGGACGTTACATTTCAGATGTGTTACGACCCGTGGCTCTACCCTTCATTCGATCCCTGCGAAACCCCACATTTCAGCAGGATAATGCACGACCGCATGTTGCAGGTCCTGTATGGGCCTTTCTGGATACAGAAAATGTTCGACTGCTGCCCTGGCCAGCTGATTCTCCAGATCTCTCACCAATTGAAAACGTCTGATCAATGGAGGCCGAGCAACTGGCTCATCACAATACGCCAGTAACTACTCTTTATGAACTGTCGTATCGTGTTGAAGCTGCATGGGCAGCTGTACCTGTACACGCCATCCAAGTTCTAGGGGACTGATGATCTCAGAAGTTGAGTCCCATAGTGCTCAGAGCCATTTGAACCATTTTTTGAAAAATGATCGGTTTTATTACGAAATTAGGAATATCCTAAAAGATCTTTATGATAAGATATAATTAATTTGTTGAAGTGTACTGCTGACAAAGGCAGATCTACTTTCATGACAATGTTTCTCGAACTCCAACTCACAAGGCACACGAAGCTAGTTTGTGCATTCCTGTCGCGCGTATTATCCTTCGCTGCTGACAATACACTGACCATTGTGTTGTGCGACGGATCGATTGTTTATTTTTCTCAATAACAACTATTTCATTCGCGATCACTCATTGTCAGTTTGGCAAGCCGTAGGTGAGTAACCAGTAACTGGCATGTGCTTATCATTCCGCCTGATGGAACGCTCGTCATTATTTTGATACTGCTCAGATCAAGAGAAGGAATAAAATCCTTTGGTAAGTTTCCATTACAGTCACTCAGTGTTAAAAATACGATGGGTTACGGGGATTCTACTAAAATTCCAACAGAATTGGCAATCTATTTTTGTGTGAGTTATTAACCTTTTCTCATTCTAAGAAGCATCACCGTTTGTGAGTAACGGCCACATTTCTCTTGGTTCAATTGTACTTCCTTTGTCACAGGGTAATTTGCCAAACACATCTCACAACAGCTATTGCGACAGATTTCCGAAACTGAGTGCCTCATTAAACAAGTAATTGGGAATCACAGAGCTCAATAGCTTACGAAAAACCTCATAGTGTCTGTTTGCAGTAACATAAAAAAAGAAATTTCATGTTTATTTCCACACTGGCAAGTTCTTGTTTCGCTAGCTGTCGATAACTCTTAAAAAATTACAGTCACTGTAGTGAAATAAATAAAAAGGGAAGTATAGGTATTGATATATCGCCATAGATAAGAAAGTCCCGTGTGTTTAAGAATTGGCAAAACACTCTCCTCCTTGTGTGCTATCATTCGCCAAACTTTCGTTTCGATGTGTCAAGCAGTTTAGGAGATATGAGAGATGTTGTGAGTATTTCATACTCGCGGGCGTGAGATCAGAAGTGAGCGCGCTACATAGGATCCATTTTCTCGAGATTCGAGGCAGATAGAGACCTCCTCCCAAGTCTAAAAAAAAATTCAACATGTTAGCTAAATTTCATACGCAGCAATATATGGTGTAATACGCACCAAACGCAAAATGATAGCGGCCCTAATTTTCGTTGCAAACTTTTTGAGTTTTGCGTAGTGTCTTACTAAAATGTGTACATCACAATAAGAATGGTCATTAGCGAGATGATGGGCACTACGACACGAAGCTAACATATAACGCTACAAGTAAGGCAAAAATCAAATATTGTCAGTGAATTGTTTCTGTAAAATTGTTTGAGGAAGATAACAGGTTGCGCGCGCTTCGGTTCAGTCAGCGCAGAGCGTCGCCAGTCGGCGCGTGCGAAGTATGGTGTACGCGTCGCAATATGTGCTGGACCCGCGCGACCCGTGCGGCACGCACACACAACTGTAGGTTTGGGGCAGTGAGAATCCACATCAAACGGTGCAACAAGTTCGTGACAGCCTTAAACTGAACGTTTTTTGTGCATTAAGCAAGAACAAAGTGCACGGCCCTTTTTCTTCCGTGAAAGAACCGCCAACGGGATACTGTACCTGGATATGTCACAACAATTTCTGATACACAGATCCTTGAGTATGACCAAGAACGAAATGTTTATTTCATGCGAGATGGTGCACCAACTCCATACCCTGGTAATGTCCGGGATTTTCTCAGTGACCGCTTTCCAGCTCAGTGGATCGGCTGTGTTGCGCCAATTGCATGGCCCCCACGTTCCCCAGACTCGACACCGCTCGATTTTTTCTTTTATGGGGATTCATCAAGGATATCGTGTTTGTACCTCCTGTGCCGACTTCTCTACCTGGACTTAGAGCCGGAATTTACCCCGCCGCTGAGCAAGTGACACCTGCAATGCCGTTGCGAGTTTGGGAAGAAATTGAATTCCGATGCGATGTGTGCAGGATAAACAACGGAAGCTACATGTAACATCCTCAATTTAAGGTAATAAATGGAAATGCCATGTGCCTAGAGCCTCCCGTTGGGTACACCGCTCGCCTGGTGCAAGTCTTTCGAGTTGACGCCACTTCGGCGACTTGCGGGTCGATGGAGATGAAATGATGATGATAAGGACAACACAACACCCAGTCCCTGAGCGGAGAAAATCTCCTACCCAGCCGGGAATCGAACCCGGGCCCTTAGGTATGGCATTCAGTCACGCTGACCACGCAGCTACCAGGGGCGGACTAGTTTAAGGTATGAAACAACCCCTTAGAAAAATTATGAATGACTGTGCTAGTAAACTTCTACGTTATTTGATACAAAGACAGCTGAGTAAAACTGAACGTACTCAGACATTTCTCTCTTTACTTTGATCATCACTAAACTGACACAATATTTTTTTAGCGCAACGCAATCTGACTTTCAATAATCCCTACAAAAAAATGGCCCTGACTAACAATAACCTATACCTTTCATGAATCACTTACCTCGCAAAAATCTTCGTTACTCAAACTACTGCAATACAGCGAGTGCCAATACAGACAGCTAAATAAAAGATTCTATCTACTATCTCAATTCATGACCTCCATCTTTACAAATTTTCAGATCGTCTGCTCAAAACTCTGGCATCTCTCTTTCCATATCCACCACTGCTGGCGGCTCACCTCCAACTGCACAACGCTACGCGCTCTTCACATCCAACTGCCCACAATACAATAGCAAAAATTCCAACAATGCCAACCAGCCACAGACCAGACACAGCAGAGTCAGTGATTTTCATACAGAGCGCTATGTGGCGTTACCAACATAAAAACCTAAACAGTCTACTTACAAAGGTAAAAAAAACCTTGATGTGTTTTCCTACAAAATAACACTAAACCCAGCTCTGTATCTTCTTTCAATGAATTTATATGAATGTTTAAAGTTGTACAGTTCTTTTTGAAACACCCTGTATATCCCTGGTCTCCTAAGACCTAGGTTGTCTTTAACAGAACCCAGCATAGTTTGCACTCGCGCTAGAGGACAGATGACACATTTTATTTGGTGTTTTTTGAACAACCTGCCAGTCTTAAAGGACATGCCGCCAACGTAGGGTAGAGAAACCGTCCTCATGGAGTTCCCCATTTCTTCTGTCTGCTCTTGAGCTTTAGTGCATGCAGGCTGAAATGTATTACGGATGTGTTTATGAGAGTACCCATTTTGAACAACAAACAGGGCGAAGATGGGTAGGCTCTGCTGATAAGATTCTTGCATCTGATATAACTCTAGCCCTGTGAATCAGAGTTCGTAACACACCACTCCATTGAGATGGGTGATGGCAGCTAGTAGCTCGTAGATATTGGTCAGTGGCAGTTGATTTACGAAACACACTGAGACCTAAGGACCCGACTTCTTTTGTCAGAGCCAGGCATCTAAGAAGGGGAGGTCTCCATTTCTCTCTACTTCCACTGTGAAGCAAATGCTTGGACGGATGGAGATAAGGTGTTCCAGAAATGCAGGAAGCATTGCTGCTCCATGAGGCCAAACTACAGAGGTATCGTCCACTTACCTCCATATCTCCAGAAATATTTTAAGTTTCAAGACCGCTGACTGAAATGCTTTTTCCTCTAAGTCTTCCACAAAGTTAGCTACTATAGTAGACAAAGGGCTATCCATAGCAACACCATCAGTTTGTTCTAAGTTATTGTTGTTGTGGTCTTCAGTTCAGAGACTGGTTTGACGCAGCTCTCAATGGTACTCTATCCTGTACATGCTTATTCATATCCCAGTACCTACGTAACCTACATCCTTCTGAGTCTGCTTAGTGTATTCATCTCTTGGTCTCCCTCTACGATTTTTACCCTTCACGCTGCCCTCCAATACTAAATTGGTGATACCTTGATGCCTGAGAACATGTCCTACCAACCGATCCCTTCTTCTAGTCAAGGTGTGCCACAAATTTCTCTTCTCCCTAATTCTATTCAATACCTCCTCATTAGTTATGTGATCTACCCATCTAATCTTCAGCATCCTTCTGTAGCACTACATTTCGAAAGCTTCTATTCTCTTCTTGTCCAAACTAGTTATCGTCCACATTTCACTTCCATACATGGCCACACTCCATACAAATACTTTCAGAAACGATTTCCTGACACTTAAATCTATAGTCGATGTTAACAAATTTCTCTTCTTCAGAAACGCTTTCTTTGCCATTGCCAGCCTACATTTTATATCCTCTCTACTTCGACCTTCATCAGTTAGTTTGCTCCCCAAATAGCAGAACTTATTTACTACTTTAAGTGTCTCATTTCCTAATCTAATACTCTCAGCATCGCCGGATTTAATTCCACTAAATTCCATTATCCTCGTTTTGCTTTTGTTGATGTTCATCTTATACCCTCCTTTCAAGACGCTGTCCATTCCGTTCAACAGCTCTTCCAGGTCCTTTGCTGTCTCTGACAGAATTACAATGTCATTGGTGAACCTCAAAGTTTTTATTTCTTCCCCATGGGTTTTAATTCGTACTCCGAATTTTTTTTTTGTTTCCTTTACTGCTTGCTCAATATACAGATTGAATAACATCGGGGATAGGCTACAACCCTGTCCCTTCCCAACCACTGCTTTCCTTTCATGCCCCTCGACTCTTATAGCTGCCATCTGGTTTCTGTACAAATTGTAAATAGCCTTTCGCTCCCTGTATTTTACCCCTGCCACCTTCAGAATTTGAAAGAGAGTATTCCAGTCAACATTGTCAAAAGCAGGCAATAGCCCTGCCCACGGATTACAATACACGGTTCTCAAAAACTTCATTTCTCCCTCGTTCTACTTTTGAATGCACAGGGAGCGTACTGAAATAAAAAGAATAAAAAAATACGTGTAAACAACGTAAAAGGAAAAGAAAAAGAAACACTTAAGTAACATTACAATGAAATGAATACCCTTAGCTGCAAACGGGCATTGATATAAGTCAACGGGGACAATTGAAAATGTGTGCCCCCGACCGGGAATCGAACCCGGGATCTCCTGCTTACATGGCAGACGCTCTATCCATCTTTTTTTTTTTTTTATTTTATTTTTTTTTTTATGTCGTTGCGGATGTCACATGACATCCGTTCAAGTTCGTTGTTGAACCTTTCACTCAGTTTCTTTTTATTACAGAGGCCAACCAGCTCTCTGGCCGAACACACTGAGCTACCGTACCCGCTCGTATATATATACATTTAAATAAGTTGTGAGTGAACCTCTAGCAGAGCGCACCGGCTCACTTCCGCTCGATTCAGTTGGCTTCAACAATGACGGGATGACGTCACTGCTCCACGACCGTTGCGCAGAAACAGTTCTCTGTTCGGGCAGTCTGCCAACTGCAGACCGTTTTCAGCACTCCCGCTTTTCAAGCGGTAAACATCAGAGAAAATCGCCGTGTGTCTCACAGGCCTTTGCATCCGTCGGTCGCAGCCGCACGCGATGTGTTGATCAAAAAATGGTGACCGGAACAACGAGCTGAACAACAGAAAACTACGCGCCGCCGGGTAAGCAAACAGCAGTCATTAACATGCTGCGTAGGATCACTAATTCATAAATAATTGTTCATGTATCACTTTCACCGTATCCAGTTTTTGGGGGTCTAGTGAAGCAGGGCATACAACCCGTTGTCTTCGAGCCATAGATAATTAAACAGGTCTGTGTTCTCGGTAAGCGGTAACATTGTACATTAAAATAACTGAATGTGATTTTGAAAGAGATCGCTTCATATTGCTGAAAATATTTTCCGTGTGCATTTATTAAATTGTTGTTTTCAATGCATTCGGTACTTAATTTCATTCGTGGTGATACTGAGTTAATTTGGACTATTAGTTTCTTATTTTAGAACAATTTTTAGTATCTCATTTTCGTTTGTAGGTATGGATTTATCTGTTACGATGAACCTTGATGATTTACGAGAGGCTATGGGCGAAGACATGTTCGCCACGATTTGTTTTTTTGCAAATGTGTGGTCTCGTTGCAGACTATGTTCGATGTCGTGAGTGCGGCGAACATATGCACCTCATAAGTGGTATGGCGCTGCAGCAAATATCGGTTGTGGCGGTCCATTAGACGAGGGACGTGGTTCGAAAAATCTAAGCTCGCCTTGAGAGACATTATGAAAATCACTTACTGTTGGTGTTTGAGATATCCTGTGTGGCTGTGTGTGCATGAATGTCGCGTGAGTAAGCGTACAGCTGTGGATTGGTATTCTTTTTGTGGGGAAGTGTGTAGGGAATAAATGATACATAGGGAGCCGTTGGGAGGGGGAGGGGGGGGGGGGCGGGTGTTATGGTCGAAATTGACGAGTCGCATTTTGGCAAAAGGAAGTACAACAGGGAGGAACCTCTGGGGGGATTATGGGTTTGGGGGGCAGTAGTTTCAGGTCAGTTGTGTGACGATGTAGTGTTCAAACTAGTACCCAATCGAAGGAAGGAAGTTTTGGTCAGCTTAATTGAAGATCGCGTTGCAGAGGGTTCCACTGTAATTGCAGACGGGTTTTCTTCATATAGGGATTTAGGGGAAAGGGGTTATCAGTATCTCGTAGTAAATCACAATATTGAGTTTAGATCATTATCCACAGGGGATTGCACAAATGGTATAGAGGGTTATTGGTCAGCTGTGAAATCTCTTGTAGGGAAAGGGAAAAGCCAGATTTACACGCTTCAAAGTCACCTAGACGAGTATTTGTGCAGACATAGTATTCCCCGAACATATTACCCGTTTAAATGTTTTATTAAACATGTTGGACAAATGTACCCTCCGAAATACGTTAGCTAATTTCATATTAGGATAGGGGGTGGGGGGGTGAATGTGTGTGTGTGTGCGTGTACGTGCGTTTGTGTGTGTGTGTGTGTGTGTGTGTGTGTTTTCGTAATGTTGTGTTTGTTGTGAATGTGGGTATGTGATTTTTGTTGATGTCTCTCTAGGCGAGCTTCGGTTATTTTAGGAAGTTCCCGTCTGGTAAGTTCAGTTTTCCATTTTATTCTTTTACTGCATTTGACTATTTTGACGTATTTCATTGTTGTATTAAACCATTACGTATGTTTTTGTGGACGGCAGTACGTAATAGAAATTTCACAGCTGTCGTCCTTGTTTCGTTTCCCAGCACTAGTATGAGAACGATTTTTTCGAATCTGTACTAACAATATTAAAGGCAAAACGCTCAACACAACTAAAATTTGTATCCCGTCCTTGAGTTGACCTTTACACTGACACTATCTATTCGAAAACAACGACATTTTTAACATTGATGAGGTTTACCTATATATGTCAACTGGAGAGCAGGATACAAAGTTGTGTATAGCTATATAGCTCAACTAAACAATGGGATACTATTGTCACTGATGTGATCAAAACTATAACTTTCATTCGAAAAAAACTGTACCCCACAGTGAAGTACGGGATACAAATTGTATGTGTCGTCTTATTGCCTCTTCGCGTAATTCAACTGAGGTACAGGTTGCAAATGTAACGTACGTCCATTTCCACGTTTTCGTTAGCAGTGTACATATATAGAGGTAAACGGGAGTATGGTATACAAATATTATGTACGTAGCTCGTTCTGCCATCGGTAGTACTAATATCTACGTAAGAACAGACTATTAGTGATAGGGGAGGTGAAATAAACAACACATGTAAAATTTGTATCCCGTGCTTCATTTAGAGTTTAGTGAAGCAGGGGATACATAGTTCAACTGAACAAAAGGACATTAATGCTAGTGAAAACGAAGAAATCGACGTACGCCAAACTTGTATCCCGTACTGCACTTAAGCAATACAGTTCTAATGAGGTTCGAGGTACAACTGATATATATGTGGCGTGATGTATTCTATGCTACCAATATTTTCCATCAATTTTTCCCCTATATTTTCCAGAGAAATAAAACGATACAAACACGCGATATCCTTAACGTGAAAATACTGCTGGCCTTTATATATGTCAACTATATTTTTCGTCTCTCGTATTCCTTTGTTTATGAACAGTCTAGTCAGCTCTTTCATCTGTGTAACAAATGCTCTCTGGCCAATTCTGACGTCATGGGGCAAAGCCGCTTCACTTGACCCAGTTTTCGATGTGTATTTTGTTGTTCCGACATTCACTTCATCGTACCCTAAATAGCAGTTTTTCCGCACTGTTCTGAGTTTCTATTTTATATCTAAAATTTAGTATTAGTTAGCACGGAATGAATGTTGGCAACATCAACTGGAAGCTGCAGCAGCGCCTCGCGCGAGTTATGCAAGAACTAGTGACAGTTGATCTTAGTGTGATGCACTTTTCTCTCGCTGCGAGTGGGTGTTCGAAAACGAAAAGTAATTACATACTGTCTTTTTCTTTTTTTGGAATCTCTCCTTGCAGCTGCAACCTCACAAGTGATATTGGAGTGATTACGTCTTTAGTGACTGCGAACAGTCATAAGTTGAGCAGACGCGTTTTGCTTTAGTAAGGCCGGTATTACACTATCAAACGTCGGGTCAATTCTAGTGTCCAATTCCACTCGTCGGCTTTCAGCAATTACGTCATATCCAAGGCAGAGACGCTACATAGGGGCAACCTATGAAAGCAACGGATCACATTCGTAAAGAAACGAATGTAGCATACGATAAAACAACAAACACAGTTCACGTGATTAATTACTTAGCCACAAATTATACCGACAAGAATTAAAGGTAACGAAAATAAATAAGAAAAGAAAAAAGAAGTGTACATGTCGGAAATAAATTATTATCGTAATTTATGCGAGTAAGAAAAGCACAGAGAACCTTTTAATCCAGTACAGTATAGAGCATAGTGAAGTCATAATATTATGAATAAGCGTTAACGTTTAATACTAATAGCTAAATCTAATGTGAAGAGTACACAAGTATCGAAAATTGACAAAAAGTGGGGTCTAACAAATTCTGAAATCGGTAACTGGAACTGACTTACATAGGTTAATTCTAGTTACCGATTACAACCATTCCACAGTTCGTTATTTAGATAATTTTAACAATAAGTGTGTGCATTAAAGTGTTACAGGATTTCTACATATGGTATTACTATCTTCATTACTATGAAAAAGAGAAATTTGGAAGCTGTACCTACAATAGTTATTAGTTTTTCGTAGTAGTTCTGAGATCAATAAGAAATTTAGAAATCCTAGAAAAACATAGTCTACAAATTTACTGCAAAAATGTCCAAGATTATGAACCATCGAAAAGCTGGTATCGGATTCGAGGCTTTCGATGATTCATTATTTCGTTTTTTCAGCACGTGTGTGTACTAAAATGTAGGTTAGTTTGATTTCTGCATTTATAATTTCTATCTGAACTATTGCAAAAATGTTACCAATATTGGAATCGGTAATTAGAACTGACCTCCTCTATAGGTCAATTCCAAATTTTGTAATTCACCGCAGTAGCTTTAGAGAACAATTCCAAATGTAGAAATGGTATTACGTTTCAGTGCATATATCTGCAAAAAGAATTGTCATATGAATCGTGGAGCGGTTGGAATCTGTAACTGGAATTTACCTACTTAGATTAATTCTAGCTATCCCTTCCAATATTCTTTATTTTTTGCAGATATTCGTTTGTCATGTACCGGCTTTTCTTTTAGAATTTAGTGTGTCGGTTTCTCCAGATTTTATGCTACTGTTTCGTGTTTGTTGCCATTAATTTCATTTTCTCTTTTTCTGGTACATTTTAGTTTCTTCCGGCCCTGCACCTCCACTTTCCTGCGCTTCTCTCGTTAGATTCTATAATTATTGTTAAACTAACGCTTTTTCATGGCATACGACTTCACCATGCGCTTTACTGTAATGCAATTTAAAGGTTCTCTGTGCTTTTCTAGTCGCATAAATTGCGAGAATAATTCTTACCAGACAGGAATTTTTTTTTAAATTCTTGTTCTTATTTTCGTTATCATCAGTTCGTTTCGGTATAATTCATGACTAAGTAAATTACTGCGTGAATGTGACTGTAATTTTATTGTATGCTACATCATTTTGTTTATGATTATGATCCGTTGCTTTCATAGATTGCCTATACATGGTGTTACAAAAAGGTACGGCCAAACTTTCAGGAAACATTCCTCACACACAAATAAAGAAAAGATGTTATGTGGACATGTGTCCGGAAACGCTTAATTTCCATTTAGAGCTCATTTTAGTCTCTTCCACCTACGCTCAATGGAGCACGTTATCATGATTTTGTACGGGATACTCTACCTGTGCTGCTAGAACATGTGCCTTTACAAGTACGACACAACATGTGGTTCATGCACGATGGAGCTCCTGCACATTTCAGTCGAAGTGTTCGTACGCTTCTCAACAACAGATTCTGTGACCGATGGATTGGTAGAGGCGGACCAATTCCGTGGCCTCCACGCTCTCCTGACCTCAACCCTCTTGACTTTCATTTATGGGGGCATTTGAAAGCTCTTGTCTACCCAACCCCTGTACCAAATGTAAAGACTCTTCGTGCTTGTATTGTGGACGGCTGTGATACAATACGCCATTCTCCAGGGCTGCATCAGCGCATCAGGGATTCCATGCGACGGAGGGTGAATGCATGTATCCTCGCTAACGGAGGACATTTTGAACATTTCCTGTAACAAAGTGTTTGAAGTCACTCTGGTACGTGGTGTTTCCGTTCCATGGTTAATGTGATTTGAAGAGAAGTAATAAAATTAGCTCTAACATGGAAAGTAAGCGTTTCCGGACACATGTCCACATAACATATTTTCCTTCTTTGTGTGTGAGGAATGTTTCCTGAAAGTTTGGCCGTACCTTTCTGTAACTCCCTGTATGTAGCGTCTTTGCCTTAGGTATGGCGTCATTGGTCAAAGCCGACGATTGGAATCGGACACTAGAATTTATCTCAAATTTCTTTGTCAAAGATTTTATCAAAGATATGATCAAATATTGGTCAAATTTATTTGACGAAGATCTTTGACGTGGCGCTAAAAGGGGTATTACACTGTCATCATATTTTTCGTCAAAGTTCAAGATGGCTGACAACGACAACTTGTTATTAACCATAGCAAATGCATGTATCACAATTGCACTATGTGATCATGCGGAAGAGAAGCGGGAGAAAAAAAGGAACTGGGTGAAGCCGTGGGTTTTACGACGAGACGATAAAAGCATTCAACAAAACTTGTTACGTGAGCTTATAGTGAAGGACGTCAAGTCGTACATAAATTACTTAAGAATGGGTGAGCATACATTTCAGTATGTGCGCAGTGAAGCGTCTCGTCATATCACAAAGCACAACACTCACTTAAGAACTGCTATATCTGCAGAGGACATACTCACTGTAACACTCCAATTTCTTGCTACATAAGAGAGTTAGTCTAGCTTACAGTACAGCACTCGAATACAACAGTGCAAATTAACTAAAACAATACCTGAAACGTGTGAAGCAATTTATAAAGCGCTAAAGGAGCAATGTTTGAATGTAAATAAATGTTCAATACACTTTATGTGCATTAAAATCTATTTTTATTTTATAAACAAATCAATTAAATTTTGTGTCCGAAAACTGTATCCCACGGCTAATGACCTCCGCAATATTTTTTATAGCTCTCCAATCTCCTTAATCTATTTTTGTATTCAATGTGCCTCACGTTGTATAGCGCCTCATCAGCTTCATACATCTCTATTAATTTTGTAGTTGGCGGTACAAACCAATTGTATTTACCGGACATGTTTATAAACTCACTACAGATGACAGAACGCTGTAGCGATGCTAGCGCTCCACGTGGTAACATGTCACATTGCAGACGACTTTTATGATCAAATCTACAGCGAGGCCCTAGATTTGATCAAATTTATTTGACGACAGACGAGATTTGACAAAGTGCCCTATTACACCACCAAACTTCTTCGCCATAAATATTTGACATATCAGCTTTGACAAAGAAATTTGATAGTGTAATACCGGCCTAAAGCATCTTCTGTCACGACTGTAACTGCATTCATAACTTAGTCTGGGCGCTAATGACCACTGTAGTTGTTGTTGTTGTTGTTGTGGTCTTCAGTCCTGAGACTGGTTTGATGCAGCGCTCCATGCTACTCTATCCTGTGCAAGCTTCTTCATCTCCCAGTACCTACTGCAACCTACATCCTTCTGTATCTGTTTAGTGTATTCATCTCTTGGTCTCCCTCTACGATTTTTACCCTCCACGCTGCTCTCCAATGCTAAATTTGTGATCCCTTGATGCCTCAAAACATGTCCTACCAACCGATCCCATCTTCTAGTCAAATTGTGCCACAAACTTCTCTTCTCCCCAATCCTATTCAATACCTCCTCATTAGTTACGTGATCTACCCACCTTATCTTCAGCATTCTTCTGTAGCACCACATTTCAAAAGCTTCTATTCTCTTCATGTCCAAACTGGTTATCGTCCATGTTTCACTTCCATACATGGCTACACTCCATACAAATACTTTCAGAAACGACTTCCTGACACTTAAATCTATACTCGATGTTAACAAATTTCTCTTCTTCAAAAACGATTTCCTTGCCATTGCCAGTCTACATTTTATATCCTCTCTACTTCGACCATCATCAGTTATTTTACTCCCTAAATAGCAAAACTCCTTTCCTACTTTAAGTGCCTCATTTCCTAATCTAATCCCCTCAGCATCACCCGATTTAATTCGACTACATTCCATTATCCTCGTTTTGCTTTAGTTGATGTTGATCTTATATCCTCCTTTCAAGACACTGTCCATTCCGTTCAACTGCTCTTCCAAGTCCTTTTCTGTCTCTGACAGAATTACAATGTCATCGGCGAACCTCAAAGTTTTTACTTCTTCTCTATGAATTTTAATACCTACTCCGAATTTTTCTTTTGTTTCCTTTACTGCTTGCTCAATATACAGATTGAATAACATCGGGGAGAGGCTACAACCCTGTCTCACTCCTTTCCCAACCACTGCTTCCCTTTGATGCCCCTCGACTCTTATAACTGCCATCTGGTTTCTGTACAAATTGTAAATAGCCTTTCGCTCCCTGTATTTTACCCCTGCCACCTTCAGAATTTGAAAGAGAGTATTCCAGTTAACGTTGTCAAAAGCTTTCTCTAAGTCTACAAATGCTAGAAACGTAGGTTTGCCTTTTCTTAATCTTTCTTCTAAGATAAGTCGTAAGGTTAGTATTGCCTCACGTGTTCCAACATTTCTACGGAATCCAAACTGATCTTCCCCGAGGTCCGCTTCTACCAGTTTTTCCATTCGTCTGTAAAGAATTCGCGTTAGTATTTTGCAGCTGTGACTTATTAAACTGATAGTTCGGTAATTTTCACATCTGTCAACACCTGCTTTCTTTGGGATTGGAATTATTATATTCTTCTTGAAGTCTGTGGTTATTTCGCCTGTCTCATACATCTTGCTCGCCAGATGGTAGAGTTTTGTCATGACTGGCTCTCCCAAGGCCATCAGTAGTTCTAATGGAATGTTGTCTACTCCCGGGGCCTTGTTTCGACTCAGGTCTTTCAGTGCTCTGTCAAACTCTTCACGCAGTATCTTATCTCCCATTTCATCTTCATCTACATACTCTTCCATTTCCATAATATTGTCCTCAAGTACATCGCCCTTGTATAAACCCTCTATATACTCCTTCCACTGTAGTTGTGCGCCCTAAAACCACAAAAACAGACTGTAACAATTGCAGTTTTTTACGATATCACAAACAGGTCTCATGTTTTCAATTACCTTTCTAATTACTAACCTTTCTTGGCTCAGACTTCATTTCCACGTGTTCTTCTACACACACACGCCGGGAGAGCGGTGAGCTGGCCACATACCCCTCCATATCCGCATCCCGTGACGTCTATGAACTGAGGATGACACGGTGGCCGGTCGGTACTGTTTGGCCTTCATGGCCTGTCCGGAAGGAGTTTAGTTTATTGAACTGTGTTGCGCATCGGTTAAGAGTATGTTGTAAGATAGCAGGAAAGCCTACACGCGTACTTTTAATCCCCCATCCCCTAACGGCTACTAAGCCAGGAAGACCCATTACGCAGACAGATGGGTGTGCTTTATTTCGAGTTGCATATTCTAGAGTAGCCGTAATACAAACAGCTGAGAAATCCTCTGAATGAACGGGAATATTCCCAGTCAACAACAGAAGACTCTTCTACGTCAGAAATCACTGAGAGACCTGAATTTCCAACAACTGAACGAGGCAAAGGAGCTTAACAGGAGCCCACGAACAAATGTTGTTTCTCAGTGACAGGTGATTTGCCTCTGCAGTCACCAAGAACAAACCAAGAACGTGACACAAATGAAGTTCGGAGAGCTGAGGTACGAACAGGTGTGAGCCTATCCAGCACTTATCCACTGCCAAAATATGATAGAACCACAACATAGAAGAAAACGGCAAAAAAACCGAGATGTTCTTCTGGCTCACCATACAAAAAAGCATTATTAGACAATCAAGCTAAACCAGTCGAAACCAAGACGAGACAAAAGACCAGTACCAACAACGCTGAACCTCTACAGTCAACATGAACTTAACAGTGCCCTCGTCTTCAGAAACAACCAGGTCCAAATCCGAGGATTTCACATAGGAGTACAAACACAACGTCCCGTATGGGCGACATAGTAGTAAGCTCACCTGGCGTGGAGAAACAATTGAAATATTTGGAAGCAGATAAATCACCAGGTCCGAATGGAATCCCAGTTCGATTTTAAAAAGGATACTCTACGCCATTGACCCCTTACATACTTTGCATTTATGGTGAATCTCCCGCCAAGCACGAAGTCACAAGCGATTGGAAAGAAGTGCAAGTGACTCCAGTAAATAAGAAGGGCAAAAGAAAGGACTCGCGAAATTACAGACCAATATCCTTAGCTTATGTTTGCTGCAGAATTCTTGAACATATTCTCAGATCGAATATAATAAACTTTCTTGAGACTGAGAAGCTTAACCGCTACGGTCGCAAGTTCGAATCCTGCCATGGGCATGGATGTGTGTGATGTCCTTAGGTTAGTTAGGTTTAAGTAGTTCTAAGTTCTAGGGGACTGATGACCTCAGAAGTTAAGTCCCATAGTGCTCAGAGCCATTTTTTTGAGAAGCTTATGTCCACCAATCAGCATGGTTTTAGAAAGCATCGCTCGTGAGAAACTCAGCTTGCCTTTTTCTCACGTTATACACTGAGGACTATGGATGAAGGGCAACGGGCAGCTACTATATTACCAGATTTCCGGAAAGCACTTGACACGGTGCCACATTTGCAGGCTGTTAACGAAAGTACGAGTATTTGGAATAAGTTCACAGATATGTGAGTGGCTCGAACAGATCTTAAGTAATGGAACCCAGTATGTTGTCCTCGACGGCGAATGTTAATTAGAGAGAAAGGTATTGTCAGGAGTGCTCCAGGGAAATGTGACAGGACGGCTGTTGTTCAAATGGTTCAATGGCTCTAAGCACTGTGGGACTTAACATCTGAGGTCATCAGTCCCCTAGACTTAGAACTACTTAAACCTAACTAACCTAAGGACATCACACACATCCATGCCCGAGGCAGGATTCGAACCTGCGACCGTAGCAGTCCCGCGGTCCGGTATCCTGGACCACATCATGCAAGTATACGCACCGTTCGCCGGATAGTTCGTTATTTAAGGAAACAGGAAGTGTTCAGCCACGTGTGAAACGTCAACCGCGACCTGCAACAAATTATGATGCCCAAGTAGGGGTTTTAGCTGCTGTCGCGGCTAATCCGCACATCAGTGGCAGACAAATTGCGCGAGAATCGGGAATCTCAAAAACGTCGGTGTTGAGAATGCTACATCAACATCGATTGCACCCGTACCATTCTTCTATGCACCAGGAACTGCATGGCGACGACTTTGAACGTCGTGTACAGTTTTGCCACTGGGCACAAGAGAAATTACGGGACAATGACAGATTTTCTGCACGCATTCTTTTTAGCGACGAAGCGTCATTCATCAACAGCGGTTACGTAAACCGGCATAATAAGCACTATTGGGCAACGGAATATCCATGATGGCTGCGTTAAGTGGAACATCAGCGACCTTGGAGGGTTAATGTATGGTGCGGCATTATGGGAGGAAGGATAGTTGGCCCTCATTTTATCGATGGAAATCTAAATGGTGCACCGTATGCTGATTTCCTACGTAATGTTCTACCGATGTTACAACAAGATGTTTCACTGCATGACAGAATGGCGATGTATTCCCAACATGATGGATGTCCGGCGCATAGCGGTATTGAATAGCATATTTCATGACAGGTGGATTGGTCATCGAAGCACCATACCGTGACCCGTACGTTCACCGGATCTGACGTCCCCGAATTTCTTTCTGTGCGGAAAGTTGAAGGATATTTGCCATCGTGAACCACCGACAACGCCTGACAACATGCGTCAGCGCACTGTCAATGCATGTGCGAACATTATGAAAGGCGAACTACTCCCTGTTGAGAGGAATGTCGTTACACGTATTGCCAAATGGATTGAGGTTGACGGACATCATTTAGTGCATTTATTGCATTAATGTGGTATTTACAGGTAATCACGCTGTAACAGCATACGTTCTCAGAAATGATAAGTTCACAAAGCTACATGTATCACATTGGAACTACCGATATAAAATGTTCAACCGTACCTATGATCTGTATTTTAATTTAGAAAACCTACCTGTTACCAACTGTTCGTCTAAAATTGTGAGCTATATGTTTGTGACTACTACATCGCCATCTATCACAAAGCGAAAAAAGTGGTGCAACTAAAACATTTATATTTGTATACGTACCACACGAATATGTAATAAAAACTGGGGGTTCCTATTTATAAAAGCGCAGTTGATATCCGTTTGACCTGTGGCAGCGCCATCTAGCGGGCCAACCATAGCGCCATCTGGTTTCCCCCTTCAAGCTAGACCAGTTTCATTCTTTTAGTTTTTTCGTTTGGTGCTTATTTCCTGAGATATTTGGCCCGGTCACGATCAATGGACCGCCCTGCATATGCATAAATGATTTGCCGTACAGGGTGGGCAGCAATCTGCGGTTCTTTGCTGATGACGCCATGGTGCACGGTACGGTGTCCAAGTTAAGTGACTGCAGGAAGACACAAGGCGACTTAGACAGAATTTCCAGTTGGTTTGATGGATGGCAGCCAGCCCTAAATTTGGAAAAATGTAAGTTGGGCGGGACGAGTAGGAAGATTAAACCTGTAATGTTCGGATACAGTATTACTAGGGTCCTTGTTGAGACAGTCAAGTCGTTCAAATATCTGGGCGTAACGTTGCAAAGCGATATGATATGGAACGATGATATGAGAACTGTGGTAGGAAAGGCGAATGGTAGATTTCGGTTTATTGGGAGAATTTGAGAAAAGAGTGGTTCACTTGTAAAGGAAACCGCAAATAGGACGCTGGTGGGACCAATTCTTGAGTACTGCTCGAGTGTTTGGAGTCTGTACCAGGTCGGACTGAAGGAAGGCATCGAAGTAGTTGGTGAGACAGGCTGCTAGATTTGTTACCGGTAGGTTCTAACAGCACGTTAAGTGTTACACAGATGCTTTGGGACCTCAAATGGAGATCCCTGAAGGGAACGCGACATTCTTTCCGAGAAACGCTGTTGCCTACATATAGAGAAACGGCATTTCAAGGTGATTGTCGAACGATTCTACTGCCGCCAACTTACAATGCGCGCAGGGACCGTGAAGATAAGAAACGAGAAATTAGGGCTCATACTGCGTTATATGGACAGTCGGTTTTCCTCGCTCTATTTGCGAGTGGAACAGGAAGGGAAATGACTGGTACAAGGTAACCTACGCCACGGATCGTACGGTGGTTTGCGGACTATCTATGTACACTCATGCTCATAAATTAAGGATAATTGCAGAATGTGGTGCCACACAACGTGGCACTACACAAAACTGGCGCTAATAGCATAGGCACATAGGGAACACACACGACACAGATCTGTAAGTCCAGGGTAATGGTGATAAGTTGAGCAAACCGTCCCAAAAGACATATGCTATAAAACGCCACTGTTTCCTGCGCATGTACCCCGGCATCAATATGGGATATGATCACCATGCACATGTACCCAGGCCGCACAACGGGCTGGCATACTCTGGATCAGGTGGTCGAGCAGCTGCTGGGGTATAACCTTCCATTCTTGCACCAGTGCCTGTCGGAGCTCCTGAAGTGTAGTAGGGGCTTGAAGACGTGCAGCGTTACATCGACCGAGAGCATCCCAGACGTGCTTGATGGGGTTTGGAGAACAGGCAGGCCACTCCATTCGCCTGATATCTCCTGTTCCAAGGTACTCCTCCACGATGGAAGCTCGGTGGCGTCGCGCGTTATCACCCATCAGGAGGAAGGTGGAACCCACTGTACCCATCAAAGGCGGACACACTGGTGCAAAATGATGTCCCGATACACCTGACCTGCTACAGTTCCTCTGTCAAAGACATGCAGGGGTGTACGTGCACCAATCATAATCCCTCCACACACCATCAAACCACGACCTCCATACGCCCCTTTCAAGGACATTAAGGGGTTGGTATCTGGTTCCTGGTTCACGCCAGATGAAAACCCGGCGAGAATCACTGCTCAGACTGTACCTGGACTCGTCCGTGAACATAACCTGGGACCAGTGTTCCAATGACCATGTACTGTGTTCTTGACACCGGGCTTTACGGGCTCTCCTGTGACCAGGGCTCAGTGGAATGCACCTTGCAGGTCTCTGGGCGAATAAACCATGTCCGTTCAGTCGTCTGTAGACTGTGTGTCTGGAGACAACTGTTCCAGTGGTTGCGGTAAGGTCCCGAGCGAGGCTACCTGCAGTACTCCGCGGCCGTCTGCGGTCACTGATGGTGAGGTATCGGTCTTCTTGTGGTGTTGTACACTGTGGACGTCCCGTACTGTAGCGCCTGGACGCGTTTCCCGTCTGCTGGAATCGTTGTCATAATCTTGAGATCACACTTTGTGGCACACGGAGGGCCCGTGTTACGAACTTCTGTCTTTGACCAGCCTCCAGTCTCCCTAGTATTCTACCCCTCACAACGTCATCAACATGTTTTCTTTGAGCTATTTTCAACACACAGTCACCATTAGCACGTCTAAAAACGTCTGCACACTTTTCGCTGCACCGTACTCTGACATGCACCAACACACCTCTGCGTATGTGGACTGCTGCCAGCGCCACCGTGCGACGACCACAGGTCAGATGCACCACATGGTCATACCCCGAGGTGATTTAAACCCGCAAACCGCCCACCAGAGCGTTGTTTCACCATGTATCAGCATTATCCTTAATTTATGAGCATGAGTGTTGATGTAGTTGTAGATCTAATGTTTTGAATTGCCAAGGTGTGTTGAAGTCTACAAAGAAACTATCACGGAAGACTGGATAAGTGTGATAATTGCTTCCAATGGTGACGACAAGAGTACACAGGTTATGAAGCGCATTGTGAATTTGCTTGTGATTTATAATAGTGTACTTTTATCACACGATGCGGCTAAGAGTATGAACACGTAGTGCCTTACATATATTGACATTTAAGCTTCGTTCTAAAAGTTAGGCAGCTGTAACTGATGCGTGTTGTTCCCAAATAAAGCGGCTATAATTTTTTATCAGAAAAGTTTGTTTTAACCTTCCTGTCTACTAGAAATTAGCTGTTAAATACACTACTGGCCATTAATATTGCTACACCAAGAAGAAATGCAGATGATAAACGGGTATTCATTGTACAAATATATTATACTAGAACTGACATGTGATTACATTTTGATGCAATTTGGGGGCATAGATCCTGATAAATCAGTACGCAAAACAACCACCTCTGGCCGCAATATCGGCCTTGATACGCCTGGGCATTGAGTCAAACAGAGCTTGGTCGGCGTGTACAGGTACAGTTGCCCATACAGCTTCACCACGATACCACAGTTCATCAAGAGTAGTGACTGGCGTATCGTGACGAGCCAGTTGTTCGGCCACCATTGACTAGACGTTTTCAATTGGTGAGAGATCTGGAGAATGTGCTTGCCAGGGCAGCAGTCGAACATTTTCTGTATCCAGAAAGGCCCGTACAGGACCTGCAACATGCGGTCGTGAAGGGTACAGCCACGGGTAGTAACACATCTGAAATGTAACGTCCACTGTTCAAAGTGCCGTCAGTGTGAACAAGAGGTGACTGAGAGACCAATGGCACCCCATACCATCACGCCGGGTGACACGCCAGCGGGGCGATGACGAATACACGCTTCCAATGTGCGTTCACCGCGATGTCGCCAAACACGGATACGACCATCATGATGCTGTAAACAGAACCTGGATTCATCCGAAAAAGTGACGTTCTGTCATTCGCGCACCCAGGTTCGTCGTCGAGTACACCATCGCAGGCGCTCCTGACTTTGATGCAGCGTCAAGGGTAACAGCAGCCGTGGTCTCCGAGCTGATAGTCCATGCTGCTCCAAACGTTGTCGAACTGTTCGTCCCCATCTGTTGAGTCAGGGATAGAGACGTGGCTGCACGATCCGTTACAGCCATGCGAATAAGATGCCTGTCATCTGGACTGCTAGTGATACGAGGCCGTTGGGATCCAGCACGGCGTTCCGTATTACCCTCCTGAACGCACCGATTCCATATTGTGCTAACACTCATTGGATCTCGACCAACGCGAGCAGCAATGTCGCGATACGATAAACTGCAATCGCGATAGGCAACAATCCGACCTTTATCAAAGTCGGAAACGTGATGGTACGCACTTCTCCTTGTTACACGAGGCATCACAACAACGTTTCACCAGGCAAAGCCGGTCAACTGCTGTTTGTGTATGAGAAATCGGTTGGAAACTTTCCTCATGTCAGCACGTTGTAGGTGTCGCCACCGGCGCCAACCTTGTGTGAATGCTCTGAAACGCTAATCATTGCGTATCACAGCATCTTCTTCCTGTCGGTTAAATTTCGCCTCTGTAGCACGTCATCTTCGTGGTGTAGCAATTTTAATGGCCAGTAGTGTAATAAGCACGTAGTCTTAACCCACTTTCCCCTACGTGTGGCGGAAGATCAGGGCACAAGTTTCCGAGGTGTCATTGTCGTGGAGTTTGCCGCTGGGACGGGATCGCCAGTTATGGGCTTTTGGGCGACTCATCGCCTTGAGTTTTGGGTGGCTGCAGCGCGAAACGGTCGGAAGTTCTCTTAAGGACCATCGGAGCGAGTAGTTCGGCGTCATTCTAACCTCCGGAAGCAGAACGTAGAATTTCGGAGGCGCGCTTCTCTTGTGTTCTTCACTCCAGTGTCCTCTGATCGACCCGGTGCGCTGACAGCCAAGTCGCAGAAATCGGCCTCCACCAGACACAGCCATCGGCCGCACGCACGATGTCAACACTAGTGGTAATATGCGCAGCCCCTGGATTCACGGAATCACACTGAAGCAGGGGGCTGTTCAAGTCGATGGAGCCCTGTAATGGTGTGGGGCGCTTGCAGCTGGAGTAATATGGGACCCCTGATACGTCTAGATACGACTCTGACAGGTAACACGTAACATCCTGTCTGATCCCCCGCATCCATTCATGTCCGTTGTGCATTCCGACGGACTTGGGCAATTCCAGCAGGACAATGCGGCCCCCCCCCCCCCCCACCCCGCGAGTCCAGGAGTGTTATAAAGTATCTCCAGGAACATTCTTTTGAGTTGAATCACTTCCGCTGGTCACCAAACTCCCTAGACATGAACATTATTGAGCATATCTGGGGTGCCTTGCAAAGTGCTGTTCAGAAGAGATCTCCACCCGCTCGTACTCTTACAGATTTATGGACAGCCCTGGAGGAATCATGGTTTTAGTTCCCTCCAGCACTACTTCAGACATTAGTTGCGTGCTTGTCACGTCGTGTTGCGGCATTTCTGCGTGCTCGCAGGGGCCCTACACAATGTAAGGCTGTTGTACAAGTTTCTTTGGCTCTTCACTGCAATAATATGTTCAAATCCTCCTTCTGTAGCAGACTTAAGGGGCTCCGGAACGCCCTATACTTGCAATGTTAAAATAACGCTTATAAATTACATCTTTCCTCACAAAGTATTTGAGGTAGGAAGTTGAACTTTTTACAGATTATTTATTGGAATATGGGCTACAACTTAACGCAGGGATTTTACAAAATTTTAGTTCAGTTATTAAAGATGATTTTTTTTCAATTGTAATGAAAATTCACAACATTTTTTTTGCAATTTTTTATTTATATATTCAAAAATATACAGTTTTTTGGAAAAAGGCTGTGTTAAATTATGCAGAAGGTACTGTGTAACATTTACTGAAAGTTTGAAACAAATATGTTTGGAAGATCCTTAGAAAACATGTAATTAGTATGAGAAAATAAAAGTTTTGGGAATCGAGCGACAAAGATTGGATTAACTTTTTAGTGCATTCTAGGTCCATAGGATGGATTATCTTCATCCTCTGCAAACTCCTCCTCCAGCTTCCTCTTGTTCCTCCTCCTGTTTACTCTTGCTTGTATTTCTAGACTCTTTACAGCCCTGTCTGCAGCCCGAAGGCGTTCCTTGTCTAGAGCAAGCATCGCTCGTTGTTGTGTTCGTAGATTTTGCTACCATTTTCTTCAGTTGCAGTTACTGCAACACTGTTCCAAAAGGTGGTCATGTATGAACACTTATCACATTTCAGTTGTATTTCACTAGCAAGTCCTACGTGCTTTATTATGGAGAGTTCCAGACCAACTTCACTACAATGAATACATCTTACATAGTTTGAAAAAATTCCTTTGAGAACCGACATATCAAATATTTCATTCACATCCGATTCGCCCATAAAACATTCATAGTTTTCACTCATTGAACCAAGCTTCTTCTGTGAAGTATTTTCATTCCCACTTTGACTGCTATAGGCAGGTGTACTTGAGAGGTTAGGTTCACTCACTTGGTTATCGTCTTTATTGTTTACAGTAATAACACATACCTTTGGCTTTCCAACATTTCTCCTTTTCTTAAAAGCCTTCAGAGGATTTCTAATAACTTTACTTTTACTCATTATTATACTTCAACAAAACAGAGACTCAAGAAACAGAATTGATTACGAATATTTTCGAGATAACGACAGAGTAAATAAACATGAAACAATCGACAATCACACCAGCGATATATATTGAACCATCACAGGTTAGCCACAACACATACTTTATCTCACATCACTAAAATGTACCTGATGAACACGGACGTTAATAATAACACCATTTGACAGCAGTTTAACAGCGCCACAGTGGGTCACCCCCATGTAGAACACATTTCAAAAAAAAATTTAAAAATAGTTGTAGTCTTCGGAATTGAATAAATTACACTCCTGGAAATTGAAATAAGAACACCGTGAATTCATTGTCCCAGGAAGGGGAAACTTTATTGACACATTCCTGGGGTCAGATACATCACATGATCACACTGACAGAACCACACGCACATAGACACAGGCAACAGAGCATGCACAATGTCGGCACTAGTACAGTGTATATCCACCTTTCGCAGCAATGCAGGCTGCTATTCTCCCATGGAGACGATCGTAGAGATGCTGGATGTAGTCCTGTGGAACGGCTTGCCATGCCATTTCCACCTGGCGCCTCAGTTGGACCAGCGTTCGTGCTGGACGTGCAGACCGCGTGAGACGACGCTTCATCCAGTCCCAAACATGCTCAATGGGGGACAGATCCGGAGATCTTGCTGGCCAGGGTAGTTGACTTACACCTTCTAGAGCACGTTGGGTGGCACGGTATACATGCGGACGTGCATTGTCCTGTTGGAACAGCAAGTTCCCTTGCCGGTCTAGGAATGGTAGAACGATGGGTTCGATGACGGTTTGGATGTACCGTGCACTATTCAGTGTCGCCTCGACGATCACCAGTGGTGTACGGCCAGTGTAGGAGATCGCTCCCCACACCATGATGCCGGGTGTTGGCCCTGTGTGCCTTGGTCGTATGCAGTCCTGATTGTGGCGCTCACCTGCACGGCGCCAAACACGCATACGACCATCATTGGCACCAAGGCAGAAGCGACTCTCATCGCTGAAGACGACACGTCTCCATTCGTCCCTCCATTCACGCCTGTCGCGACACCACTGGAGGCGGGTTGAACGATGTTGGGGCGTGAGCGGAAGACGGCCTAACGGTGTGCGGGACCGTAGTCCAGCTTCATGGAGACGGTTGCGAATGGTCCTCGCCGATACCCCAGGAGCAACAGTGTCCCTGATTTGCTGGGAAGTGGCGGTGCGGTCCCCTACGGCACTGCGTAGGATCCTACGGTCTTGGCGTGCATCCGTGCGTCGCTGCGATCCGGTCCCAGGTCGACGGGCACATGCACCTTCCGCCGACCACTGGCGACAACATCGATGTACTGTGGAGACCTCACGCCCCACGTGTTGAGCAATTCGGCGGTACGTCCACCCGGCCTCCCGCATGCCCACTATACGCCCTCGCTCAAAGTCCGTCAACTGCACATACGGTTCACGTCCACGCTGTCGCGGCATGCTACCAGTGTTAAAGACTGCGATGGAGCTCCGTATGCCACGGCAAACTGGCTGACACTGACGGCGGCGGTGCACAAATGCTGCGCAGCTAGCGCCATTCGACGGCCAACACCGCGGTTCCTGGTGTGTCTGCAGTGCCGTGCCTGTGATCATTGCTTGTACAGCCCTCTCGCAGTGTCCGGAGCAAGTATGGTGGGTCTGACACACCGGTGTCAATGTGTTCTTTTTTCCATTTCCAGGAGTGTATATATCTATTAAAAGGTAATAGTCTGCAGATTCAGAAAACGCAAAAAAGTAAAAATTGAACTTTTCATGATTTTGAGCCTTTCCGGAGCCCCTTAACTGTACTGAGGCTGTAGTACGGATCGATTTCCGCGGTGCTCAGCCACTGCTGCGTAATAATTATGCTGATGCACATCTGGTCTTCTTGCCGTCCGGTACACACTATGTTGCACGTAATTTCAGAGAGCAGTAGCAACTCTTGCTGAATATTGCCAGCGGTACAGTCTCGGATTTCACTTGAATTTCTTGTTTAAGAGAAATGCTCGTTTAATATTGCAGTGCTCAATCACTATTCAGACGAACGTGTTTGATTTAAATAAATCTCATTGTGATATCAAGACTTTTCTCTAGTGAAACGTGTTTCAATATCCACTCCCTGATCACAGATTTTTGGGGATCATCATTAAATATTTGTAATAATTGTTTATGCGAAACTGACCCGAGTTAAGTGGCATTGCAGGAGAGTCAGCAACTAAATTTGTATAGTCAAATCCAAATCCTTGTGGCTGGCCGCTGTGGACGAGCGGTTCTAGGCGTTTTAGTCCGGAACAGCGCTGCTGCTACAGTCGCAGGTTCGAATCCTGCCTCGGGCATGAATGTGCGGGATGTACTTAGGTTAGTTAGGTTTAAGTACTTCTAAGTCTAGGGGACTGATGACCTCAGATGTTAAGTCCCATAGTGCTTAGAACCTTACAACGTAGCTCGACAGTTTTAGGACATATACTATCACACGAGGTACATTTTCTCAAAGGTTACTTTCCTTATGACTTTCAAAATGTGGTAATTATTCTTATTAATTAGATAAAAAAAATTTTGTGCCGGTTTTCTTCATATCAGTCTCAGAAGCGTCACAGCAATTTTTTTAAATTTATATGTATGACACACAGCAATTATTATTTAACGAAAGTTTAAATAAACTTCACGGCAATGCACTTTGAAAAATTTTGTACTGCACGAAGTTATGTTATAGTATGTACAAAGTCTGTAACAATTTCCACCTTTTTATCTGGAATGGTTGAACAGAGAATGTTCCTTATACACTGAAAAATGAAAATAGAGGTAAAATCAGAAAAAAGATTTTGTTAGGATTTATAGCAGAAATGAGTACCTCTATGTTGCCCATAACCATACGTTTGTCCTTTTGTTGTACTCTGATCCTTCTGGCATTCCCTTTTGACTATGTCCACCACAGACATTTAAGAACTAACAATACACATATTATCTACCTTCTTCAACAGGTTTTCAGTGAAGCAACCAACATCAAATCTTAGTCTCATATGGGTCCTGATTCTTCTAGTACTACCGTCACTGAACTCCAGACAAGCATCATATGAGGACATTTTAACAGTAGTACGTGGGCAAAACGTTGTCTTTGGACGTCTCTTCCAAATGAATTGGCTAAACCTTTTGCTCACATTTTGTGTTGCACGATGTGTGTATTTCTTTCATCAGTCGTAATTAATCGAATCGCAAATGGGCTCACAGCCTTCTGTATTCTTCTCTGATGGCAGAAAATAATAAAATATCTCAATTGAGGAGAGAGTCATTTAGAAAAGTGTAATGGCACTGCACACTGCTTGAAGCAAGATGGCTTTGTAACACGAATTACACTCAGAAAATTGGAGACAATATTTCTAAAGAGCTGTAGAAGTGTCTGGCGTCAAACAGAAGTTGTTTTCAACGTTTCTCACCAATTTTACATACATCCCCACCTAACTTACTTTACTTTTTCGTGTCTGACGCTGGCAATTTTTCTGGCCCAATACTGGGCAAAGTCGAAAGATTCAGGCTTGTTTAGCCAGAGGTCATCTAGGAAGCAACGTGCAGGCCAATTCCAGCATGTCGGAACACGTTGCGCGTTTTGTATTTCTCCACAGTTCCAGCAGTTGTCATCAGGTTCTAATACGCTCAGTTTTATTATACTGATGTTTACAGGTGGTTTGCCAGTTCTGACACAGGTTAGCATGTTCTATGACTTGTAGTATAATTCAGCACCACTTGGTGGATGTTCTGAAACATAGTAGCCATCACGGGCTTCATGCAAATTGTAACTGAGGAACCCATATCTTGATTTTAATCTTTTTAATCCATAAAAGCTATGGTATAATGTATGGCATAAATGATGACTAACTGAAACCATCAGCTGCCGACAGGTGTTGTTGATATACCTCGATGTGGACAGTTGAAAATGTGTGCCCCGACCGGGACTCGGACCCGGGACCTCCTGCTTACATGGCAGACGCTCTATCCATCTGAGCCACCGAGGACACAGATGAATAGCGCGACTGCAGGGACTTAACCCTTGCACGCTTCCCGTGAGACACACATTCCCAACTGTCCACAATCCTACATACACTCCTGGAAATGGAAAAAAGAACACATTGACACCGGTGTGTCAGACCCACCATACTTGCTCCGGACACTGCGAGAGGGCTGTACAAGCAATGATCACAAGCACGGCACAGCGGACACACCAGGAACCGCGGTGTTGGCCGTCGAATGGCGCCAGCTGCGCAGCATTTGTGCACCGCCGCCGTCAGTGTCAGCCAGTTTGCCGTGGCATACGGAGCTCCATCGCAGTCTTTAACACTGGTAGCATGCCGCGACAGCGTGGACGTGAACCGTATGTGCAGTTGACGGACTTTGAGCGAGGGCGTATAGTGGGCATGCGGGAGGCCGGGTGGACGTACCGCCGAATTGCTCAACACGTGGGGCGTGAGGTCTCCACAGTACATCGATGTTGTCGCCAGTGGTCGGCGGAAGGTGCATGTGCCCGTCGACCTGGGACCGGACCGCAGCGACGCACGGATGCACGCCAAGACCGTAGGATCCTACGCAGTGCCGTAGGGGACCGCACCGCCACTTCCCAGCAAATTAGGGACACTGTTGCTACTGGGGTATCGGCGAGGACCATTCGCAACCGTCTCCATGAAGCTGGGCTACGGTCCCGCACACCGTTAGGCCGTCTTCCGCTCACGCCCCAACATCGTGCAGCCCGCCTCCAGTGGTGTCGCGACAGGCGTGAATGGAGGGACGAATGGAGACGTGTCGTCTTCAGCGATGAGAGTCGCTTCTGGCTTGGTGCCAATGATGGTCGTATGCGTGTTTGGCGCCGTGCAGGTGAGCGCCACAATCAGGACTGCATACGACCGAGGCATCATGGTGTGGGGAGCGATCTCCTACACTGGTCGTACACCACTGGTGATCGTCGAGGGGACACTGAATAGTGCACGGTACATCCAAACCGTCATCGAACCCATCGTTCTACCATTCCTAGACCGGCAAGGGAACTTGCTGTTCCAACAGGACAATGCACGTCCGCATGTATCCCGTGCCACCCAACGTGCTCTAGAAGGTGTACGTCAACTACCCTGGCCAGCAAGATCTCCGGATCTGTCCCCCATTGAGCATGTTTGGGACTGGATGAAGCGTCGTCTCACGCGGTCTGCACGTCCAGCACGAACGCTGGTCCAACTGAGGCGCCAGGTGGAAATGGCATGGCAAGCCGTTCCACAGGACTACATCCAGCATCTCTACGATCGTCTCCATGGGAGAATAGCAGCCTGCATTGCTGCGAAAGGTGGATATACACTGTACTAGTGCCGACATTGTGCATGCTCTGTTGCCTGTGTCTATGTGCGTGTGGTTCTGTCAGTGTGATCATGTGATGTATCTGACCCCAGGAATGTGTCAATAAAGTTTCCCCTTCCTGGGACAATGAATTCACGGTGTTCTTATTTCAATTTCCAGGAGTGTATGTAATGTACCTTATAGACATTTGCCCAACCACTCATTACTCGCGCACAGGGTGCCCAAACTCTTACGGGAATCATAGTATGAAGGCTTTCACGACCGGATGACATATCTTCTGGTAAACCTTGCGGGATGTAAGGTCGTGGTCCATGAAACTCTTCAGCTCCTAACGTTTCGTCCAGTGCTTCGCTGGACATCTTCAGAGGGGTGTTTCTCCTCCGGCAAGACTCACCGGAGGAGAAACACCCCTCTGAAGATGTCCAGCGAAGCACTGGACGAAACGTTAGGAGCTGAAGAGTTTCATGGACCACGACCTTACATCCCGCAAGGTTTACCAGAAGATATATCTTACGGGAATCGCCAAAGCGCGCGCGAGTAATGAGTGGATGGGCAAATGTCTATAAGGTACAATACATATGTAGAATTGTGGACAGTTGGGAATGTGAGTCTCACGGGAAGCGTGCAAGGGATAAGTCCCTGCAGTCGCGCTATTCATCTGTGTCCTCGGTGGCTCAGATGGATAGAGCGTCTGCCATGTAAGCAGGAGGTCCCGGGTTCGAGTCCCGGTCGGGGCACACATTTTCAACTGTCCACATCGAGGTATATCAACAACACCTGTCGGCAGCTGAGGGTTTCAGTTAGTCATTATTTATTCCAGGGAAAAGCTGCACGGTCAACAACAGTATTCTGTTCTTTCGAGAACAGTTACTGTCTTCACATACATAATATATGGCCCCCATCCAGTGTCTTTTTGAACTGCTTGTTATGTTCTTGAGCTACCGTATGCGACTTGGGACTCCAGAAACCTGAAGCATGGTAGAGATTTTCCAGTGAAGTGCGCTTCATGCATCCTACAGGTTTAATTAAGGCTTATGTCGACCGTCTCAGCACGTGCCGATCTATACCGGACACGTACTCAGTTGCAAAAAAGCAAAGTGCTAAACTGGTGGCTATAAACACTATATTTGGCGCCCCCCTTATTGCCAATTAGTTTTCTGAGGATATTGTTCCTTGTGGTTACCTTATTTCACGATTTTTTGCAGTGACGTATGTACGTGGGGCATCTGGCAATTGTCACTTCGAGGTATGTTGCCTGGTCTGTGGGCTCAGTGATAGACCCATTCCAGTTAATATGCAGCTTTCTGTTTGTCAGGTATTTGTGTATAGGTCGAAAGTGCAAACTTTCGTTTCAATGGGATGTGCCATTTGGATTGAGAGAGTTGGAATCATAATGTGTTGAGACATACATTAATCCTTGTTCCATAGATCATGAATACGGCATTTCGAAATGATGTGGAACGTGTCAATGGTTCAAATGGGGCTTAACATCTGAGGTCATCAGTCCCCTAGAACTTAGAACTACTTAAACATAACTAACCTAAGAACACACATACATCCATGCCCGAGGCAGGATTCGAAGCTGCGACCGTAGCGGTCGCTCGGTTCCAGACTGAAGCGCCTAGAACCGCTTAGCCACTCCGGCCTGCGGAACGTGTCTCTTCAACATAAGTTTTCTTTACACAAAATATATACTTTTTTTTACAGTTACTTATTGATATCTAAGAATTCATCTATTGAGTAGAAAGAGGTGTCATTCAGAAACTCTCTTAATTTGCTTTTAAGTGATGGTTGGCAATCTGTCTGACTTTTGATACTATTTGGCAAATGACCAAAGATTTTGTGACTCCATAATTCATCCCTTTCTGAGCCAGAGTGAGATTTCATCCAGAGTAGTGAATATCATCCTTTCTTCTAGTGTTGCAGCTATGCACTTAGCTGTTATTTTTGAATTGGGATGGTTTATTAATGACAAATTTCATAAGTGAGTATACGTGTTGCGAAGGTACTGTGAATATCCCGAGTTTCTTAAATAAATGTCTGCAAAGTGATCTTGGGTGGGCTCCAGCTATTATTCTGATTACACATTTTTGTGCAATGAATACTTTCTCTATTAATGACGAATTGCCCCAAAATATGAAGCCCTATGAAAGCAGTGAATGAAAATGGGCATAGAGGCTAAATTACTGATATGTTTATCACCAATATTATCAATAACCCTAATAGCAGAAGTGGCTGAACCTAACCATATCAGCTGATCACAGATGTGTTTCTTCGAATTCAGTTTCTCATCAATGCACACACCCAGAAATTTTGAATATTCTGCCTTAGCAACAGACTTCTGTTCATAGTCTATATTTATCAATGGTGTTATGTTATCTATTGTACAGAATTGTATAAACTGTGTTTTGTCAAAATGTAAGGAGAGTCCGTTTGTAGAGAACCACTTAATAATTTTCTGAAAGACAGTATTTGCGATTTCCTCAGCTGATTCTTGCTTGCTGGGTGTGATTACTTTTCTTGTAGCAGCAGCAAAAAGTACTAGCTTTGCATCTTCATGAATGAAGGGGCCATGAAGGCTCAACAGCACCGACCGCCCGCCGTGTCACCCTCAGCCTACAGGCGTCACTGGATGCAGCTATGGAGAGGCATGTGGTCAGCAGACCGCTCTCCCGACTGTATGTCACTTTACGAGAGCAGAGTCACTACTTCTCGATCGAGTAGCTCCTCAATTTGCCTCACAAGGGCTGAGTGCACTCTGCTTGCCAATAGTGCTCGAGTGATCCTCTGACCAGATGGTCACCCATCCAAGTGCTAGCCCAGGCCGACAGTGCTTAACTTTGGTCATCAGATGAGAACCAGCGTCACCACTACGGAAGGCTGTTGGCCATCTGTTGAGATAGCTTCTAGGGTACTCTCCAACTGTACCTGCTCAATCGTTTTTCCTTGCACTGTGGTGCAAATCTCTATCCCTCTTTAAATGATGTGGAGGGGGACAGGTAGCCTACACATAATCACCATGGGCCGGATGGACCACACTTCCTTGTACTACCCTCAATTGCCTCACAAGGGCTGAGTGCACTCTGCTTGCCAATAGTGCTCGCCAGACCGGATTGTCACCCACCCAACTGCTAGCCCAGTCCCACAGTGTTTAACTTTGGTGATCATATGGGAACCGGTGTCAGCATTATGGAAGGCCATTGGCCATTGGTTGAGATATCTCCTAGGGTATTCTCCAACTGTACCTACTAAAAATTTCTTATTTGCACTGTGGTGAAAATCTCTATCCATCTTTAAATGATGTGGAGGGGGACAGGTAGCCTACACATAATCACCATGGGCTGGACAGACCACACTTCCTTGCACTACCCTCCTCAATTGCCTCACAAGGACTGATCACACTCTGCTTGCCAACAGTCGTCGCCAGACTGGATGGTCACCCATCCAAGTGCTAGCCCAACCAGACAATGCTTAACTTTGGTAATGAGATGGGAACCGGTGTCACCACTACAGAAGGTCGTTAGCCATCGGTTGAGATAGCTTCTAGGGTATTCTCCAACTGTACCTACTAAAAATTTCTTTTTTGCACTGTGGTGAAAATCTCTATCCATCTTTTAAATGATATGGAGGGGGACAGGTAGCCTACACATAATCACCATGGGCTGGACAGACCACACTTCCTTACACTACCCTCCTCAATTGCCTCACAAGGGCTGAGTGCATTCCGCTTGCCAATAGTGCTCGCCAGACTGTATGGTCACCCATCCAAGTGCTAGCCCAACCAGACACTGCTTTACGTTGGTGATCAGATGGGAACTGGTGTCACCACTACAGAAGGCCGTTAGCCATCGCTTGAGATATCTTCTAGGGTATTCTCCAACTGCACCTCCTCAAAAGTTCTTCCTTGCACTGCAGTGCAAATGTCTATCCCTATTTAAATGATATGGATGGGGACAGATAGCCTACACATAATCACCATGTGCCAGACGGACCACAATTCCGTGCACTACTCTCCTCAACTGCCTCACAAGGGCTGAGTGCACTCCACTTGCCAACAGTCCTCGCCAGATTGGATGGTCACCTATCCAAGTGCTAGCCCAGCCCAACAGTGCTTTACTTTGGTGATCAGATGGGAAACAGTGTCATCAATATGGAAGACCGTTAGCCATCGGTTGAGATAGCTTCTAGGGTATTCTCCAACTGTACCTACTCAGAATTTCTTCTTTGCACTGTGGTGAAAATCTCTATCCATCTTTAAATTTTGTGGAGGGGGACAGGTAGCCTACACATAATCACCATGGGCTGGACAGACCACACTTCCTTACACTACCCTCCTCAATTGCCTCACAAGGGCTGAGTGCATTCCGCTTGCCAATAGTGCTCGCCAGACTGTATGGTCACCCATCCAAGTGCTAGCCCAACCAGACACTGCTTTACGTTGGTGATCAGACGGGAACTGGTGTCACCACTACAGAAGGCCGTTAGCCATCGCTTGAGATATCTTCTAGGGTATCCTCCAACTGCACCTCCTCAAAAGTTCTTCCTTGCACTGCAGTGCAAATGTCTATCCCTATTTAAATGATATGGATGGGGACAGATAGCCTACACATAATCACCATGTGCCAGACGGACCACAATTCCGTGCACTACTCTCCTCAACTGCCTCACAAGGGCTGAGTGCACTCCACTTGCCAACAGTCCTCGCCAGATTGGATGGTCACCTATCCAAGTGCTAGCCCAGCCCAACAGTGCTTTACTTTGGTGATCAGATGGGAAACAGTGTCATCAATATGGAAGACCGTTAGCCATCGGTTGAGATAGCTTCTAGGGTATTCTCCAACTGCACCTCCTCAAAAGTTCTTCCTTGCACTGCAGTGCAAATCTCTATACCTATTTAAATGATGTTGATGGGGACAGATAGCCTACACATAATCACCATGGGCCAGACAGACCACACTTCCTTGCACTACCCTCCTCAATTGCCTCACAAGGACTGATCGCACTCTGGTTGCCAACAGTCCTCGCCAGACTGGATGGTCACCCATCCAAGTGCTAGCCCAACCAGACAATGCTTAACTTTGGTAATGAGATGGGAACCGGTGTCACCACTACAGAAGGCCGTTAGCCATCGGTTGAGATAGCTTCTAGGGTATTCTCCAACTGTACCTACTAAAAATTTCTTCTTTGCACTGTGGTGAAAATCTCTATTCATCTTTAAATGATGTGGATGGGGACAGGTAGCCTACACATAATCACCATGGGCTGGACAGACCACACTTCCATGCACTACCCTCCTCAACTGCCTCACAAGGGCTGAGAGCACTCCACTTGCCAACAGTCCTCGCCAGATTGGATATTCACCCATCCAAGTGCTAGCCCAACCAGACACTGCTTCACGTTGGTGATCAGCTGGGAACTGGTGTCACCACTATGGAAGGCCATTGGTCATCTGTTGAGATAGCTTCTAGGGTATTCTCCAGCTGTACTTCCTTAAAAATTCTTCCTTGCACAGTGGTACATCCCTCTTTAAATGATGTGGAGGGGGACAGGTAGTCTACACATGATCACCATTGGCCGACTGCACCCTGTGGAGACTTGTAACCTGCTGACTGTGTGGGTGGCGCCTCACCTGTGTCCCCCGGGGAGTAGGAGGTCCGGTCTGGCCGCAGGATGGCGTGCCGCAGGGGCCCCGCCAGCGTCAGCCGCGAAGACGTCTGCACGCTGCCCCCCACCACTGCCTGGAGAACGCAGGATGGCGGCGCGTCCAGAGGCACCAGCACTGGGATCACCGCCTGGCCTGGAACAACCGAAACGTCACGTCCTGAGTCCAGCACTGCCACACAGCGCCGCTTACAAATTTATTGACCCATATCGCTACTGCTATCTTTCTCGAAAATACTCTGAACCACTAAAGAAACTGGAACAGGCGTGTGTATTCAAACACACATATGTAAACAGGCAGAATACAGCGCTGTGAACGGAAACGCCTGTATAAGACGACAAGTGTCTGGCGCAGTTGTTAGATCGGTTACTGCAGCTACAATGGCAGGTTATCGCCATTTAAATGAGCTTGAACGTGCTGTTAAAGTCGGCGACGAGCGATGGGACACAGCATCTCCGAGGTGACGATGAAGTGGGATTTTCCCAGACAACCATTTCTCGAGCGTACCGACAATATCAGGAATCTGCTGAACAACAAATTTCCGACATCGCTGAAGCTGCAAAAGGATTCTGCAACAACGGGACCAACGACGACTGAAGAGAACCGTTGAACGTGAGAAGTGCAGCCGTTCCACAAATTGCTGCAGATTTCAATGCTGGACCATCAACAAGCGTTAGCGCGCAAAACATTCAAGGAACATTATCGATATGGGCTTTCGGAGCACAATGTGGCGATCCAATGGCATCGTGTGGATATGGCGAATGCCTAGTGAACGTCATCTGCCAGTGTGTGTAGTGCCAACACTAAATTCGGAGGCGGTGGTGTTAGGGTGTGGCGTGGTCGTGTTTTTTATAGAGGGGGCTCGCACCCCTTGTTGTTTTGCGTGCCACTGTCACAGCACAGACCTACATTGATGTTTTAAGCACCTTGTTGCTCCCCAGTGGTGAAGAGCGATTCGGGGATGGCGATTGCATCTTTCAACACAATCGAGCACCTGTTAATAATGCACGACCTGTGGCGGAGTGGTTTACATGACAACAACATCCTCGTAATGGACTGGCCTGCACAGAGTCCTGATCTGAATCCTATAGAACTCCTTTGGGATGTTTTGGAACGACGTTTTCGTGCCAGGCCTCACAGCCCGACATCGATTCCTCTCCTCACTGCAGCACTCCATGAAGAATGGGATGCCATTCCCCAATAAATCTTCCAGCACCTGATTGAACGTATGCTTGCCAGAGTGGAAGCTATCATCAAGGCTAAGGGTGGGCCATCACCATAGTGAATTCCAGTATTACCGTTAGAGGGCACCACGAACTTGTAAGTCATCTTCAGCCAGGTGTCCGCATACTTCCGATCATACAGTTCACGTACTCAAATACAGAGCTATGTAAATAGGTAGAATACGGCGATGCAGACGGCAACGCCTATGTAAGACAACAACTGTATAGCACAGTTGTTAGATCAGTTACTGCTGCTACAACGGGAGGTTATTTAAAATTTGGGTGAGTTTGAACGTGGAGTTATAGACGGCGCATTTGCGATGGGACACAGCATCTCCGAGGTAGCCATGATGTGGAATTTTCCTGTACGACCACTTCACAGGTATAATGCGAATATCAGGACCGTGGTAAAGCATCAAATCTCCAACATCGCTGGAGCCGAAAGAAGATCATGTAAGAATGGGACCAAAGACTACTGAAGAGAATCTTTCAGCATGACTGAAATGTAACCCTCCGGCAAAGTGGTAAAGCATCAAATCTCCAACATCGCTGGAGCCGGAAGAAGATCATGTAAGAATGGGACCAAAGACTACTGAAGAGAATCTTTCAGCATGACTGAAATGTAACCCTCCGGCAAAGTGGTAAAGCATCAAATCTTCAACATCGCTGGAGCCGGAAGAAGATCATGTAAGAATGGGACCAAAGACTACTGAAGAGAATCTTTCAGCATGACTGAAATGTAACCCTCCGGCAAAGTGGTAAAGCATCAAATCTCCAACATCGCTGGAGCCGGAAGAAGATCATGTAAGAATGGGACCAAAGACTACTGAAGAGAATCTTTCAGCATGACTGAAATGTAACCCTCCGGCAAAGTGGTAAAGAATCAAATCTCCAACATCGCTGGAGCCGGAAGAAGATCATGTAAGAATGGGACCAAAGACTACTGAAGAGAATCTTTCAGCATGACTGAAATGTAACCCTCCGGCAAAGTGGTAAAGTATCAAATCTCCAACATCGCTGGAGCCGGAAGAAGATCATGTAAGAATGGGACCAAAGACTACTGAAGAGAATCTTTCAGCATGACTGAAATGTAACCCTCCGGCAAAGTGGTAAAGCATCAAATCTCCAACATCGCTGGAGCCGGAAGAAGATCATGTAAGAATGGGACCAAAGACTACTGAAGAGAATCTTTCAGCATGACTGAAATGTAACCCTCCGGCAAAGTGGTAAAGCATCAAATCTCCAACATCGCTGGTGACGGACGAAGATCATGTAAGAATGGGACCAAAGACTACTGAAGAGAATCTTTCAGCATGACTGAAATGTAACCCTCCGACAAAGTGGTAAAGCATCAAATCTCCAACATCGCTGGAGCCGGAAGAAGATCATGTAAGAATGGGACCAAAGACTACTGAAGAGAATCTTTCAGCATGACTGAAATTTAACCCTCCGGAAAAGTGGTAAAGCATCAAATCTCCAACATCGCTGGAGCCGGAAGAAGATCATGTAAGAATGGGACCAAAGACTACTGAAGAGAATCTTTCAGCATGACTGAAATGTAGCCCTCCGGCAAAGTACTGCAGATTATAATGCTGGGCTATCAACAAGTGTCACCGTGTGAACCATATGGGCTTTCGGAGCTCGGAGCCGAAGGCCCACTCGTGAACCCTTGATGGCTGCAGGACCCAAAGCTGTATGCCTTGCCTGGGACCGTCAACAAAATGGTTCAAATGGCTGTGAGCACTATGGGACTCAACTGCTGAGGTCATAAGTCCCCTAGAACTTAGAACTACTTAAACCTAACTAACCTAAGGACATCACACACATCCATGCCCGAGGCAGGATTCGAACCTGCGACCGTAGCGGTCGCGCGGTTCCAGACTGTAGCGCCAGAACCGCTCGGCCACCAGCGGTCGGCAGGGGACCGTCAACACCGGCATTGAAATGTCCAAATTGTATCGGGCGGATGGAAGAGTATGGGTATGGAGAGAACCACATGAATCTGCGGACTCTGCGTGCCAGCACTGGACTGTTTCAACTGCTGGGGTCTCTGTAATGGTTTGGGGCGTGTGCATTTGGAGTGATACGGGACTCCTCTCACTTCTAGATACGGCTCTTACAGGTGACACGTACGTAACCCTCCTGTCTGAACATCTGGATCCATTCGTAGCCATTGTGCATTCCGGCGGACTTGAGCGATTCAAGCAGAAGAATCTGACACGTTAAACGTCCAGAATTGCTATAGAGTGGATCCAGGAACGTTGTCCTCAATTTAAACACCGCCGCTGGCCACCAAACTCCCCAGACATGAACATTATTGAGCATATCTGGGATGCCTTGCCATGTGCTGTTCAGGAGAGATCTCCACCCGCTTGTACTCTTACGGATTTATGGACAGCCTTGCAGGATTAACGGTGTCGATTCCCTCCAGCACTACTTCAGACATTAGTCGAGTCCTTGCCACGTCGTGTTGCGGCACTTCAACATGCTCGCGGGGGCCCTACACGATATTAGGCAGGTGTACCAGTTTATTCGGCTCTTCAGTGTATTTACAATGTGCAGCCGATATTTTTATAGGCCGCTACGTCGATATTAATTCCGTTGATATATCTATCCTTTTTAGATATATCGAGGGCAGATAATTACATTTTTTCATATATCTATAAATTGGGGTCTCGATATTTTTTAAAAATATCAGCATGTCTACTATGGAGCTATGGATCTTAGCGACAAACAGACGGACTTGACTTCCCAAAATCTCTGCTTGTGGAATTCACATTCATTTTTAACAAGAGGTTTGTCCTTCTCCTGAAACCTCGTGCTTGAACGTAAAACATGTTCCGTAACTCTAGAGATTGGCAGGATCTATAAGTGTAGGGCAATAATTATCAAAATCTCTACGACCAGCGTTCTTGAAATCTGGAATGAAGTTCGCTATTTTCCAGTGGCCTACTAGTTGCGTAAGTATCGATTAAAAAAGAAATATGTGTGCTAGCGAACACCAGATAACGCCGAAAACTCGGAAAAATTTATCGGGGCTATACCTGAAACACATCTAACTCACAGAAAGTATGTAAGTAATGAATATTGCTCGATAGATCTGATCTCTGTTATAAAGCGAGAAACAAACGAAATTTGCTGGGATTGTGTTTTTGGCGTTACGGAACGCGAGCACTGGGTTAAAAGCACCCGTACATTTGTCAGAAATATTAAATTTTCGCTGTCGTCACAGAGAGACTAACAGGGAAATAGTTTCGGGATAAAAGCGGCGCTCTGTTCAGGAATTAGGGCGGGTTGTATATAGCAGTCATAGCGTTATAGCTGCGTTAGCCGTACAACTTTTCAAAAAGGGAAGCATCGGCTGAACTCTGTATCTGTTGACCTTAACGACCTCTTTGTCACTGTTTGTTAAATAAATCTCAATTTCGTAACCGAAACTCGCATTTGTCAATGTAGGCTGACCTTACTGGCAGTAATTAGCCAATTCTGTAGAGCGGTATTGTAGGTCGGAGTTAGATTTTTCTTATCCAAGCTTTAAATGTTCTTTATGTGGACTCTGTGCGGGTCTTGCTCTTTTCACGAGGATTCCCGCAAACGTCACGTCATTCTGACGTCACGCGGAAAATCGACGACCGTTCAATCTGCTGTCGAGTTTGTGACAATGAAGACTGGTAATATTATTGAAGCAATTTAAGCTGTCTTCTTACGTTCCTGCTTAACCACACACTCAAAATTCGCTAAACATTTATTTGATCCTCTGTTCTCACATCAGACTGAATGTAAATGACAGCGAATATTGCAGATGCATGTGTTACGTTCACAAGAAAGTAACAGTACGTGTTAACAATGCTAACTTCAAAAAGCTTGAATGTGACGCGGTGCGAACCAGAAACCACATGTTATTCAGTACACTAGCGCTTAACCATGGGATATTTAGCTCTGGTCTTGGTCATCATATTCTATCGTGGAGGCTTGTATCGTTGATGCGCTATTAAGTGACATTTAATGAGAATGGTGATATGTCTGTGATAAATTTTGAGTGCTTCGTTACATTAGAAGGACATACTGCAGATTATGAAACACAAATGTGTTTCGTTCTTCATTTGTAAATTATTGACGATTACAGCTCACTCCTTAAAGAGCACTCCTATATAAAGGCATCAACCGTCGATAAGTCGTTACATGTAATTTTATTATAGCAATAACTACAAAAAATCATTCCAAAAATGACGTGTTTTTATAGATCTCTGGGACGCGCACATGAAATCTTGTGAGAGGCCCGTATCGAATGCTGTGACAACCGATCATACGATCATCGATATTGCGTGTGATGTCAGAGTGACGTTACGTTTGCGGCAATTGTTGTAAATCGAGCCTTACCCCCTCTGTACACATAGTTGTTGATGTCTAAAGAAAACATAATATTAATACGTGCACGCGGAAAATTTGACTTAAATTGGAAGGAATAAATAGAAAATATTATGGGGAAGGCTAACCAAAGTGCGTTTTATTGGCGGGACATATAGAAAATGTAACAGATTTACTGAGGGGACTGCCTACACTACGTTTGTCCGTTCTCTTTTAGAATACTGCTGCACGGTAAGGGAACCTTACCAGATACGATTGATGGAGTACACCGCAAAAGTTCAAAGAAGGGCAGCACGTTTTGTATAATCGCCATATAGGGGGGAGAGTGTCACTGAAATGATACAGGATTTGTAATGGAAGTCATTAAAACAAAGGCGTTTTCCGTTGCGGAGCAATGTTCTCAAGAAATTCCAATCACCAACTTTCTCGTCCGAATGTGAAAATATTTTGTTAACGTCGACCTGCATAGGGAGAAACGATGACTATGATAAAATAAGGGAAATCAGAGCTCGTATGAAAAAATATAGGTGTTCGTTCTTTGCGCGCGCTATACGAGATTGGAACAATAGAAAATTGTGAAGATGGTTCGATGAACCCTCTGCCAGACACTTAAATGTGATTTGCTGAGTGTCGATGTAGATGTAAAAGTAGATAAAGAACCGATTATAATAGGCAATTTTCCTTTGTTAAAAATATGGTTCTGATTGTTGTTATTCTGAATAATTATAACATTGAAATAGCAATTACGGTCCATATTCTCACAAAATTTCTGTTTTTATGTAATTAAAGCTTAAAAATCATTAAATATCAAGATCTGGTCACGTGATTGAAAACGCTCTGTTACCGGCTGATGTCCTGGTGACGTAACAGTATAGGACTAAGACGAAGCTATGCCTGTGTTGCAGGAGCGATAGCCGAAGTTACGAGATTTTTACCTACTTTTATTGCAAACGGTTTAGCTATTTAATGATGAAAAACGCAACTACAGCTTTTGAGTAACAATAGACAGGAATTTTGTGAACGCTTATAGTGGAAGCCTTGCGAAAGTTGATGTACTTATGCGCCACCCATCTAGTCCGAGTATACGTGCAACGGCCGGCCGGCGTGGCCGAGCGGTTCTAGGCGCTACAGTCTGGAACCGCGCGACCATTACGGTCGCAGGTTCGAATCCTGCTTCGGGCATGGATGTGTGTGAAGTGCTTAGGTTAGTTACATTTAAGTAGTTCTAAGTTCTAGGGCACTGATGACCTCAGAAGTTAAGTCCCATAGTGCTCAGAGCCATATGTGCAACGACGGACATTCTTTACCCTGCTCCCTGCAACTTCATTAACCTCTCTCAAAACGAGGGAACTGTAGAAGTTTTACAAACGGGTCCGTATATTATAACTAGATTGTCGACTGCCAGTGATGAACTACGACCCAAAGCACAATAAAATTATTCTTGGCAAAACGTAGTGCTGATTTTCTCTCTATAAGAAACTCAGCAGAAATAATGCATTTAGCAGGCTTTTGGTAGTGCAACGGATAGCGTTTTCGACTCCAGAAGTGGAGGTCACATGCTCGAATCCTCCAAAAGTAGCATATTTTTCAAAATTTTTACACTAAATAATAAAATAGCGTTAGCAAGAGCTGATTGTAGCAGTTGTTTCGATTGTGAGTTGTATTGCAGCCATAGCTGAGAAATGGACAACACGGGATAAATCTACTTACTTTGCGAAGAAACAATTCATTTTTTTGGAAAGTATTGCTAGTAGTGAAGATATAAAGCGTGTGCGACGTACAAGTGACACGTACTTAAGGGCTGTGATGTTTGTGGGTGTAAACTAGCGCTAGTGTCTGAAGCAGACTTGCCGCATCTTTATGTAAGATAATGGAATTGCATAATCTTAAACAGTAAAGATCATAGTTGGACACTACGAATCTAAAAACATTGTTTCTAATAAAGTAAAAAGCGTGTGGTCACATTAGCATTTTGAACGTGACGTGTGTGAACAGCCATTAAAATGTATGCGCATGTAGACAACAAGAAAAATAATGATATTCTGTTTGTGATCGGTATGATGTTTTGTAATTGTGATTTGGTTTTCATATGAGAGGACTGTCGAGTCGTTTTATAAATAAGTAGAAATATTCTTTCAGGTTAGAAAAAAATTTGAAAATTTGTGGTAAGGTCTAATGGAACCAAATTGCTGAGGTCATCGGTCCCTAAGCTTACACACTACTTAAGCTAACTTAAACTAACATACGCTAAGGACAACACACACACCCATGCCCTAGGGAGGACTCGAACCTCCGACGGGGGGAGCCGCGAGAACCGTGACAAGACGTCCCAGATCGCGCGCCAACCCCGCGCGGCTTCGGCTTAGATTCGAACCAGCGATCTATGGACATCAATTCTTAAATCTAGCGATTCAATGCCTTTTTCCGTTTTTAATACCACCGCCCAAATCCTATCTAACCTAAAAATAAAAACAAATCTAGTGCCACCGCCACTTTCACCCTAACAAATTTTTTATTTATTTATTTATTTATTTATTTATTTTTTTTTAATTCCAGCCGGGATCTCTTGTTCACCGGGAAGGTGCAGGTAACCATTACGCCAACGCTTTTTTTTAATTTATTTTTTAAACTAAATAAATCTTCTTTTCGTAACAAAAAAATTGGCAACTTAATTAAAATGATGCAAACTTAGTAGCGACTCGCTGTAGTGTTGTGCACGAAGCAAAAATTACCCCTTCATTACGGCAAAGTGTGAAGTAAGAAATTTTGAAACCAAGCTTTGTATTTCCGACTCTTTTTAAGACTATGGTACTCTTCCATTATATACTGCGGGTACTCGTCTATACTCGCATGTTTATTGGTAATTGCAAAATATTAGAACTAGCCGATAATCCAAGTGCTGCTGTCGTTATTTGTTCCAGGAAAGAAATGCCAGTCTGGCTGACGTACTTCTTCAAGTGTTGTAGCAGAGTTTGTAGTTCTAGGAATTATTGCGAGTTTACGCTTTGACAAGTGAGCAACCGAACAGTTGAGGGTATTGTTCGGTAATACGACACTTTTCACTAGGATTTTAATTTCGTTGAATGACACTAGCCTTCGCTGTAACGAGTGGGAGAGCATACCTTGGTTGGTTGGTCGATTCTGGGCAGGGGACTAAACAGGGGGGTTATCGGTCCCATCAGATTAGGGAAGGACGGAAAACCTAAATCAGGATGAGTGGACGTGGGTTTGAACCGTTTTCCTGAATGCAAGTCCAGTGGGCTAACCACTGTGCCACCTCGCTCGGTGTCATATATCGGAAAGAATTCGCAATGCAACACATTTTTAATTAAGTTAGTCAGCTTGTGCTTCGACGTTGTGGCAATTTGCCTGTAGAGTGGAACCTCATTTTTATGCACCTTCTCATTCTCTGGAACACTCAAAAATAACTTTTCAGGAGTTTTCATAGATGTATTTGTACAGTATGGCACTACTCACCATTTTTAACCCGTTCTTCGAGACCTAAGTTTCAAAACAAGACGTCACTGTGAATTAACATTATGACAGTAGGAACGGCGAGCTAGCCAGTGACGCCACAGGCACCACGCGATTCGAATGGAGTGTTTTAGCGGGCTTTGAAAATATTTCAAATTCATGTTCTGTTTTACATATACATCTACATCTACATCCATACTCCGCAAGCCACCTGACGGTGTGTGGCGGAGGGTACCTTGAGTACCTCTATCGGTTCTCCCTTCTATTCCAGTCTCGTATTGTTCGTGGAAAGGAGGATTGTCGGTATGCTTCTGTGTGGGCTCTAATCTCTCTGATTTTATCCTCGTGGTCTCTTCGCGATATATACTCCTGAAGAGTCTTCCACTGGAGTTTATCTATCATCTCCGTAACGCTTTCGCGATTACTAAATGATCCTGTAACGAAGCGCGCTGCTCTCCGTTGGATCTTCTCTATCTCTTCTATCAATCCAATCTGGTACGGATCCCACACTGTTGAGCAGTATTCAAGCAGTGGGCGAACAAGCGTACTGTAACCTACTTCCTTTGTTTTCGGATTGCATTTCCTTAGGATTCTTCCAATGAATGTCAGTCTGGCATCTGCTTTACCGACGATCAACTTTATATGATCATTCCATTTTAAATCACTCCTGATGCCTACTCCCAGATAATTTATGGAATTAACTGCTTCCAGTTGCTGACCTGCTATTTTGTAGCTAAATGATAAGGGATCTTTCTTTCTATGTATTCGCAGCACATTACACTTGTCTACATTGAGATTCAGTTGCCATTCGATGCACCATGCGTCAATTCGCTGCAGATCCTTCTGCATTTCAGTACAATTTTCCATTGTTACAACCTCTCGATACACCACAGCATCATCTGCAAAAAGCCTCAGTGAACGTCCGATGTCATCCAGAAGGTCATTTATGTATATTGTGAATAGCAACGGTCCTACGACACTCCCCTGTGGCACACCTGAAATCACTCTTACTTCGGAAGACTTTTCTCCATTGAGAATGACATGCTGCGTTCTGTTATCTAGGAACTCTTCAATCCAATCACACAATTGATCTGATAGTCCATATGCTCTTACTTTGCTCATTAAACAACTGTGGGGAACTGTATCGAACGCCTTGCGGAAGTCAAGAATACTGAAATTCAAGAGCCAGAAAACCGTGTTAGGAGCATAAAATTACGAGGGCTATTCGGAAAATAAGTTCCGATCGGTCGCGAAATGGAAACCACTGTGACAATCAAAAATGTTTTTATTTGCAATAGTTAGCTACACCTTGCAGCTGCTTATCTACATGGGCATTTGTCGTAGCGGAGTACCAACTTCCTAATACCCTCGTCATTGAAGGCAGCCGCCTGTGCTTTCCGCCAATCCTCTACGCTCGTCTACAGCTCGTTGTCTGAGCCAAAACAGTAGCCTCATAGCTAGCGCTTCATTTGAGCAGAGCTGAAACTCAGGTAGAGCCAATTACTGCCTGCATTGTGGATGATCAAACGCTTCCCATCGAAAACGCTCCAGGAGGATCTTTATTGCCCCTGCAGAGTGCAGCCGAATATTGTTATGAAGAACGAAACGCATGACAGTTGTGTAATGTGGGCTGCAGGACATAAGGAGAATTTCTCACCAGGTCCTCGTACTTGGCGGGAGACATTATTTTCTAGGCAGCTTTAAGTGCTCATTATGCTCTCAGAAATGAAAAGAGGGGCGTGCTGCGATCGACAGGACATACTATATACACTACCAAACACATCTGTGTAAAACGTCATCGAATTTCCACATTGGTTCCCATTTCGCCACCGATCGGAACTTACTTTCGGAACAGCCCCCATATATACACTACTGGCAATTAAAATTGCAACACCAAGAAGAAATGCACATGATACACGGGTATTTATTGGACAGATATATTATATTACAACTGACATGTGATTACATTTTCACGCAATTTCGGTGCATAAATCCTGAGAAATCAGTACCCAGAACAACCAGCTCTGGCCGTACGGCCTTGATACGCCTGGGCATTGAGTCAAACAGAGGCTGGATGGCGTGTACAGGTACAGCTGCCTATGCAGCTGCAACACGATACCACAGTTCATCAAGAGTAGTGACTGGCGTATTGTGACGAGCCAGTTGCTCGTCCACCATTGACCAGACGTTTTCAATTGGTGAGGGATCTGGAGAATGTGCTGGCCAGGGCAGCAGTCGAACATTTTCTGTATCCAGAAAGGCCCTTACAGGACCTGCAACATGCGGTCGTGCATTATCCAGCTGAAATATAGGGTTTCGCAGGGATCGAATGAAGGGTAGAGCCACGGGTCGTAACACATCTGAAATGTAACGTCCACTGTTCAAAGTGACGTCAATGCGAACAAGAGGTGGCCGATACGTGTAACCATTGGCACCCCATACCATCACGCCGTGTGATACGCCAGTATGGCGATGACGAATACACGCTTCCAATGTGCGTTCACCGTGATGTCGACAAACACGGGTGCGAACATCATGATGCTGTAAACAGAACCTGGATTCATCCGGAAAAAATGACGTTATGCCAATTGTGCACCGAGGTTCGTCGTCTAGTACACCATCGCTGGCGCTCCTGTCTGTAATGTAGCAACAAAGGTAACCGCAGCCACGGTCTCCGAGCTGATAGTCCATGCTGCTGCAAACGTCGTCGAACTATTCGTGCAGATGTTTGTAGCCTTGCAGACGTCCCCATCTGTTCACTCAGGGATCGAGACGTGGCTGCACGATCCGTTACAGCCATGCGGATAAGACGCCTCTCATCTCGACGGCTAGTAACTGTGTGTCCGACCGAGACTCGAACTCGGGACCTTTGCCTTTTGCGGGCAAGTGCTCTACAATCTGAGCTACCGAAGCACGACTCACGCCCGGTCCTCACAGCTTTACTTCTCTCAGTATCTCGTCTCCTACCTTCCAAACTTTACAGAAGCTCTCCTGCGAACCCGCAGTTCGAGTCTCGGTCGGGCACACAGTTTTAATCTACCAGGAAGTTTCATATCAGCGCACACTCCGCTGCAGAGTGAAAATCCCATTCTGGAAACATCCCTCAGGCTGTGGCTAAGCCATGTCTCCGCAGTATCCATTCTTTCAGGACTGCTAGTTCTGCAGGTTCGCAGGAGAGCTTCTGTAAAGTTTGAAAGGTAGGAGACGAGATACTGGTAGAAGTAAAGCTGTGAGGACCGGGCGTGAGTCGTTCTTCGGTAGCTCAGATGGTAGAGCACTTGCCCGCGAAAGGCAAAGGCCACCAGTTCGAGTATCGGTCGGGTACACAGTTTTAATCTACCAGGAAGTTTCATATCAGCGCACACTCCGATGCAGAGTGAAAATCTCATTATTCCACTTTTTGTGTTGGCTGGTTGTCTGTCTTTTGCATTGAACAGGCAACTAGCTATTGTCTGAGGGACACAGAAAAGCACAGAGAAACCCTTTGCCTTCAAAATGTTGCTTACTCTGTTTGAGGTTTTCTCTATGAAAGGAACTTTGCATAATTTCTTTTCCAGTTCGTCTTATAACCCGAAACCTTGGTTCTGCAGTAACAACAACAAAAATTGTGAAACAAGGCAATAAACAGTGTTTGTTTAGTTAATTTACAACGTTGCACCAAGAATACACAGCTGATTCCAGTAAAATGGCATAATTAATCATTTAAGACAATTTCCAGAAACAATATCCCATCAAGCGAAGATTCCAACGAGACTTACGTATTTCGAAAGATGCTTTGCCATATTAGTCCACAAAAATATCATGTGTGTACGTAGCCGTCAGGAGAGACAAAAGGGAGGAGACATACATATACAAGGAACTTTTTCTCTGTCGTTCACACTGTTATCAACTTTTACCCGCGTACCGATGAGGCGCTGTGGAAAAAACGACGCAAGAAAGTATCAACGCTGTTACCAACTTTTACCCGCGTACCGATTAAGCGCTGTGGAAAAAACGACGCAAGAAAGTAACAACGTTTCGCGAAATCTCATTCTAGGGACGTTCATGTTTAAATGTCGCAGATCCTCCATTTGCAGTACCACATGTACACTGGCCGGCCTTGGGAGAGCCAGTCCTGACAAAACTGTACCATCTGGAGAGCAAGATGTATGAGACAGGCGAAATACCCTCAGATTTCAAGAAGAATATAATAATTCCAATCCCAAAGAAAGCAGGTGTTGACAGATGTGAAAATTACCGAACTATCAGTTTAATAAGTCACAGCTGCAAAATACTAACCCGAATTCTTTACAGACGAATGGAAAAACTGGTAGAAGGCGACCTCGGCGAAGATCAGTTTGGATTCCGCAGACATGTTGGAACACGTGAGGCAATACTGACCCTACGACTTATCTTAGAAGCTAGATTAAGGAAAGGCAAACCGACATTTCTAGCATTTGTGGACTTAGAGAAAGCTTTTGACAATGTTGACTGCAATACCCTCTTTCAAATTCTAAAAGTAGCAGGGGTAAAATACAGGGAGCGAAAGGCTATTTACAATTTGTACAGAAACAAGATGGCAGTTATAAGAGTCGAGGGGCATGAAAGGGAAGCAGCGGTTGGTAAGGGAGTGAGATAGGGTTGTAGCCTGTCCCCGATGTTATTTAATCTCTATACTGAGCAAGCAGTAAAGGAAACAAAGGAAAAATTCGGAGTAGGTATTAAAGTCCATGGAGAAGAAATATAAACGTTAAGGTTCGCCGATGACATTGTAATTCTGTCAGAGACAGCAAAGGACTTGGAAGAGCAGTTGAAAGTAATGGACAGTGTCTTGAAAGGAGGATATAAGATGAACATCAACAAAAGCAAAACGAGGATAATGGAATGTAGTTAAATTAAATCAGGTGATGCTGAGGGGATTAGATTAGGAAACGAGACACTTAAAGTAGTAAAGGAGTTTTGCTATTTAGGGAGCAAAATAACTGATGATGGTTGAAGTAGAGAGGATATAAAATGTAGACTGGCAATGGCAAGGAAATCGTTTCTGAAGAAGAGAAATTTGTTAACATCGAGTATAGATTTAAGTGTCAGGAAGTCGTTTCTGAAAGTATTCGTATGGAGTGTAGCCATGTATGGAAGTGAAACATGGACGATAAATAGTTTGGACAAGAAGAGAATAGAAGTTTTTGAAATGTGGTGCTCCAGAAGAATGCTGAAGATTAGATAGGTAGATCACATAGCTAATGAGGAGGTATTGAATAGAATTGAGGAGAAAAGGAGTTTGTGGCACAACTTGACTAGAAGAAGGGATCGGTTGGTAGGACATGTTCTGAGGCATCAAGGGATCACCAATTTAGTATTGGAGGGCAGCGTGGAGGGAAAAAATCGTAGAGGGAGACCAAGAGATGAATACGCTAAGCAGATTCAGAAGTATGTAGGTTGCAGTAGGTGCTGGGAGATGAAAAAACTTGCACAGGATAGAGTAGCATGGAGAGCTGCATCAAAGCAGTCTCAGGACTGAAGACAACAACAATGTACACTGGGTAGGTACACTATATGGTCAAAAGTATCCGGACAGCTGGCTGAAAGTGACTTACAAGTTAGTAGCGCCCTCCAACCGTATTCCTGGAATTCAGTATGGTGTTGGCTCACCCTTGGCCTTGATGACAGCTTCCACTCTCGCAGGCGTACGTTCGATCAGGTGCTGGAAGGTTCCTTGAGGAATGGTAGTCCATTCTTCACGGAGTGCTGCACTGAGAAGAGGTATCGATGTCGTTCGGAGAGGCTTGGCACGAAGTCGGCTTTCCAAAACATCTCAAAGGTGTTCTGTAGGATTCAGGTCAGGGTTGTGCGCAGGCCAGTCTATTACAGGGATGTTATAGTCGTGTAACCACTCCGCCACAGGCCGTGCATTATGAAAAGGTGCTCGATCGTATTGAAAGCTGCAATCGCCATCCCCGAATTGCTCTTCAACAGTGGGAAGCAAGAAGGTGCTTGAAACATCAATGTAGGCCTGTGCTGTGATGGTGCCACGGAAAACAACCAGGGGTGCAAGCCATTTCCATGAAAAACACGACCACACAATAAGACCACTCCCTCCGAATTTTACTGTTCGCACTACACAAGCTGGCAGACGACGTTCCCCGGCCGTTCACCATACCCGCACCCTGCCATTGGATCGCCACATTGTGTACCGTGATTCGTCACTCCACACAACGTTTTTGTACTGTTCAGTCGTCCAATGTTTACGCTCCTTGCACCCAGCGAGGCGTCGTTTGGCATTTGCCGGCGTGGTGTGTGGCTTATGAGCAGCCGCTCGACTATGAAATTCAAGTTTTCTCACCTCCCGCCTCTCTTGCAGTGGATCCTGATGCAATTGGAAATTCCTGTGTGATGGTCTGGATAATGTATGCCTATTACACATTAATACCCTCTTCAACTGTCAGACAACAGACGAGGTCGGCCTGTACGCTTTTGTCCTTTCGCGTTTCACTTCAGCATCACAACAGAAACAGTGGACCTAGGGATGTTGTAAGTGTGGAAATCTCGCGTTCAGACGTATGACGCAAGTGACACCCAAGCACTCAACAGGTCTCCTCCTAACCAAGACACGGCCATCACTGGCACCGACGCACAGACAGCCTCCATCAAAAAACACAGCAGACCTCCTCCCTGCCCGCCACTGATCTCTCACTTGACACCTCTGAAGTTGGAAATGGAGGTAATTTGGGGTCAGTGGATAGCAGGCTACAGGGCGTCTGGCTCAGAGCTGTCACTGGAGTAACCGATTTGTAACAGTTCGGTACATCACTGTGGTGCCAACTGCTGAAAATATTACTGCTGCAGATGCAGTACGATGCGCGAGAGCCACAAGCCCAATACAGGGTCCTTCCTCTCGGTAGTGCCAGCTGGTCGTCTCGATCTCAGTCTTCTTGCGACCGTACATTTCCGTGGCCACCGCTGCCGGCAATCCGTGTGCGGTGGCAAGAGAAGGGAAAACGACTTTTTATACGACTCTGAACCTGCCACAGTTATTTTCTCTGATTCCACATGGTCTCTATGCATTTCAGACCATGGTTGCAGCAGCATTTTACTCAAACGAAAGTACTCTAAATTCATGCAACAGCATATCACGGTAACAGTATCGCCATTCTTCTATTTAAGAGTTAATGTTTCACTTCTCTGTTGAGTGAGTGCTGTATTCAAAACACCTGTCAGATTAAAGGCATGTGTGCTGAAGCTAGAATGGGACCCAGAAACCTGTCCTTGGAGAGAATACTCGTACCGAATGAGGTTAAAAATGAATGTATGGCATTGTTGGCCGAGAGAGTCCAACTGGGGAAGTTCGGCTGCCAAATGCAAGTCTTATTTCTGTCGACGCCACATTGGGAGACCTGCGCGCCGGAGATGAGGATGAAATGATGATAAGGACAACACAACACCCAGTCAACGAGCGGAGAAAATTTCCAGCCCGGCTGGGAATCGAACCCAAGCCCATTGCATGGTAGGAAAGGACGTTACCACCCAGCTAAGTAGACGGACACGTCAATGGCCCAAGCCGATTTCTGCAGTTATTTGACACAGTGTTGCTTGTCTGTTAGCACTGACAACTCTACGCATTTCTCACTGCTCTGGGTTGTTAAGTGAAGGCTATCGGCCATTGACGTGTCCATGGTGATTGATAATGCCTGGAACTTGATATTCCCGGCACGCTCTTGATACTGTGGCCTGCTTAGCTGTGTGGTAACGTGTTTGCCTCCCATGCAGTGGGCCTGGGTTCGATTCCCAGCCAGGTTGGAAATTTTCTCCGGTCGGGGACTGGGTGTTGTGTTGTCCTCATCACCAGCACACAAGTTGTCCAATATGTTCATTTTTTAAACCTCATTCGGTACGAGTATTCTTGCCAAGGACAGGTTTCTGGGTCCAATTCTGCGTTCAGCACACATGCCTTTAATCTGCCAGGAGTTTTGAATGCAGCACTCACTCAACAGAGCAGTGAAACATTAATTCTTAAACAGAAGAAAGCACTCACTGATATCGTGATATGCTGTTGCATAAATTTAGAGAACTTTCGTTTCAGTAAAATGCTGCTGCAACTATGGTCTATTATGCATAGAGACCATGTGGAATTACAGAAAAGAATTATGGCAGGTTCAGAGTCATATAAAAAGTCGTTTTCCTCTCTCTTTTCATACACAAAAGCATAAAGGCGACAACGACAGAGTGGAAAAAATAAACCTTGTCCAGAAAATATGTCATGTACCTTAAGACAGGCAACCCTACTTACATCACCCACATCATCATGCATCTTAAGACTGGCAGCCCAGGTGACATCACCCACATCATCATTCACCATAAGATAGGCAATCATATAATTATAATGCATCTTAAGACAGGCAGCCCAACTTACAGCATCCACATCACAATGCACCTTAAGATGGGCAGCCCAAATTATATCATACACATCATCACACACCTTAAGATAGGCAATACAGCTTACATCAACTCCATCATGATGCACCTTTAGACAGGCAACCAAAATTAGATAATCCACATCACCATGCACCTTAAGACTGGCAGCCCAGCTGACATCATCCACATCATCATTCACCCTAACACAGGCAATCGTATAATTATAATGCATCTTAAGACAGGCAGCCCAAGTTACATCATCTGCATCACAATGCACCTTAAGATGGGCAGCCCAAATTATATCATACACATCATCACACACCTTAAGATAGGCAATACAGCTTACATCAACTCCATCATGATGCACCTTTAGACAGGCAACCAAAATTAGATAATCCACATCACCATGCACCTTAAGACTGGCAGCCCAGCTGACATCACCCACATCATCATTCACCCTAAGACAGGCAATCGTATAATTATAATGCATCTTAAGACAGGCAGCCCAACTTACGTCATCCACATCACAATGCACCTTAAGATGGGCAGCCCAAATTATATCATCCACATCATTACACACCTTAAGACAGACAATCCAGCTTACATCAACTGCATCATGATGCACCTTTAGACAGGCAACCAAAATTTCATAATCCACATCACCATGCACCTTAAGACTGGCAGCCCAGCTGACATCATCCACATCATCATTCACCCTAAGACAGGCAATCATATAATTTATAATGCATCATAAGACAGTCAGCCCAACTTACATCATCCATATCACAATGCACCTTAAGATGGGCAGCCCAAATTATATCATCCACATCATCACACACCTTAAGGCAGACAATCCAGCTTACATCAACTGCATCATGATGCACCTTTAGATAGGCAACCGAAATTACATAATCCACATGATCATGCACCTTTAAGACAGACAGCCGAGCTTGTATAATCTGCATCATCATGCAGCTTGAGGCAGGCAGCTCAACTTAAATTATCCACATCTGGAGCAAATGACTTAAGTTAGGTTGTCTGTCTTAAGTTGCATGATGATGCAGATGATGTAAGTTGGGTTGTTTATCTTAAGGCGTACGACGTGTTTTTCAAGCCAGATCTTTTCCCACTGTGTACTCTGCAATAGCTAGTCAGGCCTATATAGGTACCTTAAATGTCCATGTGACAGAATATCTTTTCTAACATATAAATGTGATCACTAAATAGAACAGTAACCCATAGGATTATCACAGTTAATTGTGTAAATCTGACTGTTCAATGTCACTTTTTTTATGAGTTTAAAAATTATATCTTTTTTACATTAGCTAAACATGCCCCCCCCCCCCCACCTTCCACTACCTCCAGTTCATTAACAATCGAATTGTCGTCTATAAAACTTCATATCTTCATTTTTATCGTTACTTTGCAGTTAATGTCCAAAATGTCTCACAAGCGACCTTATAATGTGACTAGTGAACCTGGAAATTTTTCACAATTACTAAATATCTATAGGAACAGGATGTACACCTTAATCTCCTTCTGCCCCTTCTCTCTGTCCATCTCTTCTTCCCCCTCTCTTTGCCTATCTTCTATTCCTCCCCAGCTCTCTGCCTATAACCTCCCACCCATTTCTCTGTCCATCTCCTAGTTCCTCCCTCTGTCTCTATGTCCTTCTACCTCCTCATTTTGGCCATCTCCTCCTTGAACCTCTCTACATCCATCCCCTCTTTTTTCCCGCAGCTGCAGTCCACCTCCTCGCGCTCTCTCCCCCCCCCCCCCCCCTCCCATGGTAGCATTGAATCTTATTTATTCTTACTGCAAATTGAGATTCCATACCAGTTTCCATACCAGTATTCTAATGATAAGCCGTTTAGCCATTAATACAACTTTCCTGTTTTCTGTGAAGAAGAAAACAAAACAGCACATTGTGGTGTATCCAATTTCGTTTAAAAAGATATATAACGATGAACAATATACATGGAACAAACAATTTATATAATGGTTTAAATGTCCTGATACCGTAGTTAAAACTGGCTGCGAAAAAAAAACCACACGTTTTTACTGCAAATCACAGTGGAGCATTTCCTTTCTCACAGTCGGTTTTAACAGAAAATCCATACGCCATAGTTTAAAAAAATATATAGTCACTGGCAACGTTAATTCTTATTAGAGTATAATTTATAATTTCAAGTACATTGGTCAAGTACTTTTTGAGATTTCTGGTAACAACATTTCTCCTTTATATATTACATATATACTCATATATAATGGAAATGAAGTCCCATGCTTCTTGACAGAGTGCAGGGGACCGATATGGGAGACCCGCACCGCCGTACTAGGCGAGGTTGTAATGGAGGTGGTTTGCCGTTGCCTTCCTCCCACCGTAATAGGGATGAATGATGATGATGATGATGATGACGACACAACAACACCCAGTCATCTCCAGGTAGGTGAAAATCCGTGACCCCGCTAGGAATCGAACCCGGGTCCCCGTGCTCGGGAAGTGAGAACGCTACCGCAAGACCACGAGTTGCGGACAAAATCTTTTTGATCACATGTCCTTAAGACTGATGATGATGATGATGATGATGATGATGATGATGATGATGATGATGATGATGATGAGGTTCCACACTCCGAGGAGCGTAGGGGGACGATGTGGGAGACCCGCACCTCAAAACGGCTCAAATGGCTCTGAGCGCTATGGGACTTAACATCTATGGTCATCAGTCCCCTAGAACTTAGAACTACTTAAACCTAACTAACCTAAGGACATCACCCACATCCACGCCTGGGGCAGGATTCCAACCTGCGACCGTAGCGATCGCGCGGTTCCAGACTGAAGCGCCTAGAACCTCTCGGCCACTCCGGCCGGCCATTTAGGTATTTCCCCTTAAATATTACATAAATATTTATATATAACATAGTTAAATTACATAACATATGTTTGTCTGAAAGTTCACTAAAGTATAGTGTAAAAATTTGAAGTAAATGGGTCATGCACTTTCTGAGATTTGTGGTAACAACACTAAATAACTTATCTTTATGTCGTAGTATAGATATTCACTAAAATGTTACGTAAAAATCTGAAGTAAATAGGGCATGCACTTTCTGAGATTTGTGGTAACAACATTAAATAACTTATCTTTATATAGTAGTACAGATACGCACATCTCAATGGCCAGTATGGTATGAAAACTGCAAAGAGTATTCGCTACTGCCAATTACTGCATAGATCATTACTTCTACTACCCCTTTCTTTTTATTACAGTGAGGGAGAACTGTTATTTTCTGCAGCCTTCAAAGGTTTCTTTAGCTGGTTCGTGATGGAGAAGTTAAACTCAGAAGGAGGGTCATAAACTTCTTCCGAACTCAACGCAGCCCCAGCGAAGGTAAAAAAGAAGAGAAATCACTACCTTCCGTCTCTGCATAGCAGTTGTAGGAGGGTGGCCTGCATTCCACAAAACCGCATTGTGAGAGATGCTAGAAGGAACCCCTTTTAGTGAGATAAAGTTCTGAAAGGCAGGTGAAGTACCCATAACTTGAGATCGTGAGGTCAGCCATTGTCCACGGCCATGCAACAGAAAATAAAACGAAAATATTGTGTGGCTAGGGCCTCCCGTCGGGTAGACCGTTCGCCGGGTGAAAGTCTTTCGATTTGACGCCACTTCGGCGACTTGCACGTCGAAGGGGATGAAATGATAATGATTAGGACAACACAACACCCAGTCCCTGAGCGGAGAAAATCTCCGACCCAGCCGGGAATCGAACCCGGACCCTTAGGGTTGACATTCTGTCTGCACTCACCCCCCAGTATTGACCCTTAGACAATGTGTCTCTAAGAGTGTATTTTAAATACGACAATATGCCATTTTAGGCAAGCCGGGAATCGAACCCGGACCCTTAGGATTGACATTCTGTCTGCACTGACCCCCCAGTATTGACCCTTAGACAATGTGTCTCTAAGAGTGTATTTTAAATACGACAATATGCCATTTTAGGCAGTGTATAACATTCAAACACTTGATAATGGTACTTTGAAGCCGAAATCATGATCGTGTAAATGTAACACTGTAAATAAGAAACAGTCTAATGGTGGTACTGACTTTAAAGAGATACTGCTCGGCTCGCAACAATTATTTCTGTAAAAGAAGTATTTTTTGTGCACGTCTATATGCAAAAGTTTTGATAACCTGGGGCTGGAAAACCTATCATCCAGCGGCAGACATTTTCTGATTGTCTTTCTGTGCGGTGCCACACCATTATGGGTGTGACAATATCTGTGATAGTAGGAATTTGTTAAACTTAAGAATATAAAATTATTATTGTTCAGAATTCGCATGGTCTAGTGCAGTTGGCTGTCGAAATACCAACACTGGCAGAATCAGCTATATGTCAGAGAGCGAAGTTAGGACGGATTTGTTACTGGGTGATTGATGAGTACTCTTGCTTCAGGGGAGCTGTCAAGAACACACTCCAGTTCGGTCAGCCACAGGGAGAGAAGGGAGGAGATAAGGAGAGAGAGAGAGAGAGAGAGAGAGAGAGAGAGAGAGAGAGAGAGAGAGAGAGAGAGGGGTGGGAGAGAGAGAGGGGGGCGAGGAGGGAGAGGGAGAGAGGGAGGGGGGAGGGGGAGAGAGGGGGTGCGGAAAAGAGCGAGAAAGAGAGAGAGGGGGATGATGATGCCTCCGACTTAGAATACAGAGGTCGATCAGGACTCAGAATTTCCAGCCTCTACTCCAGCCATCTTCCACACTCATTCCGTTTAAGAGTGCTAAACATGTGACAGCAATGCAATCACTGACCCAAAGGACATAGAGCTAGTCAACTTACATCAAGGTTTCATTGCATAATTTTAATATTCGCAGCCTACTAGTTGCTCCAGCATGCTCTTTGCGAATCCGCTGGTGTTTGTACTGGCATTTACAGGGCTCTTTTTTCAGATCAGTAACTATTTTCACAGACATTGCCCATATCCTTGATACAGTTTCACTTTATGTTCTCATTAGTCCGCACACCTGTGCCAAGGCTATATTTAATACCTACAAGCTTTTGTCCGTTAATTAACTGTTTATATGCATTTGACAAAACTCTACCATCTGGTGAGCAAGGTGTCTGAGGCAGGCGAAATACCCTCAGACTTCAAGAAGAATAGAATAATTCCAATCCCAAAGAAAGCAGGCGTTGACAGATGTGAAAATTACCGAACTATCAGTTTAATAAGTCACAGTTGCAAAATACTAACGTGAATTCTTTACATTTGCAGACTTAGAGAAAGTTTCTGATAATGTTGACTGGAATACTCTGTTTCAAATTCTGAAGATGACAGAGGTAAAATACAGGGGGCGAAAGGCTATTTACAATTTGTACAGAAACCAGATGGCAGTTATTAGAGTCGAGGGACATGAAAGAGAAGCAGTGGTTGAGAAGGAAGTGAGACAGGGTTGTAGCCTCTCCCCGATGGTATTCAATCTGTATGTTCAGCAAGCAGTAAAGGAAACAAAGGAAAAATTCGGAGCAGGTATTAAAATCCATGGATAAGAAATAAAAACTTTGAGGTTCGCCGATGACATTGTAATTCTGTCAGAGACAGCAAAGGATTTGGAACAGCAGTTGAACGGAATGGACAGTGTCTTGAAAGGAGGATATAAGATGAACATCAACAGAAGCAAAACTAGGATAATGGAATGTAGTCGAATTAAATCGGGTGATGCTGAGGGAATTAGATTACGAAATGAGACACTTAAAGTAGTAAAGGAGTTTTGCTATTTGGGGAGCAAAATAACTGATGATGGTCGAAGTAGAGAGGATATAAAATGTAGACTGGCAATGGCAAGGAAAGCGTTTCTAAAGAGGAGAAATTTGTTAACATCGAGTATAGATTTAGGTGTCGTTTCTGAAAGTAATTGTATGAAGTGTAGCCATGTATGGAAGTGAAACATGGACAATAAATAGTTTGGACAAGAAGAGAATAGAAGCTTTCGAAATGTAGTGCAACAGAAGAATGCTGAAGATTAGATGCGTAGATCACACAACTAATGAGGACGTATTGAACACAATGGGGGAGAATAGCAGTTTGTGGCACAACTTGACTAGAAGAAGGGATCGGTTGGTAGAACACGTTCTGAGGCATCAAGGGATCACCAATTTAGTATTGGAGGGTAGTGTGGAGGGTAAAAATCGTAGAGGGAGACCAAGAGATGAAAACACTAAGCAGATTCAGAAGGATGTAGGTTGCAGTAGGTACTGGGAGATGAAGCAGCTTGTACAGGATAGAGTAGCATGGAGAGCTGCATCAAACCAGTCTCACGACTGAAGACTACAACAACATGCATTTGTTTGCTTTCTTATGGTAATCCATGGACGTTGTATGTCAGCAGAGGACAATTCATGCTGCTGGACGCTCTGTAATGGTGTGGGGCGTGCGCAGTTGGAATGATATGGGACCCCTGGTACGTCTAGATACGACTCTGACAGGTGACAAGTACGTAAGCATCCTATCTGAATGTTGTGGAGACAGCTATTTTCCTTTTGTAAAGAGACTAGCTCCTTCATTATCATATGAGGTGTGGTTCCTGTATTTTCGTGCTCAATTGGACCATCTCTCGTAGGTTTCATTAAATAGGAGGTTATCTGTTGCAGGATATTGTATCTATTAAATCTGCATGATCTTTTGGGGAACTTCCCACTTCACTTTCCTGAAGCTCAACAGGGGTCGCACTTACTCGCTGGACCGCCAGAGAAACGGTATAGGCATGCGTATTCAAATATAGGCAAATGTAAACAGTCAGAATACGGCGCTGCGGTCGGCGACGCCCATATAAGACAACAACTGTCTAGCGCAATTGTCAGACCGGTTAGTGTTGCTACAATGGCAGATTATCAAGATTTAAGTGAGTTTGAACGTGCTGTTATAGTCGGTGCACGAGCGATGGGACACAGCATCTCCGAGGTAGCGATAAAGTGGGGATTTTCCTGTACGAACCATTTCACGAGTGACATTGGGTATCAGGAGTAAAACATCAAGTCTCTGACATCGCTACTCATGGGAACATATCCTGCAAGAACGGGACCAACGACGACAGAAGAGAAACGTTCAACGTGACAGATGTGCAATCTTTATGCAAACTGCTGCAGATTTCAGTGCTAGGCCATCAACAAGTGTCAGCGTGCGAACCATTCGACGAAACATCATCGACATGGTCTTTTGGAGCCAAAGACCCACTCGTGTACTCTTGATGACTGGACGACAAATAGTTTTGTACATCACGTGGGCCTGTCAACACCGACATTGGACTTTTGACGACTGGAAACATGTTGCCTGGTCGGACGAGTCGCGTTTCAAATTGTATCGAATTATAAATATCTTTAATTACAGACCACTGATGATGCTCACTTCAATGAAGCGAAACGCTTCTGGCGGAGAAAAAAAAACACGGATTTCCTTGCAGTTGCGACGACAGAACAGAAATACCCTCAGGACTTGTAAAGCAGCTACCGACAATATGGCCACACAAATGAAGAATTTAATGACGCATTTCCTTTTATCTTCATTTCTTTGTCGACCTTCCCTTGTACATCCTTTCACTCTTCTTCGATATCTCATTTCTTGGCTCTATATTGTACTTTCTTGGCGTCTTCTTGTTAACCGTTTCACATCCGTAAGTAAGGGTTGGTAATGCTTTTGTTCTATAAAACTTCAGCTGAGTTTCGTTCCTGGCTATATTTTTTGATGCTTCCACTTTGTTAAAATAAAGTATTCTATCTAAAACTGTTAATTATCTCAACCGTTGTGCAGCACTCTCGTATCATTCATTGCAAGTAACTCTTTCACCCATCTCTCATCTCTCCTGATACTTTCCACCCCCCACCCCTTTTCCATCCTTGGTGGTGATGTCTTAATCAGTTTAGCGCCCCTGCCTCTCACGCTGTGTTTTTCACCAATTTTGCCAGGGAGTATAATATCCTTCATGACACTTTTCTTTCTGTATCCGTGCTTTTTCTTATCATACCTGTACATAAAACGGTGACTGAACACACAGTGAATTTAACTATTCGTTTATCGATTTCCAGTTAATAGATATGTGGGTGACTCTGAATATTTCTAAAGATTGCTTTACGTAACAAAACATGGCCCTAAATTAAAGAAAAAAATCTAAGAATTTAAACTTCGAGCACAACATTGTATGGGAGTTATACCCTGAAGCACCAAACAAATTGGCATCGGCATGCGTTATTAAATACAGAGATATGTAAATAGACAGTATACGGTGCCGCGGTCGGCAACGCCTGTATAAGACAATAACAGTCGTTAGATCGGCTACTGCTGCTACAATGGCAGCTTATCAAGATATACGTGAGTTTGAACGTGGCGTTATAGTCGGCGCAATAACGATGGGACACAGCATCTCCGAGGTAGCGATGAAGGGATTTTCCCGAACGAAAATTTCACGAGTGTACCTTGACTATCAGGAATCCGGTAAAACATCAAATATCCGACATAGCGGACGGAAAAAGATCCTCCTAGAACGGAACGACGACGACTGAAGAGAATCGTTCAACGTGACAGAAGGGCAACCATTCCACAACTTGCTGCAGATTTCAGTGATGGACCAGCAACAAGTGTCAGCATGCGAACCATACAACGATACATCATCGATATGGGATTTCGGAGCCAAAGGTCCATTCGCGTACCCTTGAAGACAGCATGACACAAAGATTCATGCATCGCCTGGGCCCGTCAATACCGACATTGGGCTGTTGATGACTGGAAGCATCTTCCATCGTCGGACGAGTCTCATTTCAGATTGTATCGAGCGGATGGACGTCTACGGGTATGGAAACAACCTCATGAATCCATAGACGCTGTATGTCAACAGAGGACAATTCAAGCGGCTGGAGGCTCTGTAATGGTGTGGGGCGTGTGCAGTTGGAATGATATGGGACCCCTGGTACGTCTAGATACGACTCCGACAGGTGACACGTACGTAAGTATCCCATCTGATCATCTGCATCCATTCGTGTCCATTGTGGAATCAGACGGACTTGGGAATTCCAATAGGACAATGCGACACCCCATACCTCCAGAATTGCTACAGAGTGGGTCCAGGAACACTCTCCTGAGTTTAATCACTTCCACTGGCCACCAAACTCCCCAGAAATGAGCATTACTGAGCATATCTGGAATGCCTCGCAATGTGCTGCTCAAAACAGATCTCCACCCCCTCGTACACTTATGGTTATATGGACAGCCGTGTAGGATTCATGGTGTCAGTTCCCTCCAGCTCTACTTAAAACATTATTTGAGACCATGCTACGTAGTGTTGCGGCACTTCTGCGTGTTCTCGGGTGCCCTACACGATGTTAGGCAAGTGTACCAGTTTCTTTGCCCCTTCAGTGCAGCATCCGAGTCGTATACTCAACGGCTCAACTGACACGTTAAAGTACGTGTCGTTAGGTGTTGTAGCTTTGCAGGTACATTCTGCCAGCAAAATGTTTGCGAATAGAGTTAGCGCTAAAAGAGTAACAAATTAAAACGTCATGCTGAAATTTACTGCATGGACAGCGAAAATGCATTAAGCGAGAAACGTTTATTTTGTTTCATTGTTCTGTGGTGGGTAGCAGCGAGTAAAAGTTTCTAAAATGTTTGAAATAATATGTAAAGTTTGTTGGAAATCGCTAAGTCCACTGACTCTCTAGCACTCTATGAATATAGTCTGGGTAGTTTGTGAGCAATGGGTTACGCTGTTTAAAGGCATATGCATACAGATTTTCTTAAGTTAGTACTTGTATTAATGTGCTAAGCTTTTAGCGTAAAATTGAACCTCTTAATAACTGTATGGAAAACTGAAAAACAAGCTGCTAGATGGGCAACCTACAATTGGATTTGTTTGGTGTGAACCCGTGTTAACCGTTTAGTCAGATCGATTCCATATTCCTAGATTTCCAGAAGGCATTTGATACTGTTCCTCACAAACGACTATTAATAAAATTGCGTGCTTATGGAGCATCGTCTCAGTTGTGTGACTGGATTCGTGATTTCCTCTGAGAGGTCACAGTCCGTAGTGACAGACGGTAAATCATCGAGCAGAACAAAAGTGGTATCTGGCGTTCCGCAGGGTAGTGTCATAGGCCCTCTGCTGTTCCTGATTTATAGAAATGATCTACGTGATAATATCAGCAGCCCCCTTAGATTGTTTGCAAATGACGCTGTAATTTACCGTCTAGTAAAATCATCAGACGATCAATTCCAATTACAAAATGATCTAGAGAGAATTTCTGTATGGTGCGAAAAGTGGCAATTAGCACCAAACAAAGGAAAGTGCGAGGTCATCCACATGGATACTAAAAGAAATACGATAAATTTTGGGTACACGATAAATCGCACAAATCTAAGGAATTACAGTTACGAGGAACTTGAATTGGAAAGACCACATAGGTAATATTGTGGGGAAGGCGAAACAAAGACTGCGCTTTGTTTTCAGAACACTTAGAAGATGCGATAAACCCACTAAAGTGACAGCCTATACATTACACTTGTCCGTATACTGCTGGAATATTGCTGCGCGGTGTGGGATACTCACCAGGTAGGATTGACGGAAGACATCGAAAAAGTGCAAAGAAGGGCAGCTCGTTTCGTGTTATCGCGCAATAGGAGTGAGAGTGTCAATGATATGATACTCGAGTTGGGGTGACAGTCACTGAAACAAACGTGGTTTCCTTTGCGGCGAGAGCTATTTTCAAAATTTCAATCACCGACTTTCTCTTCCGAATGCGCAAATATTTTATTGACACCCACCTACGCAGGGAGACATGATAATCATAATAAAATAAGAGAAATCAGAGCTCGAACGGAAAGATTTACGTGTTTTGTGTTAAATGTATTCCAATGTCTACAGTCTGGAGCCGCGCGACCGCTACGGTCGCAGGTTCGAATCCTGCCTCGGGCATGGATGTGTGTGACGTCCTTAGGTTAGTTAGGTTTAAGTAGTTCTAAGTTCTAGGGGTCTGATGACCTCAGAAGTTAAGTCCCATAGTGCTCAGAGCCATTTTTTTATTCCAGTGCCTATCCTCTCCCACAGTTTTTACCCCCTACAATTCGCTCTACTACCATGTTAGTTATTCATTGATACCTTAGCAGATGTCTCACCATCCCACTCTTCTTCCTCCCAATAGTCCCCCTCCGTAGCGTAACAGTAGCGTTACCGCTTACCACGCAGGGGTCCTGGGTTTCATTCCCATCAGGGAACTGGGTGTCGTGTGTCCTATATCATTATTTTCGTCTTCATTGACTCGTAAGTCGCCGATGTGGCGTTACCTAAAAAGGACTTGCAATACGGCAGCCGAACTTCCGCGAATGGGGCCTCCCGGCCTACAATGCCATACGATCACTTCATTTTTTTCCTGCCATCTTTCACGTATACCTCCCTTCGTCGACCCTGCTGAGAACCTCCTTGCGCCTCTTCAGTTCCATCCACACAACTACCAGAATCCTTCTGTAACACCACATCTCAAACTTTCCGATTTTTTCTTTAATTTTTTTTTTCAACAATTCATGATTCACTTTGTAACAGCTCTGGGTTGATTTTCTCTTCTCTATAGTGAATCTACCGATTCTGGGGCTCTCTACTAGTGTTATCGATACTGTTTCGTCATAATTGCGTAATTCTCGATTTTTCGCTAGGGAGTTTGGTTTTTTATTGCATTAATCGCTTATTTCTATTCGATATTTATGAGAATATTCGGTATGCTTTTTACGCAAAAGTGTGTGATATGCCCAATGATGTAGAGGCTTATCTCACTAGGGATAAGATAGATACTGCCTACAGGAGAATTAAAGAGACCTTCGGAGAAAAGAGAACCACTTGCATAAATATCAAGAGCTCAGATGGAAACCCAGTTCTAAGCAAATAAGGGAAAGCAGAAAGGTGGAAGGAGCATATAGAGGGTCTATACAAGGGCGATGTACTTGAGGACAATATTATGGAAATGGAAGAGGATGTAGATGAAGATGAAATGGGAGATATGATACTGCGTGAAGAGTCTGACAAAGTACTGAAAGACCTAAGTCGAAACAAGGCCCCGGGTGTAGACAACATTCCATTAGAACTACTGACGGCCTTGGGAGAGCCAGTCCTGACAAAACTCTACCATCTTGTGAGAAAAATTTATTATACAGGCGAAATACCATCAGACTTCAAGAAGAATATAATAATTCCAATCCCAAAGAAAGCAGGTGTTGACAGATGCGAAAATTACCGAACTATCAGTTTAAGTCACAGCTGCAAAATACTAACGCGAATTCTTTACAGAAGAATGGAAAAACTGGTAGAAGCCAACCTCGGGCAAGATCAGTTTGGATTTCGTAGAAATGTTGGAACACGTGAGGCAATACTGACCCTACGACTTATCTTAGAAGATATATTAAGGAAACGCAGACCTACGTTTCTAGCATTTGTAGACTTAGAGAAAGTTTCTGACAATGTTGACTGGAATACTCTGTTTCAAATTCTGAAGGTGGCAGGGCTAAAATACAGGGAGCGAAAGGCTATTTCCTATTTGTACAGAAACCAGATGGCAGTTATAAAAGTCGAGGAGCATGAAAGGGAAGCAATGGTTGGGAAGGGAGTGAGACAGTGTTCTAGCCTCTCGCCAATGTTATTCAATCTGTATATTGAGGAAGCAGTAAAGGAAACAAAAGAAAAATTCGGAGTAGGTATTAAAATCCACGGAGAAGCAATATAAGATGAACATCAACAAAAGCAAAACGAGGATAATGGAATGTAGTCGAATTAAGTCGAGTGATGCTGAGGGAATTTGATTAGGAAATGAGACACTTAAAGTAGTAAAGGAGTTTTGCTATTTGGGGAGCAAAATAACTGATGATGGTCGAAGTAGAGGGTACAAAATGTAGACTGGCAATGGCAAGGAAAGCGTTTGTGAAGAAGAGATATTTGTTAACATCGACTATAGATTTTAGTGTCAGGAAGTCGTTTCTGAAAGTATTTGTATGGAGTGTAGCCATGTATGGAAGTGAAATCGTAGAGGGAGACCTAGGGATGAATACACTAAGCAGATTCAGAAGGATGTAGGCTGCAGTACGTACTGGGAGATGAAGCAGCTTGCACAGGATAGAGTAGCATGGAGAGCTGCATCAAACCAGTCTCTGGACTGAAGACCACAGCAACATGCCGAATGTTAGTCATCCAGGTATTTATTACGATAAATATAAATATAAATGAATATAGTGACGTTTCTTGCAAAGTGAAAATAATCTAATGAAACAAATAATTGATGGGGTTATTTCAATATTGGTACACGTCCATTACCTCGACTTTTCTGTCTATAATGCTTCTGAGATTAATGATCCAAATGGTCAAATGACCCTGAGCACTATGGGACTTAACATCTGTGGTCATCAGTCCCCTAGAAGTTAGATCTACTTAAACCTAATTAACCTAAGGACATCACTCAACACCCAGTCATCACGAGGCAGAGAAAATCCCTGACCCCGCCGGGAATCGAACCCGGGAACCCGGGCGTGGGAAGCGCAAACGTTAATGATCCAAACAAACAGAAAGAAAGGTTCGTCTCTTGCAAGAAGCCATATGTTTGAATATTTCTTGTATCTCAACTGCAGATTTTTCAGCGCTCATTTAACTTTAGGACTCTGTATCTCAGAATGAACAAAAATGGACTTGTGCCGCTATTGAAATAAGCCCTTCAGTTGTGTTAATGAAATATTATCGATGACATCCGTAAATCACAGACAACACTTCATTTCCGTCTCTACAACGAAAATATGTATCTCTGGTGTAAGATTGCCTTTGGAGGTTGTTGGTCCCATGCGAGGCGAATAATCGTCATTAGGGGTCGGTTCTGTGAAGTCATAGCGTATGTACACTGTTTGCTGTGACTGTTAATATCGTGAATCGAAATTAAAAAGGAATGCCAATGAAATAATCACAGTGTGTTCCAAAGACCGGTATCATCAAGTTTGCATTAAAAAAAACGTAATAAACATATAAATGTAATAAACAAATAATTAGTTTTCAGTCATTTCACGAAACAAAAAACCATCTCTGTTCAGGACATTAGTAGATAGTTACAGCCATTGAAAAGTAGAGATTAACTTTTTATAAAAACTGCCACTCACTGGACTGTTTTTATAGTGTAAGACTAAAATGACTCACTAAAGATGCATGTTACAAATTTTGTCGATTATTGTCAGTAACACTTGAGCCATGCACGGCTCGTGTTCATGCCATTTATTGTTGGTCGTCTTCTATTACGCTACTGCCTCCTCGTTTTCTTACTCCATTTATTGGCGTCACTAACTTCCTGCCTTACTTGCCCGTGAGTGGCAGCAGCAGCACTGAGTGAGTTTTATGTGAAGCATTTTAGGATACGCCTTTAGCCTATTAATTGTTGAAATTTAGACGCTCTTCCCTTTAGGCCTTAAGCCGTAAAATTTTTCTGCATGGTGTGTGGCCTTAAGCCGAGTATTAATCTCCCTTAAATTAAAAATTCAAAATCCCTGTCTTGCCCTTAAGTCATGAGATTGTTATTCTTTATTATGAGGCCTTCATCCGAGTTTTACACGAAATATTTTAAGATAAGACCTTCAGCCTTTTTAAATTGAAAGCTCTTCTTCCTAGGCCTTAAACCGTTAAATTGTCTTCTTGATACGCGGCCTTCAGCCGAGTTTTCAGCTTATTTACATCAAACATTGAAAATCTTTGTCTCGGCCTTAAGCAGTAACACTGTTTCCAGAATGAGATTTTCACTCTGCAGCGGAGTGTGCGCTGATATGAAACTTCCTGGCAGATTAAAACTGTGTGCCCGACCGAGACTCGAACTCGGGACCTTTGCCTTTCGCGGGAAAGTGCTCTACCATCTGAGCTACCCAAGCACGACTCACCCCCGGTACTCACAGCTTTACTTCTGCCAGTCTCTCGTCTCCTACCTTCCAAACTTTACAGAAGCTCTCCTGCGAACATTGCAGAACTAGCACTCTTGAAAGAAAGGATACTGCGGAGACATGGCTTAGCCACAGCCTGGGGGATGTTTCCAGAAGTTTGGAAGGTAGGAGACGAGAGACTGGCAGAAGTAAAGCTGTGAGTACCGGGCGTGAGTCGTGCTTCATTAGCTCAGATGGTAGAGCACTTGCCCGCGAAAGGCATAGGTCCCGAGTTCGAGTTTCGGTCGGGCACACAGTTTTAATCTGCCAGGAAGTTTCATATCAGCGCACACTCCGCTGCAGAGTGAAAATCTCATTCTGGAAACATCCCCCAGGCTGTGGCTAAGCCACGTCTCCGCATTATCCTTTCTTTCAGGAGTGCTAGTTCTACAAGGTACGCAGGAGAGCTTCTGTACAGTTTGGAAGGTAGGAGACGAGAGACTGGCAGAAATAAAGCTGTGAGTACCGGGCGTGAGTCGTGCTTTGGTAACTCAGATGGTAGAGCACTTGCCCGCGAAAGGCAAAGGTCCCGAGTTCGAGTCTCGGTCGGGCACACAGTTTTAATCTGCCAGGAAGTTTCAGTAACACTATTCTTGATTAATGTGTGGCCTTCAGCCGCATTCTATGGGAAAAAGTTAAACTAAGGCATTCAGCCTATTTATATCGAAGACAAAAAAAAAAATTTTTTTCTTAAGAAGTGAAACTGTCAGAAGAACTCCTTTACCTCAATTTCCTGCTTAAGCCTTGTGCCTTGGATTTTCGATGTGGCCTTCAGTCGATCTCAATTAAATCAAATGAGGTCTTTCGTTAAAACCTTGAGTTTTTTGATTCTTGCTTGTGTGATTGTGCGTTTTACGAAATAATGTTTATATGTTGAGAGCAACTGACAGTAAATAATTTTGGCCCCTTTTCACAAATATAACCACATCCGGTCTGTCCTGCTAGCCCAGGGAATGGTTACGCTGAAGAGCCAAAGAAACTGGCACACCTGCCTAATATCGTGTAGGTCCCCCGTGAGCACGCAGAAGTGCCGCAACACGACGTGGTATGGACTCGAGTAGTGTCTGAAGTAGTGCTGCAGGAAACTGACATCATGAATCCTGCAGACGCGTCCGGCAATCCTCATTTAGGTTTCCCGTGATTTCCCTAAATCGCTCCAGACAAATGCCGGGATGGTTCCTTTGAAAGGGCACGGCCGAATTCCTGTCCCATCCTTCCCTAACCCGATGAGACCGATGGCATCGCTGTTTGGTCTCTTACCCGCAAACAACCAAACCAAACCAATCCTGCAGAGTTGTCCATTAAAACGGTGAGAGTACGAGGTGGTGAAGAACTCTTCGGAACAGCACGGTGAAAAGCATCCCAGATATGCTCAATAACGTTCATGGCTGGGGAACTTGGTGGCCAGCGGAAGAGTTTAAACTTAGAAGAGTGTTCCTGGAGCAGCTCTATAGCAATTCAGAACTGTCGCATTGTCATGCTGGAATTGCTCAAGTCCGTCCAAATGCACAATGGACATGAATGGATGCTTACGTACTTGTCAGCTGTCAAGAGTCGTATCTAGACGTACCAGGGGTCCCACATCACTCCAACTGCACACGCCCCACACCATTACAGAGTCTCCACCAGCCTGAACAGTCCCCTGCTGACATGCAGGCTCCATGGATTCATGAGGTTGTCTTCATACCCGTATACGTCCACCCGCTTGATGCAATTTCAAACGAGACTCGTCTGACCGCACAACGTGTTTTCAGTGATCAACAGCCCAACATAGGTGTCGACGGCCCCAGGCAAGGCGCAAAGCTTAGTGTCGTTCAAATGGTTCAAATGGCTCTGAGCACTATGAGACTTAACTTCTGAGGTCATCAGTCCCCTAGAACTTAGAACTACTTAAACCTAACTAACCTAAGGACATCACACACATCCATGCCCGAGGCAGGATTCGAACCTGCGACCGTAGCAGTCGCACGGTTCCAGACTGAAGCGCCTAGAACCGCTCCTTAGTGTCGTCCAGTTATCATGGGTACACGAGTGGGCCTTCGGCTCCGAAAGGCCATATCGGTGACGTTTCTTTGAATGGTTCGCACGCTGAGACTTGTTGATACCCAGCACTGAAATATGCAGCAATATGCGCAAGGTTATCACTTCTGTCACGACGAAAGATTCTCTTCAGTCGTGGTTGGTCCCGTTCTTGGAGGATCTTTTTTTCGTTCGCAATATCGCACATTTGATGTTTTACCGAATTCCTGATATTCACGGTACACTCATGAAATGGTCGTACGTGAAAATCGCCACTTCATCGCTACCTCGGAGATGCTGTGTCCCATCGCTATTGCGCCGACTATAACGCCACGTTCAAACTCACGTATACCTTGATAACCTACCATTGTAGCAGCAGTAACCGATCTAACAACTGTTGTTGTCTTATAGAGGCGTTGCCGACCGCAGCGCCGTATTCTGCCTATTTATATATCTCCGTATTTGATTACGCATGCCTATACCAGTTTCTTTGGCGTTTCAGTGTATAACTTACATACAGTGCTGTGCTCGAAATGTAAATTCCTAGAATTTTTTCTTTATTTGAGGGCCGTGTTTTGTTACGTAAAGTAATGTTGAGAAATATTCAGTGTCACCCACATATTTGTTGATTGAAAATCGATAAATGAATAGTTAAAATCACTGTGCATTCAGCCGCCGTTTTATGTACAGGTACGATAAGAAAAAGCACGGATAAGGAAAGGAAATTGTCTCGAATGATATTATACTCCATGGGAAAATCATGTTAAGCCATGTGGTGCAATTGGTGAAAAACATAGCGTTAGAGGCGTGGGTGATAAACTGGTTAAGGCATCACCACCAAGGAGCGAGGGAGGGGGGGGGGGGTGGAAAGTATCAGGAGAGATGAGAGACGGGTGAAAGAGTTACTTGCAATGCATGATACGAGTGTGCTGCACAACGATTGAGATAATTTACAGTTTTAGACACAATACTTTATTTTAACGAAGTGGAACCATCAAAAAATATAGCCAGGAACGAAACTCAGATGAAGTTTTATATAACAAAAGCAGTACCACCCCTTACTTACGGATGTGAAACATTGGTAACAAGAAGACGCCAAGAAAGTACAATATAGACCCAAGAAATGAGATATCAAAAAAGAGTGGAAGGACGTACAAGGGAACATTGAAAAAGAAATGAAGATATAAGGAAATGCCTCATTTGTATGGCCATATTCTTCGCAGCTGCTTAACAATTCGTGAGGATATTTTTTCTGTCGTCGCAACTACAAGAAAATGCGTGTTTTCTTTCCACCAGAAGCGTTTCAGTTTATTGAAGTAAGCACCATGAGTGGTCTGTAATTAAATATATTTATAATTTGATTTGTTTCTATGACTGTTTTCCGAGCTTAACAACAAATAAAATTATAGACATCTTTAATTACAGACCACTGACGATGCTTTACCTCAATAAAGCGAAACGCGGCTGGAGGAAAAAAAATCGTATTTTCTTGTAGTTACAACACAACGAAAATACCCTCAGAAATATAAGAAAATATTTAGGAATATAAAACGTAAACGAATAATAAAGTAAAATAGGAGAAAATGGAAGGAACATGTAGACCGTATGGGTGAAGAAAGAGTCTCGGTAAAGGCTCTCAGTTATAAATTCACTGGAAGAAGAAATGAAGCAAAGCGATACAAGAACGGACTACCATAACATGCAAATTGGGTACTACGGGAAGTGAAGGAGAATAATGAGAAGAAGAAGAAGAAGAAGAAGAACAAAGGGGTGAACGTATTGAAATAATGTGTGCAGTTAGTGGTAATGCTGTATGACGGTAGCTGGTACCCATTACGAATTGGAAATAATAAGCAATAACTGAAAAGGAGTAACTGCAAGGCATATTATTCACTTCTTTATTTATCTACGAATCAACAGTAACAAAATATCGATGCACTCAAATGAGCTTCACCATCATCTTGCAGGTAACACAGATAGTATTATACGCTGGTATAGCGGAGCAGTTCCTCAAAGTAGATGATACATAGGGACACTGTTTCGAAATAAAAACTTTGGGGTTCAAATCATCAAGATCAAAGATCGTATGTCACAGGATCTCTCATTAAAATGTCATCCTACTCAGAACATATCATACGAACACTGATACAAAAATCAGTTGGGGAATTATACACAAAAATAAATTAACACTTCAAAGTTAAAGAGTGTAATAAATAGTAGAGGGGAGCGTTATGCTTGGCTCATCATGTCAGAATTTTAACCCTATTAGTGCACACCTCTGAATTGTCACATCAAGTGCACCCCAGGGCCACAGTCAACTATTTGCTGAAGAAACTGCCCGAAAATAAAATATTTTGTAATTAAATTCGGCTCTGATGCACTAAACTAATTTTATTTCACCACTCTCACGTAATTTTTCAATTGGTGTGACCGAAACAAGAGAGTCAGTAATAATTGTAATGACAGTTTTACTATGAAGCTAAGTGAAAGTGGTCCAGTCTAAAGACTTTATTTGCGATTTGATTAGATGAAGATGCTATTCACCTAACACGAATATTGGTTGGTTGGTTTTGGGAAGGGGACCAAACAAAGAGGTCATCGGTCCTATCAGATTAGGGATGGGGAAGGAAATCTGCCGTGCTCATTCAAAGGAAGCATCCCGGCATTAGCCTGAGCCGATTTTGGGAAATCACGGGAAACCTAAATCAGAATGGCCAGACGCGAGTTTGAACCATCGTCCTCCCCAATGCGAATCCAGTGTGAGAACCACTGCGCCAGCTCGCTCGGAAGCGCCTTTAAAACGACAGTTACGTAAACATCTTTTGTTTTGGTTGGTCTCGATCTCTAAATCAAACTGACGTACACTATGTGATCAAAAGTATTCGGGCACCCCCAAAATCATTCGTTTTTCATATTAGATGAATTGTGCTCCCACCTACTGCCAGGTACTCCACATCAGCGATCTCAGTAGTCATTAGACACCGTGAGAAACCAGAATGGGGCGCTCCGCGGAACTCACGGACTTCGAACGTGGTCAGGTGATTGGGTGTCACTGGTGTCAAAGTCTGTACGCGAGATTTCCACACCCATAAACATCCCAAGATTCATTGTTTGCAATGAGATAGTGAAGCGAAAATGTGAAGGGACACGTACAGCACAAAAGCCTACAAGCCGACATTGTCTGTTGACTGACAAGACCGCCGACAGTTGAACTGAGTTGTAACGTGTAACAGGCAGACATCTATCCAGACCATCACACAGGAATTCCAAACTGAATCAGGATCCACTGCAAGTACTATGCCAGTTAGGCGGGAGGTGAGAAAACTTGGATTTCACGGTCGAGTGGCTGCTCATGAGGCACACATGACGCCGGTAGATGCCAAACGACGTTTCGCTTGGTGTAAGAGCGTAAACATTGGACGACTGAACAGTGGAAAAACGTTGCGTGGAGTGACGAATCACGGTACACAGTGTGGCGAACCGACGGCAGGGTGTGGGTATGGCGAATGGCCGGTGAATGTCATCTGCCAGCGTGTGTAGTGGTTCAAATGGCTCTAAGCACTATGGGACTTAACATCTAACGTCATCAGTCCCCTAGACTCAGAAACTACTTAAACCTATCTAACCTAAGGACATCACACACATCCATGCCAGGGGCAGGATTCGAACCTGCGACCTTAGCAGCGGCGTGGTTCCTGACTGAAGCGCCTAGATCCGCTCGACCACAGCGGCCGGCGTGTGTAGTGCCAACAGTAAAATTCCTAGGCGGTGGTGTTACGGTGTGGTCGTGTTTTTCATTGAGGGGGCTTGCACCCCTTGTCGTTTTGCGTGGCACTATCACAGCACACGCCTACATTGATGTTTTAAGCACTCTCTTGCTTCCCACTGTTGAAGAGCAATTCGCGGATGGCGATTGCATCTTTCAACAAATTCGAGCACCTGTTCATAATGCACGGCGTATGGTGGAGTGGTTACACGACAATACCGTCCCTGTAGCGCACTGGGCTGCACAGAGACCTGACCTGAATCCTATAGAACACGGTTGGGATGTTTTGGATCGCCGTCTTCGTGCCAGGCCTCACCGACCGACATTGATACATCTCCTCAGTGCAGCACTCCGTGGAGAATGGGCTGCCATTCCACAAGAAACCTTTCAGCACCTGACTGAACGTATGCCTGCGAGAGTGTTTCAAAAATGGTTCAAATGGCTCTGAGCACTATGGGACTGAAATGCTGAGGTCATCAGTCCCCCAGAACTTAGAACTACTTAAACCTAACTAACGTAAGGGCATCACACACATCCATGCCCGAGGCAGGATTCGAACCTGCGACCGTAGTGGTCGCGCGGCTCCAGACTGAAGCGCCTAGAACCACACGGCCACACCGGCCGGCCTCATATTGAATTCCAGCATTGCCCATGGAGGGCGCCACCAACTTGTAATTCCTTTTCAGTAAGGTGCACGGATACTTTTGATCACATAGTGTATCTGTTAGAGGTTAAACCTTTACCTGTACAGTTTAGGTACTCCGCAACAAAACATGCCGCACACCGCAGTTCTTTCGTAAGCTGCCTTCGCCCTTTTCTTACATTTTTCTGCTCTTTATGTGGCAAGCCGAGCGCTGAGCTCACTAATAAGAGAGAACAAAAGCGTGGTTAACACGGAAGCGTTTGAGACTTGGCTACGCTAACACATGCCGCCAGAATAAGCAACAGGGAATAACCGCGGCGATACAGCCTGCCTCGGTTCCCGGATCCTCAGGGTTGAAAAAAAAGAAAAAAACGAAGAGGGAAAAAAAGGACGTCATTTCCTTTCCGGCCTGCTCTCTGTGTTTTTCTTGCGGTCCTTCATGACAATACGGGAGTACTCCCAGAATGTATTGGCGTCGCCGGCAGCGGAACGTACAACGTTCGACTGCGAGCGGAAGTTTTGCGATGAAAAGAAGGATGCCGCTCTGTGGCGAGCCACAAAGCAGTATTTTCTGAATACTTCAGTCGGGGCTCTTCTCTCTCTCTCTCTCTCTCTCTCTCTCTCTCTCTCTCTCTCTCTCTCCCTCTCTATCTCTCTGCAAAAACTGCAGCTTCGCTTAAAGAAAGCACCGCTACATTCCATCCGCCGAGGCGACTTTTCGCACTGTGATAACTGTATTGTGAAAAGAATCCCTTGAGTAACATTTATTTTGCTTCTGAATGGTACTGCCAGTCTTTGTTAATAAGTTGCACGTAGCAAATGGAATAAATGAACAGCACCAAACGGCAGTCTTAAACGACACGACTACGATTGTTATACGATAAGAGTGAATTTATGAGCAACACCAAACGTACCCCACATACACCTGGTAACTGGCAGAAGCGAAAAGTCAAGAGTTAACACAACCTTTTGGAGTAATGAACGAAAATGGGCGGGAGAAAGCTGAGGTTAAACTGTGGTGGGGGGAAAATGGAAACAGGTCATCAGCTGACGCATTAAAGAAGTAATTATTTTATGCATTTTGCCACGTAAATAAAATTGATGTTCTCGATTAACTGGGCATCAGAATTAGTGGTCACGAACTACACTACTGGCCATTAAAATTGCTACAACATGAAGATGACGTGCTACAGACGCGAAATTTAACCGACAGGAAGAAGATGCTGTGATATGCACATGATTAGCTTTTCAGAGCATTCACACAAGGTTGGCGCCGGTGGCGACACCTTCAACGTCCTGATATGAGGAAAGTTTCCAACCGATTTCTCACACACAAACAGCAGTTGACCGGTGATGCCTGGTGAAACGTTATTGTGATGCCTCGTGTAAGGAGGAGAAATCCGTACCATCACGTTTCCGACTTTGATAAAGGTCGGATTGTAGCCTATCGCGATTGCTGTTTATCGTATCGCGACATTGCTGCTCGCGTCGGTCGAGATCCAATGACTGTTAAAGCAAAATATGGAATCGGTGGGTTCAGGAGGATAATACGGAACGCCACGTTGGATCCCAACGGCCTCGTATCACTAGCAGTCGAGATGACAGGCATCTTACCAGTATGGCTGTAACGGATCGTGCAGCCACCTCTCGATCCCTGAGTCAACAGATGGGGTCGTTTGCAAAACAACAACCATCTGCACGAACAGTTCGACGACGTTTGCAGCAACATCCACTATCAGCTCTGAGACCATGGCTGCGGTTACCCTTGACGCTGCATTACAGACAGGAGCGCCTGCGATGGTGTATTGAACGACGAACCTGGATGCACGAATGCCAAAACGTCATTTTTTCGGATGAATCCAGGTTCTGTTTACAGCATCATGATGGTCGCATCCGTCTTTGGCGAGATCGAGGTGAACGCACATTGGAAGCGTGTATTCATCATCGCCATACTGGCGTATCACCCGGCGTGATGGTATGTGGTGCCATTGGTTACACGTCTCGGTCTCCTCTTGTTCGCATTGACGTCACTTTGAACAGTGGACGTTACATTTCAGATGTGTTACGACCCGTGGCTCTACCCTTCATTCGATCCCTGTGAAACCCTGCATTTCAGCAGGATAACGCACGACCACATCTTGCAGGTCCTGTACGGGCCTTTCTGGATACGGAAAATGTTCGACTGGTGCCCTGGCCAGCACATTCTCCAGATCTCTCACCAATTGAGCACGTCTGGTCAATGGTGGCCGAGTAACCGGCTCGTCGCAATACGCCAGTCACTACTCTTGACGAACTGTGGTATCGTGTTGAAGCTGCATGGACAGCTGTACCTGTACATGCCAACCGAGATCTGTTTGACTCAATGCCCAGGCGTATCAAGGCCGTTATTACGGCCGGTGGTGGTTGTTCTGGGTACTGATTTCTCAGGATCTATGCATCCAATTTGCGTGAAAATGTAACCACATATCAGTTCTAGTATAACATATTTGTCGAATGAACCCGTTTATCATCATTTCTTCTTGGTGTAGCAATTTTAATGGCCAGTAGTGTACCTTCCTTAAATTAATAATGTCGCAGAATATTTTAAACAAACGAAGGGGAAAAAATATTTAGAAGTAACAGACGCAAACGAACGCAGACCTTACCCTCTTGGTCGTAACCAAACATTCAGTCTATCACACTACTACGGTCACTATGCTCTGTTCAGCATACCAATAAACCTGATGTAAGGAAACACAAACGCTATGATTGGTCAAAAGCCATAGCACACACACTGGTGTTGTTGCGCTCTTGGACATAGGTCCTCCATACGTATTAGAAATATGATTACTAAGTTATGTTAAACGACACTTTAAGATATTCTAATCTAAGAGGGGCGTTTGAAAAGTCCGTACCAAAATAAAAACTGCTTGCGTGTTTGGGGTAAACTTATTTTTTATTTTCGACGTAGTCTCTTTTTTTAACTTAATACACTTCGTCCAACGCTGTTCTAATTTGTTGATCCCTTGCGAATAATAGGAATTGTCCAAGTCTGCAAAATAGCTATTAGTTGCTACAATCACTTCCTAGTTTGAATAAGATCTTCGTCTCACCAGCCATTTCTTCAAATTGGGGATCAAATACTAGTGTGAGGTAGCCAAGTCTGGAGAATAGGGGTGTGTGAAACGAGTTGGAATCCTATTTCCACTACTTTTGCGACCACAACTGCTGAGGTGTGTGCTGGTGCATTGTCGTGATGGAAAAGGAGTTTTTTGCGGTCCAATCGCCGGCGTTTTTCTTGCATCTTGGTTTTCAGATGGTCCATTAACGATGAATAACATACACCTATAATTGGTTTACCCTCTTACAGATAGTCGATGAGGATTATCCCCTGCGAATCCCAAAAGATAGTCGCCATAATCTTTCCGGCCGAAGGAATGGTCTTCGCCTTTTTTTGGTGCATATTCTCCCTTGGTAATCCATTATTTAGAGTGTTGTTTGGTCTCAGGAGTATAGTAACGTATCCACGTTTCATCCACAGTGATGAAACGACGCTTAAAGTCCTGCGGATTCTTCGTGAACAGCTGCAAACCATCCTTGCTACACTTCACACGATTCTGTTTTTGATCAAGCGTGAGCAATCGCGGAACACATGTTGCATCTCATGTCCAAATGTTCATGCAAAATGTTATGTACCCGTTTATTCGAGATGCCCACAGCACTAGCAATCTCACGCACCTTAACTCTTCTGTCATGCGTCACCATATCATGGATTTTATCAATGATTTCTGGAGTCTTAACCTCCACAGGGAGTCCAGAACGTTCAGCATCACTTGTGCCCATATGGCCACTCCGAAAATTTTGAAACCACTTATAAACTGTTCTAATCGAAGGTGCAGAGTCACCATAATATTTATCAAGCTTCTCTTTAGTCTCCTGAGGCGTTTTGCCATTCATAAAGCAATGTTTAATCACCACACGCAATTCTTTTTCGTCCATTTTTTGACAGTCACTCTGCTTCCTTGACTCGCACAAATCCCAAACTCAAAGAAATTGACCAATATGGCTGAAACTTGGTGTGCGTTCATTCCAAAGATGCTACTAACTAAACATGATCTCGATACGTGCCGGTCGTGGAATCTCTCGGACTGTGCGCGGACTTTTCAAATGCGCCTCGTATTAACAGCTATCAAGGTTTTTCTTAATCACGCTGCAGCTATATAGTTTCTCTTGCGAAAATCGTGTACGGTCACACTCTCTGTACTGTTGTGCTCTGATTGCTGCGATGTTAATACGCAGCATGAAAATGTCTGAGACTGCTTCTTGCTCCGCAGTGAACACGTGTATGGAACACGGTTAAAAAGTGCCGAGAAATAGGTTGTTCTCGAAATTTTTCATAAATTTACACAAAAAAATCGGCTTTCAAGTTTTCCGAGGGACTGTATTTGGACGTATAGTGGAATCGATAGCGTAGTATCTTGACAACATGGTGCAGTTCATGGGCCGCTGATTCAGGTCTACCCCTACTCACACTCGTTTCTCGTTCAGTTTGAAATACCTTTAAGTAGGCTGTTTAGGTTTTTATGTTGGTAACGCCACGTAGCGCTCTGTATACAAATCACTGACTGCTGTGTGCAGTCTGTGGCTGGTTTGCATTGTTGGAATATTTGCTACTGTAGTGTTGGGCAGTTGGATGGGAACAGCGCATAGCGTTGCGCAGTTCGAGGTGAGCCGCCAGCAGTGGTGGATGTGGGGAGAGAGATGTCAGAATTTTGAGAGCGGACGATCTGGAAGTGTGTCCATCAGAAAGAGTAAATTTGTAAAGATGAATGTCATGAATTGATATATATATATATATATATATATATATATATATATATATATGACTTTTTAACACTATTAAGGTAAATACATTGTTTGTTCTCTACCAAAATCTTTCATTTGCTAACTATGCCTATCAGTAGTTAGTGCCTTCAGTAGTTAGAATCTTTTATTTAGCTGGCAATTTTGGCGCTCGCTGTATTGCAGTAGTTCGAGTAATGAAGATTTTTGTGAGGTAAGTGATTCATGAAAGGTAATTGTTAGTCAGGGCAATTCTTTTGTAGGAATTATTGAAAGTGGGACTGCGTTGCGCTAAAAAAAAAAAAAAAAAAAAAGTTTGTCAGTTTACTGTTGATCAGAATAAGTAAAGAGAGAAATGTCTGAGTGCGTTCAATTTTGCTCAGCTATTTGGAGATCAAATAACGTAAGAGGTTTACCAGCAGTGTCATTCACAAGTTTTCTAAGGGGATGTTTCATACCTGCATCTCGTAATTGTAAAAATCCATCATTTTTTATGAGCAATGCACGTCTTATTGTTTCTGATTACATACTGCACGTAAAATTCCTGTTTTCATTTCAAATATAAATTCTTAGTTATCGATATGTTAGATTGTAAATAAAGATTGCTTAAATTAAGGAAAGATAAAAATTTCATTTTTAGTACAAAATTGGAAGACCAAACACTCTTTATTTGGACTATGTCCGTTGCTTCGTACCTCAGATGTAGTCTCACACGAACCAGATTGGTAAGTGCCATAGAAACATGAAAAACAATCATTTTCACAGCATCGAGCACACCATACAAATGCTGCATTTTCAATTTTGCCACTGTACCATTACGATATGAACCCAACAGAACTGATCTAGAGCCAAGTTAAGGGATTTTGCCCGACAAATAACAAAACTGTTAAGTTGCCAGACGTACAGGAACTAACGCACGCAGATTTTTCACATGTCACTGCCGAAAGTTGGCGGGATATAGAACGGCACGTCATAAAAGGAGAGGAGAAAATGCGGCGCCTGGTTGGCTTCGTGGGTTTGTTGTTGATCGACTCGTTATCAACGTATCAGGTGACACTTCCAGTACTGAAATGTATTTCTCAGATTCGGACAAGGAAGCTGCTAAGAGGTTACCAGACGACAGACTGTAATTAATATCTTCAATGGCTTCAATATTCAACAGTACGGTGAAATCCCTGCAATAGGCTGTTACTGTTAGACAACAACGTTGTGTAGAATCCGTTGCCAGCGATGTAGAAGGCGTAGTATACCGTTAACAGAGCCTGTTCTGTTGATGGTGCGAATGAAGCGGTCTGCTGGCTGTCGAATCTCTGGAACAGTTCTGAAGCGAATGCCACGAACTGGTACCTTCATCTTCCGAATCAAATCAAAATGACGAGGACTTAAGTCCGGGGAGTATGGTGGATGGTACAGTACTTCCCAGTCCCATTGACCGAACAGAGCAGCCACAGCTTGCGCTGTATGCGCCCGCGCATTGTCGTGCAAAATGATGGGTGCGTTGCGCAGAAAGTGTCGCCGCTTCTTTCGCAAAGCTGGTGGCAGGTGATGCTCCAAAAATGAACAGTAATACTGTGCATTAACGGACTCCTATCGAGGAACGTAATGCGTTAGGATAACACCATCACAGTCGTACACGAGAATCATGATAACTTTCACGATACTGGAGCTCTGACGCACTTTCGACTTTCGCGGCGACCCATAATGACGGCATTCGTTGGATTGGCGTTTCAGTTTTGGCTTCGTGGCATTCGCTTCAGAACTGTTCCAGAGATTTGACAGGCAGCAGACCGCTCTATTCGCACCATCAACAGAACAGACTCTGCTAACGGTATACTACGCCTTCCACATCGCTGGCAACGGGTTCTACACAACGCTGGTGACTACTTTGAAGGACACTAATAGGTGCAAACATGAAACTCTTTTGTATCGGTTGTGAAGAAATAGTTGCCACTATTTAAGTTCCAGCCCTCGTAATAAATAACCGCAGAAAATTGCTGAAGTTTTAGCGGTATATTCTCTAGGCATTTATCTAGACGAGTTATCTTCAGTTTTCAAAAATCTTTATTAGTTCAAAATGGTTCAAATGGCTCTGAGCATTATGGGACTTAGCATCTGTGGTCATCAGTCCCCTAGAACTTAGAACTACTTAAACCTAACTATAAGGATATCACACACATCCGTGCCTGAGGCAGGATTCGAACCTGCGACCGTAGCAGGTCGCGCGGTTCCAGACTGTAGCGCCTAGAACCGCTCGGCCACCCCGGCCGGCTTTATTAGTTCATTGGTAGTTTTTTTCAAAACTCGAAAGAAGCGCTTTTGTGGCTTTTCTTCGAACCATAAGCGGGCCGCAGATTCCAAGTACGGCTATGCGCAGCAAGTGGGTGTAATCTTTACGATATGTTGCTAAGAAGCCCTGATATCTTTATGCGTTTCCGCGATACACAGGTTCTAAAGTACCCTACTAGTACAAGTAAAGGACGCACGTAAAATCCGGCGGAAACTGTAAAGTGTCGTAACACGGATAGATATGGAGTTGTGTCTGCGTTATCACCAGGAGGATTCTGGGAAGTCCGCGTAGCAATACTGAAGCACATACAGTCTTGTTTTTCTTTATCATTTACAGCGTCGTTTAAACAGGAGTTTAATTCTCCTTTTCGTGCTCCGTTGACAGCATTTTTCCTGTGTTACATTTATGTCGAAAATTATGTTGGTCATTCAATCTAAAACTCGAAGACTGACGTAGATTTTGAAATGACAGAATGTTGATACCTAGCTCAGTGCAAGATTTTCCTGATGTATTATGCTTCTTATCTTGATAATGTTTCGGTGTCTGTAGTAAATTAAGCAAGACTCAAATAATAAAAAATGGTTCAAATGGCTCTGAGTACTATGGGACTTAACTTCTGAGGTCATCAGTCCCCTAGAACTTAGAACTACTTAAACCTAACTAACCTAAGGATATCACACACATCCATGCCCGAGGCAGGATTCGAACCTGCGACCGTAGCGGTTGCGCAGTTCCAGAATGTAGCGCCTAGAACCGCTCGGCCACTTCAGCCGGCCTCAAATAATAAATCGAAAGAAAGGACAAGGAACTAAATTTGTAAGGCAGAAAACGTTGTTCAAACAGTGATATAAAAAAGTTTTACTCTACTTGTAAATGAGGTATGAAGAACATTGGAAATAAAATTAGTTCTTATTGCCCATATGGTGTTGATGAAGTCCCATACTCCTTCACAGGGCGTAGGGGAACGATGCGGGAGACCCGCACCGCCTTACTAGGCAAGGTCCTAATGGAGGTGGTTTGCCGTTTCCTTCCTCAGACCGTAATGGGGATGAATGATGATGAGGAAGACGACATAACAACAGCCAGGCATCTGGAAGCCAGTGAAAATGTCTCACACCCCCCCCCCTCCCCCCCCGGGGGATCGAAACCGGGACCCCGTTGTGGGAAGCGAGAACGCTACCGCGAGACCACAAGCAGCGGACCCAAAAAGTGTACTAAACATTTATTTACCTTCACATATTTCCCTTTTAGTACTTTATAAATAGCTTCATACGTTACTGAAATTATTTTGTTTAATGTGCGATGTGATATTCGAGTGCTGTGTTGTATCAAGAAATCGCAGTGTGAGAATTTGATGGTGTAATAGGAAACTTTATCAAATCTCGCCTGTCGTCAAATAAATATAATCAAATCTAGGGTTTCGCCGTAGATTCGTCATAAAAGTCGTCCGTCTTCTGTTCACTACAGTATGAAATGTAACCGCTTGGAGCGCTGGCGTCGCTATAGCTATTTGACGTGTGTGTGGTGTGATTGTAAACATGGCTTCAGAATGGGTGTGTTCCTTCCACTCTTTCTTTTTTTTTTAATAAATTTGTTTCGACTAGTGTGGAGGAGTGAGTACAGCCATCCACTTCTTCTATATTCACGAAGATGCAAAGCTGATACATTTTGCCGATGATACAAGTATAGATAGCTGTCAAACCCGACAGACAAGAATTAACTGGTGAAATTGTAAACGATGTTTTTCAGAAAATCATTAAGTGGGTCTCTTCAAATGGGCTCTCATTAAACTTTGACAAAATACAGTATATACAGTTCCACACAGTAAATGGAATGAACCTATTAATAAATATAGGCTTCGATCAGAAATCGGTAGCTAAGGTAGAATATTCAAAATTTGTAGGTGTATGAGGGGTTGAACTGGAAAAAACACACTGAGGATCTGCTGAAACATTTGAGTTCAGCTACTTACGCTATTAGGGTCATTGCAAATTTTGGCGATATACATCTGAGTAAATTAGCTTACCACGCCTATTTTCATTCTCTGCTTTCGTATGGCATCATATTCTGGGGTAACTCATCATTGAGTAAAAGAGTGTTCATTGCACAAAAGCGTGTAATCTGAATAATTGCTCGAGCTCATCCAAGATCATCCTGCAGACGCTTATTTAATGAACTAGAAATCTTCACTGTAGCCTCACTATACACACACACATATATATATATATATATATATATATATATATATATATATATATATTCACTTATGAAATTTGTTATTAACAATCCGAACGAATTCAAAAGTAATAGCAGTGTATATGGCTACAACACTAGGAGAAAGGATAATCTTCACTACTCAAGGTTAAATCTAACTTTGGCTCAGAAGGGGGTAAATTATGTTGCCACGAAAGTCTTTGGTCACTTACCTAATAGCATCAAAAGTCTGACAGATAGCCATATAGCATTTAAAAGGAAATTAAAAGAATTTCTTAATGGCAACTCCTACTCATTAGATGAATTTTTGGATATAGTAAGTGGGTAATTCCTCAACCTCCCAATATATATATATATATATATATATATATATATATATATATATATATATATAGAGTGTCATGTAGTATTTTGTCTAATGTAATATCTTGTGTAGACGCCTTTTATAAACCTGACACGTTCCACATCATTACGAAGTGTTGTATTCATGATGTATGGAACAAGTACTAATCTAATCTACATACAGAAATATTCAGGCTTTTTTTCAGCAACGTGGAATAGAGGATGTGGTCACACTCTAAAATAAAAACATTCTTTCTTAGCTTTCCATCCTACTTTGTCTATTTTTGAACTTTGTATGCCACAAGTTGGAAAGTGCTTCATATGTTTCGTACTTTTTATTAATTTTGTAATTGTTGTAACACTAATTCCATTATATTAGATTATTCAAAAATAAAAATAGTACTTATTGCCCGTATAGTATACTAAACATTCATTTACCTTCACTTTATAAATCGCTTCACACGTTTCTGGAATTATTTTGCTCACTGTGCAACGTGATATTCGAGTGCTGTGTTGCAGACTAGACTAACTCCGATAATATTCTTCTCGGGTATGCAGCCGGGTCATAACGTCTTCATGACACAATATTTCCGCGGTCCATCTGGCCGCCATCTTCAGGTGAGAGTGCTGGTGCACGAACTCGCCGGAACTGACTTCCTAGCGCAAGCTGCGGCCCCTATATAGGCCAGCAGAAGACCCACACGGCGTGCGCGAGAAGGTGCCGTAACTGCCCTCTAGCGCAGTAAACATACCGTGCCGCCAGTGGTGGAAATAGGCGAAATCGAGATATCGCTGTCAAAAATTAAAAAATGGACCTTTGCCTGAACCACCAGAAGATACCTGCAAATCGGTGGCGTTTCTGCCTTTTGCTGGGAGCATTTCCTCGAAGATGGGAAGAATTCTGAAAAGATACCATATCAAAAGTATTTTTCGTCCGCCAGCCAAGATTAGAGCGCTCCTTGGCTCTGTAAAGGATGACTTGGGTCTGAGGAAGCCCGGTGTGTACAAGATACCTTGCCACTGTGGGAAGGCTTATATTGGGCAGACAATCCGGACCATTCAGGACTGATGTGTTGAGCATCAGTGGCACACACGGCTGCTTCAACCTGAGAAATCTGCAGTGGCGGAGCACTGTCTCACCGAGGGACACAGAATGCTCTATGACAAGACACAAATGGTTGCCCCTGCATCTCGCTATTGGGACTGTGTTTTAAAAGAATCCATAGAGATTCGTTTATCTGACAATCTTCTTAATAGAGACAAGGGCTATCTTTTAAGTAAGACTTGGGACCCGGTGTTGTCTGACATCAAAAAACAACGGTCTGTGTTTCGATCGTCGGAATAAAAAATTTTTTAATTTTTGACGGCGATATCTCGATTTCGCCTATTTCCACCACTGGCGGCGTGGTATGTTTACTGCGCTAGAGGGCAGTTACGGCACCTTCTCGCGCACGCGTTGTGGGTCTTCTGCTGGCCTATATAGGGGCCGCAGCTTGCGCTAGGAAGTCAGTTCCGGCGAGTTCGTGCACCAGCACTCTCACCTGAAGATGGCGGCCAGATGGACCGCGGAAATATTGTGTCATGAAGACGTTATGATCCGGCTGCATACCCGAGAAGAATATTATCAATTATTACGCCGGGAAAGCCTTTGTAGACTAAAGTGCGCGTCATATATCTTGGCGGCCGAGTTTAGGTTCGTTCTGCGCATCTGACGTCACAAAACACAGTCAGCCAATGAACAGAGAACGACGTTGCCAGATCTCGACAGCAGTGCAGAGCACGGACGAGTGTCTTCAGTTTTGGAAACGTTCAGACATAAATAAAGTAATTGAACAAAAGCAATGTCTTGATAGCAGACTTTCTTTTACAGAAAGTTTGGAAAAAGCATTCTTTATACCAATTGCTTCATATTCTATTAATTAATTAAACCAAACAAGCAATAAGACTCCTAATTCAGGCTATAGCAAGGAAAGGTGTTTGTTTCAATCTCACGAACTGCTTTTTCGCAATAAAGAACAGCGGTAATTGTTTATTTCCTATTGTACTTCGACGAAGCGTGAGTAATTCATAGTCATACCAACAGTGTTCATAAGTAGCTGCGTGAGGTGTTAGAGTCGTTATGGAGTAACACTGTTCAATGAGCTCAGGTATCGAAACGGTTAAGGTGTTGGGCTGCCAAGTGAAAGGTTATGAGTTCAAACCTTGTGCGATGCTTAGTATTTTCTTTATTTAAAAACAATATTGGAGTGCCGTACTTCACGAATTTTATTCGTTTGAATGAAATTTCTAGGTCTTTGCCTCTTCATTAACTTTTTCGCTGCTGCAGACATGTGCTCCCCGCATTCCGCGCTGTGCGCGATTTTGTCATCACTGCACTGCTCGCCTGTGCAGACACATGGTGTTCCCACTGCTTTGACACACTTATCATTCGATTTCACAAAAAGTATTTGGCCAAAAAATTTGATTTTTACACGTCTTCTTGCCTGATACCTTCCCCCCATAAATGACTTAATTTTGTTTTGACGTGCAGCATTAAATGTAGTAAACCATTGCACGAAATTTTGAAGAGTTTGCAGAGGTGAAAGTCCATAGCGTATACTTTCTGTATGGTCGATTTTAGTTGCCACAATGTTGAGAATGAAATGTGGACAAGATACCTAAATTTCATATAATACTTACTGTATAACAATATCTCATTTAATTTGAGTACCACATAGGTGTCATATGTAATATTGAGAAATATTCCGTCTTTCGCGACTGTAATAAAAGTTTTATATACACACGGCGCGTTTGGCTTTATTTTCAAGCACTTCCATCATACACAATGGTATTCATGTTCTATTTCTTGTTTTTGTTCCACAGTCGCAGTTTTACCAATGGTATTGAAATATATCCCTCTTCTGCAACTGTAATAAGCGACTTATTTAGACCAGACGCGTTTCTCTCTTTTGAAGCATCATAAGAGGACTGTATTTTGTGTCCTCCATTGCCAAGTCACCTTTCGTAGTTTTGTGCTGCGGTAGCACAATATTCAACGTTTGTGTTGGCTCATCAGTGTTTTAGCAAATAAATGCTGTTTGTGTGTGCCACACACAAAATTATATTTGACATAGCTCTGAGCACTTCACTGACAGACGGTATATTCAAGTCCTAATGTTTTTGTAAGTCCACAGTTTTGATTAATGTATTTTGTCTACTTCCTTTTGATTGATTGAAGCGCTTTAAAATAAAGCCAAACGTGCCCAGTGTAAGTAAAACTTTTGTTACAGTCGCGAAAGGTGGAATATTTCTCAATATTACATACGACACTTATGTGGTACTTAAATTAAATGAAATATATAGGTATCTTGTCCACATTTCATTCTCAACATTGTGGCAACTAAAATCGTCCATACGGAACGAAACAAAATTAAGTCATTTATGGGGGAAGGTATCAGTCAAGAAGTTGGGTAAAAATCTAATTTTTGAGCCAAGTAGTTTTTGTGGAATCGAATGATAAAGAGTGTCAAAGCAGTCGGAACACGATGTGTCTGCACAGGCGAGCAGTGCAATAATGACAAAATCGCCCACAGCGCGGAATGCAGGGAGCACGTCTCTGTAGCAGCGAAAGGGTTAATGCGGCCGTGGTGGCTTTACTTCATGAACTGCGCGCTCCCCCTTAAACGTAAGCTTGCGAACTATGCTATACTATGGCGCTGCTTCTACTGGCGCGTGCGTCGTGTGCAACTGGCAACGCAGCAATCTCCCGCGTATAGGCGGGCATGCGCGAGCCGCCAAGATAAAAGAATTGAACTATAACTCCCTCCTGTATCAGGAAATACCAGTGTCTCAGTTTGACTGTCTTCTGCAGCTATAGCATTTCTCAAGAGAGTATTCGGTTTTGTAATATGAGAAGCTACTTTACTGAGCAAATACCGAAATACACTCTCATCCATTCGTAAGTAATTTATATATTAAGCCGCGTGGTGAGAGGCGCCATCTTAGTAATCGCGCGACCCGTACCGCCGGAGGTTCGAGTCCTCCCTCGGGCGTGGGTGTGTGTGTTGTTATGAACACGAGTTAGTTTAAGTAGTGAGGAAGTCTAGGGGCCGATGACCTCAGCAGTTCGGTCCCCATAGGGATCCACACACATTTGAACACGCGTTTTTACATATTATGGCTCCAGTTCCTCCACTTGCAGCTGCCGTAACAAATTTTGCAGAATACTTTTATTATCTCTATGTAACGCCTAAGGCTTCATCGAAGTATGTTTCCTTTTTTTCCGCCGCTTATCTTCCAACTGACCATACAATGCTACCGACTTGACAGAAAATCCTAGGAAGTTCTGGTCTTACGTTAAATCAGTAAGTGGCTCGAAACAGCATATCCAGACACTATGGGATGATGATGGCATTGAAACAGAGGATGACACGCGTAAAGCTGAAATACTAAACACCTTTTTCCAAAGCTGTTTCACATAGGAAGACCGCACTCCAGTTCCTTCTCTAAATCCTCGCACAAACGAAAAAATGGCTGACATCGAAATAAGTGTCCAAGGAATAGAAAAGCAACTGGAATCACTCAATAGAGGAAAGTCCACTGGACCTGACGGGATACCAATTCGATTCTACACTGAGTACGTGAAAGAACTTGCCCCCCTTCTAACAGCCGCGTACCGCAAGTCTCTAGAGGAACGGAGGGTTCCAAATGATTGGAAAAGAGCACAGATAGTCCCAGTCTTCAAGAAGGTCGTCGAGCAGATGCGCAAAACTATAGACCTATATCTCTGACGTCGATCTGTTGTAGAATTTTAGAACATGTGTTTTGCTCGAGTATCATGTCGTTTTTGGAAACCCAGAATCTACAATGTAGGAATCAACATGGATTCCGGAAACAGCGATCGTGTGAGACCCAACTCGCTTTATTTGTTCATGAGACCCAGAAAATATTAGATACAGGCTCCCAGGTAGATGCTATTTTTCTTGACTTCCGGAAGGCGTTCGATACAGTTCCGCACTGTCGCCTGATAAACAAAGCAAGAGCCTACGGAATATCAGACCAGCTGTGTGGCTGGATTGAAGAGTTTTTAGCAAACAGAACACAGCATGTTGTTATCAATGGACAGACGTCTACAGACGTTAAAGCAACCTCTGGCGTGCCACAGGGGAGTGTTATGGGACCATTGCTTTTCACAATATATATAAATGACCTAGTAGATAGTGTCGGAAGTCCCATGCGGCTTTTCGCGGATGATGCTGTAGTATACAGAGACGTTGCAGCATTAGAAAATTGTAGCGAAATACAGGAAGATCTGCAGCGGATAGGCACTTGGTGCAGGGAGTGGCAACCGACCCTTAACATAGACAAATGTAATGTATTGCGAATACATAGAAAGAAGGATCCTTTATTGTATGATTATATGATAGTGGAACAAACACTGGTAACAGTTGCTTCTGTAAAATATCTGGGAGTATGCGTGCGGAACGATTTGAAGTGGAATGATCATATAAAATTAATTGTTGGTAAGGCGGGTACCAGGTTGAGATTCATTGGGAGAGTGCTTAGAAAATGTAGTCCATCAACAAAGCAGGTGGCTTACAAAACACTCGTTCGACCTATACTTGAGTATTGCTCATCAGTGTGGGATCCGTACCAGATCGGTCTGACGGAGGAGATAGGGAAGATCCAAAGAAGAGCGGCGCGTTTCGTCACAGGGTTATTTGGTAACCGTGATAGCGTTACGGAGATGTTTAATAAACTCAAGTGGCAGACTTTGCAAGAGAGGCGCTCTGCATCGCGGTGTAGCTTGCTCGCCAGGTTTCGAGAGGGTGCGTTTCTGGATGAGGTATCGAATATATTGCTTCCCCCTACTTATACCTCCCGAGGAGATCACGAATGTAAAATTAGAGAGATTAGAGCGCGCACGGAGGCTTTCAGACAGTCGTTCTTCCCGCGAACCATACGCGACTGGAACAGGAAAGGGAGGTAATGACAGTGGCACGTAAAGTGCGCTCCGCCACACACCGTTGGGTGGCTTGCGGAGTATAAATGTAGATGTAAATGTAGAACGGCAGCGTATTATACGAGGGCCATCCACAAAGTACATTACGTTTTGGAATTAAAAATAAATAAAGTATTGGAATTTTTAAAATTATATACAGATGAAAACCACACTTAAATACTACTTTTCTACATAGTTGCCATTTAAATTAAGGCACTTATAGTAGCGATGGACGAGCTTGCAAATTCCTTCGTCGTAAAATTCGGCAGCCTGCGCTTTCAACCACGTGGATACCTCTTCTTGAAGCTGTGTGTCGTCATCAAAACGTTGCATAGCCAACCAGCACCCGTGGTCTAGGGGTAGCGGCTTTGATTCATAATCAAAAACGTCTACGGTCCCGGGTTCGATCCCCGCCAATGCCTAAATTTTGATAAATAATCAGCATTGGCGGCCGAAGACTTCCAGCATAAGAAGTCAGCCTCATTCTGCCAACGGCCTTGTCAAAGAGGGCGGAGGAGCGGATAGCTGTTCAGGGCACTCTCTTGTCCTAGGGGTGGGAAATTTCCCCTAAAGGCGGAAGAATCAGCAATGATCAACGACATGAGGATGCAGAAGGCAATGGAAACCACTGCATTAAAGACACGTAACGTGTATCCACAGGACATGTGGCCTGTAATTGAAGAAGTGTCATGATGATCTCTCCATTGGCAAAAGATTCCGGAATAGTCCCCCATTCGGATCTCCGGGAGGGGACTGCCAAGGGGGAGGTTACCATGAGAAAAATATTCAATAATCAACGAAAGGATAACGTTCTACGAGTCGGGGCGTGGAATGTCAGAAGCTTGAACGTGGTAGGGAAACTAGAATATCTGAAAAGGGAAATGCAAAGGCTCAATCTAGATATAGTAGGGGTCAGTGAAGTGAAGTGGAAGGAAGACAAGGATTTCTGGTCAGATGAGCATCGGGTAATATCAACAGCAGCATAAATGGTATAACAGGTGTAGGATTCGTTATGAATAGGAAGGTAGGGCAGAGGGTGTGTTACTGTGAACAGTTCAGTGACCGCGTTGTTCTAATCAGAATCGGCAGCAGACCAACACCGACGATAGTTCAGGTACACATGCCGACGTCGCAAGCTGAAGATGAACTGATAGAGAAAGTGTATGATGATATTGAAAGGGTAATGCAGTATGTAAAGGGGGACGAAAATCTAATAGTCATGGGCGACTGGAATGCAGTTGTAGGGGAAGGAGTAGAAGAAAAGGTTACAGGAGAATATGGGCTTGCGACAAGGAATGAAAGAGGAGAAAGACTAATTGAGTTCTGTAACAAGTTTCAGCTAGTAATAGCGAACATCCTGTTCAAGAATCACAAGAGGAGGAGGTATACCTGGAAAAGGCCGGGAGATACGGGAAGATTTCAATTAGATTGCATCATGGTCAGACAGAGATTCCGAAATCAGATACTGGATTGTAAGGCCTACCCAGGAGCAGATATAGACTCAGATCACAATATAGTAGTGATGAAGAGTAGGCTGAAGTTCAAGACATTAGTCTGGAAGAATCAATACGCAAAGAAGTGGGATACGGAAGTACTAAGGAATGACGAGATACGTTTGAAGTTCTCTAACGCTATAGATACAGCAATAAGCAATAGCGCAGTAGGCAGTACAGTTGAAGAGGAATGGACATCTCTAAAGAGGGCCATCACAGAAGTTGGGAAGGAAAACATAGGAACAAAGAAGGTAACTACGAAGAAACCATGGGTAACAGAGGAAATACTTCAGTTGATTGATGAAAGGAGGAAGTACAAACATGTTCCGGGAAAATCAGGAATACAGAAGTACAAGTCGCTGAGGAATGAAATAAACAGGAAGTGCAGGGAAGCTAACACGAAATGGCTGCAGGAAAAATGTGAAGACATCGAAAAAGATATGATTGTCGGGAAGGACAGACTCAGCATACAGGAAAGTCAAAACAACCTTTGGTGACATTAAAAGCAACGGTGGTAACATTAAGAGTGCAACGGAAATTCCACTGTTAAATGCAGAGGAGAGAGCAGATAGGTGGAAAGAATACATTGAAAGCCTCTATGAGGGTGAAGATTTGTCTGATGTGATGGAAGAAGAAACAGGAGTCGATTTAGAGGAGATAGGGGATCCAGTATTAGAATCGGAATTTAAAAGAGCTTTGGAGGACTTACAGTCAAATAAGGCAGAAGGGATAGATAACATTCCATCAGAATTTCTAAAAGCATTGGGGGAAGTGGCAACAAAACGACTATTCACGTTGGTGTGTAGAATATATGAGTCTGACGACATACCATCTGACTTTCGGAAAAGCATCATCCACACAATTCCGAACACGGCAAGAGCTGTCAAGTGCGAGAATTATCGCACAATCAGCTTAACAGCTCATGCATCGAAGCTGCTTACAAGAATAATGTACAGAAGAATGGAAAAGAAAATTGAGAATGCGCTAGGTGACGATCAGTTTGGCTTTAGGAAAAGTAAAGGGACGAGAGAGGCAATTCTGACGTTACGGCTAATAATGGAAGCAAGGCTAAAGAAAAATCAAGACACTTTCATAGGATTTGTCGAACTGGAAAAAGCGTTCGATAGTATAAAATGGTGCAAGCTGTTTGAGATTCTGAAAAAAGTAGGGGTAAGCTATAGGGAGAGACGGGTCATATACAGTACGTACAAAAACCAAGAGGGAATAATAAGAGTGGACGATCAAGAACGAAGTGCTCGTATTAAGAAGGGTGTAAGACAAGGCAGTAGCCTTTTGCCCCTACTCTTCAATCTATACATCGAGGAAGCAATGACGGAAATAAAAGAAAGGTTCAGGAGTGGAATTAAAATACAAGGTGAAAGAATATCAATGATACGATTCGCTGATGACATTGCTATCCTGAGTGAAAGTGAAGAAGAATTAAATGATCTGCTGAACGGAATGAACAGTCTAATGAATACACAGTATGGTTTGAGAGTAAATCGGAGAAAGACGAAGGTAATGAGAAGTAGTAGAAATGAGAACAGCGAGAAACTTAACATCAGGATTGATGGTCACGAAATCAATGAAGTTAAGGAGTTCTGCTACCTAGGCAGTAAAATTACCAATGACGGACAGAGCAAGGAGGACATCAAAAGCAGACTCGCTATGGCAAAAAAGGCATTTCTGGCCAAGAGAAGTCTACTAATATCAAATACCGGCCTTAATTTGAGGAAGAAATTTCTGAGAATGTACGTCTGGAGTACAGCATTGTATGGTAGTGAAACATGGACTGTGGGAAAACCGGAACAGAACAGAATCGAAGCATTTGAGATGTGGTGCTATAGACGAATGTTGAAAATTAGGTGGACTGATAAGGTAAGGAATGAGGAGGTTCTACGCAGAATCGGAGAGGAAAGGAATATGTGGAAAACACTGATAAGGAGAAGGGACAGGATGATAGGACATCTGCTAAGACATGAGGGAATGACTTCCATGGTACTAGAGGGAGATGTAGAGGGCAAAAACTGTAGAGGAAGACAGAGATTGGAATACGTCAAGCAAATAATTGAGGACGTAGGTTGCAAGTGCTACTCTGAGATGAAGAGGTTAGCACAGGAAAGGAATTCGTGGCGGGCCGCATCAAACCAGTCAGTAGACTGATGACCAAAAAAAAAGGTTTCCCTACCACGTTCAAGCTTCTGACATTCAACGCCCCGACTCGTAGAACGTTATCCTTTCGTTGATTATTCAATCTTTTTCTCATGGTAACCTCCCCCTAGGCAGTCCCCTACCGAATATCCGAATGGGGGACTATTCCGGAATCTTTTGCCAATGGAGAGATCATCATGACACTTCTTCAATTACAGGCCACATGTCCTGTGGATACACGTTACGTGTCTTTAATGCAGCCAACCACTTCTTCATTACTGGGAATAAGTGGAAGTTGTTCGGTGCCAGGTCGGAACTGTACGGCGGATGAGGAAACAACTCCCACTTAAAAGACTCGAGAACTTCACGAGTGGCATTTGCCGTGTGGGCCTGGGTGTTGTCGCGAATCAGCAAGACCTTTGAGCCCAACTTCCCCCTGCGCTTGTTTTGTATTGCTCTTCTGAGGTTGTGCAGAGTTTGGCAATACCTTTGAGAGTTTGTTGTAGTGCCTCTTTCCAGGAAATCCACAAAAATCGTATTTCTACCGGGTTACTGATTAACCACGTGGTTGAAGGCGCAGGCAGCCGAATTTTACGACGAAGGAATTTCCAAGCCCGTCCATTGCTACGATAAGTGCTATATTTAAATGGCAACTATGTAGAAAAGTAGTATTTAAGTGTGGCTTTCATCTGTATATAATAAAACAAATTTCCAATATTTTACTTATTTTTAATTCCAAAACGTAATGTACTTTGTGGATAGCCCTCGTAAGAAGTTGCTGTCAACCATATTGAAATTTGACGAAAAATACGAGGGCAGTTCAATAAGTAATTCAACACATTTTTTTTCTCGGCCAATTTTGGTTGAAAAAACCGGAAATTTCTTGTGTAATATTTTCAAACATTCCCGCTTCGTCTCGTATAGTTTCATTGACTTCCGACAGGTGGCAGCGCTGTACGGAGCTGTTAAAATGGCGTCTGTAACGGATGTGCGTTGCAAACAACGGGCAGTGATCGAGTTTCTTCTGGCGGAAAACCAGGGCATCTCAGATATTCATAGGCGCTTGCAGAATGTCTACGGTGATCTGGCAGTGGACAAAAGCACGGTGAGTCGTTGGGCAAAGAGTGTGTCATCATCGCCGCAAGGTCAAGCAAGACTGTCTGATCTCCCGCGTGAGGGCCGGCCGTGCACAGCTGTGACTCCTGCAATGGCGGAGCGTGCGAACACACTCGTTCGAGATGATCGACGGATCACCATCAAACAACTCAGTGCTCAACTTGACATCTCTGTTGGTAGTGCTGTCACAATTGTTCACCAGTTGGGATATTCAAAGGTTTGTTCTCGCTAGGTCCCTCGTTGTCTAACCGAACACCATAAAGAGCAAAGGAGAACCATCCGTGCGGAATTGCTTGCTCGTCATGTGGCTGAGGGTGACAATTTCTTGTCAAAGATTGTTACAGGCGATGAAACATGGGTTCATCACTTCGAACCTGAAACAAAACGGCAATCAATGGAGTGGCGCCACACCCACTCCCCTACCAAGAAAAAGTTTAAAGCCATACCCTCAGCTGGTAAAGTCATGGTTACTGTCTTCTGGGATGCTGAAGGGGTTATTCTGTTCGATGTCCTTCCCCATGGTCAAACGATCAACTCTTAAGTGTATTGTGCTACTCTTCAGAAATTGAAGAAACGACTTCAGCGTGTTTGTAGTCACAAAAATCTGAACGAACTTCTCCTTCTTCATGACAACGCAAGACCTCACACAAGTCTTCGCACCCGAGAGGAGCTCACAAAACTTCAGTGGACTGTTCTTCCTCATGCACCCTATGTTTGGCCCAATGAAGGACGCAATCCGTGGGAGGCACTACGCGGATGATGAAGAAGTTATTGATGCAGTACGACGTTGGCTCCGACATCGACCAGTGGAATGGTACCGTGCAGGCATACAGGCCCTCATTTCAAGGTGGCGTAAGGCCGTAGCATTGAATGGAGATTACGTTGAAAAATAGTGGTGTGTAGCTAAAAGATTGGGGAATAACCTGGTGTATTTCAATGCTGAATCAAACAACCCCTGTTTCAGAAAAAAAATGTGTTGCATTACTTATTGAACTGCCCTCGTAAGATGACAGTGTAATACACCTTTTTAGCGCCACGTCAAAGATCTTTGTCGAGGATATTTGACGAATATTTGGTGATATTTCTTTGTCAAAGAAATATGATAGTGTAATACCGGCCTTAACGGTAATCGACCGTGTCCCTAGCGGTCCCGTACTCCCCACGCGTGGCACTTGTCAGGGCTCAGTAGTTGCGCTCGAAGGCGAAAGACGGTGTTACTGGCATTCACCGCGGTATGCTTGGGTGGGGGGAGGGGGGGAAGAGGGGGTGAGTAGCGTTGAATGCGGCCGCCCCTGGAGGCGCTCAGCGCTGAAGGGTTAATTAGCCTTCCAGGGGTGAGTTACTGCGCCGAGCCTGTAGCAGTTGGCGGCCCACGCAGCTGCGCCCTGGGGTGAAGACAGCGCCGGGGGTCCGCGCCCCACTTGTTGTCCTTGCCGCAGCTGCCTGCGCACCAACATCCAACAAAGGCAATAGGAGTGAGCCACTACACTACTGACCCACATCATTAACGTTGATAGCTGCAGGTTTTGGAACATACAATGAAGCGTCAAAGAAGGTGGTATAGGCATGCATATAGAAATCGAGAGATACACTACTGGCCATTAAAATTGCTACACCACGAAGTTGACGTACTACAGACGTGAAATTTAACCGACAGGAAGAAGATGCTGTGATATGCAAATGGTTAGTTTTTCAGAGCATTCACACAAGGTTGGCGCCGGTGGCGACACCTACAACGTGCTGACATGAGGAAAGTTTCCATACCCAAACAGCAGTTGACCGGCGTTGTCTGATGAAACGTTGTTGTGATGCCTTATGTGAGGGGGAGAAATGTGTACCATCACGTTTCCGACTTTGATAAAGGTCGGATTGAAGCCTATCGCGATTGCGGTTTATCGTATCGCGACATTCCTGCTAGCGTTGGTCGAGATCCAATGACTGTTAGCAGAATATGGAATCGGTGGGTTCAGGAGGGTAATACGGAACGCCGTGATGGACCCCAACGGCCTCGTATCACTAGCAGTCGAGGTGACAGGCATCTTATCCGCGTGGCTGTAACGGATCGTGCAGCCACGTCTCGATCCCTGAGTCAACAGATGGGACGTCTGCAAGACAACAACCATCTGCACGAACAGTTCGACGACGTTTGCAGCAGCACGGACTATCAGCTCGAAGACCATTGCTGCGGTTACCCTCGACGCTGCATCACAGACAGGAGCGCCTGCGATGGTGTACTCGACGACGAACCTGGGTGTACGAGTGGCAAAACGTCATTTTTTCGGATGAATCCAGGTTTTGCTTACAGCATCATGATGGTCCGTGTTTGGCGACATCGTGGTGAACGCACATTGGAAGCGTGTATTCATCATCGCCATACTGGCGTATCACCCGGCGTGATGGTATGGAGTGACATTGGTTACCCGTCTCTGTCACATCTTGTTCGCATTGACTGCACTTTGAACAGGGAACGTTACATTTGAGATGTGTTACGACCCGTGGCTCTACCCTTCATTCGATCCCTTCGAAACCCTACAATTCAGCAGGATAAAGCACGACCGCATGTTGCAGGTCCTGTATGGGCCTTTCTGGATACTGAAAACGATCGACTGCTGCCCTGGCCAGCACATTCTCCACATCTCTCACCAACTGAAAACGTCTGGTCAATGGTAGCTGAGCAACTGGCTCGTCACAATACGCCAGTCACTACTCTTGATGAACGGTGGTGTCGTGTTGAAGCTGCATGGGCAGCTGTACCTGTACACACCATCCAAGCTCCGTTTGACTCAATGCCCAGGCGTATAAAGGCCGTTATTACGGCCAGAGGTGGTTGTTCTGGGTACTGATTTCTCAGGATCTATGGACCGAAATTGCGTGAAAATGTAATGACATGTCAGTTCTAGTATAATAGATTTGTCCAATGAATGCCCGTTTATCATCTGCATTTCTTCTTGGTGTAGCAATTTTAATGGCCAGTAGTGTATCTAAATTGGCAGTGTATGGCGCTGCAGTCATCAACGCCTATATAAGATAACAAGTGTCTGGCGCAGTTGTTAATTTGGTTACTGCTGCTACAATGGCAGGTTATCAAGATTTTAGTGCGTTTGAACGTGGTGTTAAAGTCGGCGCACGAGCGATGGAACACAGCATCTCCGAGGTAGCGATGGAGTGGGGATTTTCCCGTACGACGATTTCAGCAGTGTACCGTGCATATCAGGAATCCGGCAAAGCATCAAATATCCGACATCGCGGCGGCTGGAAAAAACATCCTGCAAGAACGAGACCAACGACGACAGAAGAGAATAGTTGAACGTCACAGAAGTGTAACCTTCCCCAAATTGCTGTAGATTTCGATGCTGGGCCATCAACAAGCGTCAGCGTGCAAACCATTCAAGGAAACATCATCGATATGGGATTTCGTAGCCGAAGGCTCACTCGTGTACCCTTGATGACTGCAGGACACAAAACTTTACACCTCGCCTGGGCCCGTGAACACTACTGATGACTGGAAACATGTTGCGGGCCGGTGTGGCCGTGCAGTTATAGGCGCTTCAGTCTGGAGCCACGTGACCGCTAAGGTAGCAGGTTCGAAACCTGCCTCAGGCATGGATGTGTGTGATGTCGTTAGGTTAGTTAGGTTTAAGTAGTTCTACGAGGCCTGTTCAGAAAGTAAGCTCCGATTGATTGCCAAATTGAAACCACAGTGAACATCAGAAATGTTTTACTTGTAACAATTAGCTACACCTTTCAGCTACTTCTCTACGTAGTCGCCGTTCTGACTTAGACTTTTGTCATAGCGTTGTACCAACTTTTCAATAGCCTCACCATAGAAGGCAGCCGCCAGTGCTTTCCGCCAATTCTCCACGCTGGCCTACACCTCGTTGTCTGTGTCAAAATGTTGTCTTCAAAGACAGCGGTTCATGTGACCAGAGATGAAACTCAGGGGGAGACAATTGCGGACTGTATTGTGGGTAATCTCACATTTCCATTTGAAAACGATACAGGAGCATCTTCATTGCCCCTGCAGAATGCGGCTGAGAATTGTCTTGAAGAAGAAACAGCACGACAGTTATGTAATGTTAGCTGCATAGCTTCAGGCGATATTTCTCACCAGGCCCTCGTACTTGGCGGCAGACACTATTTTCTAGACACCTTTACGCACTCACTGCGAGCTCAGAAATGAGAAGAGCGACGTGATGCTAACTGGGGTTATACTAGAGACACTACCCAACACATCTGTGCAAAGCTTTATCGGATTTTCATAGTCGTTTCCATTTCGCGACCGATCGGAGCTTACTTTCTGAACGCCCCTCGTAAGTTCTAGGGGTTCAAAAATGGTTCAAATGGCTCTGAGCACTATGGTCCTGCTTAAACACAGGAAGTAGGTTGACGGACGTCGTGGCACCTGAGCTCTGGAGCACAATAGGGTGACGGCCGGCCCCTATTGTAGTAGGGGGCGAAAGGATAACCGGATAATACTTCCGAACTCTGCATATTTTGGACTCAGGTGAGAGGAACGAGGAAGCGTCACCTCGGAAACCAGGCAGGCTGGGTTATTTCCAAGGATTTTTACTCAGAAGCGTACCATTGTACGAGTATAGGTTTTTCCTCGCAAACTTTCCGCGCTGGACGACAAAAGACTAAAATATGGTTGGTCGGCGTTCGGAAGAATCTGTAGGGAGGGAGAATATTCCGTGGTTTCGGGAACATTATTCGTTTTCGGAATTACGAGGGTGGGGAGCCGAGCCTTGCTGGGAAGGCAGCGCTGGAGAGACGAGGTCTTACACTGTAAGCGCCCGTGTGTGATGGTCGCTCGATATCAGCTTTGTGGGTACAGACGAACTTGGTGTCTTTGCTCTCAGGAGAGTTTATAGTCAGAACAGTTAGGCACTGTACTGTTGCGAACCTATACGATTCTGGACTTCACCTCCGGGTTGGAAGTCGTCGTTGAGTACGCAGCGTTCAGTAATTGAGAGCACTTCCTCTGCCTATACTTACGTTGAGACGTCATCTGAACTTCGTCCTTGTGGTTGGGAGTTAGCGTTTCTCGTCTGTAGAACACAGAGCGGAGAAGATATTATTAGAGTATATTAGTCAGAGGACCGCCTTCTGCCGTCCTAGTGTTTGAAAGAATTTATTTGTGGCTGGAGTTCTTCCATCGTCGCAGACGAGTACGAGAACCATCACTTCCACGCACTAGACACAGTACATACAGTGATATCGCAAATGGTTCAAATGGCTCAGAGCACTATGGGACTTAATTTCTGATGTCATCAGTCCCCTAGGACTTAGAACTACTTAAACCTAACTGACCTAAGGAAATCACACACATCCATGCCCGAGGCAGGATTCGAACCTGCGACCGTAGCGGTCTCGCGGTTCCAGACTGCAGCGCTTAGAACCGCACGGCCACTTCGGCCGGCGACGTTCATCATTAATGGATTAAAGTTAAGTATCAAACTAACTACGTCCGCTTTATGAATTCTAATTCCTTGTCATGTTCCAGACCTCACGTCAATACAGTCCTTCCCTCCTCACGCCAGCCTGCGTGAGCTAAAAGGCGTGCATTTCGGCCTCCTCTAGTAACACGGTTTGGCTCTTCAGCCAACACAACAGGAACAATGTTTATCATTTAGTAGTATTAGTTGCCTTAATCAGTCGTTTATGTTTAGGTTGTAATTTATGTGTTAAAGTCTATTAAGACAGCCTAAGATCTGCTTCATTTTAGCGTGTATTATTTTCCGTTGCGCACATTCATTTTACACCCGTCTGGAGTAGCATCTTGGAAGATGTACCAGTTTGTTTGGCTCCTGAGTGTACATCTGACGTAATTATTCATTGCTGTAACATTAAAGCCGGCCGGTGTGACCGAGCGGTTCGAGGCGCTTCAGTCCGGAACCGCGCTGCTGCTACGGTCGCAGGTTCATTTGTGTGATGTCCTTAGGTTGGTTAGGTTTAAGTAGTTCTAAGTCTAGGGGACTGATGACCTCAGATGTTAACCCTTTCAGACCCTCTGGCTACAGTTGTGTACATTAACTTTTGCTGTGTCTTAGTTGTAGCAGTAATATTTTTTCCCAACGGAAACTTGAGATACGCGTTTGTGCTTGTCCAACCTTTTCATCATGCTCAAGGGCTGCCAACTGTTGGGCACCACTATGACAATACCAGCAAGTCAGTGTAGCAGCTCATGACCACCAGAATACATGGAGGTGGTTGGTTCGCTGTATTCCACTGTGTAACTGAATATGGTTGTTGTTATTTTGCTTGGCATTTATTGAATGATCGTGTTATTGTTTAATAGAACAGAGAATATTTCGTAATTAGCTATTTTAGTAAATAAAATTAAGCAAATTGTACAAAGTATGTTTTGGAAACAGGCACCTACTTTTGCATAAATCTTTCACCTAAAATTATTACAAAATCGCCTAAGATCATTACCACATAAAGAAAAAAAATTTCTTTCTCCAGACAAAAAGTTGGGCCTGAAAGGGTTAAGCCCCACAGTGCTTACAAGGGAACCTCCCCATCGCACACCCCTCAGATTTAGTTTTAAGTGGATTTAGTTTTAAGTCGATAGGCCTTGAAAAACTGAACACAGATCAATCGAGAAAACAGGAAGAAGTTGTGTGGAACTATGAAAAAATAAGCAAAATATACAAACTGAGTAGTCCATGCGCAAGATAAGCAACATTAAGGAGAGCGTGAGCTCAACAGCGGCGTCGTCCAGTGATTAGTGCGAGCAGCTGCGGAACGAGAGGTCCTTGGTTCAAATCTTCCTTGCAGTAAAAATTTTCTTTCTTTACTTTCGCAAAGTTATGATCTGTCCGTTCGTTCATTGACATCTCTGTTCACTGTAATAAGTTTAGTGTCCGTGTTTTGCGACCGCACCGCAAAACCGTGCGATTAGTAGACGAAAGGGCGTGCCTCTCCAATGGGAACCGAAAACATTTGATCGCAAGGCCATAGGTCAACCGATTCCTCCACAGGAAAACACGTCTGATATATTCTATACGACACTGGTGACGACATGTGCGTCACATGACAGGCATATGTTGTCGACCCAAGTAACTTGAACACTTGGCGAATGGATAAAAAGATTCTTCTACCTCGCCCGATTTAGGTTTTCTTGTGGATGTGATAATCACTCGCAAAAAAGTGATGAAAACATAAGAGTTTGTCACATAAACTGTAAGAAATTAATGCAACAGTTTCACAGTCGCACAGTTTTCCCTGTGCTCTGTTGTAACATATGTTTTTAACGTTTTTAAATTTTTCCGTGTGTAGACCGTCAAATCCTGCATATGTCCAAGCAAATCTGAACATATCCTGGAATTTTGGAGAGCGAAGTTGATTATGTGTGAGTGCCTGAACTTTGATAATTGACGTAACTTTGATAATTGACGTAAACAATACTGCTCTGTGTGCCTATGCAGCTTCGCAAAATCATAGAATCTTTTCACAAAGTATTTCACTTGCCGAAAACCAAACACATCTTACGGTTGCACAAGAATGAATGAATGGCTCTGAGCACTATGGGACTTAACATCTATAGTCATCAGTCCCCTAGAACTTAGAACTACTTAAACCTAACTAACCTAAGGACATCACACACATCCAAGCCCGAGGCAGGATTCGAACCTGCGACCGTAGCAGTCGCGCGGCTCCGGACTGAGCGCCTCGAACCGCTAGACCACCGCGGCCGGCGTTGCACAAGAGGAGTACAACCTGGAGGAATGGTAATCACGTCTACTCCCACACTAAAATTGCACGGACAGATTAGTCTGAAAATAAAAAATTAAACTTTTCACTCGAGGGTAGATTTGAACCAAGGACTCCTCGTTCCGCAACTGCTCACGCTAACCACGGGACCACGGCGCTCCTGAGATCTGATTATCCTTGATGTTGCCTATGTTGCGCATGGACAACTCAGTTTGTATATTTTGCTTCTTTTTTCATAGTTCCACACAACTTCTTCCTGTTTTCTCGATTGATCTGTGTTCAATTTTTCAAGGCCTATCCACTGTGCCAAGTTATAACTAAATCTGAGGGGGGTGCGATGGGGAGGTTCCCTTGTTAGAGCGATTTGAACCAATTTGTAACATTAAACAACCCGAAGTAATACCAGCGTGTGAGTTATTTACGAAATGTCGGTCGTACGATGAGGAGAGGCGCTGCTTGAACTCGGGTGCGGGTCGGTCGCGACGTGGCACTACCACGGCCAGCAACGGCGTCGGTCTATTGAAACGTGGAGCGGGCCCCGGGCCCTTCTGCTCCTAGACGGCCTACAAGACGGATCCCGGCCTCCATCAACGCCGCTGTTTGCTCTCCCAGGGTACACAGCGGCCTCTCCGCCCCTCCTCCCACCCCCAACCCCTCTCCCCCAGCCCCTGGCCACGCTGAGCTCTACGGACTGGTCCGCAGTCGGTCGGGACGGGATCGTTACACGTTCCCCCGGCCGGCCTTGAGACGTAGCGATAGTATCCGAACGCCCGCTCCCTGAAGGGTTCCAATTCGCACCGCGTTCGCCGGAACTCTCTCACCACCAACGACAGAAGCTGGTGTCGACAACTTTATCATCGCTATTGGCGCCCACATTTCTAACCATCTACATCTACATGGATACAAAAATCCCACTTAAGTGCCTGACAGGTGGGTTCGTCGAACCACCTACACAATAATCCTCTATTATTCCAATCCTGAATAGTGCGCGGAGAGAACGAACAAATCCCGGGTGATCAAAAAGTCGGTATAAATTTGAAAACATAATAATCCACGGAATAATGTAAGTAGAGAGGTAAAAATTGACGCACATGCTTGGAATGACATGGGATTTTATTAGAACAAAAAAAAATAAAGTTCACAAAATGTCCGACAGATGGCGCTGGACAGCAAAACGTCAGTGACTGCGCATGACAATCGCGTATAAAAGGAGATGTAATGAGAGAGAGAATCAGATGCGCCAGCAGTCGCAGCGTGTTGACGTTACCTGAAAAGGCGCTTTTACTGAAGCTTGTATTACCAGAATGGGGAATGTGCTAGTTCAGCGTTACGATCCTATCGCCATAGGAAGGGGATTCAAACAGGTACAGGTCCGTTGACAAATGCAGCTGGGACGAGAATGATTTCAAAGTTCGAAGCCACAGGTTGTTTAGATGATAGACCCCGTAGTGGCCGACCGAGCACAAGGCGTAATGCTGCTGAGACAGTTCAGGGAGAAATGGAGACTGTAGCGGGTTCGTCTATGCACGGGGAAGTCAGCGCTCATGCAGCCGCACGTCGCACCAAAATTCAATACACTATTGTTTGGTTGGCACTTACGCATGCCCACCGATGCTATCCGTACAAAATCGGCACTATGAAGTGTTACCTGGCGATTTAGTGAAGCTGAGGGCATTTGCGGTGTGGGCGTTTCAAAAGATGGCGGAAGATGACGATTGGTTGAGTAACGTGTTGTGGACCGACGAAGCTCATTTCACGCTCCGAGGGTTTGTCAACGCCCACAACTGCAGAATTTGGGCTACCGAAAATCCTAGAACTGTCGTGGGAACTCCATTGCACGACGAGAAAGTCACGGTATGTGTTGGATTTACCGCATCTACCGTTATCGGCCCTTTTTTCTTCGAGGAAATGCCTGATTCTGGTTTTGTAACTGCTACCGTGACGGGTGAGAGGTACGCCGATATGTTACAGAATCGCATCATCCCCAGCCTGGCTGATAAACACCTGCTGGATCTTACGATGTTTATGCAGAATGGCGCTCCACCCCATATTGCTAGACGCGTGAAAGATCTCTTGCGAGCGTCGTTTGGTGATGATCGTGTGCTCGGCCGCCACTTTCGTCATGCTTGGCCTCCCAGGTCCTCAGACCTCAGTCCGTGCGATTATTGGCTTTGGGGTTACCTGAAGTCGCAAGTGTATCGTGATCGACCGACATCTCTAGGGATGCTGAAAGACAACATCCGACGCCAATGCCTCACCATAACTCCGGACATGCTTTACAGTGCTGTTCACAACATTATTCCTCGACTACAGCTATTGTTGAGGAATGATGGTGGACATATTGAGCATTTCCTGTAAAGAACATCACCTTTGCTTTGTCTTACTTCGTTATACTAATTATTGCTATTCTGATGAGATGAAGCGCCATCTGTCGGACTTTTTTGAACTTTTCTATTTTTTTGGATTCTAAGAAAACTCCATGTCATTCCAAGAATGTGTGTCAATATGTACCTTTCTATCTACATTATTCCGTGATTTATTCAGTTTTCAAATTTATACTGACTTTTTGATCACCCGGTATATCTTTCCGTACGAGCTCCGATTTCCCTTATTTTATCATGTTGACCGTTTCTCCCTATGAAGGTCGGCGTCAAAAAAATATTTTCGTATTCGGAGGAGATAGTTGGTGATTGGAATTTCGTGAGAAGATCCCTCCGCAACGAAAAACACCTTTGTTTTAATGATGTCCATCTCATTTAAGTGACACTCTCCCCTATTTCGCGATAATACAAAACGTGCTGCCCTTCTTTGACCTTTTTCCATGTACAACATCAATCCTATCTGGTAAGCATCACCCACCACACAGCAGTATTCTAAAAGAGGATGGACAACCGTAGTGGCCTGCCGGTGTGGCCGTGCGGTTAAAGGCGCTTCAGTCTGGAACCGCGTGACCGCTACGGTCGCAGGTTCGAATCCTGCCTCGGGCATGGATGTGTGTGATGTCCTTAGGTTAGTTAGGTTTAATTAGTTCTAAGTTCTCGGCGACTGATGACTTCAGAAGTTAAGTCGCATAGTACTCAGAGCCATTTGAACCATTTGACAACCGTAGTGTAGGTAGTCTCCATAGTGGATCTGTTACATTTTCTAAGTGATCTGCCAGTAAAACGCAGTCTTTGGTTAGCCTTCCCCACAACATTTTCTATCGGTTCCTTGCAATTTAAGTTCGTAATTGTAATACCTTTGTATTTAGTTGAATTTACGGCTTTTAGATTAGACTGATTTATCATGTAACCGAAGTTTAACGGATTCCTTTTAGCACTCATGTGGATGACCTCACACTTTTCGTTAGATAGGATCAATTGCCAATTTTCGCACCATTCAGATATCTTTTCTAAATCGTTTTGCAATTTGTTTTCGTCTTCTGATGACTTTACTAGTCGATAAACGACAGCGTCATCTGCAAACAACCTAAGAGGGCTACTCAGATTGTCTCTCAAATCGTTTACATAGATAAGGAACAGCAAAAAGCCTGTAACACTATCTTGGGGAATGCCAGAAATCACTTCTGTTTTACTCGGTGACTTTCCGTCAATTACTACGAACTGTGGCCTCTCTGACAGGTTCAAAAAAATGGTTCAAATGGCTCTGAGCACTGTGGGACTTAACATCTATGGTCATCAGTCCACTAGAACTTAGAACTACTTAAACCTAACCAACCTAAGGACATCACACAACACCCAGTCATCACGAGGCAGAAAAAATCCATGACCCCGCCGTGAATCGAACCCGGGAACCCGGGTCTCTGACAGGTAATCACAAATCCAGTCACATAACTGAAACGATATTCCGGAAGCACGCAATTTCACTACAAGCCGCTTGTGTGCTACAGTGTCACAAGCCTTCCGGAAGTCCAGAAATACGGAATAGGAAAGAAATCCCTAGTCAATAGCACTCCACCCTTCATGCGGGTAAAGAGGTAGTTGGGTTTCACAAGAGCGATGTTTCCGAAATCCATGCTGACTGTGTGTCAACAGACCGCTGTTGGTTCAAATGGCTCTGACAAGGGAACCTTCCTATCGCACCCCCCTCAGATTTAGTTATAAGTTGGCACAGTGGATAGGCCTTGACAAAACTGAACACAGATCAATCAAGAAAACAGGAAGAAGTTGTGTGGAACTATGAAAAAAATAAGCAAAATATACAAACTGAATAGTCCATGTGCAACATATGCAACATCAAGGACAGTGTGAGATCAGGAGCGCCGTGGTCCCGTGGTTAGCGTGAGCAGCAGTGGAACGGAAGATCATTGGTTCAAGTCCTCCCTAGAGTCAAAAATTTAATTTATTTATTTTGGCAGTTATGATCTGTCCGTTCGTTCATTGACGTCTTTGTTCACTGTAATAAGTGTAGTGTCTGTGTTTTGCGACCGCACCGCAAAACCGTGCGATTAGTAGACGAAAGGGCGTGCCTCTCCAATGGGAACCGAAAACATTTGATCGCAAGGTCATAGGTCAATCGATTCCTCCACAGGAAAACACGTCTGATATATTCTAGACGACACTGGTGACGGCATGTGCGTCACATGACAGGAATATGTTGTCGACGCACCTAACTTGCACACTTGGCGAATGGGTAAAAAGATTCTTCTACCTCGCCCGATTTAGGTTTTCTTGTGGATGTGATAATCACTCCCAAAAAAGTTATGAAAACATAAGAGTTTGTCACATAAACTGCAACGAATGACTGCAACAGTCGCACAGTTTTCCCTGTGCTCTGTCAAAACATATGTTTTTAACGTTTTCAAATTTTTCCGTGTGTAGACCGTGAAATCCTGCATATGTCCAAGCAAATCTGAACATGTCCTGGAATTTTGGAGAGCGAAGTTGATTGTGTGTGTGTGGTGTCACCGCCAGACACCACACTTGCTAGGTGGTAGCCTTTAAATCGGCCGCGGTCCATTAGTATACGTCGGACCCGCGTGTCGCCACTGTCAGTGATTGCAGACCGAGCGGCGCCACACGGCAGGTCTAGAGAGACTTACTAGCACTCGCCCCAGTTGTACAGCCGACTTTGCCAGAGATGGATCAATGACAACTACGCTCTCATTTGCCGACACGATAGTTAGCATAGCCTTCAGCTACATTTGCTACGACCTAGCAAGGCTCCATTACCAGTGTATATTGAAATGGATATTATATCTGTACAAGAGCGATGTCCACCAATTGTGGATTAAAGTTAAGTATTATACCAGTTACCTCCTGTTTTGCTAGTCTTATTTCTCTGACGGTACATGCATGCATCACAAGATAAATAGGAAATGCAAATGATAGTGGCGCCTTGCTAGGTCGTAGCAAATGACGTAGCTGAAGGCTATGCTAACTATCGTCTCGGCAAATGAGAGCGTATGTAGACAGTGAACCATCGCTAGCAAAGTCGGCTGTACAACTGGGCGAGTGCTAGGAAGTCTCTCTAGACCTGCCGTGTGACGGCGCTCGGTCTGCAATCACTGACAGTGGCTACACGCGGGTCTGACGTATACTAACTGACCGCGGCCGATTTAAAGGCTACCACCTAGCAAGTGTGGTGTCTGGCGGTGACACCACAATTATATGCCTCTCGCATTGAATTCCGCCCTAAATTCCGAGCTTCTGTAAAATATCGCCAATGTTGGAGAGGTTTCTTCCGTTAGATTTCGCATGTTCTTTTCGTTGCTTCTGCAACAGAGTTCTGACCCGTATTGAGTATCAGTGAGTATCAGCTCCGCCGTTTGGTAATTTATTTGGTATAAGTCTCTCAATTGCTGCCGATACTTTTTCTTTGAATTCAGGCGAACAAAATTCAGTTATTATTGCAACAACGACGGAAAGACAACCCAACGTTGTAAATTTCAGTTTTATTTACTCGATGACTGGTTTCGGACCGGAATCCTTTTCAAGATCATGTAGATGGTCAAAACGGTATTCTCCGCAATATGAGAACCACGTCGAGATAAACGTTGTTTTGTTTTCTCTGTGTTTTAATTTCATGTGTAGCTACTTTTCCTCTTTGTAATTTATTTTTGCGCATGTGAGATGGAGTGTCTGTGAGGTGGCGTGGGGTGCACGAGTGTGCAAAAATTTTAGAGCTTATCTCCACGTTCGTTTGTTTTGATAAATCTAATGGCGTTGATGACCTCGATGTTTAGCGTCCATAAGATGAACAGCGATGGGACACAGCATCTCCGAGGTAGCAAAGAAGTGGGGATTTTCCCGTAAGACCGTTTCACGAGTGTACCGTGAATCTGCATGTCAGCAGGGGACTGTTCAAGCTGGTCGAGGTTCTATAATGGTATGGGGCGTGTGCAGTCTAGATGCGAATCTGGGAGGTGACACGTACGTAAGCATCGTGTGTTATCACCTGCACCCATTCATATCCATTCTGCATTCCGTCGGACTTTGGCAATTCCAGCAGGACAATGCGACACCCCACACGTCCCAAATTGCTGCAGAGTGGCTCCAGGAACACTCTTCTGAGTTTAAACACTTCCGCTGGCCACCAAATTCCCCCAAGGTGAACATTATTGACTATACATTTGATGCCTTGTAACTTGCTGTTCAGAAGAGATATCCACCCACTCGTACTCTTACGAATTTTTGGACAGCCTTGCAGAATTCATTGTGTCAATTCCACCCAGAACTACTTGAGACGTTTGTCGAGTCCATGCCACGTCGTGTTACTGCGCTTCTTTGTGCTCTCGAGGGCTTTACACGATATTAGGCGGGTTTACCTTTTTTTTATCTTCAGTTTATACTCGAACTGAGAATATGTTGAAGGATTTATTCAGCAAACCGATGCAAGGGATATTGGTCTGTAATTTTGCGGGTCCGTTCCTTCGCCCTTCTTATACACAGGAGTCACCTGCGCTTTCTTCCAGTCGCCTTGGGACTTCGCTCTGGGCGAGAGATTCGCGTTAAATGCCATAAGGAAGTTCCAGTTCTGACTTCATTAAAGCCTTACATAATACAGACTTTTAAATAATTTTCCTGAAAGAAAAGGACCTGACCCTATTATTTCCTTTATCTGAGAGCTAGGGAACGGGGATGGGTTGGTGGTGGGCGACTCCCCTTCGACTCCGCACAAGGGCGCCCTTGTCTGTAAGCCTAGATTGCTCATTAAAACGTGTGGCCATGTTCAGTTGTCCATAGCTTTCCTCATTATGAAACCTATGACTGATTTGAATTCAGCACTCGAATGTAGATACGAGTTTCCGAAAATGTCAACGATATGTTGAGGAATTTCGTATAGACCTACAATATTCCACTATAATTCCCTCGGTGTCCAATTATTTCATTCAGATCTGCTCTATCTGGGCCATCCTGCGCTGCTCCAGAGCCGCTCGTACGGCCGGTGACAAGTGGTTTTCGGCCGCTTGAATCCGGTGGTCGTCCGAATGCTTGGCGAACTGCGTCGAATAGAGTCCCAGGGCGACGTCCATCGTCGTCATGGTCTTCAGAATTGCCGAATACCCTTCGTTTAAGCTGCTCACTGCCAGGAAAGTCGCAATCTCCACAGTCTTCGCACCAGAATGCAAATGCTTGGGGGCTAACTTCCAAACACACGTGTTAAAGCTTTCATTTGAGTTTTGTATGCTTCCTCCCAAGCACCAGTACAATAACTCGTCCTCCGAAAGAATAAAACTGGTGCGTCAAAAAGGCCGATTTCAGGCAGGTGCTTTTTTTGTTCAACCGCGAATAACAAATATTTCCGTTTCGTATTCGGAGAAACTGGGGGGGGTATTCTAAACATTTTTATGGATCCAAAAGTCGAATTTTAAAAAGATCGATTTTTTGAACCTAAAGATGGTATACCTCCCCTTAAATAAATACACTACTGGCCATTAACATTGCTACACTACGAAGATGACGTGATACAGACGCGAAATTTAACCGACAGGAAGAAGATACTGTGATATGCAAATGATTAGTTTTTCAGAGCATTCACACAAGGTTGGCGCCGGTGGCGACACCTACAACGTGCTGACATGAGGAAAGTTTCCAACCGATTTCTCGTACACAAACAGCAGTTGACCGGCGTTGCCTGGTGAAACGTTGTTGTGATGCCTCGTGTAAGGAGGAGAAATGCGTACCATCACGTTTCCGACTTTGAAAAAGGTCGGATTGTAGCCTATCGCGATTGCGGTTTATCGTATCGCGACATTGCTGCTCGCATTGGTCGAGATCCAATGACTGTTAGCAGAATATGGAATCGGTGGGTTCCGGAGGGTAATACGGAACGCCGTGCTGGGTCCCAACGGCCTCGTACCACTAGCCAGGCATATTATCCGCACGGCTGTAACGGATCGTGCAGCCACGTCTCGATCCCTGAGTCAACAGATGGGGACGTTTGCAAGACAACAACCATCTGCACGAACAGTTCGACGACGTTTGCAGCAGCATGGACTATCAGCTCGGACACCGTGGCTGGGGTTACCCTTGACGCTGCATAACAGACAGGAGCGCCTCTATGGTGCACGAATGGCAAAACGTCATTTTTTCGAATGAATCCTGGTTCTGTTTACAGCACCATGATGGTCGCATCCGTGTTTGGCGACATCGTGGTGAACGCACATTGGAAGCGTGTATTCGTCATCGCCATACTGGCGTATCACCCAGCGTGATGGTATGGGGTGCCATTGGTTACACGTCTCGGTCACCTCTTGTTCGTATTGACGGCACTTGAACAGTGGACGATACATTTCAGATGTGTTACGACCCGTGGCTCTACCCTTCATTCGATCCCTGCGAAACCCTACATTTCAGCAGGATAATGCACGATCGCATGTTGCAGGTCCTGAACGGGCCAGCCGGCCGGAGTGGCCGAGCGGTTCTAGACGCTAAAGTCTGGAACCGCGCGACCGCTACGATCGCAGGTTCGAATCCTGCCTCGGGCATGGATGTGTGTGATGTCCTTAGGTTAGTTAGGTTTAAGTAGTTCTAAGATCTAGGGGACTGTTGACCTCAGAAGTTAAGTCCCATATTGCTCAGAGCCTGTACGGGCCTTTCTGGATACAGAAAATGTTCGACTGCTGCTCTGGCCAGCACATTCTCCAGATCTCTCACCAATTAAAAAGACTAGTCAATGGTGGCCGAGCAACTGGCTCGTCACAACACGCCAGTCGCTACTTTTGATGAACTGTGGTATCGTGTTGAAGCTGCATGGGCAGCTGTACCTGTACATGCCATCCGAGCTCTGTTTGACTCAATGCCCCGGCGTATCAAGGCTGTTTTTACGGCCAGATGCGGTTGTTCTGGGTACTGATTTCTCAGGATCTGTGCAACCAAATTGCGTGAAAATGTAATCACATGTCATTTCTAGTATATTTGTCCAATGAATACCCGTTTATCATCTGCATTTTTTATTGGTGTAGCAATTTTAATGGCCAGTAGTGTAGCAGTACAAATCAGAACTAAGAAGAAAGTAACATTCACGAACTCAAGGAACAAACGGTGTGTCAGAATATTTTTGAGCTCGCTGAAAGTCGGATTCGTCCGTAGGCGCAAAGTGTAAACAAACAAATTGCAACCTGACACCTTGAAATAATTGCAGTTGCACTGCTCTCCACTATACTCAAGGCACTGTCCGATAGTATTTTATTTGAAGAGAAATAATGACGAATTTTATGTTGTCAAAATACTTGTGAGCATTAGTGTATGTGCTGAGCGGACCCGTTGCTATGGGACCAGGGGTAGCCAGGTCTCTGGTGGCAGTTGTCCACACTTTAGTGCCGACACGAGTGCACACACAGTACGTCATACTGTTTGCAATGCATTACTGCGGGCTCTGAGCTCGGGAGTACAAACCCCGCGCGTTTATTGTGTCACCCACGCAAGCGGCTGCCACGCGGCATAGGGGAGGGTTTTGGAATCTCTGTGCCCCGCCTACACGTCACTGGTTTACCGGATCCCGGGTCGGTGTGAGTGTTTGCCGTCTCGTCCATCGCTGCGCCTGAACCAGAATTACGGCCCATAAACACGGCCGTGCGCCCCACTCGTAATTTGTCAGAGGTCATAACGGCGCTGCGTCCGGAACTGCGCGAAACGGCCAGCGCAGGACGATTGTTGTATTGTCCGCGTGCGAGCGAACAAGCGCGCGCGCATATGCGCTAATCAGGATCACGCTCTTCGCCGTACGCCTCTGGGCGAACAATTTGTTGTTGTTGTTGTTGTTGCTGCTGCTGTTGTGGTCTTCAGTCCGAGGTCCCCTCTGATGAAGGCTCTCTATGTCGTGGAAGGCTTCTTGTATATGGCTAATTTCTGTGACCTTCACCCACCTGAACCTCTTACTGTACGAGGGGGGACCCAAAAATAACCGGAATTTCTTTCTAGAAAGCATATACTTTGTTGTTTTCAAATACAACCTTCATCTCCTTCGAAGTACTCTCCATTAGCGTTAATACACTCGTCCAAACGTTCACTGTAGTGTTCGAAGCACCTTTTAAATTCTTCGTCTTTGATGCCAGATGCGGCAGTTTTGCTGCATGAACAAGGAACAAGTAGTAAGCGATTAACTTCTTTCCTTTCATCATTTTAGGGAGGAGAGAACTGCCAGAGAGAAATCGTTTCATAAAGGTTTGAAATTATGAGTAAAGTTTGTTGCAAGTCATTAAGTGCCCTCATTGTCAAACACTGGATGACTAAAATGACTGTATTCGTTCGTCATGGGATACAACTTTTCATCATACCTAATACAACCCCTCTGATAGGCAGGTACGCCGACAGCCATTATTTCCAAACGATAAGTGATTAACACGTTTCTTGTAGTGGCCATTTTCGCAGCAGCTGTATACAGATGGCAGTTGTTAAAAATAAAATGCCTTATTTGGAAGCTGCACATCGAAATTTTTATTTATGCACCCCACGCGTTTCGCCTTTTTTACAAGGCGTCTTCAGTGGGTGTCCTGAAATATTACATGGTTTGCCCATTTTTACACATAGGTTATGGTTTCACATCTGGGTTACAGATTTAAAAACAGTTCCTTAACGTTTTTTTATAAAATGGAAAGGTATTTAAGGGTAACTTCTCATTCATTGCATCTAAGAAAAGTGCTTTTTCTCATCTGGCAACCAGGTGGACATCTTTCAGTTCACTTTCAGTTCACTGTTTACGTTACACATCACTGTAACTACTATCTTTTTAATACAGAGTTTCATTTGTTTTTCTCAGTGTTACCAACATTCTCAGTTTTCTGCATTCAACTGATGTGTGTGTGTGTGTGTGTGTGTGTGTGTATTAGAGAGGGAGAGAGATTTTTTAAGTAAAAAATTAATTACCTTATTTTATTTATTCGTTTATTTGTTCTCAAAAGTAATAATAATGTTTTTTGTTTATGGCTCTAACACTATGGGACTCAACATCTACAGTCATCAGGCCCCTAGACTTAGAACTACGTAAACCTAACTAACCTAAGGACATCACACACATCCATGCCCGAGGCAGGATTCGAACCTACGACCATAATAGCGGCGATGTTCCGGACTGAAGCGCCTAGAACCGCTCGGCCACAGCTGCCGGCTCTTTCTTGTTTTCCTGTATTCTTTGTGTCGTTATTGTTCTGTCACTGTGCCTGTTTCTGTAGTGTTTTGTTGTACTGTTGTTTGTGGGTGTTTGTGCACTGTGTTCACTGACTGTATTTGTTTTTTAATTATTTTGTTTAATTTGGTGTCTAGATCCATATTGTACCCATTGTTGCTATTTGTGTGATGATGTACCAGAAAGAACTAGACATCATCACACAAATAGCAACAAACAATAGGTACAATAGGGATCTAGTCACCAAATTAAACAAAAAAATTATAAAACAAATACAGTTAGGTTTACGTAGTTCTAAGTCTAGGGGCCTGATGACTGTAGATGTTAAGTCCTATAGTGGTTAGAGCCATAAACAAAAAAACATTATTATTATTTTTAAGAATAAATAAACGAATAAATAAAATAAATAATTTTTTATTATAAAAAAACTCTCTCCCTCTCTAATACACACATACACACACACACACACACACACACACACACACACACACACACACACACAACAGTTGAATGCAGAAAACTGAAAATGTTGGTAACACTGAGAAAAACAAATGAAACTCTGTATTAAAAAGATGGTAGTTACAGGGATGTGTAACGTAAACAGTGAACTGTAAGACGTCCACCTGGTTGCCAGATGAGAAAAAGCAGTTTGCTTAGATGCAGTGAATTAGAAGTTACCTTAAGTACCTTTCCATTTCATAAAAAAAAGTTAAGGAACTGTTTTTAAATCTATAACCCAGATGTGAAACCATAACCTATGTGTAAAAATGGACAAATCATGTAATATTTCGGGACACCCACTGAAGATGCTTTGTAAAAAAGGCGATACGCATCTGGTTGCATAAATAAAAATATAAATTTCGATGTGCAGCATGCCGATAAGGCATTTTCTCTGAAACAACTGCAATTGATAAGTGATGTGTGTATCAAGTTTGGTTGAACTCAGTCCAGTGGATTGGGAGGAGATATGGGACGTACATACATATGTATATACGTACATCTATTTTTATAAGAAGTGTGGATGACGAAAGGGTGAGACCTGCTCGTACTTTCCAATGATGGCTGCAGAAACTCAATTACTATTCACATTATCATTACGATGTTTCTACCATTAATGCTACTGAATTAGAAGAACAGAGGCAACTCAAATCTTTTTTCACTGTTGCTTTGTGGCTTCACGGAAAAACTCACGACTAAGGTGGCTAATCCTTGTCAACAGGGGGTACACTCAGTGACAGCTAGAACGCGCTTATTTTCAATATCCACAGAAAAATCGAGCTGGCTCATCGATAGCAACCTTACTCTAACTCATCAGACATTTGAAACTACTTTGCACATGCGAGTTCGGTTCTTTAAAGAATCGGGTGGAGGCGAGCTATTGGTATCATTAAACAATATGGTGTGTTGAATAACCTGTAAGAAAAGAATCAGAAGTATTGAAGAGCAGTTACGGCACATAAGGTTAGCCAGAGCAATATAGCTTAAATGTTGAACTTACCAAATTCATTTAAATTTTCCTGAAAAACATGGATCTCTACAATTCTGGAAAATATCCGGCTTGCTCTAGCGCTGGCTTCGTCTTAATTGTGCTACGATCGTATTTTTTCTTGATTTTTTCTTGATTATTGGTGGGGCAACTTCACATTTTAAAGTTAAAATGCAAACAAACTGACCGTTGTTCCACTAATTTTTTTGTGTTGCGAAATTCTTTCCTGCTTATTAGGCAATCATTATATGACAACAGACTGGCTTTCAGAAGAATCATACTGTGAAAAAAAAAAGAACAGCCAAACTTTTAAGTAAAGATATTACACAGAATCTTTGCTCAAATGGCTCTGAGCACTATGCGACTTAACTTCTGAGGTCATCAGTCGCCTAGAACTTAGAACTAATTAAACCTAACTAACCTAAGGACATCACACACATCCATGCCCGAGGCAGGATTCGAACCTGCGACCGCAGCGGTCGCTCGGTTCCAGACTGTAGCGCCCAGAACCGCACGGCCACTCCGGCCGGCTAGAATCTTTGCTCTCCAAATTGGTAGGAAAAGTCAAGTTGGGTGCTACGTCACACATGTTAGGAATAAAGTGCGTTACAATACTTAGTGGTTGACTGTGGTACAACTGGTGTAGGAAAGAGTGGACAAAAGTTGATACCACGTGTGCTCGACTGCTTTTTTTTTCTTCTTTTGGTCCATACTACCACCTACGAAAGTTTGCCGTTGTAGTTCTTATTCATCCTCTATAAAGCAGACAGTATAAAGGACATTTCACGATCTATTCTTCAGTACTGCTCGAGTCTTTGGGATCCCCACCAGATCGGGTTAAAGAATCACGTAAAAGCAATTCAAAGGCGTTGTGCTGGATTTGTTACTTGTACACTCCTGGAAATGGAAAAAAGAACACATTGACACCGGTGTGTCAGACCCACCATACTTGCTCCGGACACTGCGAGAGGGCTGTACAAGCAATGATCACACGCACGGCACAGCGGACACACCAGGAACCGCGGTGTTGGCCGTCGAATGGCGCTAGCTGCGCAGCATTTGTGCACCGCCGCCGTCAGTGTCAGCCAGTTTGCCGTGGCATACGGAGCTCCATCGCAGTCTTTAACACTGGTAGCATGCCGCGACAGCGTGGACGTGAACCGTATGTGCAGTTGACGGACTTTGAGCGAGGGCGTATAGTGGGCATGCGGGAGGCCGGGTGGACGTACCGCCGAATTGCTCAACACGTGGGGCGTGAGGTCTCCACAGTACATCGATGTTGTCGCCAGTGGTCGGCGGAAGGTGCACGTGCCCGTCGACCTGGGACCGGACCGCAGCGACGCACGCCAAGACCGTAGGATCCTACGCAGTGCCGTAGGGGACCGCACCGCCACTTCCCAGCAAATTAGGGACACTGTTGCTCCTGGGGTATCGGCGAGGACCATTCGCAACCGTCTCCATGAAGCTGGGCTACGGTCCCGCATACCGTTAGGCCGTCTTCCGCTCACGCCCCAACATCGTGCAGCCCGCCTCCAGTGGTGTCGCGACAGGAGTGAATGGAGGGACGAATGGAGACGTGTCGTCTTCAGCGATGAGAGTCGCTTCTGCCTTGGTGCCAATGATGGTCGTATGCGTGTTTGGCGCCGTGCAGGTGAGCGCCACAATCAGGACTGCATACGACCGAGGCACACAGGGCCAACACCCGGCATCATGGTGTGGGGAGCGATCTCCTACACTGGCCGTACACCACTGGTGATCGTCGAGGGGACACTGAATAGTGCACGGTACATCCAAACCGTCATCGAACCCATCGTTCTACCATTCCTAGACCGGCAAGGGAACTTGCTGTTCCAACAGGACAATGCACGTCCGCATGTATCCCGTGCCACCCAACGTGCTCTAGAAGGTGTAAGTCAACTACCCTGGCCAGCAAGATCTCCGGATCTGTCCCCCATTGAGCATGTTTGGGACTGGATGAAGCGTCGTCTCACGCGGGCTGCACGTCCAGCACGAACGCTGGTCCAACTGAGGCGCCAGGTGGAAATGGCATGGCAAGCCGTTCCACAGGACTACATCTGGCATCTCTACGATCGTCTCCATGGGAGAATAGCAGCCTGCATTGCTGCGAAAGGTGGATATACACTGTACTAGTGCCGACATTGTGCATGCTCTGTTGCCTGTGTCTATGTGCCTGTGGTTCTGTCAGTGTGATCATGTCATGTATCTGACCACAGGAATGTGTCAATAAAGTTTCCCCTTCCTGGGACAATGAATTCACGGTGTTCTTATTTCAATTTCCAGGAGTGTAGATTAGAGGAAGGCAAGTGTATTAAGGAAATGCTCCTTGAACTCCAATGGGAATCTGTGCAGGGAAAAAGTGAGAGTTGTAGCGGAACACTATCGCAGATATTTACAGAATCGGCATTTACGGCAGACTACAGAACGATCCTACTGAAACCGACGTCCATTAAGACAAGAGAAAAGAAATTGGGGTTCATACAGAGGCATATAATCAGTCTTCCCCTCGCTCCACTTGGAAGTGCAACAGTGGAGGCAATGACTTCGAGTGGTACAAAGTACCCTCCTCCATGCTCCGTATGGTGGCTTGCACAGAATGTAGATGTCGATGTAGATGGAGGTTCCAGTTCCGATTCTTATTTAGGTTTTTCGTGATTTTCCCAAATAGCTTCAGGCATATGGACAAGTTTACATGAATTTCGGCAGTAGCATTGTTCATCTGTTTTTTGCTGTGTCTCCCATTTCCAAATGTGGAGTACACTCTAAAACGAGAGCAGAATTCCAGGAGACGATTATAACATTTATTGAGAGCTGCTATGATTGTCATCGTAGGTTTAAATTAAGTTTGGTAATAGTCTTGGTCCCAACACACACCCCCATGGACCATAGTCGTTACATTTGTTGTGCTCGTAGTTCACCCCTTAGTAATAAATGTGCTGCTGCACCGTACAGGATGAGAGTAAAGTTCCATAGGTGTTCAGATTTTTCTGTAAACAGGTGTCATGATTATCAATTACACATATTATATCATCACACTGATTACATATGTCGGTCCATGTAAGTATGTAAATGTCTGTATTAATGAAGTTTGTTTTCTTTTCCTAATCCATAACACCACCACCGAATCTACTTTCTTATGAAAGAGATCCATGGACGGATAAAACTACATCTCATTTAAATTTATTAAGAAAAGAACGTCTCTCTCTACCTCTACACTATCCCAACTGTCTTAATAAAAAAAAAAACACCTTTAAAATACGGGAATGCGTAAATATACCTAACTAATTACTTAATATAAGGATGAACTTGCCAATGCGAATAATCGTGGCATATTGTGCAAACAATGTACTTATCTGCGACAGAAGGGTGTGTGTAAACTCATTTACTACATAATTATCTATGTGTCTGAGGAACTGTCTAAATAAAGGACGTCGCATGTCAGATTTTGGTAGAAATGAAACAAACTGTTCGTAGTAGACCAAATGCGAAGCCGTGCAGAGTCGTTAACATCAACATGAGAGAGCTGTTTAATAAACATACGAAAGAATACATGAAAATTACTGTCTTGAAGGAGAGAACAGACGAAGTAAATACCATCTATACTGAAAGAGAAACAACTTTAGAAAATGTATTTCACTCGAGGAAAAATAAAAATAAATGCTGGATAAGGTACAAAAACTAACAAAGTATTTTAAAAAACAAACATGTGTTCCATATGCATACACGAGAGTTGTGAAAACTACAAATAAAGTTTTATGACATAGTGCTTCTGTGTTTCTTTTCTGTCACAGTCTCCACTGAGTGATGGCTACACACACTATAATGACATCGACACATCAGTCCTCGAGGGATGCCATGAGCATTTGGTAAGTTTTACACGCAAGTTGACATTAATGTTAGTCCAGACGTAAGCCCCTGTGATTCTGGTATGATTGCGTTTATGTCATGCTGTGTATTTCGTTGCTAATGGCAGTATTTTACAACACGAAACTGTGATTCCAAAGGTGATCAGGACACACAGACTGATATCAAGATCACCAGCTAGAGGTTACATGCATGTTGATTGTACCATTAGTTACATTTACACGCCTGTGAAACTGTTTCTGCTGTTTCCCGCCAAATCCCAGGAAATGGTCAGATCGCTCATAGCGAGATGTCATGATTATATGGTAAGTTTTGTCAGTAGTATTGTTGATTTATTTATTGCTGTGTCTCCCATTTAGTAACATGCAGTACACTCTAGAACGAGAGCGGAATAACAGGAGATGATCAAAACATTCATAGAGAGATGTCATGATTGTCTGCTTAGGTTTACATTAATGTTGACAATAGTGTTGGTCCCAACACACACCCCTGCGGAACGATGGCACTTACCTTTGTTTAACTCGTAGTTCATCCTTTGGCAATGAATGTAACGCCTTCAAAGAGAGTAGAACTCCAAGAGAAGCCCAAATTTCTTTGCAATGAGACGTCAAAATAATCTGCTGATACATTTTCGCTTGGCTCTGATATACGCTCCTGTAGGACATCTTGCGTTTATCTTAGCTGGCGTCGTTCACCTGGCGACGGCTCTACACTCTAGGACCATAGGCTCTGCGTGTCCTACCTTGCACCAGACCAGGAGTACTGAGTATGGCTCCTATGACACAGCCACCATTCTACAAAATTGTTAAGGCTTTTGTGGTCACTTACTGAGAAATTGCCTGTTGGCTTCTGTCTCAGGCTCTTTATGCTACGTTTGTTTGGTGAACTTTCTGACATTTCGGCAGCATAAGTGACTGGCCTTATCAAAGCTTTACTCTCAATCGCTGGTGGTGGACTGGAACCGAGCTCGCAGCCGCAAGTTATATGAACCTGGCGTGTCATTACCACTAAGATTCGCCCCTTGCTACCTTCAATGCTCGTTCGCTGCAGCATGGGTACCCAAGATCTTTTCACTCTGAGGCTTTCTGCTTTCTTGTTGAAGGTATTGTCATGTTCATGTGTGTCTATAGCTTCCCTGAATAAGTGCGTGTGACAGCTATTCTCTACAGCAAGAAATTCTGTGTCGACGACTTTCGCTAGGTGGTTGGTCTTACACAGCGCGTGCTCTGCCACTCAGATTTCTCTGTCTGCTCCAACTTTCGGTGCCACTTATGTTCGGTGATCCTGGTGTTGACTGATCGGCCTGTCATTCCAATGTAGACTTTTCTACATGTACATGGTGTGCGGTATATTCCAGTCATTGCAAGTTGGTCCCTTTTCTTCTCTGCCGATCTTAGACACTCTTTGGTCTTCTTTGTTGTTTTATAAATAATTTGTGCACCGTGTTCGCTCAACGTACGACCGAATCTGTCCGTTGCTCTTGGAATGTGTGGTAGAAAGGCCGTACCTGACATTTGTTTTTCCGATGTGTCGCCTGGACGAGTGTTTGATTCTGTGACACTTCTTATGTAACTGTTGGAATACCCAATGCTCCTTACACTTTCCTGGTGTGTGCTGCGGACTCGTCTTGCTCGCGTTATGAGCGTGTTAATCATACCTCTTTTCTGGCTCAGGTGACGATTTGACTATGTGTGCAGCTGTGTCGGCTTTTACTACATGCAGTGTTCCAGGGTTACACCATCGCTTGTGTCCGCCCCTGGTATGTGAGTGATAGCCGGCACGGTAGCTCAGCATGTTCGGTCAGAGGGTTAGCTACACTCTGTAACAAAAAAACTGAGTTAATCGATCAACAACGAACTTAAACGGATGTCTTACGACGTCCGCCACGAACAGATGCAACGAAGAAAAGCGAACAAAATGAGATTAAAAAAGAAAAAGTGGTCAGCGCGACAGACTGTCAATCCTAAAGGCCCGGGTTCGATTCCCGGCTGGGTCAGAGATTTTCTCCGCTCAGCGACAGGGTGTTGTGTTGTCCTAATCCTCATCATTTCATCCCCATCGACGCGCAAGTCGCCGAAGTGGCGTCAAATCGAAAGACTTGCACCCGGCGAACGGTCTACCCGACGGGAGGCCCTAGTCACACGACTTTTTTTTTTTTACCATCGCTTGTGAACATCACACCTAGAGAGGGTAGTCTTTGGTTCTCTTCTGCCTGCATGGTAAATTATGTTGGCACGGAGAGTCTGCCAGCATAGCAAGGATCCCTGAAACGGAAGTTCTTGCTGCTCAGAAGAGTTGTTACACCTTATTGTTCAAAAAATGGTTCAAATGGCTCTGAAAACTATGGGACTTGACATCTGAGGTCATTAGTCCCTTCGAACGACTTAAACCTAACTAACCTAAGGACATCACACACATCCATGCCCGAGGCAGGATTCGAACCTGCCACCGTAGCGGTCGCGCGGTTCCAGACTGTAGCGCGTAGAACCGCTCGGCCACCCCGGCCGGCACACCTTCTTGTTCAAGTAAGCTATTGTAATAAACATGACAACATCTTCAACAAGAAAGAAGAATGTGTCGAGGTGAACAGACCCTTGATTCCCATGCTGCAATGGTAAACGCCACAGAAAAGTGCTCCGCAGTTGGCGCGCAGGTATATACAGGGTGTCCCAGCTATCTTGTCCACCCAAAATATCTCTGGAACAATAACAGCTATTGGAAAACGACTTTCACCGGTATCAATGTAGGGCTGGGGCCCATGAATGTACATATTTGGAAACATTCTAAAACGAAAGCATATGTGTTTTTTAACACAAACTTATGTTTTTTTCAATGGACCTCCTATATTTTTTCTTCAGCAATCCGTAACATGACAAAGCACATACACAATGGCGTTGATTGCATCGCAATATTCCCATTACATCCCGAGATATTGAGACGCGAAGTTGACGCTTGAAACACCCGACATTAAGACAAGAGAAAAGAAATTGGGGTTCATACAGAGGCATATAATCAGTCTTCCCCTCGCTCCACTTGGAAGTGCAACAGTGGAGGCAATGACTTCGAGTGGTACAAAGTACCCTCCTCCATGCTCCGTATGGTGGCTTGCACAGAATGTAGATGTCGATGTAGATGGAGGTTCCAGTTCCGATTCTTATTTAGGTTTTTCGTGATTTTCCCAAATAGCTTCAGGCATATGGACAAGTTTACATGAATTTCGGCAGTAGCATTGTTCATCTGTTTTTTGCTGTGTCTCCCATTTCCAAATGTGGAGTACACTCTAAAACGAGAGCAGAATTCCAGGAGACGATTATAACATTTATTGAGAGCTGCTATGATTGTCATCGTAGGTTTAAATTAAGTTTGGTAATAGTCTTGGTCCCAACACACACCCCCATGGACCATAGTCGTTACATTTGTTGTGCTCGTAGTTCACCCCTTAGTAATAAATGTGCTGCTGCACCATACAGGATGAGAGTAAAGTTCCATAGGTGTTCAGATTTTTCTGTAAACAGGTGTCATGATTATCAATTACACATATTATATCATCACACTGATTACATATGTCGGTCCATGTAAGTATGTAAATGTCTGTATTAATGAAGTTTGTTTTCTTTTCCTAATCCATAACACCACCACCGAATCTACTTTCTTATGAAAGAGATCCATGGACGGATAAAACTACATCTCATTTAAATTTATTAAGAAAAGAACGTCTCTCTCTACCTCTACACTATCCCAACTGTCTTAATAAAAAAAAAAAAAACCTTTAAAATACGGGAATGCGTAAATATACCTAACTAATTACTTAATATAAGGATGAACTTGCCAATGCGAATAATCGTGGCATATTGTGCAAACAATGTACTTATCTGCGACAGAAGGGTGTGTGTAAACTCATTTACTACATAATTATCTATGTGTCTGAGGAACTGTCTAAATAAAGGACGTCGCATGTCAGATTTTGGTAGAAATGAAACAAACTGTTCGTAGTAGACCAAATGCGAAGCCGTGCAGAGTCGTTAACATCAACATGAGAGAGCTGTTTAATAAACATACGAAAGAATACATGAAAATTACTGTCTTGAAGGAGAGAACAGACGAAGTAAATACCATCTATACTGAAAGAGAAACAACTTTAGAAAATGTATTTCACTCGAGGAAAAATAAAAATAAATGCTGGATAAGGTACAAAAACTAACAAAGTATTTTAAAAAACAAACATGTGTTCCATATGCATACACGAGAGTTGTGAAAACTACAAATAAAGTTTTATGACATAGTGCTTCTGTGTTTCTTTTCTGTCACAGTCTCCACTGAGTGATGGCTACACACACTATAATGACATCGACACATCAGTCCTCGAGGGATGCCATGAGCATTTGGTAAGTTTTACACGCAAGTTGACATTAATGTTAGTCCAGACGTAAGCCCCTGTGATTCTGGTATGATTGCGTTTATGTCATGCTGTGTATTTCGTTGCTAATGGCAGTATTTTACAACACGAAACTGTGATTCCAAAGGTGATCAGGACACACAGACTGATATCAAGATCACCAGCTAGAGGTTACATGCATGTTGATTGTACCATTAGTTACATTTACACGCCTGTGAAACTGTTTCTGCTGTTTCCCGCCAAATCCCAGGAAATGGTCAGATCGCTCATAGCGAGATGTCATGATTATATGGTAAGTTTTGTCAGTAGTATTGTTGATTTATTTATTGCTGTGTCTCCCATTTAGTAACATGCAGTACACTCTAGAACGAGAGCGGAATAACAGGAGATGATCAAAACATTCATAGAGAGATGTCATGATTGTCTGCTTAGGTTTACATTAATGTTGACAATAGTGTTGGTCCCAACACACACCCCTGCGGAACGATGGCACTTACCTTTGTTTAACTCGTAGTTCATCCTTTGGCAATGAATGTAACGCCTTCAAAGAGAGTAGAACTCCAAGAGAAGCCCAAATTTCTTTGCAATGAGACGTCAAAATAATCTGCTGATACATTTTCGCTTGGCTCTGATATACGCTCCTGTAGGACATCTTGCGTTTATCTTAGCTGGCGTCGTTCACCTGGCGACGGCTCTACACTCTAGGACCATAGGCTCTGCGTGTCCTACCTTGCACCAGACCAGGAGTACTGAGTATGGCTCCTATGACACAGCCACCATTCTACAAAATTGTTAAGGCTTTTGTGGTCACTTACTGAGAAATTGCCTGTTGGCTTCTGTCTCAGGCTCTTTATGCTACGTTTGTTTGGTGAACTTTCTGACATTTCGGCAGCATAAGTGACTGGCCTTATCAAAGCTTTACTCTCAATCGCTGGTGGTGGACTGGAACCGAGCTCGCAGCCGCAAGTTATATGAACCTGGCGTGTCATTACCACTAAGATTCGCCCCTTGCTACCTTCAATGCTCGTTCGCTGCAGCATGGGTACCCAAGATCTTTTCACTCTGAGGCTTTCTGCTTTCTTGTTGAAGGTATTGTCATGTTCATGTGTGTCTATAGCTTCCCTGAATAAGTGCGTGTGACAGCTATTCTCTACAGCAAGAAATTCTGTGTCGACGACTTTCGCTAGGTGGTTGGTCTTACACAGCGCGTGCTCTGCCACTCAGATTTCTCTGTCTGCTCCAACTTTCGGTGCCACTTATGTTCGGTGATCCTGGTGTTGACTGATCGGCCTGTCATTCCAATGTAGACTTTTCTACATGTACATGGTGTGCGGTATATTCCAGTCATTGCAAGTTGGTCCCTTTTCTTCTCTGCCGATCTTAGACACTCTTTGGTCTTCTTTGTTGTTTTATAAATAATTTGTGCACCGTGTTCGCTCAACGTACGACCGAATCTGTCCGTTGCTCTTGGAATGTGTGGTAGAAAGGCCGTACCTGACATTTGTTTTTCCGATGTGTCGCCTGGACGAGTGTTTGATTCTGTGACACTTCTTATGTAACTGTTGGAATACCCAATGCTCCTTACACTTTCCTGGTGTGTGCTGCGGACTCGTCTTGCTCGCGTTATGAGCGTGTTAATCATACCTCTTTTCTGGCTCAGGTGACGATTTGACTATGTGTGCAGCTGTGTCGGCTTTTACTACATGCAGTGTTCCAGGGTTACACCATCGCTTGTGTCCGCCCCTGGTATGTGAGTGATAGCCGGCACGGTAGCTCAGCATGTTCGGTCAGAGGGTTAGCTACACTCTGTAACAAAAAAACTGAGTTAATCGATCAACAACGAACTTAAACGGATGTCTTACGACGTCCGCCACGAACAGATGCAACGAAGAAAAGCGAACAAAATGAGATTAAAAAAGAAAAAGTGGTCAGCGCGACAGACTGTCAATCCTAAAGGCCCGGGTTCGATTCCCGGCTGGGTCAGAGATTTTCTCCGCTCAGCGACAGGGTGTTGTGTTGTCCTAATCCTCATCATTTCATCCCCATCGACGCGCAAGTCGCCGAAGTGGCGTCAAATCGAAAGACTTGCACCCGGCGAACGGTCTACCCGACGGGAGGCCCTAGTCACACGACTTTTTTTTTTTTACCATCGCTTGTGAACATCACACCTAGAGAGGGTAGTCTTTGGTTCTCTTCTGCCTGCATGGTAAATTATGTTGGCACGGAGAGTCTGCCAGCATAGCAAGGATCCCTGAAACGGAAGTTCTTGCTGCTCAGAAGAGTTGTTACACCTTATTGTTCAAAAAATGGTTCAAATGGCTCTGAAAACTATGGGACTTGACATCTGAGGTCATTAGTCCCTTCGAACGACTTAAACCTAACTAACCTAAGGACATCACACACATCCATGCCCGAGGCAGGATTCGAACCTGCCACCGTAGCGGTCGCGCGGTTCCAGACTGTAGCGCGTAGAACCGCTCGGCCACCCCGGCCGGCACACCTTCTTGTTCAAGTAAGCTATTGTAATAAACATGACAACATCTTCAACAAGAAAGAAGAATGTGTCGAGGTGAACAGACCCTTGATTCCCATGCTGCAATGGTAAACGCCACAGAAAAGTGCTCCGCAGTTGGCGCGCAGGTATATACAGGGTGTCCCAGCTATCTTGTCCACCCAAAATATCTCTGGAACAATAACAGCTATTGGAAAACGACTTTCACCGGTATCAATGTAGGGCTGGGGCCCATGAATGTACATATTTGGAAACATTCTAAAACGAAAGCATATGTGTTTTTTAACACAAACTTATGTTTTTTTCAATGGACCTCCTATATTTTTTCTTCAGCAATCCGTAACATGACAAAGCACATACACAATGGCGTTGATTGCATCGCAATATTCCCATTACATCCCGAGATATTGAGACGCGAAGTTGACGCTTGAAACACCCGACATGCGCTGCTAGCGCACGCACGTCCTGAGGCTCAGGCGTGAACCCCATTTTGCCCGTAATCGCGATGTGATTGACATGCGTAATCACGCTCCCATACTTATCAAGAGGTCCGAAACAACGGTACAACTTTTAGTCCACTTGCTCGTTTCACTAAAACCAACATGAATTTTACTATTACGAGTGAATGATTAACTGTCACTTGCGCTAGATCTACAATAAAGTAAAGTTTTAACGTTGAACGGCATTACCTTTTTAGTAACGGATTAACGATAAGCGAAGTTAACTTTGTGACTAATGTTGCGGTGCACAGATATGTTACAGAACCGCATCACCCCTAGCCTATGGGATAAATACCTGCTGGAATGTACGACGTTAATGCAGGATGGCAGCAGACCGTATTATTCGTTTCGGACCTCTTGATAAGTATGGAGGTGTGATTACGCATGTCAATCACATCGCGATTACGGGCAGCATGGGGTTCACGCCTGAGCCTCAGGACGTGCGCTAGCAGCGCATGTCGGGTGTTCCAAGCGTCAACGTCGCGTCTCAATATCTCGGGATATAATGGGAATATTGCGATGCAATCAACGCCATTGTGTATGTGCTTTGTCATGCTATGGATTGCTGAAGAAAAAATATAGGAGGTCCATTTAAAAAGCATAAGTTTGTGTTAAAAAACACATATGCTTTCGTTTTAGAATGTTTCCAGATATGTACATTCATGGGCCCCAGCCCTACATTGATGCCGGTGAAAGTCGTTTTCCAATAGCTGTTATTGTTCCAGAGATATTTTGAGTGGACAAGATAGCTGGGACACCCTGTATAATCTGCCACTGTGAGCTCGATTTCAATCCACCACCAGCAATGGAAGAGTGGTGGGTGACGGTTTGACAATGACAACCGCTTGTGCATGCGAAACTTCGGGAAAACGAGAGAAACAGGCCAACAGGCCATTTAGCAACTGCTGTTCTGTTTCACTCGGAATCCTCCAGTTGGTGCTGCACCTACACAGGTGCCCTGTGGGGCCTACCATGCACCAGGGAAGAAATCCTGGGTATGATTCCTGTCACAGTCACTGCTCTGTTGGATCTTCCAGTCGGTGACGTACACTCTACGATTGGCATCACATGGGGCCTAAGTTGCACTTGGGTAGACATCCTACGAAGTATCTCAAAGAGTACGGATACTGCTTCTTCAAAAAGAAAGGGTTTTTATTCAAATTAAATCTTTGTATATCAATCACTCTGTTGCTGTACAACAATGTTCTAACTGTTGGAGCTTCGGTCGGTCACCTATCGAAGTGCTGCGACAAGGACCGAGTATGCGGGAGATGTGAAAAATCGGGACAACGAAAGTCAGAATGCAGGCAGGAGAATCCCGCAGGCTGTATACCATGCAAACACAGAAATAGAACATACGATAAGGTAGGGGGGCCAGACTGTCCTACATATGAACAGCTCTACAAAAGACAAATACAGCGCACCGAGTAGGATGTTCTGGACAACGTTCGTTAATAATGAGTGCTACCATAAAATGGTGCAAGCTGTTCGAGATTCTGAAAAAAGTAGGGGTAAGCTATAGGGAGAGACGGGTCATATACAATATGTACAACAACCAAGAGGGAACAATAAGAGTGGGCGATCAAGAACGAAGTGCTCGTATTAAGAAGGGTGTAAGACAAGGCTGTAGCCTTTCGCCCCTACTCTTCAATCTGTACATCGAGGAAGCAATGGTGGAAATAAAAGAAAGGTTCAGGAGTGGAATTAAAATACAAGGTGAAAGAATATCAATGATACGATTCGCTGATGACATTGCTATCCTGAGTGAAAGTGAAGAAGAATTAAATGATCTGCTGAACGGAATGAACAGTCTAATGAATACACAGTATGGTTTGAGAGTAAATCGGAGAAAGACGAAGGTAATGAGAAGTAGTAGAAATGAGAACAGCGAGAAACTTAACATCAGGATTGATGGTCACGAAATCAATGAAGTTAAGGAATTCTGCTACCTAGGCAGTAAAATAACCAATGACGGACGGAGTAAGGAGGACATCAAAAGCAGACTCGCTATGGCAAAAAAGGCATTTCTGGCCAAGAGAAGTCTACTAATATCAAATACCGGCCTTAATTTGAGGAAGAAATTTCTGAGGATTTACGTCTGGAGTACAGCATTGTATGGTAGTGAAACATGGACTGTGGGAAAACCGGAACAGAAGAGAATCGAAGCATTTGAGATGTGGTGCTATAGACGAATGTTGAAAATTAGGTGGACTGATAAGGTAAGGAATGAGGAGGTTCTACGCAGAATCGGAGAGGAAAGGATTATGTGGAAAACACTGATAAGGAGAAGGGACAGGATGATAGGACATCTGCTAAGACATGAGGGAATGACTTCCATGGTACTAGAGGGAGCTGTAGAGGGCAAAAACTGTAGAGGAAGACAGATGTTGGAATATGTCAAGCAAATAATTGAGGACGTAGGTTGCAAGTGCTATTCTGAGATGAAGAGGTTAGGACAGGAAAGGAATTCGTGGCGGGCCGCATCAAACCAGTCAGTAGACTGATGACCAAAAAAGAACCATAACTGTCAGAAACCCAACCCCCCTGACACGCAGGGACAGACGTAACTAATAACACAAACAGGCAAAGGTACAAACCTCCGTCGACTAGGATGAAAGGCTGGCGGTGAGCCGTTGCCTGGCGGCAACACATGACGTTGTTACAACCCCCAAAAGCAGAAACTAATGTAGAGCCTCAGTTCTGGGAGACAATACAATTTACGTACTTCAGTATTACCGACTACATAGACGATATGTGTATGAAGGGAACATCTGGCGCTGCAGTCCGGAACCGCGGGACTGCTACGGTCGCAGGTTCGAATCCTGTCTCGGGCATGGGTGTGTGTGATGTCCTTAGGTTAGTTAGGTTTAAGTAGTTCTAAGTTCTAGGGGACTTATGACCTAAGATGTTGAGTCCCATAGTGCTCCGAGCCATTTCTTTTATGAAGGGAACAATTGAATATGAGGTGGCCAGGCACCTGAAACATCACATGTTTGATTAGGCCAGCCGGCCGGAGTGGCCGTGCGGTTCTAGGCGCTACAGTCTGGAACCGAGCGACCGCTACGTTCGCAGGTTCGAATCCTGCCTCGGGCATGGATGTGTGTGATGTCCTTAGGTTAGTTAGGTTTAATTAGTTCTAAGTTCTAGGCGACTGATGGCCTCAGAAGTTAAGTCGCATAGTGCTCAGAGCCATTTGAAACAATTTTTGATTAGGCCATCTTCCAGGCGTGTCTCTTTTCGCGAGTTGACGAACTGGAAGACGTAATACTATGAGATAGTTCAGAGAAATGTAACGACGTCCTTGAACATCCTGAGAATGAAAATGTCACGGAGTTCACAAGAAATCCAACACCACAGAGAAAGACAACTGCACACCACCCGCACAACCAGCAGGATATAATACAACCAAATGTAGACTCTATATTACACCAGTTCGTTTTGTCTACGGGGGTAGCACACACAGTCACTACGAAAAACAAAACAGTACGGTAGCAGAACATAAAGACACATCCTTCACCGGCACAACACCAGACACAACCACCCCAGAAACAGACATAAAACAGTCACCTTTCACGAAGAAGTCCCCGGAAGAGATAAAAAACAAGTCACTATCAGGGGAAATGCTCAGCGAAAACACATCAAACTCCACACTACCAGAAATCATAAAGCAGGGAAAACATGTTGTACTGCAAAATTGCTCGAAATCGGAGAAACAAACAAACAGTCCAGAACACCAAACAAACACAACCAAGGATCCCCAGATGAATACCGTTAATTACGCAAAGTAGGAAAACATAGAAGCAAACCTACGGCTTAGCAGTCTAGAAAACAAGGATATATTTCAAACAGTTCTTCGCTATGTAATACTATCCAAGCATGAAGAAGGGGATGAAAATCTTCTTCCCAATTACAGAAAAAACTGTCAGGATGATATTAAGAATTGAAAATTGTGGGGCAACCACTGTTGTTTTTCACTTGGGATCCTCCAGTGAGTGACAGATCTACACATTAGAATAAGTGTGGTGTGCGTACTGTAAGACCTTCGGTACACACACCATCAGATTATTTGACTCGTCGCTCTAACAAAGTAGGCGAGTGTCAGCAATATCTCTCGTGGTCTTATCGTGGCGTGTTTATCTTCTGCCTTTAGATCAGACGATAGAAATGCCACTTGCACACTTAGAGTAGCAGATTGACGGTGACCAACTTTAAACAGAACTTGATTAATTTTCACACATATTTATTAAAATAATAAAAAGCATAGAAATTACTTAACTTGATTCTGGATGCTGTTTACAATTGACAATCTGAAGTTCCTTTGGTCTTGGTACGTTAATCTTATTCTCACATATCTCTGATACTTGACAAAGTGTCGATACATTTCTCTTCATGGCTATGTACAGGAATATGATAATCTTATTAGGCGCAGACTGAAACTTGACTGTAGACTAATGCAGACTAATGCAGACTGACTACTCGGAGGTCTGTACACTCGTTATAATACCTCACGCGTTGAGGTATCACTGCGCGAGTGTGATCCGCGAGGAGAAAAGGTTCCACTTAGCAGCCATCTCATTGGCTGGGTTACATATTTATACGTGGATCGGCGGAAGCAGGATTTGGTCCGTCTCTAAGACAGTGCCATCTCTTAGTTCAGAGACGGACGAGCGCTGCGCCTGAGCTGTTGTGCTTAGAGGGGCGCCCTCTAGTGGGAATGGTGTGTATGCGCTGACTATGCGGAACTATGTACACAACACTGGTGAAGTGTGATCATTCGACCATCGTGTGACATTTCGTGCAATGGGGAAGTTTCAAAAATCGGGTGTGTGCGTACCGCACGCTCAAAGTCAAAATCACAAAAATCTGCGGATGGAAACATTTGCATCTGTGCTTGCTTGTCAGCAATAGGCTAGTGAGCAACATCGACTATTTCTACTCTGCATTGTTACTGGTGATGAGAGGCTGTGTCTTTATGCTAACGTACGGAAAAGAAGAGAATAGTAGATCCCAATCAAAGCAGCCACTCCCCGTTCAAAAACCTGTGTCCACCCACAAAAGATAATATTAAGTATCTGGTGAAACAGCGATAGTGTGGTGTGCTACGAATTACTTCCCCAAGGTGTAACCATCATTACTGACATTTATTGACAACAAGTGAGACCTCTTGCAGACACAGTGCGAATAAAAAACACCAGGAAAACTGTGTGGAGTGATGTTACTCCATTGATAACTCCCTCATACGTTCTTCTAGACTGACAAGAAACACTATACAGCAGTTGGGTTAGGGAGTCAATCCGCACCCACGTTATTCAGCTGATGTTGCGGTCCCAGATTTTCACCTTTTCCCCTCTGTGTCGGACAGCCATGAAGGAACTTCCTCTCTGGATGAAAGTGTGATCCGAATGACTTTTCCACCTAAAACGATGTGATTTCTACAGTGGCGGAATCGCAAAGTTACGCCTGTGTTGGCAGACTATTGTAAATGGTGAAGCAGCATGACGATATTGTGGTGTGCATACTATAAGACCTTCGGTACACACACCATCAGATTATTTGACTTGTCGCTGTAATGAAGTAGGCGAGTGTCAGCAATATGTCCCGTGGTTTTATCGTGGCGTGTTTATCTTATGCCGTTAGGTCAGACGATAGAAATTCCATTTGCATGCTTAGAGTAGCAGATTGACGGTGACCAACTTTAAACAGAACTTGATTAATTTTCACACAAATTTATTAAAATAGTGACAAGCATAAACCTTAAGTAACTTGAATCTGGATGCTTTTTACAATTGACAATCTGAAGTTCCTTTGGTCTTGGTACGTTAATATTATTCTTACATATCTCTGATACTTGGCAAAGTGTCTATACATTTCTCTTCATGGCTATGTACAGGAATATGATAATCTTCTTAGGTGCAGACTGAAACTTGACTATAGACTCGTATAGACTGGTCCAGACTAATGCAGACTCCTGATCGGCAGTCTGTACAGTCGTTATAATACCTCACGCGTTCAGGTATCACTGCACGAGTGTGATACGTGAGGAGAAAAGGTTCTACGTTAGCAGCAATCTCATTGGCTGCGTTACACATTAATATGTGGATCGGTGAAAGCAGAATTTGGTCCGTCTCTAAGGCAGCGCCATCTCGTAGTGTGGAGACGGGCGAGCGCTGCATCTGCGCTGTTGTGCTTAGTGGGGCGCACTCTAGTGGGAGAGTTGTTTGTGTACGCACTGACTACGCGGAACTATGTACACAACAATAAGATACCATGCGAAGCCCACCTTGCACCAGGGCAGAGCTCCTGGAGATGATGGGCCGGTCTGCGTCGGCCTCGTCGCCGCCAGAAGCCGCCAAGAGGTGCAGGGTCACATTGAGGGGGGGCCGAGGGGGACGGCGCGGCCCCCCACTGAGGGTGACCAGCACGGCCGTGGCGCCCCCTGCCACCGCCGTCCGCGGACTCACCACCGTCACAGACCTGCAACATCACAAGCAGCCTCATAGTAATATACTCCACCCAGTCACAAGCAAAAGAGGGAGATGAGCAAAGGACTGTAATGTCCCCACAGCAAATACCCTCTACCACGTACCAATTAATCATTTTCAATCAAGCCATCCACATTCATTCACTTTGGAAAAGTTATCTGATCTGATTTTCACGTAATACAGGGTGTTACAAAGAGGTACGGCCAAACTTTCAGGAAACATTCCTCACACACAAAGAAAGAAAATATGTTACGTGGACATGTGTTCAGAAACGCTTACTTTCCATGTTAGAGCTCATTTTATTACTTCTCTTCAAATCACATTAATCATGGAATGGAAACACACAGCAACAGAACGTACCAGCGTGACTTCAAACACTTTGTTACAGGAAATGTTCAAAATATCTTCTGTTAGCGAGGATACATGCATCCACCCTCCATGGAAATTAAGCGTTTCCGGACACATGTCCACATAACATCTTTTCTTTATTTGTGTGTGAGGAATGTTTCCTGAAAGTGTGGCCGTACCTTATTGTAACACCCTGTATAAGGGACCATCACATGATGAACTTCCACATGTATAATATTTATCAACAAAACTGTACATATTTCCCACAGGGTGATCCTTATTTCTACAAAATAGCCTAATTTTGCATACATACTTTGCTTTTATTAACCATACTATATTTCATTTCTTCAGTATGTTGAAGTTACCATCACATCATCAATAATTATGTCAGTATTTTCAGCTGCTGACACGATTTCAGCAACCCGTCACAGAACGATACAGCATTAGTTGATGTTTTATTAACTATGTGAAAAATGATTCAGATGGCTCTGAGCACTATGGGACTTAACATCTGTGGTCACCAGTCCCCTAGAACTTTAAACTACTTAAACCTAACTAACCAAAGGACATCACACACATCCATGCCTGAGGCAGGACTCGAACCTGCGACCGTAGCGGTCACACGGATCCAGACTGAAGCGCCTAGAACCGCACGGCCACACCCGCCGGCTAACTATGTCAAAAAGAAAAAAAAAAAATGGATATGTAAATATATGAAAAATGTTATGTACTCAATGTGAAGAGGCTCACTGGAATCTAATGCACCTTGCAGATTATTGTTAATGATGTCATGGAACAGAAGAGAAAGAAAACGTTGTAATTATAGAGCAAATCACAGACGAAGAAAGCCTTAGACACACTGTCCACCGAGTGCAGCAATGTGGAGGTTCCCTGCTGTTTTGGGGTGGCATTATGTGAGGCCGACGTACGCCGCTGGTTGTCATGGAAGGCACCGTAACTGCTGTACGATACGTGAATGCCGTCCTCCGACCTACAGTGCAACAACATCGGCAGCATACTGGCGAGGCATTCGTCTTCATGGACGACTATTCGCGCCTCCGTCGTTCACATCATGTGAATGGCTTCCTTCAGCATAACGACATCGCTCGACTGCGCGGCCAGCATGTTCTCCAGACCTGAACCCTATCGAACATGACTGTGATAGATTTAAAAGAGCTGTTTATGGACGATGTGACCCACCAACTACTCTAAGGGATCTACGCTGAATCGCCGTTGAGGGGTGGGACAATCTGGACCAACAGTGCCTTGATGAACTTGTAAATAGTATGCCACGATGAGATAGTATGCCACGACGAATACAGGCATGCATCAACGTAAGAGGAAGTGCTACTAGGTTTCGCAGGTACCGGTGTGTACAGCAATCTGGATCACCACCTGTGAAGGTCTCGCTGTATGGTGGTATAACATGCAATATGCGGTTTTCATGAGCAATAAAAAGGGGAAAATGATGTTTATGTTGATCTCTATTCCGATTTTCTGTACAGCTTCCGGAACCCTCGGAACTGAGGTGATCCAAAACTGATTTTTATGCGTGTATTTGTGAGCCATAAATGGTAAGTTTAACATACATCTTCTACTTTGGTCCCAAAAAACTAAAGGATCACTGCTTTTGGGTGGAGGAAGACAATGGGTACATTATTGTCTCAGCAGTGATGTAACAAATCTTATATCTATTGTTGTTGATCGTTTCAAACTGTAGGCGTTGTTACTGAAATATCACTCATCGCTTAATAACTCAACATTTCAAAGCAATGGAAATGTTACGAATAAACGCTACACGTTTTTCAAAAAAGTGTTATACAAGAACCAAAAATTGTAGCACCACTGCTATAATAAATTCATATATCGTTATTTGAACCTGGTTATTAGTGAAAAATGAAAAAAATAGCCTGTTATAACCGAGACCAAACAAATAATACCAGTTATTCAGAACTAAATACCGGCATCAGTGTAAATAGGTCTGTTTTTCCCACTTCGATGTGTTTTGCAGCATTCAGTATAAGTTTATTGGTGTGCCCTAATAGTATGTAACTGTATCTCGCAGTAGGTAGTTGAGGAAGGGTACCAGGTGACTGAAAAAGAGTGCTGGTCATTTCCACACAGTTACAGACCTTATCGCTAATGTTGTTATGTTGTACAAGTATGGAACAAGCTCAATCCTCTCACATTATGACTTATTTGGACGACGAAAATCTCCGTTACGAACTTCGCAAACAGAGACCTTGCGAAATTAGGATCACTCTTTTCATCGATATTATGTGCCGCTTTGAGGAGCACGGAAAAAATGACTGCCGAACTCTCTCCACACGGGAGCGAATAGAAACGAACGAGCATTCGCAGACAATTCGCCAGTGTTCAGTATTATTCGCCTGCATCTGTGCGCGAGCTTTTTACGCTAGTGGGAATGGAAGACAAAGTGGGATAACAAACGCAGTCGTTGAACGCTGCGTTATTGTTTTTTGGCGCTAACAATCGGCACACAGGCTACAACATTTTATAGCTGCATTCACGATGTAAAACTGTGATATGCAGACAGTATTATTTAGCGTAGCGAGCCCACTGTTTTTGAAGAAGTAAGCTGACTGGCGTCGGAAAGGAAGAATTTCCTTGTCCGGTTAGCACGTAATCGTGAAACGTGTGGAGATAGAGCAACTCAGCACTAATTACGGACGACCAGCGTAACCTGACGAAATTATTTGCACTCTGACTGTTACTTTCAACTGGAGACACTCACAGGGAATTGCTAATAAGTCCTCGGCTTTTCCCAGTTAAAACTGGTCTAGATTAATTGTGGCGCTTTGGGAATAAATCTTGTTATTTACTTTATGTGTGATAGTAATTGGGTTGTTGTTGTTGTGGTCTTCAGTCCAGAGACTGATTTGATGCAGCTCTGCGTGATGCTCTATCTGTGCATGCTTCTTCATCTCCGAGTACCTGCTGCAACCTACATCCTTCTAAATCTGTTTAGTGTATTCATCACTTTGTCTCCCTCTACGATTTTTAGCCTCCACGCTGCCCTCCAATACTAAATTGGTGATCCCTTGCTGCCTCAGAATATGCCCTACCAAGCGATCCCTTCTTCTAGTCAGGTTGTGCCACAAATTTCTCTTCTCCCCAATTCTATTCAATACCTCCTCATTAGTTATGTGATCTACCCATCTAACCTTCAGCATCCTTCTGTAGCACCACATTTCGAAAGCTTCTATTCTCTTCTTGTCTAAACTATTAATCGTCCACGTTTCACTTCCATACATGGCTACACTCCATACAAATACATTCAGAAACGACTTCCTGACACTTAAATCTATACTCGATGTTAACAAATTTCTCTTCTTCAGAAAAGCTTTCGTTGCCATTGCGAGTCTACATTTTATATCCTCTATACTTTGACCACCATGAGTTATTTTCTCCCCAAATAGCTGAACTCATTTACTGCTTTAAGCGTCTCATTTCCTAAACTAATTCCCTCAGCATCAGCCGATTTAATTCGACTACAATCCATTATCCTCGTTTTCCTTTTGTTGGTGTTCATCTTATATCCTCCTTTCAAGACACTGCCCATTCCATTCAACTGCTCTTAAAGGTCCTTTGCTCTCTGTGATAGAATTACAATGTCATCGGCGAACCACAAAGTTTTTATTTCATCTCCATGGATTTTAATTCCTACTCCAAATATTTCTTTTGTTTCCTTTACTGCTTGCTCAATATACAGATTGAATAACATCGGGGAGAGGATACAACCCTCTCTCACTCCCTTTTCAGCCACTGCTTCCCTTTCATGTCCCTCGACTCTTATAACTGCCATCTGGTTTCTGTACAAATTGTAAAAAGCCTTTCGCTCCCTGTATTTGACTCCTGCCACCTTCAGAATCTAAAAGAGAGTATTCCAGTCAACATTGTCAAAAGCTTTCTCTAAGTCTACAAACGCTAGAAACGTAGGTTTGGCTTTCCTTAATCTGTCTTCTAAGATATGTCGTAGGCTCAGTATTGCCTCATGCGTTCCAACGTTTCTACGGAATCCAAACTGATGTTCTCCGAGGTCGGTTTCCACTAGTTTTTCAATTCGTCTGTAAAGATTTCGTGTTATTATTTTGCAGCCGTGGCTTATCAAACTGATAGTTCGTTAATTTTCACATCTGTCAACACCTGCTTTCTTTGGGATTGGAATGATTATATTCTTCTTGAAGTCTGCGTAGCTCTAACATTTCGTTTTATTTTTCTGTGCAAGACTGAAGTGAGCACTTTTTTTTTAAATAACGGGAACACTGCCAAACAAATTTATGTCTGGCGCATTGGTTGATATTGGTTGGTAGCTGCCTGTCCTACTCCACTATCAAGAATAGGGTTGCTCTGTTAAAACAGAGCGTTTCAGCACTGGGCATGAACAGCGTTCTCGAATGCGAAGTGAAGGCACAGTTTCGGAAACAGTGGGTGTTGTTCGTTCCACGATGCTGGATAATCGGAAAATAACTACTAAAAAGGTCAGAGGAAACCCTGGACATACAGGGTGAAAAGTATTTAAACTGACAAACTCTGAGTGGTTGTAGGGGACATCAAAACAATTATTTTTCCCGAATGTCATTTTTTCCTATGAGGAGTATTTAAACCGGTAGAGGAAGAGTTTTCTCGCGGCAAATTAATTAAACCAACAAACACTTTTCCATTTTTTTATGACCAAGACACAACACATTAACACAACCCAATTTCAATTACAGTACATTTTCAAAAATTCCTCCACTGGCTCTGAGCACTATGCGACTTAACTTCTGAGGTCATCAGTCGCCTAGAACTTAGAACTAATTAAACCTAACTAACCTAAGGACATCACACACATCCATTCTCGAGGCAGGATTCGAACCTGCGACCGTAGCGGTCGCTCGGCTCCAGACTGTAGCGCCTAGAACCGCACGGCTACCCCGGCCGGCATTCCTCCATTGACCGGTAAACAAAGGTTACACCGTCGGATCATGTCCTGCTTGAAACGGGCAAAAACTCCAGGAGTATCCTGAATTGTTCCTGCTGCTGCTACTACTATCCGGGCAACCAGATCCTCTTCTGATGCAACAGGACTTGCGTAAACAAGGTTGCGCATCTCTCCCCACACAAAGAAGTCCAGAGGGGACATATGTGGGGATCGAGCAGGCCATGGTACAGGACCACCTCTGCCAATCCACGTCCCTGGGAACCGTCGGTCCAGGAATCGACGCACACGACGACTGAAAAGTGCTGATGCCCCGTCATGTTGGAACCACATGCGTTGTCTTGTAGGGAGCGGGACGTCTTCCAGCAATTCTGGCAATGCTCTGGCGAGAAAATTGTAATATTGATTGCCATTTAATGGCCCAGGTAGCAGATACGTCCCAATTAAACAGTCCCCAACAACACCGACCCACACATTAACCAAGAACCGCACTTGATGAGCGCTAGTAACTGTGGCATGTGGGTTATCCTCACTCCAAACATGCGAATTGTGCATGTTGAAGACTCCATCACGCCCGAACGTTGCTTCATCGATAAACAACACAAAGGATGGAAATGTAGGATGCATTTCACACAGTTCCAGGTACTACTGCGAAAACTGTGGTCTGGGTGGATAATCAACTGGTTCCAGGTTGAAATGGACGTAACAATTGCTCTCGAAGGACTGTTCTTACATTCATCTGATTCGTCCCCATGTTACCTGCAATTGCACGAGTGCTGATTGAAGGATCCCGTTCCACATGCTGCAAGACAGCTTCCTCAAATTGCAGCGTTCTTACCGTGAGCGGCGTCCCAGTCCAGGCAATCTGCTAAATGACGCGGTCTCATGCAGACGTTGGTACACAGCATCAAAGGTGCGGATACGGCGATTAGGATATCGTTGTTGATAAACACGCTGTGCAGCTCGTCCGTTGTGGTGCACTACGTAGTACGCACCAACCATATCAGTGTACTCACTCCAGGTGTATCGCTCCATTAGTAAACAGAGACAATGCACTACTACACTGGTGGACAGCAGTTGCCTACAACTGAAGACCGTAACACGGCCTCTAACAACTGAAGAGCGTAATACGACCTCCAACAGTTTAAATAACCCTCATAGGAAAAAATGACGTTAGGGAAAAATATTTTTTTTTATGTCCTCTACAACTTTTCACCCTGTATTCTGAGAATACGTGCGTGATACTATTGATGACAATTTGGACATGAGAAAGCTCTCAGCGAAATAGTTTCCTAAATGCCTCAGTGCAGACGAAAAGCGTGAACGAATGGTTTGCTTCACAGTCACTTAGGTGCAATTTCCACGGGATCGTGTTAGAGTTCTGAATATTTCGTCACCGTGGATGAAACATGGGTATACATTTACGATCTAGAGACAAAGGAACAGCCAAGCGAATGGATACACAGTAGTTATTCAGCTTCAAAGAAGCGTAAAACAACGAAGATCAGAAGACAAGTGGCTCGCATCCGTGTTTTCAGATAAGTTGGAGTCATGGCCTGACGAAACTGCTTTGGCCGAGCCATAACAGTGGGTCCTTTAATTGCTCTGGCAGAATACTCATCAAACGACAACACATGAAATATTAGTTCACTTTATTTGATAAATGAATAAAAGATTTACTTGAGAGATTAGCCGGCTCCTGAAAAGACATAACATTTCATCGGCGTTCAAGCCCCCAGCAAAAATCCGACAGCTCATGAGGCCTGTGAAGTACGATCTAGGGCTTAGAACGCCTGGAGTGTACGAGATACCATGTCAGTGTGGCTGTTGCTACGTCGACCAAGCAGTCCGCACTGTGGAGCCACGCCGGACGGAACGCGAGAGGTGCTTACGCCTATGCTATCCAGAAAAATCGGCCGTGGCAGAACACGCCTGTCGTTATGAGGACGAAGTCATTTTGGGATAGCGTCATAAAAGAAGCTGTTGTTGTTGTTGTTGTGGTCTTCAGTCCTGAGACTGGTTTAATGCAGCTCTCCATGCTACTACACTCCTGGAAATGGAAAAAAGAACACATTGACACCGGTGTGTCAGACCCACCATACTTGCTCCGGACACTGCGAGAGGGCTGTACAAGCAATGATCACACGCACGGCACAGCGGACACACCAGGAACCGCGGTGTTGGCCGTCGAATGGCGCTAGCTGCGCAGCATTTGTGCACCGCCGCCGTCAGTGTCAGCCAGTTTGCCGTGGCATACGGAGCTCCATCGCAGTCTTTAACACTGGTAGCATGCCGCGACAGCGTGGACGTGAAGCGTATGTGCAGTTGACGGACTTTGAGCGAGGGCGTATAGTGGGCATGCGGGAGGCCGGGTGGACGTACCGCCGAATTGCTCAACACGTGGGGCGTGAGGTCTCCACAGTACATCGATGTTGTCGCCAGTGGTCGGCGGAAGGTGCACGTGCCCGTCGACCTGGGACCGGACCGCAGCGACGCACGGATGCACGCCAAGACCGTAGGATCCTACGCAGTGCCGTAGGGGACCGCACCGCCACTTCCCAGCAAATTAGGGACACTGTTGCTCCTGGGGTATCGGCGAGGACCATTCGCAACCGTCTCCATGAAGCTGGGCTACGGTCCCGCACACCGTTAGGCCGTCTGCCGCTCACGCCCCAACATCGTGCAGCCCGCCTCCAGTGGTGTCGCGACAGGCGTGAATGGAGGGACGAATGGAGACGTGTCGTCTTCAGCGATGAGAGTCGCTTCTGCCTTGGTGCCAATGATGGTCGTATGCGTGTTTGGCGCCGTGCAGGTGAGCGCCACAATCAGGACTGCATACGACCGAGGCACACAGGGCCAACACCCGGCATCATGGTGTGGGGAGCGATCTCCTACACTGGCCGTACACCACTGGCGATCGTCGAGGGTACACTGAATAGTGCACGGTACATCCAAACCGTCATCGAACCCATCGTTCTACCATTCCTAGACCGGCAAGGGAACTTGCTGTTCCAACAGGACAATGCACGTCCGCATGTATCCCGTGCCACCCAACGTGCTCTAGAAGGTGTAAGTCAACTACCCTGGCCAGCAAGATCTCCGGATCTGTCCCCCATTGAGCATGTTTGGGACTGGATGAAGCGTCGTCTCACGCGGTCTGCACGTCCAGCACGAACGCTGGTCCAACTGAGGCGCCAGGTGGAAATGGCATGGCAAGCCGTTCCACAGGACTACATCCAGCATCTCTACGATCGTCTCCATGGGAGAATAGCAGCCTGCATTGCTGCGAAAGGTGGATATACACTGTACTAGTGCCGACATTGTGCATGCTCTGTTGCCTGTGTCTATGTGCCTGTGGTTCTATCAGTGTGATCATGTGATGTATCTGACCCCAGGAATGTGTCAATAAAGTTTCCCCTTCCTGGGATAATGAATTCACGGTGTTCTTATTTCAATTTCCAGGAGTGTATATCCTGTGCAAGCTTCTTCATCTCCCAGTACTTACTGCAACCTACATCCTTCTGAATCTGCTTAGTGTATTCATCTCTTGGTCTCTCTCTACGATTTTTACCCTCCATGCTGCCCTCCAATGCTAAATTTGTGATCCCTTGATGCCTCAGAACATGTCCTACCAACCGGCCCCTTCTTTTTGTCAAGTTGTGCCACAAACTCCTCTTCTCCCCAATTCTATTCAATACCTCCTCATTAGTCATGTGATCTACCCATCTAATCTTCAGCATTCTTCTGTAGCACCACATTTCGAAAGCTTCTGTTCTCTTCTTGTCCAAACTATTTATCGTCCATGTTTCACTTCCATACATGGCTACGCTCCATACAAATACTTTCAGAAACGACTCTCTGACACTTAAATCTATACTCGATGTTAAGAAATTCCTCTTCTTCAGAAACGCTTTCCTTGCCTTTGCCAGTCTACATTTTATATCCTCTCTACTTCGACCAACATCAGTTATTTTACTCCCTAAATAGCAAAACTCCTTTACTACTTTAAGTGTCTCATTTCCTAATGTAATTCCCTCAGCATCACCCGATTTAATTTGACTACATTCCATTATCCTCGTTTTGCTTTTGTTGAAGTTCATCTTATATCCTCCTTTCAAGACACTGTCCATTCCGTTCAACTGCTCTTCCAAGTCCTTTGCTGTCTCTGACAGAATTAGAATGTCGTCGGGGATCCTCAAAGTTTTTATTTCTTCTCCATGAATTTTAATACCTACTCCGAATTTTTCTTTTGTTTCCTTTACTGCTTGCTCAATATACAGATTGAATAACATCGGGGAGAGGCTACAACCCTGTCTCACTCTCTTCCCAACCACTGCTTCCCTTTCATGCCCCTCCACTCTTATAACTGCCATCTGGTTTCTGTACAAATTGTAAATAGCTTTTCGCTCCTTATGTTTTACCCCTGCCACCTTCAGAATTTGAAAGAGAGTATTCCAGCTAAGAAGCTAGTGAAATAAAAACCTCTGAAAACACCATCAACAAGGACGGCAGTTTGCAGGTCAGCACAGCCTGGGACACGGCCATCGCGATGTTAAAACGGGCGCGATGGACGTGGGATGAAATCATTGCCATATATGGCGAGGTAGAGAGCACCAGTGACGTCACAGCCAGCAGTGCGGCTATACTCGTATAAGGACGCAGCCACGGTGACACAGCAGTCAGTCTTACCACTTTGACCGTGGAGAGCTCGGTCGAAAGCTCGTGGGATTTTAACCACCTGACGCGGCTGGAAGCCCGAGGATATTTTATCAGTTCATATCGCCGCGAAACCCTGCATTCATACAGATTTACTTGACTCTGACACAGCTCTTCGCCACAGGAATGCCTCATAATTTACCACTGTCACTGACTATGAAAGCACCACCTGATGCACGGCTTAACAAACTGCTCTCTTGCAGTACAAAATCCAGCCTTTACGAAAGTACATTTCATCAGGCACTTTAACTGTCACTGTCCTACACGATCATCGTTGGTTGGTTGGTTGGTTGGTTTGAGGGAGGGGACCAGACAGTGAGGTCATCGGTCCCATTGGATTAGGGAAGGACAGGGAAGGAAATCGGTCGTGCCCTTTCAAAGGAACCATCCCGGCATTCGCCTGAAGCCATTTAGGGAAATCAAGGAAAACTTTAATCATGATGGCTGGACACGGGTCTGGACAGTCATCCTCCAAAGTGCGAGTCCGAAGTGCCAACCACTGCGCCACCTCGCTCGGTATACACCATCATGTTGACTGCTGTAGCTCAGTTTCCAACGTGGCTGAACCCCTTGATTCTGAGAATCTTGAAACGAATGATGCGAAAGGCTGAGAGAGTCGCAGAATCTTTCAATCTTTGTCCGATGTTTACATTTATAGCAACAATCAACCGAGAATCAGTTATATCAGAAACATATAATTGTGAGCGGTTTTAACAGTTGGGTTGAATTGGAGACGAAAATAACCGATCTAATCAAAAACTGGTTGTTTCAGCGCTACTCGCTATCCCTACTTCAGATAGCTGTGTGTGGGTTATAACAGGTCAGTAATCTATAGCAACTATGCGAGGATAGCTGTAGTATATTCTTAGGCTCATTACTTCATACCGCTTCTTCAAATTTTCTGGTTTGTTGTTCGCGAAACGGTTCAGTCTACCTTCATCATCTACACTTACATCTACGTGGATACTCTGCAAATCACATTTAAGTGCCTGGCAGGGGGTTCATCGTTACCATTACAATTCTCTATTATTCCAATCTCGGAAAGAATGAACACCTATATCATTCCGTACGAGCTCTGATTTCCCTTATTTTATCGTGGTGATCGTTCCTCGCTATGTAAGTCGGTGTCAACAAAATATTTTCGCATTCGATGGAGAAAGTTGATGATTGGAATTTCGTGAGAAGATTCCGTCGCAACGAAAAACGCCTTTCTTTTAATGATTTCCAGCCCAAATCCTGTATCATTTCTGTGACACTCTCTCCCATATTTCGCGATAATACAAAACGTGCTGCCATTATTTGAACTTTTTCCATGTACTCCGTCAGTCCTATCTGATAAAACTCCCACAACGCGTAGCAGTATTCTAAAAGAGGACGGACAAGCGTAGTGTAGGCGGTCTCCTTAGTAGATCTGTTACATTTTCTAAGTGTCCTGCGAATAAAACGCAGTCTTTGGTTAGCCTTCCCAACAACATTTTCTATGTGTTCTTTCCAATTTAAGTTGTTCGTAATTGTAATACCGAGGTATTTAGTTGAATTTACGACTCTTAGATTAGACTGATTTATCGTGTAACAGAAGTTTAACGAGTTCCTTTTAGCACTCATGTGTATGACCTCACACCTTTCTTTATTTAGGGTCAACTGCCAGTTTTCGCACTATTCAGATATTTTTTCTAAATCGTTTTGGAGTTTGTTTTGATCTTCTGATGACTTTATTGGTCGATAAACGACAGCGCCATCTGCATACAACCGAAGACGGCTGCTCAGATTGTCTCCCAATTCTATATTGTGTTACAGCGTACAAATGGTCTCTTATGCCATAAGCTGTTCTGTGGTTTGCTCCTGTTGTTAATGGCCCTTTTTTGTAATTTTTACAATATGGCGTTTCATTGTCAAATTTGACAGATCAACAATTGTGGCAATCATCCAAAAATGGTATGCGATTGCATTTGGCTCTGGTGTATTGGTGTTACCATATCGGGTTGTATGTATGGCTTTGTAATAGACATGTCTGTAGATAGTTGTTTGTATCTATCCCTTATCTTTGATATCTGAAACGTCATCAGGGCGTTGTAGTGTGTGTGTGTGTGTGTGTGTGTGTAGATTTCTGTCTCTTCAATTATGTTTATTCTTAAGCCTTTAGGTAATATTATTTTCGTTGGCAACTCCATTCGTTCCACGTTGTGGGTATCATTCTTTAAGTGGTTGCAGAACGTAGATGCACTATTTTCACTAATTCTCATGTGCTCTCGATATCTGATACTGATATTGCACCCTATTTGTCCTGTGTAAAATTTATTGCTGTCCTGATATTCGATTTTGTATATGCCTGAGTTTGTGTATTCGTAATTTTTTTCCCCTGAATGAAGTATATGGCGGATATTGTTGTTGCTTCTACACACGGATTGGTTACTTGTGTTCTGCATTAGTGCGTTTAATCTGTTTGATATTGTGCATTAATATGTTATAGGTATGTATGTTGGTTTAGTACTTTTTGGGGACTTCTGGGGACAATTTTATGTCCTTTATTTGGTATCTCTCCTGCGGGCCGATTGTATCGTAAATCATTTTATTGTAGTCGTAAAACGGTACTTTCCAGCGTTATACGAATTGCATATTTTTACGTTTCTGAAAATCTGAAGCAAGTTGTCAACCTTTAAGTCACTTTCTGGATTTATCAAGATCTAAGTGAATATTAGTGCCGCTTTTTGTGATAGTCATCTGTTATAGATAAGTCCAACAAACGCAAAAAGTCTGACGTCAGTACTGATGTTAACTTCCTGGTTATTAATACACAATACGAGCAGCAAGAACCCCAAAACACTTCCCTGAGGCACTCCTGCGGGTACGTCTACTTAGTAGCCAGCAGTAAATAAAGCAGCAGCCGTAGTTTAGTAGCCGATTTACTCCAGAAGCGAGCAGTTCCAGCATTCCATTATCACATCAGGCCCAATGTGAAAACAGTGTCTGAGCTTATACTGCCAGAGAAAATACCATGCAAAAGCGAACCGCTCTCCGCAGGGACTTATGTAACACGGTTATGCATTCGAAAACAATGTGAGAGCACCTCTACTTTCTGCCGATGACCCTCCACCCGAGATAAAATTTTGCGTTCCTTTGTTCTCCAAGTCCTCCAGCCTGACGAAAGTTCAGTGTGATAGCGCCGTAGCACCATACCATTATGAACCCCACACGACCACCGATTGTTCACAGAACCAGTATAAAACAGCTTCAAACGTCCGATTACTTTACAAGTGAGTTAATGTATCTGGGTAATTTACATTCACAAATTTAAACGTTTATGACGTCATATGCCTTGAATGATGTGCCCTACAATGACATAATTTAGCAGGTCCATTCTGTGGCAAGTGTGTACACTACTGGCCATTAAAATTGATACACCACGAAGGTGACGTCTTACAGACGCGAAATTTAACCGACAGGAAGAAGATGCTGTGATATGCGAATGATTAGCTTTTCAGAGCATTCACACAAGGTTGGCGCCGGAGGCGACACCTACAACGTGCTGACATGAGGAAAGTTTCCAACCGATTTCTCATACAAAAACAGCAGTTGACTAGCGTTGCCTGGTGAAACGTTGTTGTGATGCCTCGTGTAAGGAGGAGAAATGCGTACCATCACGCTTCCGACTTTGATGAAGGTCGGGGGATTGTAGCCTATCGCGATTGCGGTTTATCATATCGCCACATTGCTGCTCGCGTTGGTCGATATCCAATGACTGTTAGCAGAATAGCGCAATCGGTGGGTTCAGTAGGGTAATACGGAACGCCGTGCTGGATTCCAACGGCCTCGTATCACTAACAGTCGTGATGACAGGCATCTTATCCGCATGGCTGTAACGGATCGTGCAGCCGCGTCTCAAACCCTGAGTCAACAGATGGGGACGTTTACAAGATAAAATCATCTGCATGAACAGTTCGACGACGTTTGCAGCAGCATGGACTGTCAGCTCGGAGACCATGGCTGCGGTTACCCTTGACGCTGCATCACAGACTGAAGCGCCTGCGATGGTGTACTCGAAGACGAACCTGGATGCACGAATGGCAAAACGGCATTTTTTCGGATGAATCCAAGTTCTGTTTACAGCATCATGATGGTTGCATCCGTGTTTGGCGACATCTCGGTGAACGCACATTGGAAGCGTGTATTCGTCATCGCCATACTGGCGTATCACCCGGCGTGATGGTATGGGGTACCATTGGATACACGTCTCTGTCACCTTTTGTTCGCACTGACGGCACTTTGAGCAGTGGACGTTACGTTTGAGATGCGTTACGACCCGTGGCTCTACCCTTCATTCGATCCCTGCGAAACCCTACATTTCAGCAGGATGACGCACGACCGCATGTTGAATGTCCTGTACGGGTCTTTCTGGATACAGAAAATGTTCGACTGCTGCCCTGGCCAGCGCATTCTCCGTAACTCTCACCAATTGAAGACGTGTGGTCAATGGTGGCCGAGCAACTGGCTCGTCACAATACGCCAGTCACTACTCTTGATGAACTGTGGTATCGTGTTGAAGCTGCATGAGCAGTTGTACCTGTTCACGGCATCCATGCTCTGTTTCACTCAATGCCCAGGCGTATCAAGGCCTTTATTACGGCCAGAGGTGATTGTTCTGGGTACTGATTTCTCAGGATCTGTGGACCCAAATTGCGTGGCAGTGTTACCATATGTCAGTTCTAGTATAATATATCTGTCCAATGAATACCCGTTTATGATCTGCATTTGTTCTTGGTGTAGGAATTTTAATGGCCAGTTGTGTATACTGTCTGTAAAATGTGTTGGGAATAGACGAAGAAGTAAGGAAGTAATAATTTAAAATGTCGCGGCTGATGCTTAAATGTTATTGCGTGAACAGCAGGAATGTGATAAATTTTTTTCCGTTCATTACTTTGTATTTGTGTAGAAGGGGGGGGGCGGGGGGGGGGGGGGGGTTGTGTCACTGATAAGAAGTCTCGTAAAAAATTGAAACTATTTGTAAAATTTACAGGAAGTCTCTATGTGCTCCCATACTCAAATACTGGACGAATATATTCAGGGTGATTTCTGCGCCGCGATTTAAGACATATAAACAGTTTGTAACTTTAGCACTTACTAGGTTAGTGCCCACTGATTTGCTCGTGCAGACTGTATAGCTAGCAGAATTTTTGTTTTTATTTTTATTTAATCGAATTTTTATGTTGTTTACAAATTGCAACAGTTTCTAAGCTTTCCACGCTAATTAAGGCCATTTTCGTTCTTGTGGAGATATTTCCAAAGCAAATTTCATCCCCTAAGAAATATTTCTTTACATATAAGTGAGAGGTGAAATACCAGTTTTCATAAATTTAGCTTTAATTTTTTTTTAATGTAATGAAATGTCCAAAAGAACAGACACCATATCCATATAAGTATATAGTTCTGGCAATACCGGCCATGACCTTCTTCTTCTGTGCGGATGCACACATATCCCCCGAACTCTTACGGGAGTTGGTAAGAATGTCTTCCACGAGTAATGAGTGTGTTGGGGTGGGACACTACGAATGTAGTGTGTGGACATACAAGGTGGGAAATTGGGTCTCGCGGGAGGCGTGCGCGAGATAGTCCTTGCAGTCGAAATATCCTCTGTGCCCTCGGTGGCTCAGATGTATAGAGCGTCTGCCATGTGAGCAGAAGATCACGTGTTCGAGTCCCGGTCGAGGCATACATTTTCACCTGTCCCCGTTGGTATATATCAGCGGCCATCAACAGCTGAAGGTATTAGTATAATTCTAATTTCGTTCTAGGCACCTGAAGGTCAGCAATGATCTCTGTCCACATCCGTATAAATATATTCACGGTAATTCTCTGTTGCTCAACTCACGAACAGCGCGCGGAAGATACGAACACCTACATCTTTCCGTGCGAGCTCTGATTTCGCTCATTTTATTATGGTGATCGTTTCTACCTTTGTAGGTCGGCGTCAACAAAATATTGTCACGTTCGGAGGATAAAGTTCGTGATTGAAATTTCGTGAGAAGATCCATCCGCAACGAAAAACGCCTTTCTTTTAATGTTGTCCACCCAAAATCCTGTATCGTGTCCTTGACTGTGTCCCCTGTTTGGCGATAATACATAACGTGCTTATTTTCTTTCAATTTTCTCGATGGATTCCGTTAATCCTATCTGGTAAGGATCCCAGACTCCTTAATCCTATGTGGTAGGACTTCAGACCACGCAGAAGTACTGAAAAAAAGGACGGACAAGCGTAGTGTAGGCAGTCTCTCTAGTACATCTGTTACATTTTCTAAGTGTTTTGCTAGTAAAACGCAGTCTTTGGTTTGCCTTCCTTACAACATTTTCTATGTGTTCTCTCCAATTTAAGTTGTTCATAATTGTAATTCCTAGGTATTCAATTTAATACCTTTAGATCTGACTGATTTAGATGTCACCGAAATTTAACGGATTACTTTTAGCACTGATTTGGATGAGCTGGTACTATTCATTATCTAGGGCAACTGCCTATTTTCGCACCCTACAGATACATTTTCTAAATCGTTTTGCTATTTATTTTGATTTCCTGAGTACTTTATGGTATGTCTGCGTAAGCAGAAGAGACTAACGATCAAAGTCCGAAAATAATTTATTGGACTGTTCAATTAACCAAAACAAATTCTCCAAGTATAAAACCAACACAAAACAGTGATCCGACTTCGAATCACAACTACATACAAGAATAATATAGAAAACAACTGAAACAATTTCCTACTAGGCTCCACCTGAGACTTCTCCGATATACCAAGCCTAATCCAGAGATCAGCGAGAATATCCAAGCCGGGCTGCCGGGGCCGCAGCTATCCACGTCTGCTGGCGGTTGATGAACTACCGATGTGCTTTTTTGTTTTTTCTTTATTGAATTTCAATTTCCCCCCCCCCCCCCCCCCCCCCCGAAGGAGGCGGGCTGGCAGCAGCTTAGTATGCCGCTCTTCAGCCTACAGACTTTGTTAGAAAGATGAAGAGAATAAATAATAAAAACAGGCGATAAAATCGGAGACATAAAGAGTAACATGGCGAAAAGAAATCGTGGAACTTAAAACAAAGAACAGAGGGATGATGACGCTAAGAAAATACATACAAAGCAGACAGATAAAACAATAGACAGACAATTAAAAAGCATGGCGACATTCTGGTTTCTGTTCGCAAAAGACATAAAATTCACACCCAGCGACAGCATGGTTTCTGTTCGCAACACGAGAAAGACGAACAACACTGAACAGTCACTGGAACACTGCACTAAAAAGTTGGCAAATGTGACATACCACAGCCAAGAGCAGGTGGGGGGAAACTGGACAGATGATGGGAAAATAAAAAAAGGGGGGAGCCGGGAAAGGAGCTGATGGAGGATGAGGACCCATAAGAGGGGTGGGGGGCGCTGGGCAGACGCGACAGGGAGTGGGGTAGGCAGAGGAGGGGAATAGAAAAGGACTCGGGGAAGGGGGGGGGGGAGAAGGGAGGTAGGGAGAGGTTTAGTGGGGAGAAAACAGGACGGAAGGGGGGAAGAGGGAGCCCAGGGAAAGGACGGAGGAAAGGAGGGGGGTGAGGATCAGAGTTGATAGGAGGGATAAATGGAGGGAGAGAGGGCATCATCCGGGAGGGGGAGTTGATGGAAGCCACCTTGGGAAAGGAGATGAAGGGTGTAGAGATGGTGGGTAGGGGGGGGGACACAACAGTGAAGACGTGGCAGGGGGCGGGGATGGGAGAGGAGAGGAGCAACCAGGGGGTGAGGGGGTTCAAGACGGCAGGAGGTGTAGAGGATGCGGATATGTTTCAGGAATAGGAGCAGATGGGGGAAAGGAATGAGTGGGGGACGGGAGGCGTATATGGAAGGCGAGGCGGAGTGCATGACGCTCAAGGATCTGGAGGGACTTATAGAATTTGGGGGGGGGGGGGGGCAGCCGATGTGCGGCCGAGCGCCGGCCTTTATGGTGCTTCGGCAGATGAGTACCTCGGAACTATTTTCCATCACGTAGTTGACGTGTGAAAATAGTTTCAGGATCTGCAGCGACCTCTTCCTTATGTTTATGTGGGCCAGTAGTGGCCCCTGGTGGCCGCTGGTGTCTTTGCTGAGGTGTTGTTGTTGTGGTTGCTGTTGTGGCCGTTCATCAATATTGCCTGTCGATTGTGTAGTGCTTCGGTGTGCCTGCGAGGCGGGCAACCCGCGGCTGCAGGCTGTCAGTTTGGTTGCTGATACTCTAGGCGCCATGATGTCTGTTGGAGAAGCCCACAGCACTTTACTAGTCGATAAAAAAAACAGCATCATCTGCAAACAGCCTAAGATGGCTGCTCAGATTCACTCCAAAATCGTTTATATAGATGAGGAACTGCAAAGGGCCTATAACACTACCTTGAGGAACGCCAGAAATCACTTCTGTTTTACTCGATGACTCTCTGTCAGTTACTAGAAACTGTGGCCTCTCTGACAGTAAATCACGAATCCAGTCACGTAACTGAGACGATATTCCATAAGCACGCAATTTCACTAGAGGCTGCTTTCTGGAACAGCGTCAAAAACCTATTGGAAATGTAGAAATACGGAATCTGTTCGAAATCCCTTGTCAATAGCACTCAACACTTCGTGTGTGAGAAGAGCTACCTCTGTTGGTATTTCCTAAATCCGTGTTAGCTATGGTGTTTCCCTGGCTTCCTTATCAATACGACCTCGGCTGCCTCCCAAAAGGCAGGGAGGTGTTGTTTTTGTAGGATGACATTCGTGATATGTGTGAGATGTGTGGAATAAAAAGCCATGCATCATAGGGCTGTTAAGGAGGACCTCGTCTTCTCTACGTGGCTGGAAGTAAGTACGCCACGGCGGCGTTGTTGACTTTGCTAGATGGAGCTTGTTGTCTGTCAGTTACAGCCACTTGCATTTCCATCTACGCGTGACCCTGTACTTCAACAGTGAGGTGATAGCACGCAGGGGGATGGCGTTCCGAAATAACTGAGGATTGTCACCTGTCTCCTTGGTTGCTACTGCTACCACTTCGTCTTTTAAAACTGAATACACTGAAGAGCCAAAGAAACTGGTATGCCTGCCTAATATCGTGTAGGACCCCCACGAGCACGCAGAAGTGCTGCAACACGACCCGGCATGGCCTCGACTAATGTCAGAAGTAGTGCTGGAGGGAACTGACGCCATGAATCCTGCAGGGCTGTTCATAAATCCGTAAGAGTACGACGGGGTGCAGATCTCTTCTGAACAGCACGTTGCAAGGCATCCCAGATACGCTCATCAATGTTCGTGTCAGTAAGTTTGGTGGCCGGCGGACGTGTTTACACTGAGATGAGTCTTCCTGGAGCCACTATGAACAATTCCGGGTGTGCGGGGTGCCGCATTGTCCTGCTGGAATTGTCCAAGTAAGTCGGAATGCACACTGGACATCAATGGGTGCAGGTGATCAGACGGGATGCTTACGTACGTGTCACCTGTCAGGGTCGTATTTAGACGTATCAGGGGTCCCATATCACTCCAACTGCACACGCCCCACGCCATTACACGGCCTGCACCAGCTTGAACAGTCCCATGCTAACATGCAAGGCACGTGGATTCATATGGTTGTCTCCATACCTGTACACGTCCACCCACGCGATACAATTTGAAACGAGACTCGTCCCACCAGGCAACATCTCTTCTGTCATAAACAGTCCAATGTCGGTTTTGACAGGCCCAGGGGGGGCCTAAAGCTTTGTGTCGTGCTGTCATCGAGGGTACAGATGTTCGGCTCTTAAAGCCCATATCGACGATGTTCCGTTGAATGGCTCACACGCAGACACTTGCTCACTTGTTGATGGCTTAGCACTGAAATCTGCAGCAATTTGTGGAAGGGTTGCTGTTCCTGGGATGTGCTGGCCCCGGCTTATGCATTGGTTTAAACCTTGACTGTTATTCTGCGTTTGGTTTCCCGCGGTTATGTCCTGGTTCTTCCTCTTTCTACGTGTGCCAGCAGTGGTGTGTATCGATATTCGCACCTTGTACTATCTTTGGTCTGGTGCTTATAGTTTCCCGTTAGCCGGTGTGTAGCAGTCGGTCGGTTGGTGTGGATCAGCCAGAAAATCTCCACAACTTGTGCTATCTTTGGTCTGGTGCTTATAGTTTCCCGCTAGCCGGTGTGCGGCAGTCGGTCCGTTGGTGTGGATCACCCAGGAAACCTCCACGCGGCGCAGTGGACCGGGCCCGCTGGCGGTCTCTACCATCACCGACTCAAAGGAAGGCCTCGGCGCTTGTTGGTGACGTCACGTCAGCTAGGCACGGCGAACGCCAGGTCTGTTGCAGGCAGAAACGCCTGGGCGTGCTTATCACTATAAATCTCTTATTTTTGGACAAAATGGTTGGTATTGTTTTGGATTTGTTCAAAAGGTTCAAATGGCTCTGAGCACTATGGGACTTAACATCTATGGTCATGAGTCCCCTAGAACTTAGAACTACTTAAACCTAACTAACCTAAGGACATCACACACATCCATGCCCGAGGCAGGATTGGAACCTGCGACCGTAGCAGTCGCGCGGCTCCGGACTGAGCGCCTAGAACCGCTAGACCACCGCGGCCGGCTTTGGATTTGTGCAGTTTTATTTAGATGAAATATTTTCTTACTATCGTAAAGCTACAAATGAAGATCATAGTTCTGTATTACTGAATCCTGTCGAAACAAACGTAGATCAATATGAGAAGATGCTTTGCCCCATTGCAAGCTTCGGAAATTTTACATTCAAGTAGCTATATTTACTTGATCCATTTTGTTATCACTGGAAATGTGAAGTAATACACATGTGTAAATGTCCAACGGTTGCCAGTCATTAGATTACAGTCGTTTTCAACGAAAGGAATTCTAAACAGGAAAGAAAATAGCTTCATACATCGAAAATACTGCTGAGCTTAAACTTTTTTAAACATGCACATTAGGAAAGATAAATATTCTCCTCTAGCAACTGAAAGGAGAAATTTTATAAGATAAAAAATTTTATTTCATTGAACAAGTATCTCTCTTTTGCCTCTTCTTCTGTCCCCCACCCCTTCCTCCAACGTGTACAATCGCAAGATATTTCATTAACATTGAGTGCTGCTCACCCCATAGTCAACCAAGATACCTAAATAAGAACACCAATATGTTCACAGTTTCATGTAAAAGTAACCCAGTACAAACGTAACTTCCTCAGATTTACAAATAAGGTAAAGAAGCACGAATTCTGTTGCTGCTGGACCATGAAGTTGTTTTTGTATGTCAATCCTTAAAACAGGTGGAAATTTAAGTTCAGGAGTACACTATTTGTTAAGAAGTGCAATGAACTGCCGGCCGAAGTGGCCGTGCGGTTAAAGGCGCTGCAGTCTGGAACCGCAAGACCGCTACGGTCGCAGGTTCGAATCCTGCCTCGGGCATGGATGTTTGTGATGTCCTTAGGTTAGTTAGGTTTAACTAGTTCTAAGTTCTAGGGGACTAATGACCTCAGCAGTTGAGTCCCATAGTGCTCAGAGCCATTTGAACCATTTTGCAATGAATTGCACAATTAATTGATTGCAGAAATCTCTCAGAACAATGTGTGTTGGTCAACTACCGACAATAGTTTCACATTTTCCTGTGTCAGGGAGGGAGACACCACCATTATGAGTATGCCTGCAACAGACCTGGCGTTCGCCGTGCCTAGCTGACGTGACGTCACCAACAAGCGCCGAGGCCTTCCTTTGAGTCGGTGTTGTCTCTACGCAGTGTCGGAGTGTGTGGCAGCTGTTCCGATTGCTACGAGGTTCGTGGCTCACCGACCCAGGACATCAAAGTTGAGTGGGGATTTAATTACTGAAGCCAGTCTATTCACATTGTGCCGTTGATTTTCATGGTTGGCTGTTGGGGATGTTCCCGTGAGCAACAGTGAGTGTTCGAGTTGGCGAAAGTTATTAGAAGTCCAAGTGCCCCAGCGGAATATTCTGCCTTGTGGCCGTTAGCGTTCCGGTTACCTGCCCTGGTCGCTGACGTAAAATTCAGGCAGTGTCCTTTCCTCACCGTGTTGTCGCTGTCCAACACGCGTGTGTAGTTTTGACAGCTTATGCATACTTGGTTGTGGGCGACTACATCCTTTACGTTTGGCTTTGGAGTTCCTTGTGTACTGGTCGGCTGGAAAGCAAGTCGTCTTGTCGGTGGGTCCGTTGACTGTCTCTTGGTTCGGTTGCCGGCGGATCGGATATAGCTGGGCCGACTACCTGTCTCTCCTAAGCGAACTTTAATATTTCAAGTGCAGACCGACCCCTGGAAACTTCTGAGCGCCACTGGCTGTACTGCCTTCTCTTATTGGTGTTTGATTGTGTGTTTTAATGGCTCATAGCCGATGGTTTGAATTTGGATGCTTTCAGTTAGGTTTTAAACAATGGGCCTTCAGCCGCTTTAAAATTGAAATTTCCTTACTTGTCAAGTCTTGCACTGTTCGGGCCTTCAGCCTCATTTAAAATATTTTTTTAGATAACGGTTTGGGCCTTCTGTCTTTTGAAAATTTATTGTAGTTGTGTTTTTCAGTCATAGGCCTTCAGCCGTCTTCAGATTTAAATTTCTTGCTTGTTAAATCTTAGATTGTTTGGGCCTTCAGCCTCATTTAAAAAAAGAAATATTTAAGGATAAAGTTTTGAGCCATCTGCCTTTTAAAATTTATTATAGTTGTGTTTTTATATCATGGACCCTCAGCCGTTTTAAAATTAAAATTCCTTACTTGTCAAGTCTTAGATTGTTTTTGCCTTCAGCCTCATATGAATATTATCTAAGGATAAAACCTTGCGCTTACTGCCTTTTGAAAATTTATTGTATTTGTGTTTTTAAATCATGGGCCTTCAGCCGTTTTAAAAATTAAAGAGGTTGTGCCCTTAATTCATAAGATTATGTGACATATTGAGTCGATAGTTAAGCTCGGAAATTTGAGCTGTAATGTTTGGGCAACTAAATAAAGTTATATGTGTTCGAGTGTAACTGACAGCCGCTCATTCTTGGCCCCTTTCCACAATTCTAGCTACCTGTTCTGTCCTGTGGATTTAAACAGGCGTTTCAGTTCCATCACGTTGAACGATTTTCTTCAGTCGTCGTTGGTCCCGTTCTTGCAGGATGTTTTTCCTACCGCAGCGATATCGGACATCTGTTGTTTCACGCCGGCCGTGGTGGCCGAGCGGTTCTAGGCGCTACAGTCTGGAACCGCGCGACCGCTACGGTCGGACGTTCGAATCCTGCCTCGGTCATGGTTGTGAGTGATGTCCTTAGGTTAGTTAGGTTTAAGTAGTTCTAAGTTCTAGGAGACTGATGACCTCAGAAATTAAGTCTCATAGTGCTCAGAGCCATTAGAACCATTTTTTTGATGTTTCACCGGATTCCTTATGGTCAGGATACACTTGTGAAATGGTCGTACAGGAAAATCCCCACTTCATCGCTACCTCGGAGATGCTGTGTCCTATCGCTCGTGCGCCGAATATAACACCAAGTTCAGACCCACTTAAATCTCGATAACCTGCCATTGTAGCAGCAGTAACCGATGTAACACCTGCTCCAGACTCTCGTTGTCTTATATAGGCTTTGCTGACAGCAGCGCCGTATGCTGTCTGTTTACATATCTCTGTATTTGAATACACATGCGTACAGTACATTCTTCGGCGCTTCAGTGTATAAGTTTTGCTACGGTCGCAAGTTCGAATCCTGCCTCGGGCATGGAAATGTGTGATGTCCTTAGGTTAGTTAGGTTTAAGTTCAAAAAAATTTATGTGAAGTCTTGTGGGACTGAACTGCTAAGGTTATCAGTCCCTAAGCTTACAGCCGGCCCCTTGTGGCCGAGCGGTTCTAGGCGTTCCAGTCTGGAACCGCGCGATCGCTACGGTCGCAGGTTTGAATCCTGCCTCGGGTATGGATGTGTGTGATGTCCTTAGGTTAGTTAGGCTTAAGTAGTTTTAAGTTGTAGGGGACTGATGACCTCAGATGTTAAGTCCCATAGTGCTCAGAGCCATTTGAACCATTTTGAACCTAAGCTTAGACACTACTTAACCTAAATTATCCTAAGGACAAGCACACATCATGCCCAAGGGAGGACTCGAACCTCCGCCGGGACCAGCCGCGCAGTCCATGACTGCAGCGTTTAGACCGCTCGGCTAATCCCGCGCGGCTAGGTTTAAGTAGTTCTACGTTCTAGGGGACTGATGACCTCAGAAGTTAAGTCCCATAGTGCTTAGAACCATTTGAACCATTTTGAATCTAAGCTTACACACTACTTAACCTAAATCATCCTAAGGACAAACACACACACCCATGCCCAAGGGAGGACTCGAACCTCCGCCGGGACCAGCCGCACAGTCCATGACTGCAGCGTTTAGACCGCTCGGCTAATCCCGCGCGGCTAGGTTTAAGTAGTTCTACGTTCTAGGGGACTGATGACCTCAGAAGTTAAGTCCCATAGTGCTCAGAGCCATTTGAACCGTTTTTTTGTATCTGTTTCGTCCTTGTTGAATCACTCTTTGTAGTCCAACACTGACGATGGTATCATCGCGAACGGAACGCCATATTCTTAGCTTTCGATTCCTCCTCCATTCGTTGATACAAGTTTGTCAGATTTCGTATTTATTTTAATTTAATGAATCGCAGTCCCTGTTTTGTCATCCGCACAGCTCTCTCGCAGTGTTTAAAACAGAGATTTTCTTCGCTGCCTTTTTTTCCCTTCGCTAGCGGGCGACTCTTGCCATTCTCTGCCTCTCTTTTTTTGTTCATTTACGACACAGCGAAACCACATCCCGCCTCTGTGACGGGGGCAAATGAAAAACCAGTTACAGCTCCGGCACGGTGTAGCGCGTCACTTTTTGCCGATTCGGACACACACACACATACACACACACACTCACACACACACACACGTGGCCCATGACCCTTTTGTGGCGGAGAGGACATTTTTTTGCGTTTTTCGTTTTCAAGCGTGCCCACGTTTAACCCCTGGAGGGCAGTCGGTGGCCGCTGCTCGTTTGACTGGCGCCTCATCACGCCCCCTCTGGCCCTCTGCTCTGTTGATTTGTCCCTTTTCTTCTCGCCCTGGCATCGCAGCCACCCTGGAACACTGACAAAGACGTCCATCCCGCGACGCTACCGCTCCAAGCATCGCAAAGCCTTTTTCTGTGCCCGTAGCGTCCGGTTGTCTAATGGGGCACCGTACAGCACACGGACCTTTTTGAGCAGACTAACTCATACTTCGAAAACATTAACGAGATTACTAGAGTAGATGTTTGTAATAAGTAATCTTCATTCACGACTGACTGTTTCGAATTTATCGCCATTTTCAAGTACATCTAGGTTGATGTGACGTCCATATTATGTCGATAGTGAACTCCAATGTAACTTTCACTATTTTGATAAGATGGTAAATGATGTCAATATGTTGAAAATAAAATGGTAACTACTATGTCAGACTTCAAGAAGAATGTAGTAATTCCAATTCCAAACAAAATAAGTGTGAAAATCAGCAAACTATCAGTTTAATACTTATATGGATATGGTGTGTGGTCTTTCAGACATGTATGAAGGAACAGACACCATTGATGACCTGCAGCTGTCTAGAACGAAATTAGAATTATATTAATACCTTCAGCTGCTGGCGGGCGTTGTTGATATATATCAACGGGAACATGTGAAAATGCGTGCGCCGACCAGGACTCGAACCTGGGATCTCCTGCTTACATAGCAGATGCTCTATCCATCTGTGCCACCAAGGGCACAGAGGATAGCGCGGCATGTCCGAAAGAACAGACACCATATCCAGATAATGGCTCTGAGCACTATGGGACTTAACATCTGAGGTCATCAGTCCCCTAGAGCCTTAGAACTACTTAAACCTAACTAACCTAAGGACATCACACACATTCACACACACATTCATGCCCGAGGCAGGATTCGAACCTGTAACTTTCACTATTTTAATAAGATGATAAATGATGTCAATATGTTGGAAATAAAATGTTAACTACGATGTCAGACTTCAAGAAGAATATAGTTATTCCGTTTCCAAACAAAATACGTGTGAAAATCAGCGAACTAGCAGTTTAATACTTATATGGATATAGTGTCTGTTCTTTCAGACATGTATGAAGGAACAGACACCATTGATGACCTGCAGCTGTCTAGAACGAAATTAGAATTATATTAATACCTTCAGCTGGTGGCGGGCGTTGTTGATATATATCAACAGGAACAAGTGAAAATGTGTGCCCCGACCAGGACTCGAACCCGGGATCTCCTGCTTACATGGCAGATGCTCTATCCATCTGAGCCACCAAGGGCACAGAGAACAGCGCCACATGTCCGAAAGAACAGACACCATATCCAGATAATGGCTCTGAGCACTATGGGACTTAACATCTGAGGTCATCAGTCCCCTAGAGCCTTAGAACTACTTAAACCTAACCAACCTAAGGACATCACACACATTCACACACACATTCATGCCCGAGGCAGGATTCGAACCTGTAACTTTCACTATTTTAATAAGATGATAAATGATGTCAATATGTTGGAAATAAAATGTTAACTACGATGTCAGACTTCAAGAAGAATATAGTTATTCCGTTTCCAAACAAAATACGTGTGAAAATCAGCGAACTAGCAGTTTAATACTTATATGGATATAGTGTCTGTTCTTTCAGACATGTATGAAGGAACAGACACCATTGATGACCTGCAGCTGTCTAGAACGAAATTAGAATTATATTAATACCTTCAGCTGCTGGCGGGCGTTGTTGATATATATCAACAGGAACAAGTGAAAATGTGTGCCCCGACCAGGACTCGAACCCGGGATCTCCTGCTTACATGGCAGATGCTCTATCCATCTGAGCCACCAAGGGCACAGAGAACAGCGCCACATGTCCGAAAGAACAGACACCATATCCAGATAATGGCTCTGAGCACTATGGGACTTAACATCTGAGGTCATCAGTCCCCTAGAGCCTTAGAACTACTTAAACCTAACCAACCTAAGGACATCACACACATTCACACACACATTCATGCCCGAGGCAGGATTCGAACCTGTAACTTTCACTATTTTAATAAGATGATAAATGATGTCAATATGTTGGAAATAAAATGTTAACTACGATGTCAGGCTTCAAGAAGAATATAGTTATTCCGTTTCCAAACAAAATACGTGTGAAAATCAGCGAACTAGCAGTTTAATACTTATATGGATATAGTGTCTGTTCTTTCAGACATGTATGAAGGAACAGACACCATTGATGACCTGCAGCTGTCTAGAACGAAATTAGAATTATATTAATACCTTCAGCTGGTGGCGGGCGTTGTTCATATATATCAACGGGAACATGTGAAAATGTGTGCGCCGACCAGGACTCGAACCTGGGATCGCCTGCTTACATAGCAGATGCTCTATCCATCTGTGCCACCAACGGCACAGAGGATAGCGCGACATGTCCGAAAGAACGGACACCATATCCATATAAGTATATAGTTCTGGCAATACCGGCCATGACCTCCTTCTTCTGTGCGGGTGCAGACATATCCCCCGAACTCTTACGGGACTTGGTAAGAATGTCTTCCACGAGTAATGAGTGTGTTGGGGTGAGACACTACGAATGTAGTGTGTGGACATACAAGGTGAGAATGTGGGCCTCCCGGGTGGTGTGCGCGAGATAGTCCCTGCAGTCGCACTGTCCTCTCTGCCCTCTGTGGTTCAGATGGATAGAGCGTCTGCCATGTAAGCAGGAGATCCCGGGTTCGAGTCCCAGTCGGGGCAGACATTTTTACCTGTCCCCGTTGATGTACATCAACGCTCGTCAGCAGCTGAAGGTATTAATATAATTCTAATTTCATCAGTTTTAGAGGTCACAACTGCAAAATACTAACACGAATCCTTTACAGAACAATGGAAAAACTGGTAGAAGCCGACCTCGGGGAAGATCAGTTTGGGTTTCAGAGAAATGTAGGCACACGCGAAGGAATACTGACCCTACGACTTCTCACATAAGATAGGTTAAGGAAAGGCAAACCTACGTTGCTACCATTTGTAGCTTATAGAAAGCTTTTGACAGTGTTGACTGGTATACTCCCTTTCAAATTCTAAAGGTGGCAGGGATAAAACAGTAAAACACAGGGATCGAAAAGCTATTTACAATTTGTATGGAAACGAAATGACAACTACGAGGGTAGTCCCAAAAGTAAGGTCTCCTATTTTTTTATAAGTACAGAACTCTGTTTGTGTGGCAGTTGGTCACACTGTTATGAAGAGTGCTTCACGCGCTATGTGTAAACATGCGCACGCCCCGCTGAGGCGCTCAGTCTTGGCTTGGCAGCCGCTGAGAATGGAGCTCCCGTTGGAAGTTATCGCCAAGTGCGAATTGCGCGCAGTTATTCGGTTTTTGAACGCAAAGGGCACTGCACCGATTGATATCCGTTGCCGCCGGCCGGGGTGACCGAGCGGTTCTAGGCGCTACAGTCTGGAACCGCGCGACCATTACGGTCGCAGGTTCGAGCCCTGCCTCGCGCATGGATGTGTGTGATGTCGTTAGGTTAGTTAGGTTTACGTAGTTCTAAGTTCTAGGGGACTGATGACCTCAGAAGTTAAGTCCCATAGTGCTCAGAGCCATTTGAACCATTTTTTGCAGCACGAACTACTGACTGCAACGTGTTCAGTTGGATATTTGCACATGAATGTACGATGGATTCTCGAAGTTCATCCAATGTGCGTGGCTTTTGTCGATAAACAACGTCCTTTAGTGTTCCCGACAGGTAAAATGGGTTCAAATGGCTCTGAGCACCATGGAACTTAATAGCTGAGGTCGTCAGTCCCCTAGAACTTAGAACTAATTAAAGCTAACCAACCTAAGGACATCACACACATCCATGCCCGAGGCAGGATTCGAACCTGCGACCGGAGCGGTCGCGCGGTTCCAGACCGTACCGCCTAGAACGGCTCGGCCACACCGGCCGTCGTTCGTGCTGCAGTTCTGTGGAATCGTTTGTGCGTGGATGTTAATGGTGACCATTTCGAACACCTACAGTGATATCTTTAAGTTGAACTTTAAGCTACACTTTCACCAAAAATGAGACAGCTCCGTCAATTAGTTTGCAAGTTATGGACTTTTACCCGTGTATACATTTTTTTGGACCCCTCTGTACAAACACGAGCGCCGTCTGGTTCGCTCGCTCTCTCCTGAGGCCCGCTTTCTATTGACGTCTCCGCTTTTGTCGATCGCTCTCTATAAATGACCGCTGTCTCGATTGATTTTGTAACATGCAGTTGTACGTGAAAGATATTTTAAAGGTGTGTTAAGTATTTATCTATGTAAAAGTATCGTCAATGTATGAATAATTGTTACTGTTTGCCGATGTTTTCATTTCAACAACATTAACCTTGCCTACCAACTTTTCTACGTTTCAGCTAGGAGAACTGCAAGACCGCCGACATATTGTTTGCTGGTCGCTGCCGAACATAATTGATGTTCGAATTTGTACCACTCATGCGCCCCTTAGACCTGTTAAGCCGATTGTAAATGCAGTTTCCGGAGAGCACTTCTGCGCATAACGCGTAATATTAACGATCGGCATACGGCAAACAAATGATGTGCGCTGACAGTCCACTCCACGGTATAAAAGCAGGTTAGACAAAATTTTGAATTCTTAGTTTTCTCTCTCTTAGTGGTAGATTTATCTGTGCCGTGTGATAATTTAAACTTTTTTTTTTTTACTTAGCTGATTCTTTTAACTAACGGCACTGCAGTTAATTTCCTCTTATCAAAATTTATTTTTCAATTACCACTAAAGAGCGCCACACGAAATAGAGAAAACTTTCTTCTTTAAAATAATGATTCAGTCCCACAACAAATTTTGCATTTTCGCAACCGAAATTGGCCGAGGGAAAAAAAAACAGAGTTGCATTGCTTACTGAACGCCCATTGTAAAATGACCACCTCCATCACGAAGTTTCACGGGCGCAGCTCAAGTCTTTCGAGGTGTTAATTAACTCTGCATGGTTGCCCTGGAACCGGCACAGATTTACAGCTACGGATATCGAACTGCGACCCGCAGGCCACAAGCCGCCGGAATTAAATATCCGTGCGCATCGCTGACCCCAGTTATATTTTATAGAGATATGTATCTAGCAACTGACAGTCGGATCCGATAATATCAACTAGCCTTACGAACTACTTAAGCGTAAAGTTTTCCTACCGGGTAACAAACAAAAATACGAGAGCAAGTCAAAAAGTAAAAGGACTTTTGCAATTTCTCGCCGTACGGCTCGGAAACACTGGTGTTCATCATAAGAATAAAACTGATGTAAACAAACACAAACGCAGCCATAACTCTCGTACGCTTGTGCCCCGCCCTTGGAAGTAGATCCAACTTATTTACGAGGGTGAGTCAAATGAAAGTCTTAAATATTTTTCAAATATTATTCATTGTACAGAATTGGTACAAAGCTGTATCACTTTTCAACATAATCTCCCCCACGCTCAATGCAAGTCCTCCAGCGCTTACAAAGTGCATAAATTTCCTTAGAAAAAAATTCATTTGGTAGTCCCCACAAATACTCATGCACCGCGCGGCGTACCTCTTCATCAGAACGGAACTTCTCTCCTCCCACTGCGTCTCTGAGTGGTCCAAACATATGGAAATCAGTTGGGGTAAGGTCTGGTGAGTATGATGGATGAGGAAGACACTCAAAATGCACGTCTGTGATTGTTGCAACTGTTGTACGGGCAGTGTGGGGCCTTGCATTGTCATGTTGCAAAAGGACACCTGCTAACAGCAATCCACATCGCTTTGGTTTGATTGCAGGCCGTAGATGATTTTTTAGGAGATCTGTGTATGATGCACTGGTGACAGTGGTCCCTCTAGGCATGTAATGCTCCAAAATGACTCCTTTTTCGTCCCAAAAGAGAGTCAGCATAACCTTCCCTGCTGATGGTTCTGTTCGAAACGTCTTTAGTTTTGGTGACGAGGAACGGCGCCATTCCTTGCTAGCTCTCTTCGTTTCCCGTTGGTGGACGTGAACCCAGGTTTCGTCCCCAGTAACTATTCTTGCAAAGAAGCCATCACCATCTCGTTCAAAGCGCCGAAGAAGTTCTTCACAAGCATGAACACTCCGTTCTCTCATTTCAGGAGTCAGCTGCCGTGGCAACCATCTTGCAGACAGTTTATGAAACTAGAGCACATCATGCACAATGTGTGTGCTGACCCATGACTAATCTGTAAACACTCTGCAATGTCATTCAGTGTCACTCGGCGGTTTTCCTTCACTATGGCTTCAACTGCTGCAGTGTTCTGTGGAGTCACAACTCGTTGTGTCTGACCTGGACGAGGAGCATCTTCCACTCAAGTCACACCATTTGCGAACTTCGTGGACTTGCTGCTGTGACAAACATGCATCACCGTACTGAACCCTCATTCGTCGATGAATTTTATTAGGTTTCACACTTTCACGGCGCAAAAACCGAGTAACAGAACGCTGTTCTTTCCTAGTGCAAATCGCAAGTGGGACGGCCCTCTTCATATTGATACTGCGGCGGTATGTGTGCATCTGCACTATTCTGCCACCTACAGGCCATTCTGCACGCTGTTTGTAGCGCGCTTACCAACTTACAGGATAACGGCGCGAAATTTCGATTTGTTATTACAAATTTTAGGTTTTCGTACGACTCACCCTCGTATTAGAAATCTTATTACTATGTCAGTATATATGAAACCTTAATATATTCCGAAGTATTTACAGTCGTCAACGTTTTTCGTAATCCTACTTTAGTTACGTAATTTTGACTTCAAAAATCGTGCACAATCACTGTCTCTGTAGCGGGCGTGAACGCTATTTCTGCTGTAATTGTCTTGCTGTTCATACGTACCGTGAAAATGGATGATATTGCTTTCTGTTTCATCGTGAAACAAGCGCGCAGAACTCCATTAATGGTTAGAAACAAGTTGTTCCCAATATTTTCGCAAGATTACAGAGAAAAATCAGCTTTGACCTTTTGTGATGTACTAAGTATAAAGAACGATAGTCATATTTAATTTGTCGAGTAATCGGTGGCGACATAGATTACCACACGGATATAATTGTGGACGGCGGATCCAAACTCGTCCGAAAACACAAATTCTTTTAGTTCGGTTTGAATACCCAAACCATTTAAATACGAAACTCATCAAATACTAGGATTTGAGAAGGATGAATCAACATTGCCTAAAAATTACATGCCGACAATTTACGTGAATGTTCTGGAAGAAATACGTAATGAACTCAAGGACAGCAATATCTGGATTTCAGCTGACGGAACTGCAGACACCTGTGGCCATAACATTGCAAATGTCTTGTAATAATTTGTGTAATGTGATATCTTGTATAGACACCATTTATTAACCTACACCTTTCAAATCATTACGAAATATCGTATTCATGATCTATGGAACAAGTACTAATCTGATCTAATCTAATATGTTTAGCGGTCTGCAAAGAACTTGATAAAGTAAATCATTCTTCGATCGTCAGATTTGTGAATAAGGGTATTATAAATCCTCTGCATATAAAAGGATGTTTGTGTTTATTTCAGATGCTGCTCCCTATACGATCAAAGCAGGAAATGCAATCCGAGTATTTTATCCCAATTTGATTTATGTGACGCGCTTTGCTCATGGAGTACATCGCCTTGTTGAAGAAGTAGATCCCGCGGTTGTGAATGTAAATAAAGTGGTTTCATCTACAAAGAAAGTGTTTCTAAAGGCTCCTGACAACATCAAAACCTACAAAGAAAAACTACCAAATGTGTATTTGCCTCTCTAACCAGTGGTAACTCGTTGGGGTACGTGGGTCGAAGCTGTGTTGTTTTACAATAAACATTTCAAGGCCATTAGAGGGGTACTAAACGACTTAGATAGTGCTGAGGCTTTGAAACTTTGCGAGGAAGCTTTTAATGATTCCAGTATTAAAAAAGACATTGCTGTGATTAGCACTCATTCTTCCCATATACCTGCAAGTATTAAAAAGCTTGAAACTCAAGGTTTGGCGCTGAATGCATCTATTCAGTTAATGGATAAAATTATTGTAGTGAACTCCTCATTGCCGGAGGTATTTCCAAGAAAACTTAGAGAAAAGTTTGAAAACATTTTAAACAATAACCCAGGCCTTGAACAATTGTGTCAAATTTATAGTTTTATTTATGCGACGGGTGGACTTTAACCAGAAACAACAAGTGCCAACATAACACCCAAATTTAAATACTGCACAGTTACCTCAGCTGACGTAGAAAGCGCCTTTTCAGCTTATAAAAATGTATTGAGTGATCGAAGACACAATCTTACTACCGAGTATTTGGAACAGTACTTGGTCATTCATATTTACAATAGTAGAAAAATGTAAAACAAACTGTAAATGATGCTTTGGCCCAACAGTATTAATTAAAATTAATGCTGTTCAAAGAAATTCATGACGGTATGTTGTTTTTTAAATAAAATATTACGGAGTTCATGAGAGTGCTCCTCTGCGTGCGATATATCTCGATGTTGGTCCTGTGCATATCGACTGTTGCGTTGCAACTCACTCGCATCGCATCCGCTTGCTACCGACAACAATAGCACAGACGGAACAATTCTTGAATCACGGTATGCATCCCCATTTTACAGATTTTTTAGAAAACAAACCCAGAAATGCCCCCTTCCTAACATCTACCAGAAAATATTCAGAAAATGATACTGGAGTTCCAAATGTACCGATTTCTCACCTGGCCGGCGCTCTTCCTCGTAACTGATATGCACATCTACATCTACATCTACATGGATACTCTGCAAATCACATTTCAGTGCCTGACAGAGGGTTCATCGAACCACCTTCACAATTCCCTATTATTCCAATCTCGCATAGCGCGCGAAAAGAACGAACACCTCTATCTTTCTGTACGAGCTCTGATTTCCCGTATTTTATCTTGGTGATCGTTCCTCCCTATGTAGGTCGATGCCAACAAAACATTTTCGCATTTGGAGGAGGAGACAGATGGTGATTGGAATTTCGTGAGAAGATTCCGTCACAACGATAAACGCTTTTCTTTTAATGATGTCCAGCCCAAATCCTGTATAATTTCTGTGACACTCTCTCCCATATTTCGCGATAATACGAAACGTGCTGCCTTTCTTTGAACTTTTTGGATGTACTCCGCCAGTCCTATCTAGTAAGGATCCTACACCGCGCAGCAGTATTCTAAAAGAGGACGGACAAGCGTAGTGTAGGCAGTCTCCTTAGTAGGTCTGTTACAATTTTTAAGTGTCCTGCCAATAAAACGCAGCCTTTGGTTACCCTTCCCCACAATATTTCCTATGTGTTCTTTCCAATTTAAGTTGTTCGTAACTGTAACATCTAGGTATTTAGTTGAATTTTCGGCTTTTAGATTAGACTGATTTATCATGTAACCGAAGTTTCACGAGTTCCTTTTAGCACTCATGTGGATGACCTCACACTTTTCGTTATTTAGGGACAACTGTCACTTTTCGCACCATTCAGATATTTTTTCTAAATCGTTTTGCAGTTTGTTTTGATCTTCTGATGAATCTATTGGTCGATAAACGACAGCGTCATCTGCAAACAACCGAAGACGGCTGCTCAGATTGTCTCCCAAATCGTTAGTATAGATAAGGAACAGCAAAGGGCCTATAACACTACCTTGGGGAACGCCTGAAATCACTTCTGTTTTACTCGATGACTTTCCGTCAGTTACTACGAACTGTAACCTCTCTGACAGGGAATCGCAAATCCAGTCGCATAGCTGAGACGATATTCCATAAGCACGCAATTTCACTACGAGTCGCTTGTGTGGTCTTTGTAGAAAAGAATATGAAATTAAGGCTGTTGTAACATAACGCAAAGGGCAAAAGAAAAGTGACACTCAAGACATTTACTGAACATTAAATTGTGATCCCGTCCCATACTGCATAAAGCCTTTAAATATAAGCACAGTTAGTGTTGTTAATGAATTACTCATCCGCTCAGACATGAAAGACAACACATTTCGCCAGGAAATGAAAGTCTCAAGTTCGTGGTTGCAGAGGATTACGGCACCCCTGAAACAGAAAGTGTCGCAAATGGTGGCGAGTTTTAACGATCCGTAGTTGAGAGTTGCCAGGTAATTTATCGCGACTTGAGAATAGCTAGTACATTAAGGTCTCATACGTATTAATGTAGGTTACCAGTTGATCATAATATCGGTGTATTTGCGTCCCAAGGCGTTGTCCCACAGTGGCAGTATTGGGTCCTTAGCAAAACAGTTTGATGACCACTGATGTACAGCATTTCTTGTACTGTGTGTTCAAGAATATAGCTTCTTATCTACATCTACGTCATTACTCTGCTATTCACAATAAAATGCCTTGCAGAGGGTTCAATGAACCATCTTCATGCTGTCTCTCTACCGTTCCACTCTCGAACAGCACGCGGGAAAAACGAGCACTTAAATTTTTCTGTGCGAGTCTTGATTTCTCTTACTTTATCGTGATGACCATTTCTCCCTATGTAGGTGCCTACCAACAGAATGTTCTCGCAATCGGAGGAGAAAACTGGTATTGAAATTTCATGAAAAGATCCCGTCGCAACGAAAAACGCCTTTGTATGTGACACTATCTCCACTATTTCGCGGTAATACAAAACGAGCTGCCCTTCTTTGTACTTTTTCGATGTCACCCGTCAGTCCCACCTGATGCGGATCCCACACCGCACAGCAATACTCCAGAATAGGGCGGACAAGCGTGGTGTAAGCAGTCTCTTTAGTAGACCTAATCTATGTGTCCTGCCAATGAATCGCAGTCTTTGGTTTGCTCTACCCACAATATTATCTATGTGATCGTTCCAATTTAGGTTATTTGTCACTGTAGTCCCTAAGTATCTAGTTGAATTTACAGCCTTCAGATTTGTGTGACTTATCGCGTAATCGAAATTTAGCTGATTTTTTTTAGTACTCATCTGAATAACTTCACACTTTTCATTATTTGCCGGCCGGGGTGGCCAAGCGGTTCTAGGCGCTACAGTTTGGAACCGCGCGACCGCTACGGTCGCAGGTTCGAATCCTGCCTCGGGCATGGATATGTGTGATGTCCTCAGGTTAGTTAGCTTTAATTAGTTCCAAGTTCTAGGTGACTGATGACCTCAGTAGTTAAGTCCCATAGTGCTCAGAGCCATTTTTTTGAACAGTAGAGGGCCGGTAACTCTTCCTTGGGGAACGCCGGGTATTACTTCTGTTTAACTCTGTGACTTTCCGTGTATTACTACGAACTGACATTTCTGACAGGAAATCACGAATCCAGTCGCACAACTGAGGCGATACACCGTAGGCACGCAGTTTGATTAGAAGACGCTTGTGAGGAACGGTGTCAAAAGCCTTCTGGAAATCTAAAAATATGGAACCAATTTGACATCCCCTGTAGATAGCACTCATTACATCATAAGAACGATATTTCTGAATCCGTGCTATGTGTCAATAAATCGTTTTCTTCGAGGTATTTCGTAATGTTCGAATACAGTATATGTTCCAAACCCCTACTGCAAATCGACGTTAGTGATATAGGCCTGTAATTCAGCGGATTACTCCTACTTCTAAGTTGGTGACAAACCACTAACTTACTTCACTGCAGTCAAGTTTTAAGGGGGGGATCTAGGTGACGAAGTTAGTACGTAGACCGACCATTCCTTTTCGTGACACCCTGCCGTAACTCTTATGACGTACGAGACGTCGGCCCTCTCTCGCCGCCTTCCTTGTGGGAGACGTACGGTCCCTGAGCGGCCCACCATCCTGGTGACTCTCCATCACCTGGCGACGTCACCCCCTCCCCCACACTCCCACACCCACGCCCGGCCGCTGCCACTGCCCTGAGCGATCTGTGCGGGGGCGCAGGGTTCCCCCGGAAGTGGTTCTTTACCGTCTGCTGGCAGATAAGTGACCACTTCCGGCGCTGTTCGCAGAGACGAATGGGCCGGCCGTGACCACTTCTTGACCGCCCACTCGTCTGCTGGGGACTCGGCTGCGAAAGGCGGCGGCGATCCCGGCATGGTCGCCACTTTAGTAAATCGCCAGCATCACGATACAAATTCCATCAGATTGCCGAAAGCACTCTGGACACTGCTGCTAAAATAGAAAGAGGACATCGAAAGAGTGCAAAAAAGGACAGCTCGTTTTGTATTATCACGTAATAGGGAAGAGAGTTTGGCAGATATGATACGCGAGTTGGGATGAAAATCATTAAAGCAAAGACGTTTTTCGTCGCGGCGAGATCTATTTACGAAGTTTCTGTCACCAACTTTCTATTCCGAATGCGAAAATATTTTGTTGAGCCCAACCTACATAGGTAGGAATGATCATAAAAATAAAATAAGAGAAATCAGAGCTCGAACAGAAAGGTTTAGGTGTTCGTTTTTCCCGCGCGCTGTTCGGGAGTGGAATGGTAGGGAGATAGTATGATTGTGGTTCGATGAACCCTCTGCCAAGCACCTAAATGTGGATTGCAGAGTAATCATGTAGATGCAGATGCAGGTATTCCAATTTAAGGCTACATAACAATGTTCAGAACTCCCCAGAATGAATTTTCACTCTCCAACAGAGTGTGCATTGATATGACGGTTCCTGGCAGATTAGCACTTGCCTATGAAAGGCAAAGGACCCAAGATATAGTCTCACAAGTCAGTCCAGCTCACTGTTGTAATCTTCCAGGAAGTTTCATATACGGCAGTATTGAGCCTCCCGATACAACAACTCATTGAGATGGTATATACAGGGTTGACCATTGATCCTGACCGGGCCATATATCTCACGAAATAAGCGTCAAACGAAAAAACTACAAAGAACAAAACTTGTCTAGCTTGAAGGGGGAAACCAATTGGCGCTATGGTTGGCCCACTAGATGGCGCTGCCATATGTCAAACGGGTATCAACTCTGTTTTTTTAAATAGGAACCCCCATTTTTTATTACATGTTTTAGTTGGACCACTTTTTTCGCTTTGTGATAGATAGCGCTGTAATAGTCACAAACGTATAAGTACGTGGTATCACGTAACATTCTACCAGTGCGGACGGTATTTGCTGCGTGATACATCACCCTTGTTAAAATGGACCGTTTACCAATTGCGGAAAAGGTCGATATCGTATTGATGTATGGCTATTGTGATCAAAATGCCCAACGGACGTGTGCGATGTATGTTGCTCGGTATCCTGGACGACATCATCCAAGTGTCCGGACCGTTCGCCGGATAGTTACGTTATTTAAGGAAACAGGAAGTGTTCAGCCACGTGTGAAACGTCAACCACGACCTGCAACAAATGATGATGCCCAAGTAGGTGTTTCAGCTGCTGTCGCGGCTAATCCCCACATCAGTAGCAGACAAACTGCGCGAGAATCTGGAATCTCAAAAACGTCGGTGTTGAGAAAGCTACACTAACATCGATTGCATCCATACCATATTTCTATGCACCAGGAATTGCATGGCGACGACTCTGAACGTCGTGTACAGTTCTGCCAGTGGGCACAAGAGAAATTACGGGACGATGACAGATTTTTTGCACTCGTTCTATTTAGCGACAAAGCGTCATTCACCAACAGCTGTAACGCAAAACGGCATAATATGGACTATTGAGCAACGGAAAATCCACGATGGCTGCTACAAGTGGAACATCAGCGACCTTCGCGGGTTAATGTATGGTGCGGCATTAAGGGAGGAAGGATATTTGGCCCCCATTTTATCGATGGCAATCTAAATGGTGCAATGTATACTAATTTCCTAAGTAATGGCTTGGTTCAAATGGCTCTGAGCACTATGGGACTTAACTTCTGAGGTTATAAGTCCCCTAGAACTTAGAACTACTTAAACCTAACTGACCTAAGGACATCACGCACATCCATGCCCGAGGCAGGATTCAAACCTGCGACCGTAGCGGTCACGCGTTTCCAGACTGTAGCGCCTAGAACCGCTCGGCCACTCCGGCCGGCTCCTAAGTAATGTTCTACCGATGTTACTACAAGATGTTTCACTGCATGACAGAATGGCGATATACTTCCAACATGATGATGTCCGGCACATATCTCGCGTGCGATTTAAGCGGTATTGAATAGCATATTTCATGACAGGTGAATTGGTCGTCGAAGCACCATACCATAACCCGCACGTTCACCGGATCTGGCGTCCCCGCATTTCTTTCTGTGGGTAAAGTTGAAGGATATTTGCTATCGTGATCCACCGACAACGCCTGACAACATGAGTTAGCGCATTGTCAAAGTACGTGCGAACATAACGGAAGGCGAATTACTAGCTGTTGAGAGGAATGTCGTTACAAGTATTGCCAAATGCATTGAGGTTGACGGATATAATTTTGAGCATTTATTGCATTAATGTGGTATTTACAGGTAATCACGCTGTAACAGCATGCGTTCTCAGAAATGATAAGTTCACAATGGTACATGTATCACATTGGAACAACCGAAATACAATATTCAAACGTACCTACGTTCTGCATTTTAATTAAAAAAACCTACATGTTACCAACTATTCGTCTAAAATTGTGAGCCATATGTTTGTGACTATTACAGCGCCATCTACCACAAAGCGAAAAAAGTGGTCCAACTAAAACATTCATATTTATTTACGTAATACACGAATATGTTATAAAAATGGGGGTTCCTATTTAAAAAAAAAAACAGTTGATATCCGTTTGACCTATGGCAGCGCCATCTAGCGGGCCAACCATAGCGCCATCTGATTTCCCCTTTCAAGCTAGACAAGTTCCTTTCTTTGTAGTTATTTCGTTTGAGGCTTATTTAGTGAGATATTTGGCCCGGTCACGATCAATGGACCACCCTGTATACGTAAAACATGTGACAAAGCTAGAATCAGTGATCTCGCAAGTCTTAGGAAGACTCATCATTCAGACGAAATTATTCCCTGATGTGTTAACACACATCCTGACATCCTGTCCCATCTTTTTGTCAGTGTTTTCAAACATTACTTTCTTCCCCAATTTTGCAGAGAACCTACGTTTTCCTTATTATCTTAGACCTACTGTAACACCTGTGCTGTCCCCTTTCGTGCGGCATCTTTCCCCAATACATTTAACTTTATATTTGATTCTGTCTTTAAATAAAGTATGAATCCTGTTGAAAATGAGGGAAAACGTGCAACCGGCGGTAACTATTACAACAGAGCGTTGCACTCCCTGAAAAGTGGAGAAACCTTATTCCCTGTAAATTTTCGTATTAAGAGGGAGATAACTACAGTGAATTGGGACTAATACAGTCTGAGCTTTCGTGGACACACTAAATGCAGTTGGAATAATACATTATTGTTGATGGAAATATAGACAAATTTATAATTGACACAATTACGTCCGATTGTGGGCGAGTTTTAGACTGTGACTCTGACTAAAAATTGCCAGGGTTTGCCAAGAATGATTTTAAGAATACATGGAATTAAGTTTTGGGTATGTTTCCAGCCTTCCCCCCATGATCCATGGACCTTGTCGTTGGTGGGGAGGCTTGCGTGCCTCAGCGATACAGATGGCCGTACCGTAGGTGCAACCACAACGGAGGGGTATCTGTTGAGAGGCCAGACAAACGTGTGGTTCCTGAAGAGGGGCAGCAGCCTTTTCAGTAGTTGAGGGGCAACAGTCTGGATGATTGACTGATCTGGCCTTGTAACACTAACCAAAACGGCCTTGCTGTGCTGGTACTGCGAACGGCTGAAAGCAAGGGGAATCTACAGCCGTAATTTTTCCCGAGGGCATGCAGCTTTACTGTATGGTTAAATGATGATGGCGTCCTCTTGGGTAAAATATTCCGGAGGAAAAACAGTCCCTTATTCGGATCTCAGGGCGGGGATAAATCAAGAGGACATCGTTATCAGGAGAAAGAAAACTGGCGTTCTACGGATCGAAGCGTGGAATGTCACATCCCTTAATCGGGCAGGTAGGTTAGAAAATTTAAAAAGGGAAATGGACAGATATAGTGGGAATTAGTGAAGTTCGGTGGCAGGAGGAACAAAACTTTTGGTCAGGTGAATACAGGGTTATAAATACAAAAGCAAATAGAGGTAATGCAGGAGTAGGTTTAATAATGAATAAAAAAATAGGAGTGCGGGTCAGCTACTACAAACACCATAGTGAACGCGTTATTGTGGCCAAGATAGACACGAAGCCCATACCTACTACAGTAGTACAAGTTTATATGCCAACTAGCTCTGCAGATGATGAAGAAATTGATGAAATGTATGATGAGATAAAAGAAATTATTCAGGTGGTGAAGGGAGACGAAACTTTTAATAGTCATGGGTGACTGGAATTCGAGAGTAGGAAAAGGGAGAGAAGGAAACATAGTAGGTGAATATGGAATGGGGGTAAGAAATGAAAGAGGAAGCCATCTGGTAGAATTTTGCACAGAGCATAACATAATCATAGCTAACACTTGGTTCAAGAATCATGAAAGAAGGTGGTATACATGGAAGAATTCTGGAGATACTAGTAGGTATCAGATAGATTATATGATGGTAAGACAGAGATTTAGGAACCAGGTTTTAAATTGTAAGACATTTCCAGGGGCAGATGTGGACTCTGACCACAATCCATTGGTTATGAACTGTAGATTAAAACTGAAGAAACTGCAAAAAGGTGGGAATTTAAGAAGGTGGGACCTGGATAAACTGAATAAACTAGAGGTTGTACAGAGTTTCAGGGAGAGCATAAGGGAACAATTGACAGGAATGGGGGAAAGAAATACAGTAGAAGAAGAATGGGTAGCTCTGAGGGATGAAGTAGTGAAGGCAGCAGAGGATCAAGTAGGTAAAAAGACGAGGGCTAGTAGAACCCCTTGCGTAACAGAAGAAATATTGAATTTAATTGATGAAAGGACAAAATATAAAAATGCAGTAAATGAAGCAGGCTAAAAGGAATACAACCGTCTGAAAAATGAGATCGACAGGAAGTGAAAAATGGCTAAGCAGGGATGGCTAGAGGACAAATGTAAGGATGTCGAGGCTTATCTCACGACGGGTAAGATAGATACTACCTACAGGAAAATTAAAGAGACCTTTGGAGAAAAGAGAACCACTTGCATGAATATCAAGAGCTCAGATGGAAACCCAGTTCTAAGCAAAGAAGGGAAAGCAGAAAGGTGGAAGGAGTATATAGAGGGTCTATACAAGGGCGATGTACTTGAGGACAATACTATGGAAATGGAAGAGGATGTAGATGAAGATGAAAAGGGAGATATGATACTGCGTGAAGAGTTTGACAGAGCACTGAAAGACTTGAGTCGAACAAGGCCCTGGGAACAGTCAACATTCCATTAGAACTACTGACGGCCTTGGGAGAGCCAGTCATGACGAAACTCTACCATCTGGTAAGCAAGATGTATGAGACAGGCGAAATGCCCTCAGATTTCAAGAAGAATATAATAATTCCAATCCCAAAGAAAGCAGGTGTTGACAGATGTGAAAATTACCGAACTACCAGTTTAATAAGTCGCAGCTGCAAAATACTAACGCTAGTTCTTTACAGACGAATTTAAAAGCTGGTAGAAGCCGACCTCGAGGAAGATCAGTTTGGATTCCGTAGAAATGTTGGAACACGTGACGCAATACTGACCTTACGCCTCATCTTAGAAGAAAGATTAAGGAAAGGCAAACTTAAGTTTCTAGCATTTTAGACTTAGAGAAAGCTTTTGACAATTTTGACTGGAATACTCTCTTTCAAATTCTGAAGGAGGCAGGGGTAAAATACAGGGAGCGAAAGGCTATTTACAATTTGTATAGAAACCAGATGGCATTTATAAGAGTCGAGGGGCATGAAAGGGAAGCAGTGGTTAGGAAGGGAGTGAGACAGGGTTGTAGCCTCTCCCCGATGTTCTTTAATCTGTATATTGAGCAAGCAGTAAAGGAAACAAAAGAAAAATTCGGAGTAGGTATTAAAATCCATGGAGAAGAAATTAAAATTTTAGGTTCGCCGATGACATTGTAATTCTGTCAGAGACAGCAAAGGACTTGGAAGAGCAGTTGAACGGAATGGACAGTGTCTTGAATGGATGATATAAGATTAACATCAACAAAAGCAAAACGAGGATAATGGAATGTAGTCGAATTAAGTTGGGTGATGCTGAGGGAATTAGATTAGGAAATGAGACACAAAGTAGTAAAGGAGTTTTGCTATTTGGGGAGCAAAATAACTGATGATGATCGAAATAGAGAGGATATAAAATGTAAACTGGCAATGGAAAGGAAAGCGTTTCTGAAGAAGAGAAATTTGTTAACATCGAGTATAGATTTAAGTGTCAGGAAGTCGTTTCTGAAAGTATTTGTATGGAGTGTAGCCATGTATGGAAGTGAAACATAGACGATAAATAGCTTAGATAAGAAGAGAATAGAAGCTTTCGAAATGTGGTGCTACAGAAGAATGCTGAAGATTAGATGGGTAGATCCCATGACCAACGAGGAGGTATTGAATAGAATTGGGGAGAAGAGGAGTTTGTGGCACAACTTGGCACGAAGAATGGACCGGTTGGTAGTACATGTTCTGAGGCATCAAGGGATCACAAATTTAGTATTGGATGGCAGCGTGGAGGGTAAAAAACGTAGAGGGAGACCAAGAGGTGAATACACTAAGCATATTCAGAAGGATGTAGGTTGCAGTAGGTACTGGGAGATGAAGAAGCTTGCACGGGGTAGAGTAGCATGGAGAGCTGCATCAAACCAGTCTCAGGACTGAACACCACCACAACAACAACAACAACAACATGTTTCCAGCGTTTTTCTTGCAGTTTTCTGTGTCACAGTTTTCAAGTTTAAATATTCAGTTATACAGAAATTGTGAGGATGTGTGAAGGACGACATGTTAAATAGAGCCTGTATGAGGCTCTTTGCGCCCGCAACAAACCTACTGTGCGCGTCCGGCCATCCTGATTTCGGTTTTCCGTGATTTACCTAAATCGCTCCAGGCAAATGCCGGGATGGTTCCTTTCAAAGGGCACTGCCGACTGCCTTCCCCATCCTTCCCTAATCCGATGAGACCGATGACCTCGATATCTGGTCTCCTTCCCCAAAACAACCAACCAAACCTACTGTGTCGAGGCTAAGCGCCTGCAACTCTTGCTTCCCGCGAAGCAGACCGGTACAGCGGGTCCCGGAGCTATTAGGGGTCCGCCTGGCCGGTCGTCCCGGAAACACAGACGCTTCCCAGAGACCACCAGGAGGCGTCCACGGCGCCGCAAGAGGCCGCGGACCTCTTTCCTTCAGCTCGACACGTGACTGCAAATAGAGCCAGCCATATCCGTGCGCCAAGCAGTATTTAGGCAGGCGCAGGAGCCTGGAGAGGGGATCTCCGCTCCCCCTACCTTTTATAAATCCCTCCAAATCCTGGAACGCCATGCTCTCCGCCTCGCCTATCACATCCGTCTCCCCTCCCCCACACGGATCCTGTATGATCTCATCCCCTTCCCCCACCTCCTCCTTTTCCTTGAAAGGATACGGATCCTGTACACCTCCCGTAAACTTGATCCTCCTCACCCGCTCGTCTCCCCGCTCCTCTCCCACCCCCGCCCGCAGCCGCGCCTGTATACCCACGTCCCGCCCGGTCTCCATCTCTCCACCCTCCTTACCCTCTCCCAAGGTGGCTTCCGCCAGCTCCCTCTCCCTGATGATGCCCTCCTCCCCTCCATCTACCCCTCGTACCAACTTTGATCCTCCCACCCTCCTCCTGTACTTACTCCTCTGGGCACCCTCCCTCCCTTCTCTCCCTTTTCCCTCCCTCCTCCTTTTCTCCCCCCTCGTCCCCCGGGCCTCCCCTCCCCTGTCCCTATCCTCCTGTCCCCGTCTCCTAAGCCGTGGCATCCTCTTTTCCTCCCCTCTTCCCCTCCTCACCCCTGTTCCCCTCTTGGCAGGTCCCCGGACTCGCACACGCTCAGTGGACATTCGCGCGCCGGAGATCCCCGCCATCAGTGTATCGTGTGTGCCGTCATGTTTAGTGTTCAGTTTCGCCGACACGCTCCATTGTTCACCAGTGCCATCGTCTTCTTCAGTGTTTGTGCGTCGGGTCTCCAGTTCATAGTGTGGATTGTCATCAAGTGTGAACGGCTTCTTGTGCTTTTATGTTCTTGTGTCTCCTGTTTTTTCCCGCCGTTTTTCTAAGTGATGTCTCTTCTTTGTTTATCTCCATGTACTCTCTTCGGCTGAAGAGCGGCGTATTGTGCTGCTGCCAGCCTACCTGGTTGATGAGGTATCAAAATTACAATAAAGTAAAAAAAAAAAAAAAACCTGGAGAGGCAGTTCACGCCGAGCGAGCCCACTGGTGTCATCGTAGCCGCCGCGTCATCGTCCACCGCCGGCAGCTTACCCGAGCCATCCCCGCAGGGCCTCTACTCGCCCTCGGACTGAGGTGACGGCAACGCGGACTCCGCGCCGCTCTTCACGAGACGCCCGGGGCTTGGTTTGGTTAAGTTGTATGGTTACTACAGACAGTTTATGTTTGGAAGAATCTCTGATTCAGTTATTGCTAGGCTTGGAGGATCAGTCCTACCTCACGAATATTATTTTGTAAATTTTGAAGAAAGGCTGAAGTTGAAATAAAAACGCTATAACTCACACTCTGAGATTTTCCTATCCGCGGACGGCGGATATACAGGGTTATTACAAATGATTGAAGCGATTTCACAGTTCTACAATAACTTTATTATCTTCACAATGCTTTGCACACACATACAATAACTCAAAAAGTTTTTTTAGGCATTCACAAATGTTCGATACGTGCCCCTTTAGTGAATCGGCAGACATCAAGCCGATAAGCAAGTTCCTCCCACACTCGGCGCAGCATGTCCCCATCAATGAGTTCGAAAGCATCGTTGATGCGAGCTCGCAGTTCTGGCACGTTTCTTGGTAGAGGAGGTTTAAACACTGAATCTTTGACATAACCCCACAGAAAGAAATCCCATTGGGTTAAGTCGGGATAGCGTGGAGGCCATGACATGAATTGCTGGTCATGATCTCCACCACGACCGATCCATCGGTTTTCCAATCTCCTGTTTAAGAAATGCCGAACATCATGATGGAAGTGCGGTGGAGCACCATCCTGTTGAAAGATGAAGTCGGCGCTGTCGGTCTCCAGTTGTGGCATGAGCCAATTTTCCAGCATGTCCAGATACACGTGTCCTGTAACGTTTTTTTCGGAGAAGAAAAAGGGGCCGTAAACTTTAAACCGTGAGGTTGCACAAAACACGTTAACTTTTGGTGAATTGCGAATTTGCTGCACAAATGCGTGAGGATTCTCTACCGCCCAGATTCGCACATTGTGTTTGTTCACTTCACCACTAAGAAAAAATGTTGCTTCATCACTGAAAACAAGTTTCGCACTGAGCGCATCCTCTTCCATGAGCTGTTGCACCTGCGCCGAAAATTCAAAGCGTTTGACTTTGTCATCGGGTGTCAGGGCTTGTAGCAATTGTAAACGGTAAGGCTTCTGCTTTAGCCTTTTCCGTAAGATTTTCCAAACCGTCGGCTGTGGTACGTTTAGCTCCCTGCTTGCTTTATTCGTCGACTTCCGCGGGCTACACGTGAAACTTGCCCGCACGCGTTCAACCGTTTCTTCGCTCACTGCAGGCCGACCCGTTGATTTCCCCTTACAGAGGCATCCAGAAGCTTTAAACTGCGCATACAATCGCCGAATGGAGTTAGCAGTTGGTGGATCTTTGTTGAACTTCGTCCTGAAGTGTCGTTGCACTGTTATGACTGACTGATGTGAGTGCATTTCAAGCGCGACATACGCTTTCTCGGCTCCTGTCGCCATTTTGTCTCACTGCGCTCTCGAGCGCTCTGGCGGCAGAAACCTGACGTGCGGCTTCAGCCGAACAAAACTTTCTGAGTTTTTCTACGTATGTGTAGTGTGTCGTGACCATATGTCAATGAATGGAGCTACAGTGAATTTATGAAATCGCTTCAATCATTTGTAATAGCCCTGTACTTCATTTCGTAAGTACAAAACATTAAGAACCCGTTCACCCACTACGCAGAACGCCGCAATGACACAAATGCGGACCACCTGCTATTTATAACCACGATGTAGAACTTAAAACTGAACGCTTATAGCTAATGCAGCAAGATTAGAGCATTTGAGCTGTGAAGAAGCACAGCTGAATTTGAATTGCCAGAACGAAATTAAACTGTTTCATCCCACTAAGTGAACAACATAGCCACACATATACAGTTAGGTAACATCTGCGTTAGGTTATACAAGCTGTTACTATTGAAATACAATGCACCGCATCTCAAACGTATCGATTCTGGAGACTAGAAATCTACTCTGTAGGAATCAGCATGGGTTTCGAAAAAGACGAGCGTGTGAAACTCAGCTCGCGCTATTCGTCCACGAGACTCAGAGGGCAATAGAAACGGGTTCCCAGGTAGATGCTGTGTTTCTTGACTTCCGCAAGGCTTTCGATACAGTTCCCCACAGTCGTTTAATGAACAAAGTAAGAGCATATGGACTATCAGACCAATTGTGTGATTGGATTGAAGAGTTCCTAAATAACAGAACGCAGCATGTCATTCTCAATGGAGAGAAGTCTTCCGAAGTAAGAGTGATTTCAGGTGTGCCGCAGAGGAGTGTCGTAGGACCGTTGCTATTCACAATATATATAAATGACCTTGTGGATAACATCGGAAGTTCGCTGAGGCTTTTTGCGGATGATGCTGTAGTATATTGAGAGCTTGTAACAATGGAAAATTGCACTGAAATGCAGGAGGATCTGCAACGAATTGACGTATGGTGCAGAGAATTTCAGTTGAATCTCAATGTAGACAAGTGTAATGTGCTGCGAATACACAGAAAGAAAGATCCTTTATCATTTAGCTACAATATAGCAGGTCAGCAACTGGAGGAAGTTAATTCCATAAATTATCTGGGAGTAAGCATTAGGAGTGATTTAAAATGGAATGATCATATGAAGTTGATCGTCGGTAAAGCAGATGCCAGACTGAGATTCATTGGAAGAATCCTAAGGAAATCCAATCCGGAATCAAAGGAAGTAGGTTACAGTACGCTTGTTCGCCCACTGCTTCAATATTGCTCACCGGTGTGGGATCAGTACCAGATAGGTTGAGACAAGAGATAGAGAAGATCCAACGGAGAGCAGCGCGCTTCATTACAGTATCATTTAGTAATCGCGAAAACTTTACGGAGATGATAGATAAACTCCAGCGGAAGACTGCAGGAGAGACGCTCAGTAGCTCGGTACGGGCTTTTGTTGAAGTTTCGAGAAGATACCTTCACCGAGGAGTCAAGCAGTATCTTGCTCCCTCCTACGTATATCTCGCGAGAAGACCATGAAGATAAAATCAGAGAGAGTAGAGCCCACACAGAGGCATACCGACAATCTTTCTTTCCACGAAAAATACGAGACTGGAATAGAATGGAGAACCGATAGAGGTACTCAAAGTAGCCTCCGCCATACACCGTCAGTTGGCTTGCGGAGTATGGATGTAGATCTGGATGTAAATTCTCCTCCGGTGCAGTTTTTCCACAATCCACGATTGACTAACATACAATCCTGCGCTACAAATGTACACTCTTACAAATTTACTCCTCAGATTAAGGCCAAGGTTTGGTAGTACGAGACTGCTGTTGACTAAACATGACGCCTCTGCCTGTACTAATTTGCTTTTCATGTCCTCCTCCCTTAGTCCTTCATGTGTAAATTTGTTTCCACGGAAGTAGAATAATTTAACTTCGTCGTCCCCAATTTTACCGCTAATATAGTTTCTGTCATTAATCCGCATTACTTTCGTCTTTCTTCGGTTTACTCTCAATCCGGAATCTATACTCATTAGGCTGTTCATACCATTCAACAGACGCTGTAAATTTTTTTTACTTTCATCGAGGGTAGCAATTCTATAAGCGAATGTTATCATTGATGTCGTTGCATCCTCAATTTTAATCCTACTCTTGAACCCGTCTTCTATTTTTGTCGTTGTTCTTCGATCCATAGATTGAACAGCAGGGTGAAAGACTACATCCTTCCCTTACATCTTTTTTAAACCGAGCTCTTCGCTCTTGGTCTTCTATTCTTATTGTCCCCTCTTGGTTCCTGTACTTATTATATGTTACCCGTCTTCCCATTTACCTTACTCCTACTATTTTCAGAATAACAATTCCGAATATAAACGTTTTGCATTGTCGAAAGCTTTTTTTAAGGTCTGGGAATTCTATGAACGTCTACATTCACATCTACGCGGATGCTCTGCAAATCACATTTCAGTGCGTGGCAGAGGGTCCATCGAACTACCTTCACAGTAATTCTCTGTTATTCCAATACTGAACAGCATGCGGGAAATCGAACAATTGTATCTTTCCGTGCGAGCTCTGATTTCCCTTGTTTTATGAGGGTTGTCCAGAAAGTAAGTTCCGATCGGTCGCCAAGTGGAAAGCACAGTGAAAAGCAGAAACGTTTTATTTGCAACAGTTAGGTACAACTTCCACCTACTTCTCTACATACTCGCCGTTCCAACTTTGAGTGTTGTCGTAGTGTTGTATCGACTTTCCAATATCCGCGTCACAGAAAGCAGCCACCTGTGCTTTCGGCCAGTTATCTGCATTGGCCTGCAGCTCGTTGTCTGTGGAAAAATGTTGTCCTCATAGCCAGCTGTTCTTGTGAGCAGAGATAAGACTCAAGGGGAGCCAATTACGGACTGTATTGTGCGTGATCAAACACATCTCACCGGGAACGCTGCAGTAGTGTCTTCATTGCCCCTGCAGTGTGCGGCCGAGAATTGGCGTGGAGAAGGAACTGCTCGACAGTTGTGTTATGTGGGCTGCATGACACAGGCGAAATCTCTAACCGGGCCCTCATACTTGGCGGGAGATGCTATTCCCTACACATCTTTACGTGCTCACTGTCCACTCAGAACTGAAAAGAGCGACGCGATACGCTCGACGGAAATACTAGAGACACTGTCCAACACATCTATGCAAAGCTTTACCGGGTTTTCCCAGTGGTTTCAATTTCGCGACCGATCGGAACTTTCTTTCTGGATAACCCATGTATTATGATGATCGTGGCATCAAGAAATCACAAATTTTGCATTGGAGGGCAGCGTGGAGGGTAAAAATCGTAGAGGGAGACCAAGAGATGAATACACTAAGCAGATTAGAAGGATGTAGGTTCCAGTAGGTACTGGGAGATGAAGAAGCTTGCACAGGATAGGGTAACATTGAGAGCTGCATCAAACCAGTCTCAGAACTGAAGACCACAACAACAACAATGATGATCGTTTCTCCCTATGTAGGTAGGCGTCAATAAAACATTTCTGCATTCGGAGGAGAAAGCTGGTGATTAAAATTTTGTGAGAAGATTCCGCCGCAACGGCGAACACCTTTGTTTAAGTCAAACGTGCTGGTCTTACTTTAACTTTCTCGGTGTGTTTCCTTAACCCTATCTGGTAAGGACCCCTCACCACCCAGCAGTACTCCAAAAGAGGACTGATGAATGTACTATATATAGTCTCTTTAGTAGTTCTGTTACGTTTTGTAAGTGTTCTAGCAGTAAAACGCAGTCTTTGGTTTGTCTTCCCCACAACATTTTCTGTGTGTCTTTCTAATTTAAGTTGTTCATGATTGTAATTCCTAGGTATTTGGTTGAATTTACCGCCTTCAGATTTGACTGATTTATCGTGAAACTGAAGTTTAACGGATTTCTTTTAGCACCCATGTTGATGATCTCACACATCTCATTATTTACCAATTTTCGCACTATACAATTATCTTTTCTAAATCATTTTGCAGTTGGTTTTGATCATCTGATGACGTTACTAGAAGATAAATGACAGTATCATCTGCAAACAACCAAAGACGGTTGCTCACATTGTCTCCTAAGTTGTTCGTATGGATAAGAAAGAGCAGAGAGTCTATAACACTACCTTGGGGAACACCAGAAGTCACTTCTATTTTTTCGATAATTTACCATCAGTTACTACAAATCTTGACCTCTCTGACAGGAAATCACGAACCCAGTCACATAACTGAGATGGTATTCCATAAGCACGCGATTCGACTACAAGCCATCTGTGAGGTACAGTGTCAAAAGCCTTCTAGGAATCTAGAAATACGGAATCAATTTGAAATCCTTTGTGAATAGCACTTAACACTTTATGTGTGTAAAAGAGGTAGCTGTGTTTCACATGAACGATGTTTCCTAAATCCGTGTTGACTGTGTGTCAATAGATCGTTCTTTTCACATAATTCATAATTTTCGAACATAATACATGTTCAAAAATCTTGCTGCATATCGATGTCAGTGATATGGCCCTGTACTTTAATGGATTACTCCTACCGCCTTTCTTGAACATTGGTCTGACATGTCCAACTTCCCAGTCCTTAGGTGTGGATCTTTCGTCGAGCGAGCGGTTGTACAAAAGGAACCTAATTGTTATTCAGTCTGGGCCTGATGATTTGCTTTTATTAAGCGATTTAAGTCGCTTCACTGCTCCGAGGACATATACTTGATCCGAATTCTGGAATCTTTACTTTGTTTTGTTTGGTGAAGGCATTTCGAAAGGCTGTGTTTAGTAACTCTGCTTTAGCAGCACACTGCCACTGATATTTCAATTGCTATCGCGCAGAGAAGGCACTGATTGTGTCCTTCCGCTAGCATACTTCACATAAGACCGGAATATCTTTAGATTTTCTGCCAGGATTCGAGAGAAAGTTTCACTGTGGAAACTATTGTAAGCATCTCGCATTGAAGTAACGCTTCTGTAAAAGATCGCCAATCTTGGAGATTTTGCGTTTGTTTGAATTTAATATGTTTTTTTATTGTTTCTGCAACAGTGTTGTAACCCGTTTTGCGTACCAAGGAGGATCAGCTCCGTCGTTTGTTAATGTGTTTGGTATAATCCGTTCAGTTGCTGTAGATACTCTCTGAACTGAAGCCACAACTGGTCCGCACTTACATTGTCAATTTGGAAGGAGTGGAGATTGTCTCTCAGGAAGGCGTCAAGTCAATTATTATCTGATTTTTTGAATAGGTATATTTTTAGTTTATTTTTGGAGGATATAGGGGCTACAATATTCAGTCTCGCAACGACAACCGTGTACTGACACTAATGTCTGTATCCGTTTTGATGCTCATTATTAACTCAGGATTATTTGTTGTTCTTCACTTTTCTCAAACCGTGCTTCCATTATCAGTCTCAACATGAGCACTTCCTCTCTGTCGCCCTTACCTTTTCGAAGGTGAAACTGATCGTCATCTAACTGATCCGCAATTTTCTTTCCATGCACTTCAAGCTACGCAACTCCAAGCCAATTGACACCTAATCAAGCTTATCCCTTACGGACACCATAGGGCCCTTTGATTGTATACAGGGTGTAAATTTTAAGTTGGCGAACTGTTTAATTAATATACAGGGTGTAAATTTTAAATTGACAAACCAGAACAACTTGAAAAATAAGCTTCACACCAAAAAAAATGTGTAGAATCCAAAGTTGATTATTTTCGAGGGGAACATCTGTTAGTTCTAAAATTAACCCGCCACCCCAGCCCCCTGGGGGGTGGGGTGGGAGGCAACTTAAAAATTTCAAATGGGAACCCCCATTTTTTTATTGCAGAATCAGTTTCTACATAAAAAACTACGTACATTTTGCTTTAAGCATTTGCTTTGATTCTTGGTAGTTGGCGCTGTAATTCAAGAAAAACCATGTTCTCGTTTTTGTGGGGAAAATGGTTACGGATAAATAAAAAATATTTACTTCGTAAATTTTGATTCGCTTAAACTAAAACTCTCCCTCTCTCCCAAAGGGTGGGGTTTGAGAGAGACTAACTAGAGTTTTACAAATGTTGACCCAAATATTAATTTTTTCCGCAGATTCGAATACGTTTTGTTTGTTTGTGGTCAGCATTTGTAAAACTCTAATTCCTCTCTTTCAAACCCCACCCTATTGGGAGAGAGAGATAGTTTTAGTCTTAGCGAATCAAAATTTACGAAGTAAATAAGTATTTTTAATTATCCATAACCATTTTCCACGCAAAAACGAGAAGATGGATTTTCTTGAATTGCAGCGGCAACTACCAAGAATCAAAACAAATGTTTACTGCAAAATGTACGTAGTTTTTTTACGTAGAATCTGATTCTGCAATGAAAAATGGGGGTTCCCATTTGAAATTGTAAAGTTGCCTCCTGCTCCACTCCCAGGGGGCTGGGGTGGAGGGCTAATTTTAGAACCAACAGATGCCCCCCTCGAAAATAATCAACTTTGGCTTCTACACATTTTTTCGTGTGAAGCTTATTGTTCGAGTTTCTCTGGTTCGTCAACTTAAAATTTACATCCTGTGTATTAAGTAAACAGCACTGCACATACCAGTCTGCGGACCCCCTCGCGTTCGTTGGGCAGTAATCGAGTCAAATATTTCTTTATTTACATGGACTTCTTTTCAAGCATTTTCAGGTTCGGTTTCAGATGAACAGCTCTAGCTATTACGTGGAGTGCCCGTCCATCGCAGCCACGCAAAACAGTGGTTGAACAACTAATCTAGTTTATCTAAACTGTGGAAAAACACATTGTCCCTATTTACGCATGTAACGTATGAAGTCACGGATGTAGTAGAATCTGCTTCAAACGTTCGATCACGAACGCGATCGCACTAAGTTGACAGCCCACCTATGGACGAGAAAGAGACAGTGTATTTTATGGTATTTTTCTTAAATCACGCGATGATTCATCGGTCTCAAACTGCATACGTATGAAAACTACAATGAAGCGCCAAAGGAACAACTGGTATAGGCATGCGTATTCAAATACAGAGATATGTAAACAGGCACAATACGACTCTGCGGTCGGCAGCGCCTATATAGGACTACAAGTGTCTGGGGCAGTTGTTAGATCGGTTAATGCTGCTACAATTGCAGTTATCAAGATTTATGGGAGTTTGAACGTGGTGTAATAATTTGCGTACGAGCGATGGGATACAGCATCTCCTAGGTAGAGATTAAGTGGCGATTTTCCTGTACGACCATTTCACGAGTGTGACGTGAATATCAGGAATCCAGTAAAACATCAAATCTCCAACGTCGCTGCGGCCGGAAAAACATCCTGCAAGAACAGGACCAACGACGACTGAAGAGAATCGTTCAACGCGATTGAAGTGCAACTCTTCCCCAAATTGCTGCAAATTTCAATGCTGGGGCACTGTAATGGTGTGGGGCGTTTGCAGTTGAAGTGATACGGGACCCCTGATACGTCTAGATACGACTTTGACAGGTGAAACGTACGTAAGCATCCTGTCTGATCACCTGCACCAATTTATGTCCATTGTACATTCCGTCGGACTTGTGCAATTCCAGCAGGACAATGCGACACCGCACACGTCTGTAATTGCTACAGAGTGACTCCAGGAACGCTCCTCTGAGTTTAAACACTTTCGTTGGCTTCCAAATTCCCCAGATATGAACATTATTGAGCATTTCAGGAATGCATTGCAAATCTCCACCCCCTCGTACTCTTACGGATTTAAGGGCAGCCCTACAGCATTCATGGTGTCAGTTCCCTCCAGCACTACTTCAGACATTAGACGAGTCCATGCCCACGTCGTGTTGGGGCGCTTCTGCGAGCTCGCGGGGGACCTACACGATATTAGGGAGGTGTACCAGTGTCTCTGGCAGCTTCAGTGTATTTGAAACTTTGCATGGGTATAAAAATTATAAAGTTTATATAGTAATTAGAAGAGGGACCAGTATCAACAATTGTATTAATGAATGCGTATCATTTAAAAATTATTACTAAAGAACTTCTTGAAATTTCAAACCTAAGATAAAATTAAACTAGAATAGAATTTTCTCATTTTAAATTTTGCTGTTATCTTTGTGATTCCATTTCACGCTTTTTTCAGTCTCTTTAAAGATACACTACTGGCCATTAAAATTGCTACAGCAAGAAGAAATGGAAATGATAAACGGGTATTCATTGGACAAATATATAATATTTGAACTGACATGTGATTACATTTTCACGCAATTTGGGTGCATAGATCCTGAGAAATAAGTACCCAGAACAACCACCTCTGGCAGTAATAACGACCTTGATACGCCTGGGCATTGAGTCAAACAGAGCTTGGTTGTACAGGTACAGCTGTCCATGCAGGTTCAACACGACGCCACAGTTCATCAAGAGTAGTGACTGGCGTATTGTGACGAGCCAGTTGCTCGGCCACCATTGACCAGAAGGTTTCAATAGATGAGAGATTTGGAGAATGTGTTGGCCACGACAGCAGTCGAACGTTTTCTGTATCCAGAAAGGCCCGTACAGGACCTGGAACATCCGGTCTTGCATTATCTTGCTGAAATGTAGGGTTTAGCAGGGAAGGGTAGAGCCAATGATCGTAACACATCTGAAATGTAACATCCAATGTTCAAAGTGCCGTCATTGCGGACAAGAGGTGACCGAGACGTGTAACCAATGGCACCCGATACCATCACGCCGGGTGATACCACAGTATGGCGATGACGAATACACGCTTCCAATGTGCGTTCACCGCGATGTCGCCAAACACGGATGTGACCATCATGATGCTGTAAACAGAACCTGTATTCATCCGAAAAAATGACGTTTTGCCTTTCGTGCACCCAAGTTCGTCGTTGAGTACACCATCCCAGGCGCTCCTGTCTGTGATGCAGCGTCAAGGGTAACCGTTCCCATGGTCTCCGAGCTGATGGTCCATGCTGCTGCGAACGTCGTCGAACTGTTCGTGCGGATGGTTGTTGTCTTGCAAACGTCCCCGTCTGCTGACTCAGGGATCGAGACGTGGCTGCACGATTCGTTACAGCCACGTGGATAAGATGCTTGTCATCTCGACTGCTAGTGATACGAGGCCGTTGGGATCCAGCATGGCATTCCGTATTACCCTCCTGAACCCACCGATTCCATATTCTGCTAACAGTTATTGGATCTCGACCAACGCGAGCAGCAATGTCGTGATACGATAAACCGCAATCGCTATAGGCTACATTCCGACCTTTATCAAAGTCAGAAACGTGATGGTACGCATTTCTCCTCCTTACACGAGGCATCACAACAACGTTTCACCAGGTAACGCCGGTCGCCTGCTGTTTGTGTATGAGAAATCTGTTGGGAACTTTCCTCATGTCAGCACGTTGTAGGTGTTGCCACCGGCGCCAACCTTGTGTGAATGCTCTGTAAAGGTAATTGTTTGCATATCAGAGCATGTTCTGCATGTCGGTTAAATTTCGCGTCTGTAGCACGTCATCTTCGTGGTGTAGCAATTTTAATTGCCAGTAGTGTATTTACACATCTAGATGCCCACTTACGCTCTAGAGAAAAACAACAAAATTTCCTTTATTAAACTTCCTGAAGACCATCATTGTCTGGCTAACGCTAGTTCCACAACTGTTCCCGCAAACGTGACATCATTTTGACGACACTCGCAATATCTACGACAGCATGATCGATATCGACTTAAGTCAGCTTCTGATACGAGTCTCTCACAAGATTTAATGCGCGAGTACCAGAGATTTACGAGATGATGTCATTCTTGGACTGATTTAGTATACCAGTAATTGCTACAATAAAATGTCGCTTAATGATTTATCGATGATTAATGCCTTCATATGAAAGTATTCAGTCAGGAGGTAGTTATTATCGTCAATACAAATTAAGAATGAAACAGCATGTTTAATAGTTTTCAGTACGCCGTTTCAAGGTAACCCATCATCCAAAATTTATCACAAACACCTGACCATTGCCATAGAATGTAACTTAATAATGCATCAACGATACGAGCCTTCAGAATAAAATATGATAAGCAAGACCGGAATTAAACATCGCATCTTTAAGTGCCTGCGTAATGAACGTTATGGTATCGGGAGTAGAATGTTGTTGGTTCGCATCCCAATCATTTTTCCCATGTAAGCATCGTTAACACATTGTGTTAATTTTTTATGAATGAATGAAATGCAAATATGTTCTGCAACATGAGGCGCTATTTATATTCGCTCTGATCTGAGAACGAAGGATGAAATAAATACTAAGCGATATCCGAGTATGTGTTTAGAGAGAAACCTAAGATTACAGCTTTCATTGCTGCGACTAAGGGGAGCTGCAGTAAAATTTGTATTTTTCTTCTCACAAATATTTGGCCCTCTGTTTCCAAATATGTGGCGACTTCCGAGTATGTGGTTAGGAAGGAACCTAAGAAGACAGCTTAAATTGCTGCGAGTGAATGGAGGAGTATTAATATTCTTGTTCTTCCTTGTCACAAAGTCGATAGCCGATCATGCGGTCGACATTGCGAGTGACGTCGAAATGACGTCACCTTTGCGGCAAGTGTTGTGATACGAGCGTTACTCTCGTTGTTTTTGCTAAATCGGAAATTCCTCTTCCCAGAGCTATTCTCTCTGATTCCGCCGCTGCTCTCCGCTGGCAATTATTATTAACTGTTCGCCCAATCTGTTTCATCTCGTTGTTCACAGAGAGCCACTCCATCGCCTAATAACAGTATCTTTCGGCAAGTCCACGCATTTACATATCATAGAAGCAAAATAATTTAAAAATCTTATAATGATTTAGTATACTCATTCGTAACTCATTGTCATTACGTTACAAATTACTATGCATGAAACAAAAGAGGACGAAACGAAAATGAAATTACGTGGGTTCTAGCTATACCGTGCCCAGAGACGATGAATATACATGGAAACACTGTGGGATCTTAACTAGCGCTCCTTGGATAAAACAGGGAACTATTTCCAGTACTTGTGCATTCAGTACCCAAATCTATTCGTTGCACTGTTGAAAGAACGGTATTTGTTGGACCTCATACAATATGAAACTTGATGCCTAATGCACAAATTGAAAGCACAATTACAGAAATATAAGACCAAGCTTGGAGATTTGTAAAACATGTATTGCATCATTTCCTCGGCCAGAATAAGCACTCTGATTTCAGGGAAACAGTGGAAAATACGCTACATTCGTTTAGATAGTTAGGATGCAAGGGGGTCCGTTAAACCATATTTTATAATGTACACCTACCCCATTTTCAGGATATGTTGGCTGACGCGTCAGAGGAATATGGTGTACAGTTCCACCATTGTACGTCACATAATTCATAAGTATTTAGCTGCGTCAGAACGAAAGTTGCAGGGTGAAATGCGCTTAAGATACAGGTAACATACGTGTACAAATATGTCTGAAATATGTTAAATACACGTGAAATAAATACACTTTGTGATCAAGAGTATCCGGACACCCCCGAAAACATATGTCTTTCATAAAAGGTGCATTGTGCTGCCACCTGCTGCCAGGTACTCCAAATAAGGGACCTCAGTAGTCATTAGACAGCATGGGGGAGCAGTATGGGGCGTTACGCAGATCTGACGGACCTCGAACGTGGTCAGGTGATTGGGTGTTATTTCTGTCATCCGTCTGTAAGCGAGATTTCCACACTCATAAATACCCCTAGGTCCACTGTTGCCGAACTGATCGTGAAGTGGAAACATGAAGGGACACGTGCAGCACAAAAGCGTACAGGCCGACCTCGTCTGTTGACAGTCAGAGACCGCCGACAGTTGAAGAGGGTCATAATGTGTAATGGGCAGACATCTATCCAGACCATCACACAGGAATTCAAAACTGCATCAGGATCCACTGCAAGTACTATGACAGTTAGGCCGGAGGTAAGAAAACTTGGATTTCATGGTCGAGCTGCTGCTCATAAGCCACACTTCATGTCACTAAATGCCAAACGAGTAAACATTGGATGATTGAACAGTGGAAAAACGTTTTGTGGAGTGTCGAATCACGGTACACAATGTGGCGATCAGATGGCACAATGTGTGTATGGCGAACGTCATCTGCCAGCGTGTGTAGTGACAACAGTAAAATTCGGAGGCGGTGGTGTTATTGTATGGTGGTGTGTTTCATAGAGGATACTTGCACCCCTTGTTGTTTTGCGTAGCACTATCACAGCAAAGGCCTAAATTGATGTTTCAAGCACCTTCTTGCTTCCCACTGTTCAAGAGCAATTAGGGGTGATTGCACCTTTCAACACGATCGAGCACCTATTCATTATGCACGGCCAGTGGCGGAGTGGTTACACGACAATAACATCCCTGTTATTAGACTGGCCTAAACAGAGTACTGATCCGAATCCTATAGAACACCTTTGGCATATCCTGGAACGCCGACTTCGTTCCAGGCCTCATTGACCGACATCGATAACTCTCCTCAGTGCAGCGCTCCGTGAAGAATAGGCTGCCATTCACCAAGAAACCTTCCAGCACCTGAAAGAACGTATGCCTGCGAGAATGGAAGCTTTCACGAATGTTGAGGGTGGGCCAACACCATATTGAATTCCATCATTACCGATGGGGGCGCGATGGACTTTTAAGTCAGTTTCAAATGCTTCAAATGGCTCTGTGCACTATAGGACTTAACATCTGGGGTCAACAGTCCCCTAGAACTTAGAACTACTTAAACCTAACTAACCTAAGGACATCACACACATCCATGCCCGAGGCAGGATTCGAACCTGCGACCGCAGCAGCAGCGCGGTTCCGGACTGAAGCGGCTAGAACCGCTCGGCCACAGCGGCCGGCGCACAGACACCTCACGTGCTGTAGAGAAACAGGTTTCAGATTCGTGATCAGCGCAACCGATTTAGTCAGAAATTAATATTTTCGTGCAGATCACAGATGTAAGTAGGCTGTTTAGGTTTTTATGTTGGTAACGCCACGTAGAGCTCTGTATGAAAATCACTGACTGTACTGTGTCCAGTCTGTGGCTGGTTTGCATTGTTGAAATATTCACTATTGTAGTGTTGGGCAGTTGGATATGAACAGCGCGTAGTGTTGCGCAGTTGGAGGTGAGCCGCCAGCAGTGGTGGATGTGGGGAGAGAGATGGCAGAATTTTGAGAGCGGACGATCTGGACGTGTGTTCATCAGAAAGACCCCCCTGCGGGTCCGGGGATTAGAATAGGCCCGAGGTATTCCTGCCTGTCGTAAGAGGCGACTAAATGTGATGGTCCCCCTTGGGGTTTGACCTCCATTTTTCAAAATTCTACAGAAGTACGAGCCTTTTGGGGAAGGACACCTTACATGGTGTACCACTGGTCCTAAGTGCACTAAGACCTTGGCACTCAGCATTGCACCGGAGTTGTATTCATACCCACTATTCCTCAAATTGGGCCTAAACGCCTGATGGGTTGTTCAAGTTACGCCCATAGTGCATCTCCATCTGCACCAGCGATCATGATGGACTTTCCATGGCACCAGAAATCCAGCACGGTAGCCAGCCCGTTGTGGTGGGGTCGTCATGTACCCTCTAGGTTGTAGCCCCCTGACAACACAGGGATCGTACTGCCGATACCTGAGCTGCACCCTCCCCACGTTGGCCAAGGAGTAGATGCCCGTCTCCTTGGGGCATCAGGACTCCCGGCAATGGTCATCCTGCCAGGTGGCCCTTGCTGCGGCTGGGTGGCGCCCGTGGGGAGAGCCCCTGGTCGGAGTGGGTGGTATCGGGGCGGACGTTTCGCAGATGAAACGTCAACACGTATCAGGTCGCTCTGCGGCCGAGTCTTTCAAAAGAAAAGGTACCGTTTCTAGTTCTGGTTCTCCTGTCCTTTCCCCCTTGGCCACTCCATGGGAGGAGGGACAGGCCCTCCGGCTTGGGGCGAAGTACTTCCCCCGCTATTTGGTCTGTTCTCGAACCGATGGGGGGACTTTCGCAACCTCCAAGCCCATGTTCTTTGTTCAGCACATTGAGGACGTCTTCGGGGAAACCGAGGCTCTCAGCAAGATGCGTTCGGGGTCCGTTCTTCTCAAGACCACCTCAGCCACACAGTCGGCGGCGCTCCAGGCGTGCGACCGCCTAGGGGACATCCCAGTGTCCATTGTCCCACATCTGGCACTAAATAGGACGCAGGGGGTTATTTTTCATCGTGACCTCCTGCTACAATCTGATGAGGAGCTCAGGGCCAACCTGGAGCGCGGCGGCGTGCATTTCGTCCGGCGAGTCCAGCGCGGCCCCAAAGACCGTCGCATCGACACCGGGGCCTTTATCCTCGCCTTCGAGGGGGACGTTCTCCCGGAGAAGGTAAAGGTGATGTGCTACCGGTGCGATGTGCGACCTTACGTCCCGCCTCCTATGCGCTGTTTTAGGTGTCTGCGCTTTGGGCACATGTCGTCACGGTGTGAGGCTGAGCCCCTTTGTGGCGATTGTGGACGTCCTCTTCGTGAGGAACATACATGCACCCCACCACCTCGGTGCATTAATTGTCCTGGCGTCCACTCACCTAGATCCTCAGAATGCCCCGCCTATCAGAAGGAGAAGAAGATACAAGAAATCAAAACTTTGGATCGGCTCTCTTACTCTGAGGCCAGGAAGAAATATGACCGCCTTCATCCCGTCCCATTGACCACCTCGTTTGCCTCAGTTGTGTCCACTCCTTCTGCGGTATCCTCACCCCTATCCTGTCCCCCCTCCGCCTCCTCCGCCCATCAGGGGGCTCTGCCTCCGCCTCCCAAATCCCTCCCTTCCAAATCCTCCTCCCCCGTGGCCCCCACCCCCTCTGCCCCAGGGGCCACCCTTCCTCCTCCTCCTCCCCCCTCGCCACCTGAGAAGCGATCCTCTTCTCAGGCTTCCCTTGGGGAAACGTTCCGGACCCCAGCTTCCGAGGTCCGGCGTTCCAAAACGGAGCCCGCACGTGAGGACCTTCTTCGGGTCCAGCCCACCATCCCTGTGCCTCCTCGGCCTTCCAAGAAGGCCTCCAAGAAGAAGTCTCTATCCCCCTCTCCACCCCGGCGCGTTTCGTCTGACGCTTCATCCGTGAGTCGCTGCTCCCGGCCGTCCTCAGTTTCGCCGGGACGCTCTGCTGCCAGGCGCTCCGCCGGCCTTTCGTCGGCAAATGATGCGGCCCCTCCTACACAATCAGGGACAGCGGCCGCAGCTGGCGACGAGTCGATGGAACCGGATCCGCCTTCCGTCGGTTGTAGCGTTGTTCCCTCGCAACCTGGCCCTCCGCGGCCGTCGAGGTCACCAGCTCTTTCCCCGTCTCGTTCCCCCAACCTTTTGACTAGCGATGGCGTTGTTTCATTGGAACATAAGAGGTATTCGATCTAATCGGGAGGAATTACAACTGCTCCTCCGCCTGCACTGTCCGCTCGTCCTTGGTCTCCAGGAAATCAAGTTGCGCCCGACTGACCATATTGCCATTACCCTCGGAGCGGTATGACCTCACCCCTGTGGACGGTATCCCAGCTCATGGTGGGGTCATGTTGCTCGTTCGGGACGATGTCTATTACCATCCCATCCCATTGACCACCCCACTCCAAGCAATAGCTGTCCGCATTACTCTTTCTGCTTTTACCTTTTCAGTTTGTACCATCTACACTCCACCGTCATCTGCCGTTAGTCGGGCTGACATGATGCACCTGATCGTTCAGCTTCCCCCGCTGTTCTTATTGTTCGGCGACTTCAATGCCCATCATCCCCTTTGGGGCTCTCCTGCATCCTGTCAAAGAGGCTCACTCTTGGTGGATGTCTTCAACCATCTCAATCTTGTCTGCCTCAATACCGGCGCCCCGACTTTCCTCTCGGACTCTACTCATACCTACTCCCACTTGGACCTCTCGATCTGTTCCACCACTCTTGCCTGTCGGTTCGAGTGGTATGTCCTTTCTGACACCTATTCGAGCGACCACTTCCCCTGTGTCGTTCGTCTCCTGCACCACACCCCATCCCCACGTCCTTCGAGCTGGAACTTACTGAAAGCTGACTGGGGACTTTACTCCTCCCTGGCGACCTTTCTGGACCACGATTTTCCCAGTTGTGACAGTCAGGTCGAATACCTCACGGCTGTTATTATCAATGCTGCCGAACGTTCCATTCCTCGTACTACTTCTTCTTCACGTCGCGTTTCCGTCCCCTGGTGGAACGAGGCTTGTAGGGACGCTATCCGTGCTCGACGACGTGCTTTACGCACCTTTCGCCGCCATCCTACGTTGGCGAATTGTATTGAATACAAACGACTCCGAGCGCAATGCCGTAGAATCATCAAAGACAGCAAAAAAGCTTGTTGGGCCTCTTTCACCGGCTCCTTTAACAGTTTTACTCCCTCTTCCGTCGTTTGGGGTCGCCTGCGCCGGCTGTCGGGCATTAAGGCCCACTCCTCGGTACCTGGCCTGACCTCAGGTAATGAGGTCCTTGTTGATCCTGTGGCTGTCTCCAACGCCTTTGGCCGCTTTTTCGCGGAGGTTTCAAGCTCCGCCCATTACCACCCTGCCTTCCTTCCCAGGAAAGAGGCAGAAGAGGCTCGGCGACCTTCCTTCCACTCGCTGAATCTGGAAACTTATAATGCCCCCTTTACTATGCGGGAACTCGAGCGTGCGCTTGCACTGTCCCGATCCTCTGCTCCGGGGCCAGATGCCATTCACGTTCAGATGCTGGCACACCTTTCTCCGGCGGGCAAAAGCTTCCTTCTTCGTACCTACAATCGCGTCTGGACCGAAGGTCAAGTCCCCAGGCGTTGGCGTGACGCCGTTGTTGTTCCTATACCCAAACCCGGGAAGGATAGACACCTTCCTTCTAGTTACCACCCCATTTCTCTTACAAGCTGTGTCTGTAAGGTGATGGAGCGCATGGTTAATGCTCGATTAGTCTGGATTCTTGAATCTCGATGGCTACTTACTAATGTCCAATGCGGCTTTCGTCGCCGCCGCTCCGCTGTTGGCCACCTTGTGACCTTGTCTACATTCATCATGAACAACTTTTTGCGAAGGCGCCAAACGGTAGCCGTGTTCTTTGACTTGGAGAAGGCTTATGATACCTGTTGGAGAGGAGGTATCCTCCGCACTATGCACAGGTGGGACCTACGCGGTCGCCTGCCCCTTTTTATTGATTCCTTTTTAACGGATCGGAAGTTTAGGGTACGTGTGGGTTCCGTATTGTCTGACGTCTTCCTCCAGGAGAACGGAGTGCCTCAGGGCTCCGTCTTGAGCGTAGCCCTTTTTGCCATCGCGATCAATCCAATTATGGATTGCATTCCACCTAATGTCTCAGGCTCTCTCTTTGTCGATGACTTCGCGATCTACTGCAGTGCCCAGAGAACATGCCTCCTGGAGCGCTGCCTTCAGCGTTGTCTAGACAGCCTCTACTCATGGAGCGTAGCAAATGGCTTCCGGTTCTCTGAAGAGAAGACAGTTTGTATCAACTTTTGGCGATATAAAGCGTTTCTTCCGCCATCCTTACATCTCGGTCCCGTTGTTCTCCCATTCGTGGACACAACTAAGTTTCTAGGGCTCATGTTGGACAGGAAACTGTGTTGGTCTCCACATGTCTCTTATTTGGCGGCCCGTTGTACACGTTCCCTTAATGTCCTAAGAGTTCTTGGCGGTTCATCTTGGGGAGCGGATCGCACTGTCCTGCTTCGCTTGTATCGGTCCATAGTCCGGTCGAAGCTGGATTATGGGAGTTTCGTCTACTCGTCCGCTCGGCCATCCCTCTTACGCTGGCTCAACTCCATCCACCATCGGGGGATACATCTTGCGACCGGAGCCTTCTACACTAGTCCTGTCGAGAGTCTTTATGCTGAAGCTGCCGAATTACCATTGACCTACCGGCGTGACGTACTGCTGTGTCGGTATGCCTGCCGGCTGTTGTCTATGCCCGACCACCCCTCTTACAAGTCCTTCTTCGCCGATTCTCTCGACCGTCAGTACGGGTTGTATGTGTCTGCCCTGCTGCCCCCCGGAGTCCGCTTCCGTCGCCTGCTTCGACAATTGGATTTTGCCCTCCCTACCACGTTCAGAGAGGGTGAGAACCCGACACCGCCTTGGCTCGAGGCTCCGGTTCATGTTTCTCTCAACCTCAGCTCACTCCCGAAGGAGGGTACTCCGGCTGCAGTGTATTGCTCACGGTTTGTCGAACTTCGTGCTCGCCTTGCCGGTCACACCTTTATTTACACCGATGGCTCCAAAACTGACGATAGTGTCGGCTGTGCCTTTGTCGTCGGGGCCGCCACCTTTAAATACCGGCTCCTTGACCAATGTTTGAGCCTTACGGCCGAGCTTTTTGCTCTCCATCAGGCCGTTCAGGATGCCCGCCGCCACCGCCATTCATCGTACGTACTCTGCTCTGACTCACTCAGTGCTCTTCAGGGCCTTGGAGCTCCCTATCCGGTCCATCCCTTGATTCAACGGATACAGCAGTCCCTCCATTCTTTCGCTGATAATGGTGGTTCTGTCAGCTTTCTGTGGGTTCCCGGACATGTAGGAGTGCCTGGGAATGAGGCTGCGGATGCTGCAGCCAAGGCTGCAGTCCTCCTGCCTCGGCCAGCCTCCCACTGTGTCCCGTCATCTGACGTTCGTGGGGATGTATGTAAGAGGCTTGTGTCGTTGTGGTGGGATGCTTGGTCATCCCTCCAAGGAAACAAGCTCCGGGCAGTAAAACCGCTCCCAACTGCTTGGACAACATCCTCCCGACCATCTCGGCGCGAGGAGGTCCTTCTGACCAGGTTGCGGATTGGGCATTGCCGGTTTAGCCACCGCTACCTGCTCTCCGGTGACCCAGCCCCGCAGTGCCCTTGTGGTCAGGCATTAACAGTGCGCCATGTTTTATTGTCGTGTCCCCGTTTTAGTCAAATTCGTGTTATCCTGTCCCTGCCATCTACTTTACCGGATGTTTTAGCTGATGACGCTCGAGCAGCTGCTCGTATTCTGCGTTTTATAACTTTAACTGGCTTGTCCAAAGACATTTAACCTTTTTACTTATTTTATCTACATCTCTGTCAGGTCCTTCTGGTGTCACCCCATCCCCTTGAGTTTTAGCAGATTCCATGTGCTCTAACACCAGTGACTGGGCGCTAACGACCTCAGCAATTGAGCGCCCTTAAACCCTACCCAAAAAAAAAAAAAAAAAAAAAAAAAACAATCAGAAAGAGTAAATTTCTAATACTGGATGTCATGAACTGATATATATATATGATGACGTTTGAACATTATTAAGGTAAATATATTGTTTGTTCTCTATCAAAATCTTTCATTTGCTAACTATGCCTATCAGTAGTTAGTGCCTTCAGTAGTTAAAATCTTTTATTTAGCTGGCAGTATTGGCGCTCGCTGTATTGAAGCAGTTCGATTAACGAAGATTTTTGTATAGTAAGTGATTCGTGAAAGTTATAGGTTATTGTTAGTCAGGGCCATCCTTTTGTAGGGATTGTTGAATGTCAGATTGCGTTGTGCTAAAAATATTGTGTGTCAGTTTAGTGTTGATCAGAATAAGTAAAGAGAGAAATGTGTGACTACGTTCAGTTCTGCTCAGCTGTTTGAAAATCAGATAACGTAAGAGGTTTATCAGCACAGTAATTCATTAATTTTTCTAAGGGAACGTTTCACCGACAAAAAGGGAAAGGTTGTTCGAGCTGTGTTACTGTAGCATAACCGAGTGAGCTGTACCCCATCGACTTCTTCACACGTTTCAGACGTTGGCTTTATGGACACTTCTGGGATGTGGACAACATACAGTAAATGCAGACAGGAGCAGTTCCGGCTTTTCAGCCGCCTCTGAATGTGAAACGTGTAGGCAGATACGAGGCATTCCACGGCTGTAGCCACACCTCCGGCCTGCGTTTCGTATCGCATCGCACAGTGCCTTCTTAAGAGCCGTAGCAGATAGCCTCTGGGTTCTGGAGAGCCACAGCCGTTTGAATAACGCTCACAGTTCCGCAGATAGCGCGGCCGGCGCGAAACTGTTTACTGCCTCGCGCGGTGAAGGGCTATCGACTGACCCGCCGTAACATAAACCGGCGGGGAGAGTCCTCTCCACAGAACGCGTGACGTCATCCACTATACACGAGAGACTGACGTGGCCCGCGTACCAGAAAAAGAAATAGAAGTGGACGCAGTGTGTTGCTGTAGCGCTATCGGAGGGGGTGATGGGAAGGGCAGAGGGGTACCTGAAAGTCCAAACACAATCGTATTTCCTCCCGATGTGCTGGCTGTAGGCTACATGCGAAAACTCTTCTGCAGCGAAAACAACTCTATTTTTTGTTGCGTGGCCGATGCGGAGAAGCCCTTACCGGTAGGAAAAATCCGTCAAATGGGGCCGTAGCGGAGGGACCTTTACGAAGCGAGTGGAGTGCGGTAAAACAACACTGTCGCAAGTTATGATGCAGCATTTCAGTGAAATACACCGTGTCCCATTCACCTTGACTACTTCGAGATATCTTCTTGTCCAGCAGGAAAATAAATAAAATGTATCATGCAAAGGTAGTGTTGTGTACATAGTTCCGTGTAGTCAGTGCGTACACAACTTTCCCATTAGAGCGCGCCCCGCTAAGGCCGGTATTACACTATCAAATTTCTTTGTCCAATATCTTTGTCCAATATCTTTGTCAAAGATTTTTGATAGTGTAATAGGGACTTCGTCAAATGTCGTCCAATATTTGATCAAATCTAGGGCCTCGCTGTATATTTGATCAAAGAAACCGCTTGTCTTCTGTTCACTGCAATGTGACATGTTACCACATGGAGCGCTAGCATCGCTGCAGCGTTCTGTCGTCTGTAGTGTTTTTATAACCATTGCCGGTAAATACAATTGGTGTGTGCCGACAACTACAAAATTAATAGAGATGTCTGAAGCTGATGAGGCGCTTTACAACGTGAGGCACCCTGAATACAAAAATAGATTAAGAAGATTGGAGACCTAACCTAACCTAACATAACCCTCTCCTGTAGCAAGGAATCGGAGTGTTATAGTGAGCCTGTCTTCTGAAGATGTAGCAGTTCTTAAGTGAATATTGTGCTTTGTGATATGAGGATACACTTCATTGAGCACATACAGAAATATATGCTCATCCATTCTTAAGTAATTGATGTACGACTTGACATCTTCCACTGTAAGCTCACGTAACAAGTTTTGTTGAATGCTTTTATCATGTCGTCGTAAAACCCACGGCTTCACCCAGATTAGATTAGTTTTTCGTTCCATAGATCCATGGTGAGGAGATCCTCGTGGATGTGGAACATGTCGATTTTTTTAAGCTGAAATAACAATAATAATTGTATGAATAAATACATCATTTGTTTCTATTAAAAATTTCGCCAATGTAGTAGGAGTTGGCCAGTAGTAAGTCTTTAAGGCTCCTTTTAAACTGATCTTTATTTCTAACTAAATTTTTTCTGTTTCCAGGCAAATTATTGAATGTGAGTCTTCCTGAGTAGTGGACCACTTTTTGAAGTAAAGTGAGTGCTTTTAAGTCCTTGTGCAGATCATTTTTATTCCCGGTATTGTATGTATGAACTGAGTTGTTTTTTGGAAAAAGAGATATATTATTTACGACAAATTTCATTAAGAAGTAAATATACTGAGAGGCAGTAGTTAGTATACCCAGTTCTTTGAAGAGGTTTCTGCATTAGGTCCGTGAATTTACTCCACAAATAATACGTATTACACGCTTTTGGACCTTGAAAACTTTTGTTTGACTTCACGATTTACCCCAAAATATTATCCCATATGACATTATGGAATGAAAGTATGCAAGCTTTTGCATTTTTATGTTGCCTATGTCTGCTAAACACTCGAATTGCAAATACAGATTTGTTAAGGCCTTTCTGCAGTTCTGTGGTGTGCTCCTCCCAACTGAATTTATTATCAAGTTGTAATCCCAGGACTTTTAAGGCTGTCAACCTCGTATGTATAGTTCCATTCCCCCCCCCCCCCCCCCACTTCTTTTCCGCATGTGCACACAATGCAATTGGAGTATGTAGAACTGCTGCGGTTAATAACAAGTTGTTGTCAGCCATCTTGAACTTTGACGAAAAATTTGTGACAGTGTAATACCCCTTCTAGCGCTACGTCAAAGATCTTTGTCAAATGTATTGGACGGAATATTGGATCACATCTTTGATCAAATCTTTGACAAAGAAATTTGATAGTGTAATACCGGCCTAAGCACAACAGCGCAGGCGCAGCGCTCAGCCGTCTCCGCACTACGAGATGGCGCTGTCTTAGAGACGGACCAAATTCTGCTTCCGCCGATCCGCGTATTAATATGTAACACAGCCAATGAGATTGCTGCTAACGTAGAACCTTTTCTCCTCGCGGATCACACTTGCACAGTGATACATGAATGCACGAGGTATTATAACGAGTGTACGGATCTCCGTTTAGTCAGTCTGCATTATTCTGCACCTGTCTGTACCAGTCTACATTAGTCTGCACCAGTCTATAGTCACGTTTCAGTCTGCGCCTAATAAGATTGCCATATTCCTGTACATAGCCATGAAGATAAATGTATAGACACTTTGTCAAGTACAGAGATATGTGAGAATAAGATTAACGTACCAATACCAAAGGAACTTAAGATTGTCAATTGTAAATAGCATCCAGAATCAAGTTAAGTAATTTTATGTTGTTATTATTTCAATAAATGTGTGTGAAAATTAATAAACTTATGTTTAAAGTTGGCCACTGTCAATCTGTTACTCTAAGCGTGCCTAACGGCAGAAGATAAACACACCATGATAAGACCACGATACATATTGCTGACACTCGCCTACTTCGTTAGAGTGACAAGTCAAATAATCTGATGGTATGTGTACTGAAGGTATTACAATACGCACACCACAGGTAGGAATTTAAGGAGATGAGACCTGGATGAACTGAAAGAAACAGAGGTCATAGAGAGTTTCAGAGAGAGAGCATTAAGGGAGGAATTGACGAGAAAAGGGGAAAGGAATACGGTAGAAGAAAAATGGGTGGCTTAGAGAGACGAAATAGTGAAGGCAGCAGAGGATCGAGTAGATAAAAATAAGAAGAGCAGTAGATATCCTTGGGTAACTGAAGAGATATTGAATTTTATTGGCGAAAGGACAAAATATAAAAATGCAGTAAATGAAGTGGGCGAAACGGAATAGAAATGTCTCAAAAATGAGATGGACAGGAAGGGCAAAATGGCTAAGAAGGAATGGTTGGAGGCCAAATGTAACGATGCAGAAGCATCTTTGGCGAAAAGAGAACCACCTGTATGAATATCAAGAGCTCAGATGGTAAACTGGCCCTAAACAATGAAGGGAAAGCAGAAAAGTGGAAGGTGTATGTAGAGGGTCTATATAGGGGCGATGTTCTTGAGGACAATGTTATGGGAATGAGAGGACGTAGATGAAGATAAAATGGGAAATATGATACTGCGTGAAGAGTTTGAGAGAGCGCTGAAAGATCTAAGTCGAAACAATGTCCGGAGAGTAGACAATATTCCATTAGAACTACTGACGGCCTTGGGAGAGCCAGTCCTGACAAAACTCTACCATCTGGTGAGCAAGATGTATGAGACAGGCAAATACCCTCAGACTTCAAGAAGAATGTTGTTGTTGTGGTCTTCAGTCCTGAGACTGGTTTCATGCAGCTCTCCATGCTACTCTATCCCGTGCAAGCTTCTTCATCTCCCAGTACTTACTGCAGCCTACATCCTTCTGAATCTGCTTAATGTATTCATCTCTTGGTCTCCCTATACGATTTTTACCCTCCATGCTGCCCTCCAATGATAAATTTGTGATCCGTTGATGCCTCAGAACATGGCCTACCAACCGGTCCCTTCTTCTTGTCAAGTTGTGCCACAAACTCCTCTTCTCCCCTATTCTATTCAATACCCTCTCATTAGTTACGTGATCTACCCATCTAATCTTCAGCATTATTCTGTGGCACCACATTTCGAAAGCTTTTATTCTCTTCCTGTCCAAACTATTTATCGTCCATGTTTCACTTCCATACATGGCTACACTCCATACAAATACTTGCAGAAACCCCTTCCTGACACTTAAATCTAGACTTGATGTTAACAAATTCCTCTTGTTCAGAAACGCTTTCCTTGCCATTGCCAATCTAATCGACCATCATCAGTTATTTTGGTTCCCAAATAGCAAAACTCATTTACTACTTTAAGCGTCTCATTTCCTAATCTAATTCCCTCAGCATCACCCGACTTAATTCGACTACATTCCATGATCCTCGATTTGCTTTTGTTGATGTTCATCTTATATCCTCCTTTCAAGACACTGTCCATTCCGTTCAACTGCTCTTCCAAGTCCTTTGTTGTCTCTGACAGAATTACAATGTCATCGGCGATCCTCGAAGTTTTTATTTCTTCGCCATGGATTTTAATACCTACTCCGAACTTTTCTTTTGTTTCCTTTACTGCTTGCTCAATATACAGACTGAATAACATCGGGAAGAGGCTACAACCCTGTCTCACTCCCTTCCCAACCACTGCTTCCATTTCGTGCCCCTCGAATCTTATAACTGCCATCTGGTTTCTGTACAAATTGTAAATCGCCTTTCGCTCCCTGTATTTTACCCCTGCCACCTTTATAATTTGAAAGAGAGTATTCCAGTCAACATTGCCAAAAGCTTTCTCTAAGTCTATAAATGCTAGAAACGTAGGTTTGCCTTTTCTTAATCTTTCTTCTAAGATAAGGCGTAAGGTCAGTATTGCCTCACGTGTTCCAACATTTCTACGGACCCAAAATGATCTTCCCCGAGGTCGACTTCTACCAGTTTTTCCACTCGTCTGTAAAGAATTCGCGTTAGTAATTTGCAGCTGTGACTTATTAAACTGATAGTTCGCTAATTTTCACATCCGTCAACACCTGCTTTCTTCGGCATTGGAATTATTATATTCTTCTTGAAGTCTGAGGGTATTTCGCCTGTTTCACACATCTTGCTCACCAGATGGTAGAGTTTTGTCATGACTGGCTCTCCCAAGGCCGCCAGTAATTCTAATGGAATTGTCTCAAACTCTTCACGCAGTATCGTATCTCCAATTTCATCTTCACCTACATCCTCTTCCATTTCCATAATATTGTCCTCAAGTACATCGCCCTCGTATAGACCCTCTATATACTCCTTCCACCTTTCTGCTTTCTCATCTTTGCTTAGATCTGGGTTTCCATCTGAGCTCTTGATATTCGTACAAGTAGCTCTCTTTTCTCCAAAGGTCTCTTTAATTTTCCTGTAGGCAGTATCTATCTTACCCTTAGTGAGATAAGCCTCTACATCCTTACATTTGTCCTCTAATCATCCCTGCTTAGCAGTTTTCCACTTACTGTCGATCTCATGTTTTGAGACATTTGTATTCCTTTTTGCCTGCATCATTTACTGCATTTTTATATTTTCTCCTTTCATCATTTAAATTCAATATTTCTTCTGTTACCCAAGGATTTCTACCAGCCCCCGTCTTTTTACCTGCTTGATCGTCTGCTGCCTTCACTGCTTCATCCCTCAGAGCTACCCATTCTTCTTCTACTGTATTTCTTTTCCCCATTCCTGTCAATTGTTCCGTTATGCTCTCCCTGAAACTCTCTACAACGTCTGGTTTCGTCTGTTTATCAAGGTCCCACCTCCTTCAATTCCCACCTTTTTGCAGTTTCTTCAGTTTTAATCTACAGTTCATAACCAATAGATTGTGGTCAGAGTCCACATCTGCCGCCGGCCGAAGTGGCCGTGCGGTTAAAGGCGCTGCAGTCTGGAACCGCAAGACCGCTACGGTCGCAGGTTCGAATCCTGCCTCGGGCATGGATGTTTGTGATGTCCTTAGGTTAGTTAGGTTTAACTAGTTCTAAGTTCTAGGGGACTAATGACCTCAGCAGTTGAGTCCCATAGTGCTCAGAGCCATTTGAACCATTTGAACCACATCTGCCCCTGGAAATGTCTTGCAATTTAAAATCTGGTTCCTAAATCTCTATCTGATACTTTTTAGTATCTCCAGGGTTCTCCCATGTATACAACCTTCTTTCATGATTCTTGAACCAAGCGGTAGCTATAATTAATTTGTGCTCTGTACAAAATTCTACCAGACGGCTTCCTCTTTCATTTCTTACCCCCAATCCATATTCACCTACTATGTTTCCTTCTTTCCCTTTTCGTACTCTCGAATTCCAGTCACCCATGACTATTAAATTTTCGTCTCCCTTCACTACCTGAATAATGTCTTTTATCTCATCATACATTTAATCAATTTCTTCATTATCTGCAGAGCTAGTTGGCATATAAACTTTTACTACTGTAGTAGGCGTGGGCTTCGTGTATCTTGGCCACAATAATACATTCACTATGCTGGTTGTAGTAGCTTACCCGCACTCCTAATTTTTTATTCATGGAGAATATGATACTTCAAACACAAAGAAAACAGATGTTGACGTGTGTGAAATTTACAGAACTATAAATTTAGTAAGTCACGTTTGCAAAATACTAACACGAATTCTTTGTAGACGAATGGAAAAACTGGTAGAAGCTGAACTCAAGGGAGATCAGTTTGGATTCCATGTTGGAGCACGCTCGGCAATACTGACCCTACGATGTATCTTAGAAAGCAGGCTAAGGAAACGCAAACGTACGTTTCTAGCATTTGTAAACATAGAGAAAGCTGTTGACAATATTGTCTGGAACACTCTCTTTGAAATTATGAAGATAGCAGGAGTAAAATACAGGCAGCCGAAGGCCATTTACAATTTCTACAGAAACCAGGTGGTCGAGGGGCATGAAAGGGAAGCAGTGGATGAGAAGGGAGTGAGACAGGGTACGTTATTCAATCTGTATATTGAGCAAGCAGTAAAGGAAACAAGAGAAAAATTTGAGTATGAATTAAAATTCATGGAGATGAAATAAAATCTTTGAGGTTTGCCGACGACATTGTAATTCTGTCAGAGACAGCAAAGGACCTAGAAAAGCAGTTGAACGTAATGGCCAGTGTCTCGGATGGAGGATATAAGACGGACATCAACAAAAGCAAACCGAGGATGCTGGGATGTACTCTAATTACATCAAGTGATGTTGACAGAATTAGATTAGGAAATGAGACACTTAAAGTAGTGGATGAGTTTTGCTATTTGGGTAGCAAAGTAACTGATGATGGTCGAAGTAGAGAGAATAGAAAATCTGTACTGGCTATGGCAAGGACAGCGTTCCTGAAGAAGAGAAATTTGTTGACATCGAGTATAGAATCAAGTGTCAGGAAGTCCTTTTTGAAAGTAATTGTGTGGAGTGTAGCCACATATGGAAGTGAAATATGGACGATTAATAGTTTAGACAAGAAGAGAATAGGAATGTGATGCTATAGAAGAATGCTGAAGATTAGATTGGTAGATCATGTAATTAATGAAGAGGTACTGAATAGAATTTGGAAGAAGAGAAATTTGTGACACAACTTGCTTACAAGAAGGGATCGGTTGGTAGGACGCGTTCTGAGGCATCAAGGGATTACCAATTTAGTACTGGAGGGCAGCGTGCAGGGTAAAGATCGTAGAGGGAGACCAATAGATGAATACACTAAACAGATCAAGAAGGATAAATGTTGCAGTAGTTACTGGGAGATGAAGAAGTTTGAACAGGATAGAGTAGCATGGAGAGCTGCATCAAACTAGTCTCTGGACTGAAGACCATAACAATAACATCAACCACTGGTTGTACAATACGAATATGTGAACAGCATTTCGTCCTTCTTAAATGGCACCCTATCCTTACAGACCGGAAGCGTTATAACAGATATTTTCCAGATCGTCGCGCCCAATTCGAGGTTCGGGGGTGGTCTTGGTGCTTGGTTCCTATTTGCGCTAGGAACGTGGGGTAAAACGTTTTTGGTTCAGCCCGGAGCAGCGGCCGTTTATATAGGTAGTGGAACATCCGTCTAACTCTCGCTATCTTCCGGTATATTAAGTTAGGTTTCAGCGACGAACTGGATCTGATGCCCAGGCAAACTGTGCGAATGAATTAATTCCTTTTGCAAAAAAATTCAGTTGGGCTGAAATCAATGCTAAGCTATTGACGTCACTTGTATATGCAAAGTTCAAATTTTACAAGCAAAATGTGCAAAAAACACCTTTTTCTGGAAGATTTTAAGGCACCCCACTTCTATAGTTTAAACTTGTACGAACTCAAAACCAACTTTTTAATGTAATAATCTGTATCCGTTACCAAGATACGATGGTTTAAAGTCGAGCAAATAAAATTCGTTCCTACGTCATCTGAATGCGCGGAGTCGGTTTAAACTGCTTGAAAAAAATAAAAAAACTGCATCGTTACGATAAAATTTAAAACTCGCTTTCAAAAGCTTCATTTGGATTTTACGTGCAAAAACAGCGCTTTTTGTCTTTTTTTACGTGCGCCATTTGTATGTTTCGGACTTGCGTGAATCGATCCCGGTTGGTTAAGAAGTAAGACAAATACACTTAATGAATGGTCGTTCCGTTGCTTTGTGGATGCTGTATCCGTTGCCACGATATAAGCAAAATGATTCGAAAGGCAATAAAAAATCTATGACGGTTCAGTCGTCGCCCGATTCAACAAAACTCTACGTCGGTTGCCAAAGCTATAGCGGTCTACTGTCAAAAAGTATTAAAAGTTGGAAACCAGAATGAAAATTTTCCTACTGTAGCACAGACAAAGCTGAATATACATTTGAATCAAAACATCTTGACATGTTCGCGCTTTTTCATTAGTTAATTCTAGCTTCCCCAGCACAATGAGTTCTCTTAGCTGCAAGGTGTTGCCACACGTGAATCTCGCAATTTATAGGCTGAAGTCCCTGATGCTGTGCCTATAATTTTAATTAATATTGTGTTTATACTGATTGCTGGTGAGGAGGAAAGTTAGTTATTAGTATTTCATTAATGATCTCATTCATAAGCAGCCATATCACAGTCATCTCATTCGCTCAAGAAAGTTATAATTAAGCTTTACTTGTTTAATCAGAATCGAACTACGACTCTCCTTGCCTGCAGTCTCGATGATTCGAAGCGTTCTGCAATTCTGTGTAAATAAAATTTCTTGGTTTTCTTGCGTTGCGTAGTCAGTCGGGAGACCTCAGATCAAGCGGAAAGTTTGCTTTGATAGAGTGTAATTATCCGATGAAATAATGGGGCTCTTGGATCTAATAATCGCAGGTTCGTTTCCAATTCATCGGAAGTTCCCTTCTGATTACCAACGACACGACACCTCCGTGCAAATTTCCAATTAGAGAATACATATATAATGAAATTCCTTACACACCTTTGATGTAAATGCTCAGTATATATTTTCTTGAGTAGCATACAATATATTTTCAATCTCTTTCTTCCAGTAACCTCTATAGCAAAATTACAATTATTCAATGCGGCTATTCGGCACGAAGAAGATCCTAGAAGTCCCCTCGACACACCAGAGAGAATATTACAAAGAGTAATTATGCGCTCATGGAATAGTAATAGTACTGTACTACTTTGCGCATCGATTCTGCGAGTATATAGTTGGTCAAGCAGGAGACGTAATTCACTCATAGAATTGTGCAGGGATAATTAGTAGAATATAAAGAGATATTACATACCCAACATCAACAAAAGCAAAACGAGAATAATGGAATGTAGTCGAATTAAGTCGGGTGATGCTGAGGGAATTAGATTAGGAAATGAGACACTTAAAGTAGTAAAGGAATTTTGCTATTTGGGGAGCAAAATAACTGATGATGGTCGAAGTAGAGAGGATATCAAATGTAGACTGGCAATGGCGAGGAAAGCGTTTCTGAAGAAGAGAAATTTGTTAACATCGAGTATAGATTTAAGTGTCAGGAAGTCGTTTCTGAAAGTATTTGTATGGAGCGTAGCCATGTATGGAAGTGAAACATGGACGATAACTAGCATGGACAAGAAGAGAATAGAAGCTTTTGAAATGTGGTGCTACGGAAGAATGCTGAAGATTAGATGGGTAGATCATGTAACTAATGAGGAGGTATTGAATAGGATTGGGGAGAAGAGAAGTTTGTGGCACAACTTAACTAGAAGAAGGGATCGGTTGGTAGGACATGTTCTGAGCCATCAAGGGATCCCCAATTTAGTATTGGAGGGCAGCGTGGAGGGTAAAAATCGTAGACGAAGACCAAGAGATGAATACACTAAACAGATTCAGAAGGATGTAGGTTGCAGTGGGTACTGGGAGATGAAGAAGCTTGCACAGGATAGAGTAGCATGGAGAGCTGCATCAAACCAGTCTCAGGACTGAAGACCACAACAACAACAACAACAACATATCCAAGATCCAGGAGATTCGCCAGTCATAGTAAACAATACATAATATCATATGCGTGATGAGCATAATTGTAATAGCTAGACAAGTTTTCTGGGAAGTGGAGTTAAAATTCTTGGGGATGGGTTTGTCCTGGGGGGTTTACTAACAAGTCAGAAAGCGCGAATATGTCAGGATGATGTGATTTAAGTGTGTTTGAAGCAGCCAGATAAGTCGAAAATCTAGTTCCCTTCCTTTACACCCCTAACTGTGTCCAGGACATATTCGCCTTATTGTAATGCCGAAGGAGCATTTTTCATTCTGGCATTCTTTTATTCGGTGATCCATTGTTGTAAACAAGACGTTATTAGAACGTAACGCAAAAGTGACTCTGACTCTCCTGTGCTGTAAATAACACTGAGCAGTTACCTGGGGTAACGTAACTTGTCCACTTTCTGGAGTTGAGAGAAAACAAATGGAAGCACAAGGAAAATACACACCGGTAATTCCGCGAACTGTCTTCATTTGAATGTTTGCGTAGGTGTACCGCAACGAAGAGGCGGCAGAAAGACTACTCATGAATGCAGAATGCAGGCCGGCAGTAAATGCAATAACGTCATCTTATTTACATTACGCCTACCTCAAATTACGATAAACCAACAATAATGTTAATTCAGTTCCTTTCCTATTCCACTCGTAAATAGAGTGAGGGAAAAACGACTGTCTACTTGCCTCAGTACGGGCCCTGATTTCTCGTATCTTATCTTCGTGATCCTTACGTGCGATGTATGTTGGCGGCAGTGGAATCGGTCGGCAGTCAGCTTCAAATGCCGGTCCTCTAAATTTCCTAAATAATTAATGTTCCTCGAAAAGAACGTTGCCTTCTCTTCCACAGCCGGCCGATGTGGCCGAGCGGTTCTAGGCGCTTCAGTCTGGAACCGCGCGACCGCTACGGTCGCAGGTTCGAATCCTGCCTCGGGCATGGATGTGTGTGATGTCCTTAGGTTAGTTAGGTTTAAATAGTTTTAAGTTCTAGGGGACTGATGACCTCAGATGTTAAGTCCCATTGTGCTCAGAGCCATTTGAACCATTTTTTATTTTTCTCTTCCACGTATCCCCATTTGAGCTCTCGAAGCATCATCGTAACGCTTTCTTGTTGCTCGAACCTACCAATAATAAATCTGCCAGGATGACTCCGAAAAGCTTGGATGGCTTCATTTAACCCGACCTGATACGAATCCCAAACACGCTAACAGTATTCAAGAGTAGGTGGCAGTAGCGTCCTATATGCGGTCGCCTTTACAGAAGAACCACACTTTTCTAGAATTCTCCCAATAAACCGAAGTCGACCATTCGCCAATTCTCACAAGGTCCTTCCATATCAAATATTACACTAATATTCAAGAAAGGTAGTAGGAGTAATCCACTAAATTACAGGCCGACATCATTAAAGTCGAGATGCAGTAGGATTTTGGAACATATATGGTGTTCGAACATTATGAATTACCTTGAAGAAAACGGTCTATTGACACATGGATTCACAAAACATCGTTCTTGTCAAACAACTATTTCTTTACTCACGCGAAGTGTTGAGTGCTATCGACAAGGGATTTCAAATTGATTCCGTATTTCTAGATTCCAGAAAGCTTTTGACACTGTACCACACAAGCGGTTCGTAGTGAAATTGTGTGATTATGGAATATCGTCTCAGTTACGTGGCGTAGTAACTGACAGAAAGTCATCGAATGAAACTGAAGTGATTTCTGGCGTTCCCCAATGTAATGTTATAGGCCCTTTGCTGTTCCTTATCTATGTAAACGATTTGGGAGACAATGTGAGCAGCCCTCTTAGGTTGTTTGCAGATGACGCGGACGTTTATCGATTAATAAAGTCATCAGAAGATCAAAACAAACTGCAAAACGATTTAGAAAATATCTGTATGGTGCGAAAATTGGCAATCGACCCTAAATAACGAAAAGTGTGAGGTCATCCACATGAGTGCTAAAAGGAATTCGTTAAACTTCGTTTACACGGTAAATCAGTCTAATCTAAAAGCCATAAATTCAACTAAATACCTAGGTAATAGAATTACGAACAACCTAAATTGGAAGGAACACATAGAAAATGGTGTGGGGAAGGCTAAGCAAAGACTTCGTTTTTCTGGCAAAATGCCTAGAAAATGTTTACAGATCCACTAAGGAGACTTCCTACACTACGCTTGTCTGTCCTCTTTTGGGTTACTACTGCGTGGTGTGGGATCCTTACCAGATAGGATTGACGGAGTACATCAAAAAAGTTCAAAGAATGGCAGCACGTTTTGTATTATCGCGAAATAGGAGAGAAAATGTCACTGAAATGATACAAGATTTGGGGTGAACATCATTAAAACAAAAGGCATTTTTCGTTGCGGCGGAATCTTCTCACGAAATTCCGATCACCAACTTTCTCTTCCGAATGCGAAAATATTTTGACGACACCGACCTACATAGGGAGAAACAATCACCATAATAAAATAAATCAGAGCTCGTACGGAAAGATATAGGTTTTCGTTGCTTCCGCGTGCTGTACGAGATTGGCATAATACAGAATCTTGACGGTTGTTCGATGAACCCTGTGCTAGGCACTTAAATGTGATTTACAGAGTATCGATGTAGATATAGACGTAAATGTAGAAAATAGCTTTTCAACATTACGCTCTGATATTTAAACGACATGACTGTATCAAGCAGGGCACTACTAATGCTGTACCCGAACATTACCGGTTTGTTTTTGCTGCTCATCCGTACTGACTTACATTTTTCCACATTCAGATCTAGCTTAGAGTCGTCACACCAACTGCAAATTTTGTCTAAGTCGTTGTAAGGAGTTCACCACCCTGCTGGACCACATGTAATCCCGAGGTATTGCTCACTTGCTAGAACGACAATTCACAGGCGCTGCCTGAGACATAAAATATCTTTGCCCCTGTCCAAAGAGAGCTGCAATAGAGTCGCAGGTCAGAGCAGTCTTTGCCGCAGTTGCAGTCACTCGCTGCAACAGTGTGGTTGTAGTCGGTCGCTGGTATACAGGGCAGTTTGTAGTTGTTAAAGCCACAGTGCAGAACAAATTGTAAAATTTTATTATATGGAACTGAATAATAATTGTGATCAGCTGCAGAGCTATATGATACCACGGAATGAGATGATCATGAACAAATGGGGGGATAGGACGTCAAACGCGCCGACAATGTAAGTTCAAAAATATAACAAAATAATTTTTTTTTACGTCTGAAATTTCATCATTTTTTTCGCTTACTATTGGCTGCATTTGTTGCTATAGGTACACATTTCTTTATAACTCAGAGAGATACTTCGATGAATTTTGCACAGCATATAAACCATACTTACAGGTGTACGAAACTCTAGAATTTTCCAAATCTATTAAAAACTGTGGTAAAAATTGAGATAATTAACCATAAACTTTGAGTTTTGTCTAAAGATGAAGTTTAAAATGTAACAGCTTATTCATTTTTTCATTAATTAAATTCTACAGTTTCATACACATGTAAGTATGGTTTGTATGCTGCGCAAAATTTATCGAAGAATCTCTCTTACTTATGAAGAAAAGTGTGCCTATAGTAACAAATGCAGCCGATAATAAGTGAAAAAATGATGAAACTTCACACGTAAAAAAATTTATTTTGTTACTTTTTTGAACTTACATTGCTAAAAGTGTGAATTCTGAATCCCTCCTGGTCATGTTGACAAAGTTTTATGAATTTATTTGTGAAAGTATAGACAGTGGAAATTAAAATGTGGTGTGGTACCTCTCCTGCTCCAAGTCGGCCCGTTTGACGTCATACCCCCTTAATATAATGAAAAATAAACAGTGTAATTAAGTCAACAATCTATTGTAAGGTAAATTTTATTACTTTTATTGGCACCCTCTTAGTTAAGTCACTTGTCTGCGATGTTAGTATGAATTGGTTTCAATCTTTTCTTTTGTTATTCGTCAGCACCAGTTGACCAAGATTTGTAATATATTCAATATTCCCCTTATAATTGATAGTACATCTTTATCAATAACGTAAAAACTTTTTGGAATATAATAGTTTTTACTTGTCAATTGTTCAAATGTTCAAATGCGTGTGAAATCCTAAGGGACTTAACTGCTAAGGTCATCAGTCCCTAAGCTTACACACTACTTAACCTAAATTATCCTAAGGACAAACACACACAACCATGCCCGAGGGAGGACTCGAACCTCCGCCAGGACCAGCCGCTCAGTCCAGGACTGCAGCGCCCCAGACCGCTCGGCTAATCCCGCGCGGCACTAGTCAACTGTAAAAGTATAATCTTTCCTGAAGTCGTTGCCAGTCCGGATCCAGTCATTTATCTAAATTAAAATATTGGAGAATTTTTGTCAGATCATAGTCATGTGCTCTTTAGTAATCAGAGACCAGCTGTGCAGTTGTGTCACTAAGTAATGTCAGTTTTTGTAGTAATTCAGATCTCAGACAAATGTTGTTGAGTATTAGTAGACAGGCCAGCATTGCACTAAGCTGTGCCATTTAGGAGCAGATACATAGACAGCGTTATCCGGCGACTACATCATGAGGTAAGAATTTTTCAGTTTATTCAGGTTGATTTCACAAGGCCATGACGTAGCGCTGCTTACGTCAAAATTTATCAGTTTTTTATGAGTTAAGATTTATCAGTTTTGATACGTCAGAATTTAACTATCAAAATTTAATTATTTCTATTTTTATTTTCTGTTTGGGAAGGTTACGCATCATTATTTTATATTTTTTATTTATACGGGAATGTTACATCGTCTTATATTTTCCTACAGTCAATCACTTTATAAAGTTGATGCATTAAGTTGATCTGAAAGCGGTGCTGATATTCAAGATAATAAAAGCGGGTTAAAAGCTGTGAGCTATCTGGTGAAGTTATCCTTGCATTACTGAACAACTGTTTCACCAGGTATCCAATCTAGCTTACCAAATTCCCAAGCAGACTAACATTAATTATAATCTTTTAATAATCATCTTATGATAACTGGTGATTTTATATATATATATATATATATATATATATATATATATATATATATATATATATATATATATATATATATATACAGGTTGTCCCAGCTATCTTGTCCACCCAAAATATCTCTGGAACAATAACAGCTATTGGAAAACGACTTTCACCGGTATCAATGTAGGGCTGGGGCCCATGAATGTACATATTTGGAAACATTCTAAAACGAAAGCATATGTGTTTTTTAACACAAACTTATGTTTTTTTAAATGGACCTCCCATATTCTTTCTTCAGCAATCCATAGCATGACAAAGCACTTACACAATGGCGTTGATTGCATCGCAATATTCCCGTTACATCCAGAGATATCGAGACGCGAAGTTGACGCTTGAAACACCCGACATGCGCTGCTAACGTTGCAATTTAAGATAACATAAGATATTTTAGATCTCAACCTGAAATAAAGGTGATTAAAATTTCAGTTAGGCTGAATTTAAGAAATCCATTATCGTACGGACTTAGCAGACACGCGCTTAGCCGGAGATCTTACCACTTCAGACGCTCGCCGCAGACAAACTGGCGTGGGCCCCTACCAAGGGTGCTTCACAGATACAAACGGAAGTGACCAGAGAGGCAGCTTCCTATACCAACATGACAAGGGGCGGACAGGACCATATTAAGAATAGAAACCTCTTTGCTTTTAGAAAGCGTAGCTACCTGTTCCAACGTTGGTCCTACTGTTTCCTAGCAGACAGGCTTGTCTGCTACCATCAAGCATGCAACTAGAAATACATTTGCTCTTTCATCCTTTCACACAGAAGTGGAATGTATGCCGTAAATGACAACAGATTTAAGAAATTAACATGAAAGGAATCCAACAGAGACCTTTCAACTTGGACACCTCATTGTAGACCAGCAAACAACCGTAGATTGCTGTCCACCCTGTCCGCCAAATCAATTATTTGTATAAAAAACAGTAGCGGTCCTATCCCACTTCCCTGGGGTACTTCTGACGGTATCCCTTGGCTATGATGAACACTCGCCGTCGAGGACAACGTACTGGGTTCTTTTACTTAAGAAGTCTTCGAGCGACTCACGTATCTGTGAATCTACTCCATATGCTCATTCGATGGGTGCCTATATTATACACAACATATCGCTTAACAGTATTGCAGTACTGTAAAACGAAGTGACGAGTAGCGTTTGTAGCTTCTGCTCGTCGGTGTAAGTGGTACTGGTACACACCTTCAGCTCAACATGGCTACGTTTTCCGTCAGCTGCAGGAAGCGGACTCCTTACGTCGGTGTGCGTACGTGCCTTGTGTAACGGTACAGGAGAGGCAATCATTTTTGTGCTATATTTTAATAACGCCACATTTACGTGAATGGTAGACTGCGAGGAGTTTTTGAACAGGTCTTAAGGCGAGGAGTTGGAGTTTCTACTACAAAATACAGGGTGATATTTTTAAAAAGGGGAATACTGATGCTCATATATTTGTAACTAACGAAGCTACAAGAAAATAAATCACGCTGGTTAGTGTCCTTGTGCTAGCAAAGCAACATTTGATTGATACTTTGTTTTTTTTTTGGTTCTGCGCTAAACGTTTATTTCGCTCGGTCAGGTTAAATGCGACACCTTGGCTTGTAACCCAGAATCACTGTATGTGAGAACTTCTAGGAAGATACTATTTTGTTGATGTAAAGAGATTTTGAGCAACGCCAAATTTTGTTGAACGTCGCAATATCATCTGAAAGTCCTGTAATATGTTGTGGTAGCGTGTGTAATAGTTGCGAAGCTTTGAATCGTACTCAATTCTATACTAATAAGGCCTGTAAGACTTTGTCGTGAGAGCTTACGCCATTTATGCTTCTAGCTTTGCAATTTTTATTGGCAGTTACTTTTTGAGAACAGAAAAATAAAATGACGATGACTTAATACTAAAGAACATACGCCGAAGAAACTTATACCAGATACAAATACTATAACGCGATCCAGCGGTCTGAAGACGCCCGACAAAGAAGAAAACTAGTTCATAATTTGAAATATGTTACATAAATTACTTTTTTCATTTTCATCATGTAAAACTATAACATTGTGTACTGCACAGTTAGCTAAATCACACACTTAAATCTAGAACGTCAGTGCTGTAATTCAGATTGTGGTCAGTCTTTAGTACCCAACACTAAAAGCTATGTAATTCTTGTATTTGCTGCGGTCGCAGGTTCGAATCCTGCGTCGGGCATGGATGTGTGTGATGCCCTTCGGTTAGTTAGGTTTAAGTAGTTCTAAGTTCTGGGGGACTGATGATCTCAGATGTTAAGTCTCATAGTGCTTAGAGCCATTTGAACCTTTTTTTTTTAATTCTTGTATCAAACTGTTAATGTGCCTTATAGTTATAGATTCTATTTTTCCGTGACAAGTGGTGAACCTTATCTACGGATTCCGTCATAACTCAGTATGAACTTGCATCAAGAATCTGTACACATTTTATCTTCATATATATATTGTAACCTCTCCGCAAAAATATGATAGTCAATATTAGTGAAATTGTAACCTCCCAGCGTGAATATGAAAGTCAATACTAAGTGAAATGTTGTCTTGCCACAAAACTGAATAATAAAGATGAGCTAAGCGTAACCTCCTTGCAAAATTAAAGAATAATAATGGCCCAAATGTAAACTCCCCACAGTAATAAAACTTGAAACGTCCCCTTTGAACAATTATACACGAGACTGTGCTTAACCTGACACACAATATTTTGTTAGCGCAACGTAATCTGACTTTCAAAATTCCCTACAAAAGAATGGCCCTGATTAACATTAAACTATACCTTTCACAAATCACTTATCTCACAAAAATCTTCGCTGCTCAAGCTACTGCAATACAGTGAGCGCCACTACTGCCAGCTAAATAAAAGATTCAAACTATGGAAGGCACTAACTACTGATAGGGATAGTTAGCAAATGAAAGATATTAATAGAGAACAAACAATGTATTTACCTCGATATCATCATATATAAATATAGCAGTTCATGACAAATTACAAAACTCCGCCATCTCTCTCCCCACATCCACCACTGCTGGCGGCTCACCTCCAACTGCGCAACGCTACGCGCTGTTCACATCCAGCTGCCGCTGCCCAACACTACAATGGCGAGTATTACAACAATGCAAAGCAGCCACAGACTGCACACAGCACAGCCAGTGATTTTCATACAGAGGTGGCGTTACCAATAAAAAAACCTAAACAGCCTAACAGCCTACTTACATAGAGAAAACATAAACAGCCTACTTACAAACTCAATGATAATAAAAATGTGCAAAAATATTAAGCCCCCACAAAATTAACGTTAAGATGAACCTGATAAATTTTATAAGGGCAGCTGCGCTGACCTTCGGCCCTGTGCAATAATTAAACCTGAACACAAAAACCAAAATTCTTACCTCAGTAAACTGCATCTATATCTGCTCTTATTTTATGGCACAGCTTCGTGCAATGCTGGCCCATGTTTAATTTTGATTCTTGGAGGGAATGCATAGGAAATATTATTTAACTTGAAATGAATCTTTTTCTTTAAAAAGGTTACTTTGTAGCAAAATTATTATTGGGACAATTCTTGAACAAATTAATTACAATTAACATATGTTATTAGCTGAGCACAATGCTGCTTCATTACCTTCGATAACAATATACCTCGTTCAGAACCGTGACCAGAGACCCATGTCGACGCCCGCTCAGTACAACCGTCCATTCGCTACCGCTACTGCCGACTCCTCACACACAACTACTGTTCCTGCCGACTCGCTACACGCAACTGAACTCTCGCGTAGTCAAGCGCAGACTAGCAACGATAAATAACTCTCTGGTCAGAGATTCTGTCATGCCTCGCCATCGCTGGTACACGTTTCAATATGAAAGTTCTTTCGGAAGAGAAAGAACAGGTATCCTCTTCATATATATATATATATATATATATATATATATATATATATATATATATATATATATATATAGGAAAGAAAATGGCTAGTAGAGGTACCGGGTACCCTCCGCCACACTCCTTACTGTCGCTTGCGAGTATCTGTATAGGTGTAGATGCAGATAAAAATTCTTAATTTTGGCAAACAATTATATGGGACACCGAAAATCGAATGTTTTCGCCTGTGGGAGCCGTTAGTATAGGTAACCTGCAACTTGGACCGAGCAGCATGATCCATGAATCATGAACCGGGTTTCCGATTGACGATTTAATTCAGTTATTGTTGAGATGTTATACATATATGATCAGATTTGCTTGGAGTCGAACAGAAGCTAGTGTTAACCACAAGTTGCAGAAGGTCGTTGATCTCTATTTAAGTAATACCGGGGAATAGCAGGAGGGCTTATCAAGTGACACTTAGCATTTTTACAACTTCTACATCTACATCTACATCCATACTCCGCAAGCCACCTGACGGTGTGTGGCGGAGGGTACCTTGAGTACCTCTATCAGTTCTTCCTTCTATTCCAGTCTCGTATTGTTCGTGGAAAGAAAGATCGTCGGTATGCCTATGTGTGGGCTCTAATCTCTCCGACTTTATCCTCATGGTCTCTTTGCGAGATATACGTAGGAGGGAGCAATATACTGCTTGACTCTTCGGTGAAGGTATGTTCTAGAAACTTCAACAAAAGCCCATACCAAGCTACTGAGCGTCTCTCCTGCAGAGTCTTCCACTGGAGTTTGTCTATCATCTCCGTAACGCTTTCGCGATTACTAAATGATCCTGTAACGAAGCGCGCTGCTCTCCGTTGGATCTTCTCTATCTCTTCTATCAGCCCTATCTGGTACGGATCCCACACCGGTGAGCAGTATTCAAGCAGTGGGCGAACAAGTGTACTGTAACCTACTTCTTTTGTTTTCGGATTGCATTTCCTTAGGATTCTTCCAATGAACCTCAGTCTGGCATTTGCTTTACCGACGATCAACTTCATATGATCATTCCATTTTAAATCACACCCAATGCCTACTCCCAGATAATTTATGGAATTAACTGCTTCCAGTTGCTGACCTGCTATATTGTAGCTAAATGATAAGGGATCTATCTTTCTATGTTTTTGCAGCACATTACACTTGTCTACATTGAGATTCAATTGCCATTCCTTGCACCATGCGTCAATTCGCTGCAGATCCTCTTGCATTTCAGTACAATTTTCCATGGTTGCAATCTCTCGATATACCACAGCATCATCCGCAAAAAGCCTCAGAACGTGAGAAGATAGGGGAAATAATTAGAGAGTATTTTGGGGTGATGGTTTATGAAATAGTTTAATTACATTTTACGTGAGGGTAGAATTTTATTTGTAGTGACTTTTTTGGAGCTTTACATTCCTCTTGCGGCTTAGTGGAGAAGTTCGATTTATTGGGCGTCATGTTAAATTGAAGAATTTAATCACTGGCTTTGTCCTTGCTATTCTGCTATCAAATTTTTCTCCCTCAGATTGGCAAAAAAGAGAGCCTGCAGCAACACTTTTTTTAAATTAGTTTCTGAATGAGTGTGGAGAAGCGATTTTGGACGGAAGGAGAGACTATACACAGCTGAGTTATTGAACTTCTGTCGTGCGCGGTGGTCTAGCGGCGGCGGTACGGTAGCTCAGCTTGTTCGATCAGGGGGACCGGCCATGCTCTATAACAGACAAACTGGGTCACCTTCTCATCGATGGAATTTGAAATATGTCATGCGACATCCACGCAGTAGTACTGATGACAGGAAAAGACGAAGCAATACATCGAAAGAGAGAAGACAGAAAAGAAAAAAAAAGATGTGGTAGAGCACGTGCCTGGTAATTTAAAGATCGCGGGATCCGCTCCCGGTTGGTCCACGGAAATTTCCAGTTTCCGTTAGCATAGCCTGCACCTGTACGAAGTGTGAAGATTTGGGATCTGGGGAATCTCGCATTAAGGGGCTCCGGAAAGGCTCAAAATCATGAAAAGTTCAATTTTTACTTTTTTGCGTTTTCTGAATCTGCAGACTATTACCTTTTAATAGATATATAATTTATTCAATTCCGAAGACTACAACTATTTTTAAATTTTTTTTGAAATGTGTTCTACATGGGCGTGACCCACTGTGGCGCTGTTAAACTGCTGTCAAATGGTGTTATTATTAACGTCCGTGTTCATCAGGTACATTTTAGTGATGTGAGATAAAGTATGTGTTGTGGCTAACCTGTGATGGTTCAATATATATCGCTGGTGTGATTGTCGATTGATTCATGTTTATTTACTCTGTCGTTATCTCGAAAATATTCGTAATTAATTCTGTTTCTTGAGTCTCTGTTTTGTTGAAGTATAATAATGAGTAAAAGTAAAGTTACTAGAAATCCTCTGAAGGCTTTTAAGAAAAGGAGAAATGTTGGAAAGCCAAAGGTATGTGTTATTACTGTAAACAATAAAGACGATAACCGAGTGAGTGAACCTAACCTCTCAAGTACACCTGCCCATAGCAGTCAAAGTGGGAAAGAAAATACTTCACAGAAGAAGCTTGGTTCAATGAGTGAAAACTATGAATGTTTTATGGGCGAATCGGATGTGAATGAAATATTTGATATGTCGGTTCTCAAAGGAATTTTTTCAAACTGTGTAAGATGTATTCATTGTAGTGAAGTTGGTCTGGAACTCTCCATAATAAAGCACGTAGGACTTGCTAGTGAAATACAACTGAAATGTGATAAGTGTTCATACATGACCACCTTTTGGAACAGTGTTGCAGTAACTGCAACTGAAGAAAATGGTAGCAAAATCTACGAAACAACAACGAGCGATGCTTGCTTTAGACAAGGAACGCCTTTGGGCTGCAGACAGGGCTGTAAAGAGTCTACAAATACAAGCAAGAGTAAACAGGAGGAGAAACAAGAGGAAGCTGGAGGAGGAGTTTGCAGAGGATGAAGATAATCCATCCTATGGACCTGGAATGCACTAAAAAGTTAATCCAATCTTTGTCGCTCGATTCCCAAAACTTTTATTTTCTCATACTAATTACATGTTTTCTAAGGATCTTCCAAACATATTTGTTTCAAACTTTCAGTAAATGTTACACAGTACCTTCTGCATAATTTAACACAGCCTTTTTCCAAAAAACTGTATATTTTTGAATATATAAATAAAAAATTGCAAAAAATGTTGTGAATTTTCATTACAATTAAAAAAATCATCTTTAATAACTGAACTAAAATTTTGTAAAATCCCTGTGTTAAGTTGTAGCCCATATTCCAATAAATAATCTGTAAAAATTTCAACTTCCTACCTCAAATACTTTGTGAGGAAAGATGTAATTTATAAGCGTTATTTTAACATTGCAAGTATAGGGCGTTCCGGAGCCCCTTAAACTGCAGCGCTGGTAGAATAACTGGGGCAGGTTAGGGTCACATAAATCGCCAAAGTGACGCCCAATTCAACTACTTAGACCAGACTACTGAACCACGTGAAATTGCTAGTATAATTGACCTTCTCTGCGGACGTTGAATTTTACGTGGGTTAAAAAACACGGTCGTTCTAAAATACGAACTGAATGAATCCCGGAGACTTATCCATAGCCGGCTACTGTGGCCGAGCGGTTCTAGACGCTTCAGTCCGGAACCGCGCTGCTGCTACGGTCGCAGATTCGAATCCTGCCTCTGGCATGGATGTGTATGATGTCCTTAGGTTAGTTAGGTTTGAGTAGTTGTAAGTCTAGGGGACTGATGACCTCAGATGTTAAGTTCCATAGTGCTCAGAGCCATTTGAACCGTTTTGAACATCCAGAGTGTTGGAAGGTTCCTCTGACAAAATCATTCTAGATACTGTGTGAGGCGTATGAGGCAGCTGAAATACCTTCATAGTATATGAAGAATGTAATAATTCCAAAGAAGGCAGGTGTTGACAGGTGTGAATACTAGCGAACCACCTGTTCAATAAGTTATTGTCGCGAAACGCTGACATGCATAATTTAAAGAACAATGGAAAAACTGGTGGAAGTTGACCTTGGGGAGGATCAGTATGGGTTGCTGAGAAACGTAAGGATACGCAAGGAAGTGGTGATCCTATGACTTAATTTACAAATTAGGTTAAAGAAAGGCAAACACACGTTTATAACATGAATGAAAATGTTGACTAAAATATGTTTTTTTTGTTTTTTTTTTTAGTTGTGCAGATAGTGGGGATAAAGTACGGTACCTAGAATGGCATATTGCTTACAAGTTAAACAGAAACCACGCTGCTGTTATAAAGAGTCTTTTTTTAGGATACGGACATAGACTCTCGCCATGGATGGCATCACATTAATACCACGATAGTTTGCACAATTTATCCTGTTGCCCTTCTTAAATATCGATGTAACTGTTGGATTTTTCCACTCCTTTGGGGCTTCGTCGCCTCTGAGGCATTTGTCAAAAATCAATGCCAATATCTCAAGGAGTTTTGACGGTGCTGCTTTAACCAGTTCTATACAGGGTGTTACAAAAAGGTACGGCCAAACTTTCAGGAAACATTCCTCACACACAAATAAAGAAAAGATGTTATGTGGACCTGTGTCCGGAAACGCTTAATTTCCATGTTAGAGCGCATTTTAATTTCGTTCTTCCACCTACGCTCAATGGAGCACGTTATCATGATTTCATACAGGTTACTCTACCTGTGCTGCTAGAACATGTGCCTTTACCAGTACGACACAACATGTGGATCATGCACGATGGAGCTCCTGCACATTTCAATCGAAGTGTTCGTACGCTTCTCAACAACAGATTCGGTGACCGATGGATTGGTGGAGGCGGACCAATTCCACGGCCTCCACTCTCTCCTGACCTCAACCCTCTTGACTTTCATTTATGGGGCATTTGAAAGCTCTTGTCTACGCAATCCCGGTACCAAATGTAAGAGACTCTTCGTGCTCGTATTGTGGACGGCTGTGATACAATACGCCATTCTCCAGGGCTGCATCAGCGCATCAGAGATTCCATGCGACGGAGGGTGGATGCATGTATCCTCGCTAACGGAGGACATTTTGAACATTTCCTGTAACAAAGTGTTTGATGTCACGCTGGTACGTTCTGTTGCTGTGTGTTTCCATTCCATGATTAATGTGATTTGAAGAGAAGTAATAAAATGAGCTCTAACATGGAAAGTAAGCGTTTCCGGACACATGTCCACATAACATATTTTCTTTCCTTGTGTGTGAGGAATGTTAACTGAAAGTTTGGCCGTACCTTTTTGTAACACCCTGTACATAAGTTAGTCCTGGACTTGGCGACTTTTTGTTTTTCATGGCATTAATTGCATTTTTACTTCCTTCGGAGTTATCGGTTGTGTATTATCATTACTGATTACAACGTCCGTCTCTGGTAGCTGAATGGTCAGGGTGACGAATTGTCAATCTTCTGTGCCCGGGATCGATTCCCGGCTGGGTCGGGGAATGTTCTCTGCTCAGAGACGGATGTCGACTGCAAGTTGCCGAAGTGGCGCCAAATTGAAAGACCGACACCCGGCGAAAGGCTCGCCGGTCAGGGAGCCCTAGCCATACGATTGAATAAAGTAAACTGATTTCAATGTCTGGTGGGTTCTCAGTGAATGCCGCTCTGTTCTCAGTTAGTAATCCTTGGTAGTGTTGTATCCATTCCTGCATGCTAATGAGGTTTATATCTGCTTTATCTTTATTCTGTGTTCTCGTGATTTTAATACCTTCCAGGCTTGATCTGCTCGTGTATTCCCCATGCTCTTTTCTATCTCTTCACCGGTTTTCTGCCAGGTTTTGTTTTTTGCCTTAGCTATGGTTTTCTGTGCATATTTTCTCCGCTATCTGTATTCCCGCCAATCATTGTCTGATCTTGAGTCCAGCCGTTTTTATAAGCTTTCTTCTTACTTTCTACCTTCTCTTGTACCGAGTGGTTCCACCACTCGTCACATATTCTATTACTCTTTTGGATTTCTTTTTTTCCCTGTGCTTCATAAGCTGCGTTATGGATGGCGTCTTTAACCATCTCATACATCTTATCTCCAGATGTTCTTTCAACGGCAGCAAGTTTTTCTGCTAGCCTTTGCTAGTACAAGAAACGGTTAGAACTATGGTCAAGGCTTTGTAAATTATATTGAATATTGTTGGTTTTCTCTGGCTCGGATTCCACTTGAATTTCTGTGTCTCTGATAAACTTGAATAATGTCTTAGACATTAGTAGAAAATGGTCTGATCTGCACTCTGCTTGTACTACTAGCTTTGTTGTCTATTAGATATACAGGGTGACACAAAGTCTTGCGCTGATTATAAAAATTTATAACAGAATAACCGGGTGACCAGGGTGTTGGGCCATTCCTTCCAGTCCACCAATCCGGACATACTCTCCTCTCCAGACATTACGCCCCTTGACTTTTTTTTCTGGGGCTATATCAAGGACAGGGTCTTCGCCACACCAGTTGCTGACGTCGACGAACTGAAGGCTAGGAATGAAGCTGCTGTGGGTACTGTGACAGAACACATGTTACGAAGCACCTGGCGGGAACTCGAATACAGCCTCGACATTCTTCAAGCTACCAAGGGAGCACACGTTGAGGTTTACTAACGTAAGTGGTCTTAAAAAAAACTAGTAACACTAACCTATGTAACGGCATCAAATGTAAATGATTATGTTGTTATTGTTGTTGCAGTCTTCAGTCCTGAGACTGGCTTGATGCAGCTTTCCATGCTACTCTGTCCTGTGCAAGCTGCTTCTTCTCCCAGTATTTACTGCAACCTACATCCTTCTGCATCTGCTTAGTGTATCCATCTCTTGGTCTCCCTCTACGATTTTTACCCTCCACGCTGCCCTCCAGTACTAAATTGGTGATCCCTTGATGCCTCAGAACATGTCCTACCAACCGGTCGCTTCTTCTTGTAAAATGTGCCACAAACACCTCTCCTCCGCAATTCTATTCAATACCTCCTCATTAGTTACGTGATCTACCCATCTAATCTTCAGCATTCTTCTGTAGCACCACATTTCGAAAGCTTCTATTCTCTTCTTGTCCAAACTATTTATCGTCCATGTTTCACTTCCATACAAGGCTACACTCCATATAAATACTTTCAGAAACGACTTCCTGACACTTAAATTTATACTCGATGTTAACAAATTTCTTTTCTTCAGACACGCTTTCCTTGCCATTGCCAGTCTACATGTTATATCCTCTGTACTTCGACCATCATCAGTTATTTTGCTCCCCAAATAGCAAAACTCATTTACTACTTTAAGTGTCTCACTTACTAATCTAATTCCCTCAGCATCACCCGACTTAATTCGACTACATTCCATTATCCTCGTTTTGCTTTTGTTGATGATTAAAAAAAATTGGTTCAAATGGCTCTGAGCACTGTGGGACTTAACATCTGAGGTCATCAGTCTCCTAGAGCTTAGAACTTCTTAAAAATAACTAACCTAAGGACAACACACACATTCATGCCCGAGGCAGGATTCGAACCTGCGACCGTAGTGGTCGCGAGGTTCCAGACTTAAGCCCCTAGAACCGCTCGGCCACTCCGGCCGGCGTTGATGATTATATCAAATGGTTATTCTGTAATAAATTGTTATAGTCAGGGCAATATTTTGTGCTGACACTGTACTTTGTTGTATATTAAATAGTTAGCGGAATGTTGGTGCAAATCTGTTAAGTTGGAAAAAAAAAGCCTTGTTGTGTACCGGTTTGCATTTTGCAGTTGTTTACGTTCTGTATTCTATCATCTGTTTTGGGGCAAAATCAACGCTGCTTTGTAAAACTTCCGTTTGTTGTCTTAATTTTGGACGCCAGTGTCTATACTGCTATTGGTCAATAGCTTACCTTTACGAGATGGAATAGAAGACAGCATCACCTGCTATGCGTATAGAGACTGCAGTTGCAGCATCGCTGTTGCAGTACAGCCAGCCTAACTTGACGTAATAATTCGAACTGTCAAGTGCAGTGCTGGGGGCTCTAAACCTACCGCAGCCCTTTACCGACCCTGGACCCGTCACAAGCTGCTACCTCCCCCGCCGCCACCCCCACCCCTCAGCCTCGGCTGACGGCTCCGTCGCCCCCTGGGACCACGTCGGGCCCTGAGCCCCTTAGCGCATCCTCGCTGTCTGTCCATCCTGAGTGCTGTCCCCTGTCTCTCTGGTGACGCCACTGCCACCGGTCCTGAGGGAGAGCGGGGGTGGGGGCTGGGCGGTGCCGCATCAACCTGTCAGCGGTGGCGGTACAATCTACATCTACATCTACATACATACTCCGTAATCCACCATACGGTGCGTGGCGGAGGGTACAGCGTAGCACAACTAGCATCTTCTCTCCCTGTTCCACTCCCAAACGGAACGAGGGAAAAATGACTGCCTATATACCGCTGTACGAGCCCTAATCTCTCTTATCTTTGAGATCTTTCCGCGAAATGTAAGTTGGCGGCAGTAAACTTGTACTGCAGTCAGCCTCAAATGCTGGTTCTCTAAATTTCCTCAGTAGCGATTCACGAAAAGAACGCCTCCTTTCCTCTAGAGACTCGGGGTATGACCATTAGCTGCGTTTGACCGGCGGTCGTCGCACGGCGGTGCTGGCAGCAGTCCACATACGCAGACGCGTGTTGGTGCATGTCAGAGTACGGTGCAGCGAGTAAGTGTGCAGACGTTTTGAGACGTGCTAATAGTGATTGTGTATTGAAAATTGCTCAAGGAACACATATTGATGACGGTATGAGGAGTAAAATACTAGGGCAAACACACCAGGACTACATCTACAGCTACATACATACTCCGCAATCCACCATACGGTGCGTGGCGGAGGGTACCTCGTACCACAACTAGCATCTTCTCTCCCTGTTCCACTCCCAAACAGAACGAGGGGAAAAATGACTGCCTATATGCCTCTGTACGAGCCCTAATCTCTCTTACCTTATCTTTGTGGTCTTTCCACGAAATGTAAGTTGGCGGCAGTAAAATTGTACTGCAGTCAGCCCCAAATGCTGGTTATCTAAATTTCCTCACTAGCGATTCACGAAAAGAACGCCTCCTTTCCTCTAGAGCAGGGCTTCCCAACGTGTGGTCCGCGGACACCTTATGGGTCCGCCGGCTCTTTCTAGGGGGTCCGCGGCCACCCTTCACCAAATCGTGTAAAATAACGAGTAAAATTATTGAATAAAAATGTGAAAATCAAATTCATCACTATTTTTTTCCGTGTGAAAAAAATGTGTGCTTTTACTTCAGGTCGTATTCCCAAGCAGCCTTTGCGGTTCCTAAGTGAGAACGCATACACAATTTAGTGCCGGAGAATGCGGCTTCTCTGATCGACTGTTTCGCAACAATACGGGGGTCGTTTGTGCGCCGGCTCACGGCGGTAGATGCGCTGAAACCTTTTACGCATGCGCGGAGTGAGCTTTGTCGACCAATGACAGCACTCGCTGGCACGTATGCGGCCCCAGGCATCATTAAATGCTAAACTTGCTTTGTCAGTGCACTACCTATTTCATAAGTCGTTTTCATTCATCTCTAAACCAAAGACTATTGATACTTTGGGGGGGGGGGGGGAGGAAGCGGCATTGGGAACAGACTAGGGGTCCTCCACGGATTATCGACTGACGAAAGGGGTCCACCAGCTTAAAAGGTTGGGAAGCCCTGCTCTAGAGACTCCCACCCCGAGTTCCTGAAGCATTTCCACAACACTCGCGTGATGATCAAACCTACCAGTAACAAATCTAGCAGCCCGCCTCTGAATTGCTTCTATGTCCTCCCTCAATCTGACCTGATAGAGATCCCAAATGATGTAGCAGTAGTCAAGAATATGTCGTATTAGTGTTTTATAAGCGGTCTCCTTTACAGATGAACTACATCTTCCCAAAATGCTACCATGAACTGAAGACGACTATCCGCCTTCCCCACGACTGCCATTACATGCTTGTCCCACTTCATATCGCTCTGCAATGTTACGCCCAAATATTTAATCGACGCGACTGTGCCAAGCGCTACACTACTAACTGACTATTCAAACATTACGGGATTCTTTTTCCTATTCATCTGCATTAATTTACTGTGGTGTCACCGCCAGACACCACACTTGCTAGGTGGTTGCCTTTAAATCGGCCGCGGTCCGTTAGTATACGTCGGACCCGCGTGTCACCACTATCAGTGATTGCAGACCGAGCGCCGCCACACGGCAGGTCTAGTCTAGAGAGACTCCCTAGCACTCGCCCCAGTTGCTAGCGATGGTTCACCTGATCAGAAATCCTGTTCATCCTGCCACCAAACTTCACTGATTCCGCCTATATGTAACTTTAACCTATCCATTTACCATTTTAAATTTTCTAACCTACCTGCCCAATTAAGGGATCTGACATTCCACGCTCCGATCCGTAGAACGCCCATTTTATTTCTCCTGATAACGACGTCCTCTTGAGTAGTCCCCGCCCGGGGATCCGAATGGAGGATTATTTTACCTCCGGAATATTTTACCCAAGAGGATGCAATCATCATTTAACCATACAGTAAAGCTGCATGCCCTTGGGAAAAATTACGGCTGTAGTTTCCCCTTGCTTTCAGCCGTTCGCAGTACCAGCACAGCAAGGCCGTTTTGGTTAGTGTTACAAGGCTAGATCAGTCAATCATCCAGACTGTTGCCCCTGCAATTACTGAAGAGGCCGCTGTCCCTCTTCAGGAACCACACGTTGTCTGGCCTCTCAACAGATACCCCTCCGTTGTGGTTGCACCTACGGTACGGCCATCTGAATCACTGAGGCATGCAAGCCTCCCCACCAATGGCAGGGTCCATGGTTCATTTACAACATGTCCGCTGGGAAAGCTTGAAGAGTCACAATTCTATCAATCACTGCCAAGCCGAATAACTACTAACATAAGAGCCAGAGGTCGAGGAACTCGTTGTTGACTCGCCTAATTTGTCAGTCTCTTTCTCTTGAATTAATTATTGATTTTTTTCATAGAGTCCACTTCTGATAATTCCTTAGTGGCCCGACTTTTATTTTTTATTTTTTTATTTTTGCATTAGGCGATAAGGCCTCAACGGCTGATCTAGTTCTAAGTTGAAAGGTTTAAGTTCTATCACTCAGTCTAAGGGTGAGCGTATAGCCATATCTACAAGCTAACTGAATTCTAACTACCTCTGGTGTCGTCTGTTCGACTTGTTGTTCGTGTTTTTACCATCTGTGTTTCTCTTCCCTTGTTTTTTTAAGTTGCGGATTATAGTGTGTTGCAGAGTGGCTGGCTCATCCTTTTTTATTCTGGTGATCAGATAGCCAAGGCCATCTGCTATATTGTTTTAACACCTGCTGCTCGTTTCTTTTTTTTTCTTTTCAGGTAATGTTTTCAATTTTAAATGCGAACATTTTAGGTTGGGCTTTACTTTGACTATTATTGACACTGAATGAAACAACAAGTTTATTTGTCTGCATGACGCGTTTCAAAGGTCTGAACTTTCATTATCATGTAGATTCACATTTGTCAGTATGACATTTGTGTGTGTATGTGTGTGTGTGTGTCGTGTTACGACTTTTTGGACGAGCTTGCGGCACTGTAACGGTCACAGGTTTGTTTACAAAATATAACAGCGAACATGTGATGTGTTACGACACTGAAAGGAGCCTGTGCCCACTTTAATGGCACTTGTTCCTCCAAAAAATCATAACACAACACACACACACAAATGTCGTACTGACAAATGTAAATCTACCTGATGATGGAGATTCAAACCATTGAAACGCGTAGTTCAGATAAATAAACAGTGACTGGCGAAAGTAAAATTATTGTTTTCAATTTTGGCTTGATACTTTTGTTTTCTATTTCAGTGTGGTTACAGACGTACACTACTGGCCATTAAAATTGCTACACCAAGAAGAAATGCAGATGATAAACGGGTATTTATTGAACAAATATATTATACTAGAACTGACATGTGATTACATTTTCACGCAATTTGGGTCCATAGATCCTGAGAAATCAGTACCCAGAACAACCACCTCTGGTCGTAATACCGGCCTTGATACGCCTGGGCATTGAGTCAAACAGAACTTGGATGGCGTGTATAGATACAGCTGCCCCTGCAGCTTCAACACAATACCACAGTTCATCAAGAGCAGTGACTGGCGTATTGTGACAAGCCAGTTACTCGGCCACCATTGACCAGACGTTTTCAATTGGTGAGAAATCTTCAGAATGTGCTAGCCAGGGCAGCAGTCGAACATTTTCTGTATGCAGAAAGGCCCGAACAGGACCTGCAACATGCGATCGTGCGTTATCCTGCTAAAATGTAAGGTTTCGCAGGGATCGAATGAAAGGTATGGCCACGGGTCGTAACACATCTGAAATGTATCGTCCAGTGTTCAAAGTGCCGTCAATGCGAACAAGAGGTGACCGAGACTTGTAACCAATGGCACCCCATACCGTCACGCCGGGTGATACGCCAGTATGGCGATGACAAGTACACGCTTCCATTGTGCGTTCACCGCGATGTCGCCAAACACAGATGGACCATCATGATGGTGTAAACAGAACCTGGATTCATCCGAAAAAATTACTTTTGTCATTCGTGCACCCAGGTTCGTCGTTGAGTACACCATCGCAAGCGCTCCTGTCTGTGATGCAGCGTCAAGGGTAATCGCAGCCGTGGTCTCCGAGCTGATAGTCCATGCTGCTGCAAACGACGTCGAACTGTTCGTGCAGATGGTTGTTGTCTTGCAAACGTCCCCATCTGTTGACTCAGGGATCGAGACGTGGCTGCACGACCCGTTACAGCCATGCGGAGAAGATGCCTGTCATCTCGACTGCTAGTGATACGAGGCCGTTGGGATCCAGCACGGCGTTCCGTATTACCCTCCTGAACCCACCGATTCCATATTCTGCTAACAGTCATTGGATCTCGACCAACGCGAGCAGAAATGTCGCGATACGATAAACCGCAATCGCGATAGGCTACAATCCGACCTTTATCAAAGTCGGAAAAGTGATGGTACGCATTTCTCCTCCTTGCACGAGGCATTACAACAACGTTTCACCAGGCGACGCTGATCAACTGCTGTTTGTGTATGAGAAATTTGTGTATGAGAAACTTTCCTCATGTCAGCACGTTGTAGGCGTCGCCATCGGCGCCAACCTTGTGTGAATGCTCTGAAAAGCTAATCATTTGCATATCACAGCATGTTCTCCGTGTCGGTTAAATTTCGCGTCTGTAGCACGTCATCTTCGTGGTGTAGCAATTTTAATGGCCAGTAGTGTAATTTTACGGATTTATTTCCTTCCCTGGGTTTCGAGTGATATGATTCTTCTTTTTCGGTGCATGGTTTTTAATCCGTGACCTAGCAATAAGGGACTCATATCTTTATAGTTTAGTGCCTTCAATGTCCAAACCAGTCAAGCAAGCTTTACTGTGCGCTACTCGTGAACGCAAGAGGATTGGGGGGTTTAGCAGGTGGTGCAAGAATTACCCTCCATCACGCACATTAAGATGGCCTGCGAAGTGTAACTGTAAGTGTAGCTGATGCTTAGCGCAGGTCTTCATCAGGTATTTTCATTGTAAGTAAAAATCCAAGCGTGATTACAAAGGAAATTCGAGCTTTTTTTTCCGGTCAGGAAATAACACCAAACTTCCTTTTATCTTATCATGACTTTAACCTGGACGCCAGTGTGCCAGAACAGAGCAGGCGCTATACTGTAGCGTAAAGTAAAAGCCAGTTCTCATTCAGTGTTTTTGACAGACGAGTCAGTGCAAATTCGCAAAACATTACTGGCAATTCCTGAGAATGAAATGCGAGCCGTCGTTTCGTTCGGAAGTTGTAACGAGTGAAGCGCACGCCCGCATCCGATACACAGAGGGTATCGGAAACAGACAATGGACCAAAGTAATGTTGGGCGAAAGCTTCCTGGCGTATCGAAGCGCGCTCTTTCTGCCACAAGCTACATCACACAACGCCGCTCCGCCCTCGCTCTGTGAGAAACGCGTTTTTATTCATCTCGTGTTTTTACATTACTCTCTCTCTCTCTGTCTCTCTATCTCTCTCTCCCCTCCTTTCCCTCTCTGTCCCGCCACCTGCTTTGCTTGTCTCATTACGGAAATGAGGTTTCCGGGCCCCAAATGCCACAATTCCCGTAAGCGGGTTTCATTACCAACGGAGATGGGCAGACGGTCCATTTCTGCAATTAATGTAATGAGTAAGACTGTACAGACCAGAGTCGTGTCCCGCTCCTTAACCCCCCCCCCTCTCCCCGCCCCCCCCCCCCCCACATCGCCGAAAAATAAAAAACAAGTCTCCTCTCTTCGCTGCAGTCACGCGAACTCAGACTTCGGAAATCTGAAACTCGGAACGGGCGGTCACAAATTTAATCTGCCTAATGGCTTCCCACGAGACGCCTAATCGGCGCCCTCACAGACTGTTTATTTCCCCTCCTTCCCCCTCTACCGTTCCCCTCCTAACGACAGTGAAACTGCTTTCCACACAACGCGGCTATTACTTCATTACAAAGTAAATACGCCCCACTTTAGGATGCATTACGGCAACCTCCACCTTGCTACATAATGTGGCACCACATCACGCTATGCGACACATCTTCTTTTTTTTTTAATCTTACGTGAAAGCAGGAGTTGGCAGATGTGTAAATTAGCGAACTATGCCGGCTGGAGTGGCCGAGCGGTTTTAGGCGCTACAGTCCCGAACCGCGCGCCTGCTACGGTCGCAGGCCCGAATCCTGCCTCGGGCACGGATGTGTGTAATGTCCTTAGGTTAGTTAGGTTTAAGTAGTTCTAAGTTCTATGGGACTGATGACCTCAGAAGTTAAGTCCCACAGTGCTCAGAGCCTTTTTTTTTTTTTTTTTACCTAACTGTCAGTTTAGTAAGCCACGGCTGCAAAATACGTACACGAGTTATTTACAGACGAATGGAAAAAGTGGTAGAAGCCGACCTCAGGGGAAGATTAGTTTGGATTCCGTAGAAATGTTGGAGCACGTGAGGCAATACTGACCCTACGACTTATCTTAGAAAATGGATTAAGGAAAGGCTACCCAACGTTTCTAGCATTTGTAGACTTAGAGAAAGCTTTTGACAATGTTGACTGGAATACTCTGTTTCATATTCTGAAGGTGGAATGGGTAAAATACAGGGAGCAAAAGGCTATTTACAATTTGTACGGGAACCAAATGGCAATTATAAGAGTCGAGTGGCATGAAAGGGAAGTAGTGGTTGGGAAGGGAGTGAGACAGGGTTGTAGCCTATCTCCGATGTTATTCAATGTGTATATTCAGCAAGCAGTAAAGGCAACAAAAGAAAAATTCGGGATAGGAATTAAAATCCATGGAGAAGAAATAAAAACATTGAGGTTCGCCGATGGCATTGTAATTTTGTCAGAGACAGCAAAGGAAGTGCAAGAGCAGCTGAACGCAATGGACAGTGTCTTGAAAGGAGGGTATAAGATGAACATCAACAAAAGCAGAACGAGGATAATGGAATTTAGTCGAATTAAATCGGGTGTGCTGAGGGAGTTAGATTAGGAAATTACTGCAGTAAAGGAGTTTTGCTATTTGGGGGGCAAAATAACTGATGAAGGTCGAAGTAGAGAGGATGAAGAATGACAATGGCAAGGAAAGCGTTTCCGAATAAGAGTAATTTGGTAACATGAGTATAGATTTAAGTGTCATTACGTCGTTTCTGAAAGTATTTGTAAGGAGTGTAGCCATGTACGGAAGTGAAACGTGGACGATAAATATTTTAGACAAAAAGAGAATAGAAGCTTTCGAAATGTGTTGCTACAGAAGAATGCTGAAGGTTAGATGGGTAGATCACATAACTAATGAGAAGGTATTGAATAGAATTGGGGAGAAGAGAAATTTGTGGCACAGCCTGACTAGAAGAAGGGATCGCTTGGTAGGGCATATTCAGAGGCAGCAAGGGATCACCAATTTATTATTGGAAGGCAGTGCGGAGGGTAAACATCGTAGAGGGAGACCAAGAGATGAATACACCAAACAGATTCAGAGGAATGTAGGTTGCAGTAGGTACTGGGTGATTATGAAGCTTGCACAGGCTAGAGTAGCATGGAGGGCTGCATCAAACCAGTCTATGGACTGAAGACCACAACAACAAAAACAACAACGTGAAAACGTCTGTTCGCTCGCTGGTCTAACCTCCATGCGTGGCAAAATACCTTCACATTCGAATCGTTAATAACTAGGGGACTACATGTTACCGTACACGATCAAACTATTTGTCAAATTTTCCTTTGATTGCTAAACATTTTTCCGCGTACTGTGCTGTTTGTGGTGTCTGTCAAACAGAGGATGTTTGACTTGTTTGACAGGAATTTTGATTGACAGAATATTTGACAAGATTGTGGGCGTTGTACTTGCTGATTTTTCGCCGCATACCTTTTGTGAAAATAGGCTTTCATTGTAATTTATCTCCTTGTATCGTCCATTTCCGCAACTATGGATACTGCAGTCAAGGATGAAAGTAAAATCTCACTGGAAATCACCAAGATGTGCAGAGGTATCGATGTTTTGCACTCACAAATAACACAGGAAGACGTTAGGGACAAAATCGATGTCCTGCGCACAGCACACAGCAGGAGTACAAAAGAGTAAGAGAATCGGAGTTCTGGTGTTGATCCACAGGAGGTGTAGGCTATATGTTCCCGTGTTGTGATACGAAGGTGAGTCAAATGAAAACCATAAATATTTCTTAAAATATTATTTATTGTGCGGAAGTGGTACAAAGCTGTATCACTTTTCAAAATAATCTCCCCCAAGCTCAATGCAAGTCCTCCAGCGCTTACAAAGTGCATAAATTCCTTTAGAAAAAAATTCTTTTGGTACTCCGCGTAACCACTCATGCACCGCGTGCCGTACCTCTTCATCAGAACGGAACTTCTTTCCTCCCATTGCGTATTTGAGTCGTCCAAACATATGGAAATCACTTGGGGCAAGGCCTGGTGAGCATGGTGGATGAGGAAGTCACTCAAAATGCACGTCTGTGATCGTTGCAACTGTTGTACGGGCAGTGTGGGGCCTTGCATTGTCATGTTGCAAAAGGACACCTGCTGACAGCAATCCACGTCGATTTGATTTGATTGCAGGCCGCAGATGATTTTTTAGGAGATCTGTGTATGATGCACTGGTGACAGTGGTCCCTCTAGGCATTTAATGCTCCAAAATGACGCCTTTTTCGTGCCTCAAGAGAGTCAGCATAACCTTCCCTGCTGATGGTTCTGTTCGAAACTTCTTTGGTTTTGGTGATGAGAAATGGCACCATTCCTTGCTCGTTCTCTTCGTTTCTTGTTGGTGGAAGTGAACCCAGGTTTCGTCCCCAGTAACGATTCTTGCAAGGAAGTCATCACCTTCTCGTTCAAAGCGCCGAAGAAGTTCTTCACAAGCATCAACACGTCGTTCTCCCATTTCTGGAGTCAGCTGCCGTGGCACCCATCTTGCAGACACTTTGTGAAACTGGAGCACATCATGCACAATGTGGTGTGCTGACCCATGATTAATCTGTAAACATTATGCAGTGTCATTCAGTGTCACTCGGCGGTTTTCCTTCACTGTATCTTCAACTTCTGCCATGTTCTGTGGAGTCACAACTCGTTGTGCCTGACCTGGACGAGGAGCACCTTCCACTGAAGTCACACCATTTGCGAACTTTCTACTCCATTCGTAGACTTGCTGCTGTGACAAATATGCATCACCGTACTGAACCTTCATTCGTCGATGAATTTCAATAGGTTTCACACCTTCACTACGCAAAAACCGAATAACAGAATTCTGTTCTTTCCTGGTGCAAGTCGCAAGTGGGGCGGCCATCTTTATATTGATACTGCGACGGTATGTGCGCATCTGCACTGTGATCCCACCTACAGGCCATTCTGCAAGCTGTTTGTAGCACGCTTACCAACTTACAGGATAACGGCGCGAAATTTCGATTTGTTATTACAAATTTAAGGTTTTCATTTGACTCTCCCTCGTATTTTTATAAACTGACATCTCCGGGCCGAGCAAGACAGAATAAATTTTCCATATTTGTGTCTTCTTTTTCAAACTGACGGCGAAGCAACTGTAAACAGGTTTTTAAGAGTTTCACAGTCCATTCGCAAAAAGTGTAGATGTAGTTACCAGGTTCCGAAAGTAACATTTCCATTAACAGGTTCTTCGTTTAACATAGTGCCAGCGCCGACGTTAGAAATGCTTCGTTTGCATTTGTGGCCTCTCCCACTGGTGTCAAAATACAGCATACACGACCTGCGTCTAGTTCAAAAGTGAGGGTAAATTGACAAACTTGCACGGGCTTGTTTGACAAACCAGGTGCTGCATAAAACTGAATTTGACAAACAAGTTTGGGCCTAGTTCAAAAGTGAGGGTAAATTGACAAACTTCGTAGGTGCGCGCATGGGCTTGTTTGACAAACAAGGGGCTGTATAAAACTGAATTTGACAAACATAGTTGAGTCTTTAAGACGAGTTTAAAATGCGTATACAATGTCTATGTTCACAAGGAATAGACCATGCCTGTACCTGTTTGTCGCACAGTGTTTGTTTTGGCTGTGTCGCCATCGTACTAATGTAGGCGCATGCGCCTAGCTGCTACGAATTACCTTTCTGTAAAGTTATAAATCAGTGTGGCGTCGAAACGCATTTAGCAAGGACATTGATTCGAGTGACGCACTAAAAAGCTCAAGGTGCATTACTGGGACCGGAAGTGAGACAATAAAAAGATTCGCCGGATTGTAAGTGGAAATCGATGTAAACTGAAAGTTGGATTCAAAGATGTATTTTGAGACTCGTAAATGTGTTCGGAACTATATAGAAACGCAAGTCAAACGAAATCTCGCGTCGAAACGAATCCAAGAACACGAATATGAGAGCTGCACCAGTATAGAAAAGGAAATGAAGAAACCACACAGAGTTATGATGTGGGTGGCCTATTCGGCGTATCAGCGCACAGTACTACGAGGTGCATTCAAGTTCTAAGGCCTCCGATTTTTTTTCTAACTAACTGCTCACACGAAATCGATGAAACTGGCGTTACTTCTCGACGTAATCGCCCTACAGACGTACACATTTTTCACAACGCTGACGCCATGATTCCATGGCAGCGGCGAAGGCTTCTTTAGGAGTCTGTTTTGACCACTGGAAAATCGCTGAGGCAATAGCAGCACGGCTGGTGAATGTGCGGCTATGGAGAGTGTCTTTCATTGTTGGAAAAAGCCAAAAGTCACTAGGAGCCAGGTCAGGTGAGTAGGGAGCATGAGGAATCACTTCAAAGTTGTTATCACGAAGAAACTGTTGCGTAACGTTAGCTCGATGTGCGGGTGCGTTTGCTTGGTGAAACAGCACACGCGCAGCCCTTCCCAGACGTTTTTGTTGCAGTGCAGGAAGGAATCTGTTCTTCAATACATTTTCGTAGGATTCACCTGTTACCGTAGTGCCCTTTGCAACGCAATTGGTAAGGATTACGTCCTCGCTGTCCCAGAACATGAACACCATCATTTTTTCAGCACTGGCGGTTACCCGAAATTTTTTTGGAGGCGGTAAATCTGGGTGCTTCCATTGAGCTGACTGGCGCTTTGTTTCTGGATTGAAAAATGGCATCCACGTCTCATCCATTGTCACAACCGCCGAAAAGAAGGTCCCATTCATGCTGTCGTTGCGTGTCAACATTGCTTGGCAACATGCCACATGGGCAGCCATGTGGTCGTCCGTCAGCATTCGTGGCACCCACTTGGATGACACTTTTCGCATTTTCAGGTCGTCATACAGAATTGTGTGCACGGATCCCACAGAAATACGAACTCTGGAGGCGATCTGTTCAACAGTCATTCGGCGATCCCCCAAAACAATTCTATCCACTTTCTCGATCATGTCGTCATACCGGCTTGTGCGAGCCCGAGGTTGTTTCGGTTTGTTGTCACACGATGTTCTGCCTTGATTAAACTGTCGCACCCATGAACGCACTTTCGACACATCCATAACTCCATCGTCACATGTCTCCTTCAACTGTCGATGAATTTCAATTGGTTTCACACCACGCAAATTCAGAAAACGAATGATTGCATGCTGTTCAAGTAAGGAAAACGTCACCATTTTAAGTATTTAAAACAGTTCTCATTCTCGCCACTGGCGGTAAAATTCCATCTGCCGTACGGGGCTGCCATCTCTGGGACGTATTGACAATGAACATGGCCTCATTTTAAAACAATGCGCATGTTTCTATCTCTTTCCAGTCCGGAGAAAAAAAATCGGAGGCCTTAGAACTTGAATGTACCTCGTATATGGAGCCCAGCTTCGGGCGGCTGTCTGTTTTATGGAGGAGACTACTGCCAATCACAGTGACGTAATCGATGATGGTACTGCTGTGCATACAGTGAAACAAGCCTCTACACACGGGTTCGACTTCATGAATCCACACTCCCTTTCCACAAGCAATAAACTTGTGATTTATCTTCATCTATACAGTAATAATTATATTACTCTGTGTGAGCAGTGTTTTAAAAGGATAGATAATTTACATATTTTAAGAAACATTTGTTATGATTGTCTCCCCGCAGTTTCACGGCGCGGAGTCGAATTGTGCACACTTTTTTTTGCCATTTAGATAAGAACCATTCTGACTTTTGTACCTCTGCGTTGTAGGGTAGAAACATTCCGCCTTTTCCTCTTTATATATGCAACACGTTCTGAGACATTGTTGTTCGTGTAAGTGTGGTGTGCGTACTGTAAGACCTTCGGTACACACACAATCAGATTATTTGACTTGTCGCTCTAACAAAGTAGGTGAGTGTCAGCAATATGTCTCGTGGTCTTATCGTGGCGTGTTTATCTTCTGCCGTTAGGTCAGACGCTAGAAATGCCACTTGCATGCTTAGAGTAGCAGATTGACGGTGACCAACTTTAAACACAACTTGATAAATTTTCACACACATTGATTACAATAATAACAAATATAGAATTACTTAACTTGGTTCTGGATGCTATTTACAATTGACAATCTGAAGTTCGTTTGGTCTTGGTACGTTAATCTCATTCTCACATATCTCTGATGCTTGACAAAGTGTCTATTCATTTATCTTCATGGCTATGTACAGGAATATGATAATCTTATTAGGCGCAGACTGAAACTTTACTACAGACTGGTGCAGACAAATGCCGACTGATGCCGACTGATGCAGACTGATGCCGACTGATGCAGACTGATGCAGCCTGATGCATACTGATGAAGACTGACTAACCGGAGGTCTGTACACTCGTTATAATACCTCGAGCGTTCAGGTATCACTGCGCGAGTGTGATCCGCGAGAAGAAAAGGTCCTACGTTAGCTGCAATCTCATTGCTGCGTTACATATTAACAGTCGGATCAGCGGAAGCAGAATTTGGTCCGTCTCTAAGGCAGCGCCATCTCGTAGTGCGGAGACGGACGAGCGCTGCGCCTGCGCTGTTGTGCTTAGCGGGGCGTGCTCTAGTGGGAAAGTTGTGTACACACTGACTACGCAGAACTATGTACACAACAGTAAGTTAAGATTTTTCTGCAATATTCGTTATTACTTACATGTAAGAGTGCACTTCCTCCATAATGACTCATGATTTCTGTGTGTTTAAAAAACGAAATACGAAATTGCTGTGAGTGAAACAACCGACCGTGACCTATATATTTTTTCTTGTCAGAAATAATTCACTTAATATGTAGCGATTTCCGTGTATGCGGTTAGACAGGAATCTAAGAGCACAACTTAAATCACTGGGAATGTAACTAGCAGTCATCTTCATAGTCTTGCTGGCCGCAAGTATTTATCTGCGATCGAATCCTCTACAGCAGTAGACAAAGATGAAAGATCTCTGACGTAATACTTTTAGATTGTAGCACCATATACGAAACATTTTCATTCATGAGATGCATGTTATAAACTTCGACGCACTGCAGGAGCTCTCGAAAATGCGTTTTCTCAATTTTGTTTTTAAGACCCAAATCGTTGACGTATCATGAAGGGAAGTGGGCTACTTAATCATCTGGATCTCTAGGACCGAGTCGTAGCCACATTCTGTTTATCTTCTTATTCTTTGAAACTCTCAGAATCAATTTTTCGGGTGTTTTTATAAATGTATTAGTACAATGTGGTACTACACACCATTCCTAACTCATTTTTCGAAACGTAAAATCCAAAACACGATGTCATTGTGAATGAGAGTAAGATGACATAATGCGGCATTTACGACAAGGCAGCCGGGTGGCCGAGCGGTTCTAGGCGCTACAGTCTGGAACCGCGCGACCGCTACGGTCGCAGGTTCGAATCCTGCCTCGGGCATGGATGTGTGTGATGTCCTTAGGTTACTTAGGTTTAAGCAGTTCTAAGTTCTAGGTGACTGATGACCTTAGAAGTTAAGACCCATAGTGCTAAGAGCCATTTGAACCACTTACGACAATCGGCAGAATACAGTCAAATATGCTGTCGTTATTGTGCATGCATGGAAACAGTCGGTCAGGGAAACTCTAAAAACTTCTATGCATTCCAGCTGAGAATCATGGAAATGGATATACTGCGCCTGATACTAACAAGGGAACCTCCCCATCGCACCCCCCCTCAGATTTAGTTATAAGTTGGAACAGTGGATAGGCCTTGAAAAACTGAACACAGATCAATCGGAAAAACAGGAAGAAGTTGTGCGGAACTATGAAAAAAATAAGCAAAATATACTAACTGAGTAGTCCATGTGGAAGGTAGGAAACATCAAGGATAATATGAGCGCAGAAGGGCCGTGGTCCCTTGGTTAGAGTGAGTAGCAGCGGAACGAGAGGTCTTTGGTTCAAGTCTTCCCTCGACTGAAAAGTTTATTTTCTTTATTTTCGCAAAGTTACGATCAGTCCGTTCGTTCATTGACGTCTCTGTTCATTGTAATAAGTTAAGTGTCTGTGTTTTGCGACCGCACCGTAAAACAGCGCGATTAGTAGACGAAAGGACGTGCCTCTACAATGGGAACCGAGAACATTTGATCGCAAGGTCATAGGTCAACCGATTCCTCCACAGGAAAAACCATCTGATATATTCTGTACGACACTGGTGACGGCATGTGTGTCACATGACAGGCATATGATGTCGACCCACCTAACTTGTACACTTGGCGACTGGGTACAAAGAATCTTCTACCTTGCCCGATTTAGGTTTGCTTGTGGATGTGATAATCACTACCAAAAAAGTGATGAAAACATAAGAGTTTGTCACATGAACTGCAACAAATGAATGCAAGAGTTTCACAGTCGCACAGTTTTCCCTGTGCTCGGTCAAAACATATGTTTTTAACGTTTTCAAATTTTTCCGTGTGTAGACCGTCGAATCCTGCATATGTCCAAGCAAATCTGAACATGTCCTGGAATTTTGGAGCGCGAAGTTGAGTATGTGTGAGTGTCTGAACTTTGATAATTGACACACGATCACGTAAACAATACTGCTCTGTGTACCTGTGCAGCTTCGCCAAATCATAGAATCTGTTCACAAAGTATTTCACTTGCCGAAAACCAAACACATCTAACGGTTGCACAAGAGGTGTACAACCTGGAGGAATGGTAATCATGTATACTCCCACACTAAAATTGTCTGAGAATATAAAATTAAACTTTTTACTCGAGGTAAGACTTGAACCAAGGTCCTCTCGTTCCGCAACTGCTCACGCTAACCACGGGACCACGGCGCTCCTGAGCTGACATCCTCCTTGATGTTGCCTATCTTGCACGTGGATTACTCAGTCTGTATATTTTGCTTATTTTTTTTCATAGTTCCACACAACTTCTTCCTGTTTTCTCGATTGATTTGTGTTCAGTTTTTCAAGGCCTATCCACTGTGGCAATCTGAGGGTGGTGCGATGGGGAGGTTCCCTTGTAAGGAGGAGGGAAGAGCGATGAAGGCGGGCACGCCAGCTCGATGGAATGCGGCGTCATGCGTTATGGCAACGCAAACGCAATTTTCGGTACTTGGAAGAACACCGCACCTGTGTCCTCTGATAGCCGCTATTATTTCGTGGCGCTGTGTGCACTGCAGTGCGCATGCGCGGATCTGCAGCAGCTCGCTTTTGATTGGCTTGAGCGACGCGAACCGACAACAGCGCTACGGTTCTGTAGACCCGAACCGTATCGCTACCGAAATGCTTACTGAATAATGGTGGGGCTCTAATTCGAGTAACAGACCGATCGGTGCTCTTGAGTACCGAAACGATCGGCACAATGGCGTAAAGATACAGAATATGCACCCTGGAGACAGACAGCGGCGGGATACCAACGTGAGTGTCGTCAGTCATACTACACAACAACCAGGAATGATGGTCTGTGATCCCAATTCATTTCATAGAAGCACCACTTTCGTTGCCATCTGCGACACCCTTACAGTTAAGCGGTACTTCGACGATATTCAACGCCCCAATTTGTTTCCCTTCATGGCAAGCCATCCCGGGCTTACGTTTCAGCAAGATAATGCCAGTCCGTGCACAGTGAGAGTTTCTACTGCTTGCCTCCGTGCTTGACAAACCCTACCTCGGCCAGCAATGTCGCCGGATCACAGCTGAGAACGTTTCGAGTAGTGTCTGCAGGACCCTCTAACTAGCTCTGGATTTTGGCGACCTAAGGCGGCAGTTGGACAGAGTTTTGCACGATACGGCTCAGGAGGAAGTCCAACAACACTTTCATTCGATGGCAAGCCAAATAACTCCTTGCATAACGGACAGAGGTGGAGCAACAAATTATGCTCAGTCTATGGATTATCTTCAAGCTTTTATACCTCTTGACGAAGGCAGTCATGGCTGATGGCTGATAGCTGTAAGTTTAAGGAGACGTCTCAGTCTCGTCATGATACTAATGGTCGAAAGAGATGACTGTATTTCCGATCAGAGAGTGTTTTACACTACTGGCCATTAAAAATACTACCACACGAAGATGACATGCTACAGCCGCGAAATTTAACCGACAGGAAGAAGTTGCTGTGATATGCAAATGATTAGCTTTTCAAAGCATTCACACAAGGTTGGCGCCGGTGGCGACACCTACAGCGAGCTGACATGAGGAAAGTTTCCAACCGATTTCTCATACACAAGCAGCAGTTGACCGGCGTTGCCTGGTGGAACGTTGTTGTGAAGCCTCGTGTAAGGAGGAGAAATGCGTACCATCACGTTTCCAACGTCGATGAAGGTCGGATTGTAGCCTATTGCGATTGCGGTTTACCGTATCGCGACATTGCTGCTCGCGTTGGTCGAGATCCAATGACTGTTAGCAGAATATGGAATCGGTGGGTTCGGGAGGGTAAAACGGAACGCCGTGCTGGATCCCAACGGCCTCGTATCACTAGCAGTCGAGATGACAGGCATCTTATCCGCACGGCTCTAACGGATCCTGCAGCCACGTCTCGATCCCTGAGTCAACAGATGGGGACGTTTGCAAGACAACAACCATCTGCACGAACAGTTCGACGACGTTTGCAGCAGCATGGACTATCAGCTCGGAGACCGTGGCTGCAGTTACCCTTGACGCTGCATCACAGACAGGAGCGCCTGCGACGGTGTACTCCACGACGAACCCGGGTGCACGAATGGAAAAACGTCATTTTTTCGGATGAGTCCCGGTTATGTTTACAGCATCACGTTGGTCCCATCCGTTTTTGGCGACATCGGGGTGAACTCTCATTGGAAGCGTGTATTCGTCACCGCCATACTGGCGTATCAACCGGCGTGATGGTATGGGGTGCCATTGGTTACACGTCTCGGTCACCTCTTGTTCGCATTGACGGCACTTTGGACACTGGACGTTACATTTCAGATGTGTTACGACCCGTGGCTCTACCCTTCATTCGATCCCTGCGAAACCCTACATTTCAGCAGGATAATGCACGACCGCATGTTGCGGGTCCTGTACGGGCCTTTCTGGATACAGAAAATGTTCGACTACTGCCCTGGCCAGCACATTCTCCAGATCTCTCACCAACTGAAAACGTCTGGTCAATGGTGGCCGAGCAACTGGCTCGTCACAATACGCCAGTCACTACTCTTGATGAACTATCGTATCGCGTTGGAGCTGCATGGACAGCTGTACCTGTACACGCCATCCAAGCTCTGTTTGACTCAATGCGCAGGCGTATCAATGCCGTTATTACGGCCGAGGTGGTTGTTCTGGGTACTTATTTCTCGGGATCTATGCGCCCCAATTGCGCGAAAATGTAATCACATGTCAGTTCTAGTATAATATGTCCAATGAGTATCCGTTTATCATCTACATTTCTGCTTGGTGTAGCAATTTTAATGCCCAGTAGTGTAATCTGCTGCGGTACAGTAGGTAAGTCCGACACTCGCATACCTTGCTGTGAGATCGCTTGTGATGGAAAGTCGTGAAGAGGCCTCTGCTGTACTGTATACGTGTCGGATGTGAACAGCCTTCCCCTGTGCGCCACGTCCAGCACGCACTGCCGCAGTACCGTTTTGATAAACCACGTGCAAGTGACACGTGGGCGTGGCCGACGGACCTCCGACCCTCGGGCCGTAGAGCGGCTAGCTCCAGCGTGTAGCGGTGCGGCTGACACAATAATCGATACACACGCACACACGGTCGCACGCGTGCCGCTTGTCGACCGGATAATCGCGCCACTGTTTGCTCAGCCACGCGCGACCGCGCGCTCTGTCAACAGATGAGCATCTGGGCGTGGCGCGGACGTAGCCCAAATAGCCGCAGTCGGCGGTATTCCGCTGCGTAATAAGCTGCGTCGGCAGCCGGTGACGTGGCGAGGTCGCGCGCGTCATGGCTCCATAGCCGGCCGCGGAAATACGACTGGCTCGGCCATTAATAGCATCCCGTTTGCCGCATTATTTGGAAAAAATAAGTACAGGCGGTGGGTAGTCATCAGATGCACTGGTGAGGCCTGAAGAAAGCTTGGTATCACAATGAACATACACCGAGATGGCAAAAGACACGGGATACCTCCTGGAAGCTGTCTGTTATTGGAAAGTATTGCCGGTGTAGGATTTTGTGCACGAACTGATCTCTGGATTATGTCCTACAAACCTTCGATGGGACTCATGTTGCATGATCCCAGTGGCCAGTCCATTCGCTCGAATTGTCCACAGTGTTCTTCAAACCAATCACGAACAATTGTGATCCAGTGACATGGCTTCAGTGGCCAGGAGTTCCCTTGAGGGAAGTGCGGCCGCCAAGCGCAAGCCTTACTGAGTGGGACGAGAGTGGGGATGAAATGATGGTGACAGCACAACACCCAGTACCTGAGGGGAGAAAAATTTCCCACCCCTGCCGGGAATCGAACCCGCGACCCCGTGTGTGGCATTCCAACGCGCTGACCGTTCAGCTATTGGGGCGGACGGAATACCTAATATTGTGTCGGACCTCCTTTTCCCTGACGTAGAGCGGCAGATCGACTTGGCACGGGCTCAACAATTCGTTGGAAGGCCTCTACAGAAATATTGAGCCATGATGGCCCTACAGCTGTCCTTCCGCAGCCCATAGTCTAGTGGCTAGTGTTGTTGCCTCTGGATCACAGAGTCCCAGGCTCGATTCCCGGCCGGGTTGGGAATTTTCTCTACCTGGGGACTGGGTGGTTGTGTTGTCTTCATCATTTCATCATCACCATCATAACCATCGTCATTCGGGACAGTGACTAGATTGGACTGTTAAAAAATTGGACTGTGTACAAACTGGGACTTTATATGTGCTCTGATGACTGCATACTTGAGCGCCCCACAAACCAAATATCATCATCATCTATATAGTTCACGGAGTCCGGGGCTGGGTTGGTGATGTTCTCTGCCTGGGAACTGGCTGTTTGTGTTGTCTTCATCATTTCATCATCATCATCATCATCATCATCATCATCATCATCATCATTCGTGACAGTGGCTAGATTGGACTGTTAAAAAATTGGACTGTGTACAAAGTGGGACTTTATATTTGCTCTGATGACTGCACAGTTGAGTGCCCCACAAACCAAATATCATCATCATCATCATCATCATCATCATCTATAGATGTCTGTAATTCATGGAGTCCTGGGCTGGGTTGTTGATGTTCTCTGCCTGGGGACTGGGTGTTTGTGTTGTCTTCATCATTTTTCATCATCATTCATGACAGTGGCTAGATTCGTTAAAAAATTGGACTGTGTACAAACTGGGACTTTATATGTGCTGTTATGACTGCATACTTGAGCGACCCACAAACCAAATATCATCATCATCTATAGCTGTCTGTAATTCATGGACTCCTGGGCCGGGTTGTGGACGTTCGCTCCCTGGGAACTGGGTGTTTGTGTTGTCCTCATCATTTCATCATCATCATCATCATCATTCATGACGGTGGCTAGATTGGACTGTGAAAAAATTGGACTGTGTACAAATTGGGACTTTATACTTTCTCTGATGACTGCACAGTTGAGCGCCCCTCAAACAAAATATAATCATCGTCATCTATAGCCATCTGTTATTGGAAAAGTATTGCCGGTGTAGGATTTTGTGCACGAACTGCTCTCTGGATTATGTCCTACAAACCTTTGATGGGATTCATGTCGCACGATCCCGGTGGCCAGACCATTTGCTCGAATTGTCCATAGTGTTCTTCAAACCAATCGCAAACAACTGTGGTCCAGTGACATGGCCCATTTTCATCCGTAAAAATTCCATCGTTCTTTGGCAACATGAATGGATGCAAATTGTCAATGACCGTTTCTGTTTTGGGACGGAGGACCAAGTCCATTCCATGTAAACACACTTCAAAACATCATGGAGGCACCACCAGCTTGCACAGTGCCTAGTCGAGAACTTGGGTCCATGACTTTGTGCGTTCTGTGCCGGACGCTAACCCTACCATCAGTTCTCACCAACTGAAATCGGGACTCATCTGACCAGGTCACGGTTTCCCAGTCGTCTAGGGTCCAACCGATGTGATTACGAGCCCAGAAGAGGTGCTGCAGGCGATGTCGTGCTGTTAGCATAAGCACCTGCGTCGGTCATCTGCTACCATGGCGCATTAAGCCTAAACTTTCCCGCACTGTCCCAACGGATCCGTTCGTCGTACGTCCCATTTTGATTTATGCGGCTATTTCACGCCATGTTGCCTGTCTGTTAGCACTGACAAATCGACGCCAACGCTATCGGTCGTTAAGTGAAGGTCGCCGGCCACTGCGTTTCCCATGTTTGGAGGTAATGCTCTGAAATTTGGCTGGTCGAACCAGTCCCGTTTCAAACGGTATCGAGCGGATGGACGAGTAAGGGGATTTTTCAAACTGGTGCTCTGTAATGGTGTGGGGCACGCGCAGTGGGTTCTCATATAGGACCCCTCATATGTCTACATACGACTATAACAGGCAACATGTACATAAGCATCCTGCTTCATCAGCCGAATCCATTCATCTACATCTACATTTAATGGTGTGTGGCGGAGGGTAGTTTCGGTACCAGTATCTGATTCCTCCAAGCCTGTTCCACTCGTGCGCGGTAAGAATGATTTTCGGTAAACCTCTGTAATGTCTCTAATTTCTCGAATTTTCTCCTCGTGGTCAATACGCGAGATGTATGGGGGCGGGGGGAAGGGGGGAGTAATATGTTGCCTGACTCCTCCTGAAAAATTTCGATAATAAACTCTTCCGTGATGTACAACGCCTCTCTTGTAACGTCTGCCAGTGGAGTTTGCTTATCATCTCCGTAACGCTCTCTCGCCAGCTAAACGATCCCGTGACGGAACGCGCCTCTCTTCGTTGGATCTTCTTTATCTCCTCTATCAGTCCTACCTGACAGGGGTCCCAAACAGGTGAACAATACTCAAGAATCGGGCGAACAAGCGCCTTATAAGCCACTTCTTTCGTGCATGAGCTACATTTCCTTAAGATTCTTCCGCTGAATCTGAATCTGGTGTCTGCTTTTCCCACTATCTGTTTTACATGGTAATTCCACTTAAGGCCACTCTGGATTGTTGTTGTTGTTGTTGTTGTTGTTGTGGTCTTCAGTCCTGAGACTGGTTTGATGCAGCTCTCCATGCTACTCTATCCTGTGCAAGCTTCTTCATCTCCCAGTACCTACTGCAACCTACATCCTTCTGAATCTGCTTAGTGTATTCATCTCTTGGTCTCCCCCTATGATTTTTACCCTCCACGCTGCCCTCCAATACTAAATTGGTGATCCCTTGATGCCTCAGAATATGTCCTACCAACCGATCCCTTCTTCTGGTCTAGTTGTGCCACAAACTTCTCTTCTCCCCAATCCTATTCAATACTTCCTCATTAGTTATGTGATCTACCCATCTAATCTTCAGCATTCTTCTGTAGCACCACATTTCAAAAACTTCTATTCTCTTCTTGTCCAAACTATTTACCGTCCATGTTTCACTTCCATACATGGCTACACTCCATAAAATACTTTCATAAATAACTTCCTGACACTTAAATCTATACTCGATGTTAACAAATTTCTCTTCTTCAAAAACGCTTTCCTTGTCATTGCCAGTCTACATTTTATATCCTCTCTACTTCGTCCATCATCAGTTATTTTGCTCCCCAAATAGCGAAACTCCTTTACTACTTTAAGTGTCTCATTTCCTAATCTAATACCCTCAGCATCACCCGAATTCACTCGACTACATTCCATTATCCTCATTTTGCTTTTGTTGATGTTCATCTTATATCCTCCCTTCAAGACACCATCCATTCCGTTCAACTGCTCTTCCAAGTCCTTTGCTGTCTCTGACAGAATTACAATGTCATCGGCGAACCTCAAAGTTTTTATTACTTCTCCATGGATTTTAATACCTACTCCAAATTTTTCTTTTGTTTCCTTTACTGCTTGCTCAATATAGAGATTGAATAACATCGGGGAGAGGCTAAAACCCTGTCTTACTCCCTTCCCAACCACTGCTTCCCTTTCATGTCCCTCAACTCTTATAACTGCCATCTGGTTTCTGTACAAGTTGTAAATAGCCTTTCGCTCCCTGTATTTTACCCCTGCCACCTTTAGAATTTGAAAGAGAGTATTCCAGTCAACACTGTCAAAAGCTTTCTCTAAGTCTACAAATGGATAGTTACGCCTACATATTTTACAGCAGGCGCTGTCTCCAGCTGTCATTCATGTCCATTCCGATAGACAAGTCCAGCAGGACAATGTGGCACCCCACACGTCCAGAATTGCTACAGAGTGGCTCCAGGGACGCTTTTCTGAGTTTAAACACTTCCGCTGGCCGCCAAATTCCCCAGACTTGAACATTATTGAACGTATTTGGGATGCCTTGGACCGTGCTGTTCAGAAGATATCTCCACCCCCTCGTACGCTTACGGATTTATGGACAGCCCTGCAGGATTCATGGCGTCAGTTCTCTCCAGCACTGCTTCAGACATTAGTCGAGTCGATGCCACGTCGTGTTGCGGCACATGTGGGTGCCCGCGGGGCCCCTACGCCGTATTAGCAAGTTGTACCAGTTTCTTCCCCTCTTCAGTGTAGTGAATTACGAAATTTTAAAAGAAACTAAATTTTACTCTACCATCTGGTGAGCAAGATGTATGAGACAGGCGAAATAGCCACACACTTCAAGAAGAATGTAACAATTGCAATCCCAAAGAAAGCAGGAGTTGACAGATGTGAAAATTACCGAACTATCAGTTTCATCAGTCACAGCTGCAAAATACTAACGCGAATTCTTTACAGACGAATGGAAAAACTGGTAGAAGCCGGCCTCGGGGAAGATCAGATTGGATTCCGTAGAAGTAATGGAACACGTGAGGCAATACTGACCTTACGACTAATCTTGGAAGAAAGACTAAGGAAAGGCAAACATACGTTTCTAGCATTTCTAGACTTAGAGAAAGCTTTTGACAATGTTGAGTGGAATACTGTCTTTCAAGTTCTTAAGGTGGCAGGGGTAAAATACAGGGAGCGAAAGGCTAATTACAATTTGTAGAGAAACGAGATGGCAGTTATAAGAGTCGAGGGACATGAAACGGAAGCAGTGGTTGGGAAGGGAGTGAGACAGGGTTTTAGCCTCTCCCCGATGCTATCCTATCTGTATATTGAGCAAGCAGTAAAGGAAACAAAAGAAAAATTGAGAGTAGATATTAAAATCCATGGAGAGGAAATAAAAACTTTGAGGTTTGCCGATGACATTGTAATTCTGTCAGAGACAGCAAAGGACTTGGAAGAGCAGTTGAACAGAATGGACAGTGTCTTGAAAGGAAGATATAAGATGAACATCAAGAAAAGCAAAACGAGGATAATGGGATGTAGCCGAATTAAGTCGGGTGATGCTGAGGGAATTAGTTTAGGTAACAAGACACTTAAAGTAGTAAAGGAATTTTGCTATTTGGGGAGCAAAATAACTGATGATGGTCGAAGGAGAGAGGATATAAAATGTAGACTGGCAATGGCAAGGAAAGCGTGTCTGAAGAAAAGAAATTTGTTAATATCGAGTATAAATTTAAGTGTCAGGAAGTCGTTTCTGAAAGTATTTATATGGAGTGTAGCCTTGCATGGAAGTCAAACATGGACGATAAATAGTTTGGACAAGAAGAGAATAGAAGACTTTGAAATGGGGTGCTACAGAAGAATGCTGAAGAGTAGATGGGTAGATCACATAACTAATGAGGAGGTATTGAATAGGATTGGGGAGAAGAGGAGTTTGTGGCACAGCGTGACTAGAAGAAGGGATCGGTTGGTAGGGCATGTTCTGAGGCATCAAGGGATCACAAATTTAGCATTGGAGTGCAGCGTGGAGGGTAAAAATCGTAGAGGGAGACCAAGAGATGAATACAGTAAGCAGATTCAAATGGATGTAGGCTGCAGTTGGTACTGGGAGATGAAGAAGCTTGCACAGGATAGAGTAGCATGGAGAGCTGCATCAAAGCAGTCTCGGGACTGAAAACCACAACAACAACTTTTTTTTTTTTTTTTTTGCAACTTTGGTCTACACGAAATATTACGAGTTAAGCTCACTACAAACAGGTCTCGTCTGCGGTACGCGAAATGAGTTACCCTGCAGCTCTAAGACTGAGTAACAAATTGCGCAGACAGGAAACCGCGGAACTCTCTGGGAGATGTGTGTGGTGTGTGCTAGAGGCGTGGAGACCTATGCTGCCGCGGCAGGTCTGGAGTAGTCTGTGTGCGGATGAAGCGGGAAGCTGCTAAGCGCAGAGGCTGGGCTGAGAACACAGCAGCGGAGGAGGGCAGGAACAATAAAAGTCACACAGGCCGAGGCGCGCCTCGAAGGCGCAGACTGCAGAACAAAGGGCGGCAAACGAGCCGCGATGCCCGCTTTCTCTCGCTCTGTGTGTGTTGCGCCGGCGTTGTGAGCCACATACAGACCCGTGTAGCTACTGGCTGCGGAGTGAAGGGGAGCGGGGAGCCAACCGCCTTCTGCTAGCTGCCTCTCCACCTGTTCCTGCGAAACGCGGACTGAAGTCGGCGGCGGTTCTGCTCGGTCTGAATATTCAGACACAGCGCGCTGCATAAATTATGGAAATACGTAACAGTAACAAGAAAAGCGGAAAAGTGCGACTAGGACTCGTCATCTGAGGCAGTCGATGCGCAAGTTTCCGGTTATAAGAGTACGTGACATAAATGGCTGTAATTTTTAACTGCGTTGACTTGGAAACATTAATTTTCGACTCCGCCAAGACAGTATAGACCTTAGTATTTTATTCACTACTGGCCATTAAAATTGCTACACCACGAAGATGACGTGCTACAGACGAGAAATTTAACCGACAGGAAGAACATGCTGTGATATGCAAATGATTAGCTTTTCAGAGCATTCACACAAGGTTGGCGCCGGTGGCGACACCTACAACGAGCTGACATGAGGAAAGTTTCCAACCGATTTCTCATACACAAACAGCAGTTGACCGGCGTTGCCTGGTGAAACATTGTTGTGATGCCTCGTGTAAGGAGGAGAAATGTGTACCATCACGTTTGTGACTTTGATAAACGTCGGATTGTAGCCTATCGCGATTGCGGTTTATCGTATCGCGACATTGCTGCTCGCGTTGGTCGAGATCCAATGACTGTTAGCAGAATATGGAATCGGTGGGTTGAGGAGGGTAATATGGAAAGCCGTGCTGGATCCTAACGGCCTCGTATCACTAGCAGCCGAGATGACATGCATCTGATCCGCATGGCTGTAACGGATCGTGCAGCCACGTTTCGATCCCTGAGTCAACAGATGGGAAAGATTACAAGACAACAACCATCTGTACGAACAGTTCGACGACGTTTGCAGCAACACGGACCATCAGCTGGGAGACCATGGCTGCGGTTACCCCTGACGCTGCATCACAGACAGGAGCGCCTGCGATGGTGTACTCAACGACGAACCTGGATGCACGAATGGCAAAACGTCATTTTTTTTGCATGAATCCAGGTTCTGTTTACAGTATCATGACGGTCGCATCCGTGTTTTGCTACATCGCGGTGAACGCACATTGGAAGCGTGTATTGGTCATCGCCATACTGGCATATCATCCAGCGTGATGGTATGAGGTGCCATTGGTTACACGTCTCGGTCACTTCTTGTTTACACTGACGGCATTCTGACAGTGGACGTTCCATTTCAGATGTATTACGACCCGTGGTTCTACCCTTCATTCGATCCCTGCGAAACCCTACATTTCAGCAGGATAATGCACGACCGCATGTCTCAGGTCCTGTACGGGCCTTTATGGATACAGCAAATGTTCGACTGCTGCAATGGCCAGCATTTTCTCCAGATCTCTCACCAATTGGAAACGTCTGTTCAATGGTGGCCGAGCAGCTGGCTCGTCACAATACGTCAGTCACTACTCTTGATGAACTGTGGTATCGTGTTGAAGCTGCATGGGCAACTGTACCTGCACACGCCATCCAAGATCTGTTTGACTGAATGCCCAGGCGTATTAAGGCCGTTATTACGGCGAGAGGTGATTGTTCTGCGTCCTGATTTCTCAGGATCTATGCACCCAAATTGCGTGACAATGTAATCACATGTCAGTTCTAGTATAATATATTTGTCCAATGAATACCCGTTTATTACCTGCATTTCTTCTTGGTGTAGCAATTGTAATGGCCAGTAGTGTATTTTACATTAATTTCAACGTGATACTTCTGCCCGCTCTTGAGGAAAAGGTGTCAAATGCTATGGGTGCCCATACACGTCGTTCTACGGTGTTCCTCAGGTGTTGTGGACTGTTGTTTTTGTGGTCTTCAGTCTAGACACTGGTTTGGTGCAGCTCTCCATGCTACCCTATCTTGTGCAAGCTTCCCCGAGTACCTACTGCGACCTACATCTTTCTGAATCTCCTTAGTGCATTCATCTCTTGGTCTCCCTCTACGATTTTTACCACCACACTGCCCTCCAATACTAAGTTGGTGATTCCTTTACGCCTCAGAACAAGTCCTACCAACCGATCCCTTCTTCTACTCAAGTTGTGCCACAAATTTGTCTTCTTCCCAATTGTGTTCAGTACCTCCTCATTATTTATGTGATCTATCCATCTAATCTTCAGCATTCACATGGCTCCAATCCTGACACTTAAATCTATACTCGATGTTGACAAATTTCTTTTCTTCAGAAACGCTTTCCTTGCCATAGCTAGTCTACAGTTATATATCCTCTCTACTTCGACCGTCATCAGTTATTTTGCTCCTCGAATAGCAAAACTCATCTGCTACTTTAAGTGTCTTACTTCCTAAACTAATTTCCTTCGCATCACGTCATTTAATTCGACTATAGTCAATTATCCTCGTTTTGCTTTTGTTGATGTTCATCTTATACCCTCCTTTCAAGACACCGTCCATTCCGTTCAAATGTTCTTCCACGTCATTTGCTGTCTCTGTCAGAATTACAATGTCGTCGGCAAACCTCAAAGTTTTTATTTCTTCTCCATCGCTTTTAATTCCTACTCCAAATTTTTCTTTTGTTTCCTTTACTGCTTGCTCAAAATACAGATCGAGTAACATCGGAGATAGGCTACAAGGCCGCAACGTATGTTTAAGTAAACATACTGGTGTTCAAAATGGCTCTGAGCACTATGGGACTCAACTGCTGAGGTCATTAATCCCCTAGAACTTAGAACTAGTTAAACCTAACTAACCTAAGGACATCACACACATCCATGCCCGAGGCAGGATTCGAACCTGCGACCGTAGCGGTCTCGCGGTTCCAGACTGCAGCGCCAGAACCGCGCGGCCGCTTCGGCCGGCAAACATACTGGTGTCTCGGTCAAAGCGTTTACTCCAAGCCCACCCACACGGATCGTTATCTGCACACCACCAGCTACCACCAGCCAGCACAGAAGCGGTCTGTTCTGTGGACCTCGCTACATCGAGCAGAAACCGTCCCAGACGCTGAAAGCCTGCCGAGGCTACAGAGCCAAGTACGTAGCGTTTTCAATGGAAACGCTTACGACAGCACGCAGAATTCCCAAGCAATCTTAGCCTCGAAAGCAGTAGGACGCCCGAGGAAGACTGCGTTTTTACTGTTTTGTAGTTCAGTGACAGGAAGATTAGCCAACTCCTGAAGGAACATAAAATCGAGAGGGGTTTCGTACCCCCACCAAAGGTCCGGCAACTAACATAGCCTGTGAAAGACAAAATGGTTCAAATGGCTCTGAGCACTATGGGACTCAACTGCTGAGGTCATAAGTCCCCTAGAACTTAGAACTACTTAAACCTAACTAACCTAAGGACAACACACACATCCATGCCCGAGGCAGGATTCGAACCTGCGACCGTAGCACTCGCGCGGTTCCAGGCTCTAGCGCCAGAACCGCTCGGCCACCAGCGGCCGGCCCTGTGAAAGACAATGTAGGTCTTAGAACACCTGGAGTATACAAAGTACCGTGTAGATGTTAACAGTTTTATGTCGGTCAGACTGTCCGCACTATTTAACAGCGTCCTATAGAACATGAATTGTGTTTCCCGTTACGCTATTCCGAGAAATCAGCTTTAGCATGGCACGCACTGGAAATCGGGGCAAGTGAGTAGCCTTTTCATGTGTGTGTGTTACCGTAAATACACTCCTGGAAATGGAAAAAAGAACACATTGACACCGGTGTGTCAGACCCACCATACTTGCTCCGGACATTGCGAGAGGGCTGTACAAGCAATGATCACACGCACAGCACAGCGGACACACCAGGGACCGCGGTGTTGGCCGTCGAATGGCGCTAGCTGCACAGCATTTGTGCACCGCCGCCGTCAGTGTCAGCCAGTTTGCCGTGGCATACGGAGCTCCATCGCAGTCTTTAACACTGGTAGCATGCCGCGACAGCGTGGACGTGAACCGTATGTGCAGTTGACGGACTTTGAGCGAGGGCGTATAGTGGGCATGCGGGAGGCCGGGTGGACGTACCGCCGAATTGCTCAACACGTGGGGCGTGAGGCCTCCACAGTACATCGATGCTGTCGCCAGTGGTCGGTGGAAGGTGCACGTGCCCGTCGACCAGGGACCGGACCGCAGCGACGCACGGATGCACGCCAAGACCGTAGGATCCTACGCAGTGCCGTAGGGGACCGCACCGCCACTTCCCAGCAAATTAGGGACACTGTTGCTCCTGGGGTATCGGCGAGGACCATTCGCAACCGTCTCCATGAAGCTGGGCTACGGTCCCGCACACCGTTAGGCCGTCTTCCGCTCACGCCCCAACATCGTGCAGCCCGCCTCCAGTGGTGTCGCGACAGGCGTGAATGGAGGGACGAATGGAGACGTGTCGTCTTCAGCGATGAGAGTCGCTTCTGCCTTGGTGCCAATGATGGTCGTGTGCGTGTTTGGCGCCGTGCAGGTGAGCGCCGCAATCAGGACTGCATACGACCGAGGCACACAGGGCCAACACCCGGCATCATGGTGTGGGGAGCGATCTCCTGCACTGGCCGTACACCACTGGTGATCGTCGAGGGGACACTGAATAGTGCACGGTACATCCAAACCGTCATCGAACCCATCGTTCTACCATTCCTAGACCGGCAAGGGAACTTGCTGTTCCAACAGGACAATGCACGTCCGCATGTATCCCGTGCCACCCAACGTGCTCTAGAAGGTGTAAGTCAACTACCCTGGCCAGCAAGATCTCCGGATCTGTCCCCCATTGAGCATGTTTGGGACTGGATGAAGCGTCGTCTCACGCGGTCTGCACGTCCAGCACGAACGCTGGTCCAACTGAGGCGCCAGGTGGAAATGGCATGGCAAGCCGTTCCACAGGACTACATCCAGCATCTCTACGATCGTCTCCATGGGAGAATAGCAGCCTGCATTGCTGCGAAAGGTGGATATACACTGTACTAGTGCCGACATTGTGCATGCTCTGTTGCCTGTGTCTATGTGCCTGTGGTTCTGTCAGTGTGATCATGTGATGTATCTGACCCCAGGAATGTGTCAATAAAGTTTCCCCTTCCTGGGACAATGAATTCACGGTGTTCTTATTTCAATTTCCAGGAGTGTACAAACCTGGGAATGTGGACCGACAACCCAAATGTGCTACTGAGCTCAAAGCCACATCCCATACATGAAGTTCAAAAGAATCCTGTGTGCGTGTGAAAACCGATCTCGTTCATAGCCAAATAAATAAGCAAACCAATAATTTCACGCTCAGTAGAACGGACACCGAATTGATTCGACGATGGTTCTACTGTTAAACGGACCAACGGCTTCTGGGATAGCGCAATAAATGAAGCAATAAAGATCAAAATATTGGACAGCACCCCCAGTAAAGACAGTGGATTGCAGCTGAGTACGGGCTGGAATCCAGTGATTGTCCAGGTGAAGCGGGCACGGAGATCGTGCCACCAAAACATTGCCATATACGGGCTGTATCAAAAAGGACTTTACAACTTTCAGAATTCATATCAATTAGTTGAAAGAAGATAAAGAGATGGGATTAGTGTTATTTTTTAGGGAAACACATCAAGTTTTTGCAATCTTAAACTAAGGATATTATTCCGGCGCTTATCCTGCACACATCCCATCGGAAGTCATTTTATTCCCAATCTTCTGTGGCATTGCAGGTGTAACTTGCTCAGTGGCGGCGTAAATTCTTGATCTAAGTTCAGGTAGAGAAGCTGACACGTGAGGTACAAAGCCGGCCGCAGTGGCCGAGCAGGTTGGAATCCTGCCTCGGCCATGGATGTGTGTGATGTCCTTAGGTTAGTTAGGTTTAAGTAGTTCTAAAATCATTGGGGGAAGTGGCAACAAAACAACTATTCACGTTGGTGTGTAGAATATATGAGTCTGGCGATATACCATCTGACTTTCGGAAAAGCATCTTCCACACAATTCCGAAGACGGCAAGAGCTGACAAGTGCGAGAATTAACAGCTCATGCGTCGAAGCTGCTTACAAGAATAATATACAGAAGAATGGAAAAGAAAATTGAGAATGCGCTAGGTGACGATCAGTTTGGCTTTAGGAAAAGTAAAGGGACGAGAGAGGCAATTCTGACGTTACGTCTAATAATGGAAGCAACGCTAAAGAAAAATCAAGACACTTTCATAGGATTTGTCGACCTGGAAAAAGCGTTCAACAATATAAAATGGTGCAAGCTGTTCGAGATTCTGAAAAAAGTAGGGGTAAGCTATAGGGAGAGACGGGTCATATACAATATGTACAACAACCAAGAGGGAATAATAAGAGTGGACGATCAAGAACGAAGTGCTCGTATTAAGAAGGGTGTAAGACAAGGCTGTAGCCTTTCGCCCCTACTCTTTAATCTGTACATCGAGGAAGCAATGATGGAAATAAAAGAAAGGTTCAGGAGTGGAATTAAAATACAAGGTGAAAGGATATCAATGATACGATTCGCTGATGACATTGCTATCCTGAGTGAAAGTGAAGAAGAATTAAATGATCTGCTGAACGGAATGAACAGTCTAATGAGTACACAGTATGGTTTGAGAGTAAATCGGAGAAAGACGAAGGTAATGAGAAGTAGTAGAAATGAGCACAGCGAGAAACTTAACATCAGGATTGATGGTCACGAAGTCAATGAAGTTAAGGAATTCTGCTACCTAGGCAGTAAAATAACCAATGACGGACGGAGCAAGGAGGACATCAAAAGCAGCCTCGCTATGGCAAAAAAGGCATTTCTGGCCAAGAGAAGTCTACTAATATCAAATACCGGCCTTAATTTGAGGAACAAATTTCTGAGGATGTACGTCTGGAGTACAGCATTGTATGGTAGTGAAACATGGACTGTGGGAAAACCGGAACAGAAGAGAATCGAAGCATTTGAGATGTGGTGCTATAGACGAATGTTGAAAGTTAGGTGGACTGATAAGGTAAGGAATGAGGAGGTTCTACGCAGAATCGAAGAGGAACGGAATATGTGGAAAACACTGATAAGGAGAAGGGACAGGATGATAGGACATCTGCTAAGACACGAGGGAATGACTTCCATGGTACTAGAGGGAGCTGTAGAGGGCAAAAACTGCAGAGGAAGACAGAGATTGTAATATGTCAAGCAAATAATTGAGGACGTAGGTTGCAAGTACTACTCTGAGATGAAGAGGTTAGCACAGGAAAGGAATTCGTGGCGGGCCGCATCAAACCAGTCAGTAGACTGATGACAAAAAAAAAAAAAAGTTCTAAGTTCTAGGGGATTGATGATCTCAGATGTTAAGTCCCATAGCGCTCAGAGTCATTTGAACCATTTTAGGTACAAACGTGATATCCTTGGTGAATCCCCATAAAAAAGTCGAGTGGTGTCAGGTCTGGGGAACGTGTGGGCCATGCAGTTGACGCATCACGGCCAATCCACTGACCTATAAAGCGGTCACTGAGAAAATCCTGGACATCAGCCAGGTAGTGGGGTGGTGCACCATCTTGCATGAAGTAAACATTCCGTTCTCGGTCGTCCTAATCGATCTGTGGTATCAACAATTGTTGTAACATATCCAGCTACACTATCCTGTTGATGGTTCTCTCACGGAAAAAAGGAGCCACACACCTTGTTCTTGCTCAATGCACAAAAAAAGTTCCGTTTAGGAATATCACGCAAATGTTACAATGTTTGTTCTGGATTTTCTCTGCCCCAAATCTTATAGTTGTGTGTGTTAACCCTGCCACTTAAGTAAAAAGTCGACTCGTCAGAAAAGATGGTTTTGTCCAAGAAATCTTCATCCTCATATAATCGATTTAATATATGAGCACAGAAGTTCTTGCGAGCAATTTTGTCGGCGTCTTTTAATGCTTGTGCGATCGTTAATCAGTACGGTTTCAAATGCGAACGGTTTCTCAACACACACCAAACAGTCATATGTGGGATTTACAGTTCGCGAGATGCACGCCATGTCTATTTCGTAGGGCTGTTGACAAAAACATCGCTCAACGACGTCGTCAGATATGCTTGGACAACCTGAAGATTTCCCACGTCTTACCGAGCACCCTGTTTCTACAAAACATTTATGCTACTCATAAATTGTAGGCCTACCAGGAGGATCTTTAGTGTGTTTGGGATGGAAATTATGCTCAACTGTTGTCGCCGACTCTGATTTTTCAAAACAAAAAACGCAGGTAGCACGCTCGGCTCCAGTGAAGCCGGCCATCTTTAACGTAACTGCCGCTAGCGCTCCTTACGGTGCGATTCGGCATTAGCGAACTACGTGAGACAAAACGTGACGTATTTCTCTACAAATTACTACTACAATCACCTCTGTAGATGCTATGGATTAATTTATATGAATTTTCAAATTTGTAAAGTCTTTTTTGAAATAACCGGTATGACACGGGATGTCTATATCATCATGGCAGTGGCATTCACACGGCCATCAACTGCTTGATAACAACAGGGGGGATCCCTGTCGAAAGCTCGTGGGCAATTACCCCCTTGATGCCGATCGAAACCCGATAATATTTTACTAAAGCACAATGATTTGACTGAAAGTTCTCATTCATCATGTTTTGATTTCCAGTCTGGTTAAGGGAGGACGTTCATGAAAAACAGACACTATTTCAAAAATGCACGAAATCCACAGTTTTCGAGTAATGGCAATGAAATTTTGTAGCACGCTTTAAATGAAAGTAACACATTTACATATAAAATACTTTGATTATATATATTCAACGTTTTTTTTAATGTAATTTGAAGTTTTATTTAAAAAAAATAATGTATGTTCCTTTTTCTCAGAAAGTATTCAAGAGATTTCTACAAAAATTTTCCAGTTTCATCTCTTTATATGTTGTAGGCTTCTCTCGTGAGGTTTTTGGAATAGGTCAAATAGGAGAATTTTCATAATTTTATAATTATAATTCCATCCTGATTTAGGTTTTCCGTGATTTGCCTAAATCAGTCCAGGCAAATGACGGGATGGTTCCTTTGAAAGGGCAAGGCCGACTTCCTTCCTCATCCTTTCCTAATCCGATGAAACCGATGACCTCGCTGTCTGGTCTCCTTCCCCAAACAACCCAACCCAACCCAAGGGCTTCCACTCTCGAAGGCATACGTTCGATCAGGTGCTGGAAGGTTTCTTGTGGAATGGCAGCCCGTTCTTCATGGAGTGCTGCACTGAGGAGAAATATCGATGTCGGTCGGTGAGTCCTGGCAGGAAGTTGGCGTTCCAAAACATCCCAAAGGTGTTCTATAGGACTCAGGTCAGGACTCTGTGCAGGTCAGTCCATTACAGGGATGTTATTGTCGCGTAACCACTCCGCCAAAGGCCATGCATCATGAACAGGTGCTCGATCGTGTTGAGAGATGCAATCGCCATCACCGAATTGCTCTCCAACAGTGGGAAGCAAGGAGGTGCTTAAAACATCGATGTAGGCCTGTGCTGTGACAGTGTCACGCAAAACAACAAAGGGTGCAAGCACCCTCCAGGAAAAACACGACGACACCATAACATCACAATTTTACTGTTGGCACTTCACACGCTGGCAGATGACGTCCACCGGTCATTCGCCATACCTACACCCTGCCATCGGATCGCCACATTGTGTACCTTGATTGGTCACTCCACAACGTTTTTGCACTGTTCAATCGTCCAATGTTTACGCTCCTTGCACCAAGCGGGGCGTCGTTTGACACTTACCAGATTTATGAGTGGCTTATGAACAGCCGCTCGACCATAAAATCCAAGTTTCATCACCTCCCTCCTAACTGTCACAGTACTTGCAGTGGATCCTGATGCAGTTTGGAATTTATGCGTGATGGTCTGGATAGATGTCTGCCTCTTACTCATTACGACCCTCTTCAACTGTCGGCGGTCTCTGTCAGTCAACAGACCAGGTCGGCCTGTACGCTTTTGTGCTGTACGTGTCCCTCCACGTTTCCAGTTCACTATCACATCGGAAACGGTCGACCTAGGGATGTTTAGGAGTGTGGAAATCTCGCTCAAATGCACTGAGCACTATGGGACTTAACTTCTGAGGTCATCAGTCCCCTAGAACTTAGAACTACTTAAACCTAACTAACCTAAGGACATCACACACATCCATGCCCGAGGCAGGATTCGAACCTGCGACCGTAGCAGTCGCGCGGTTCCGGACTATAGCGCCTAGAACCGCTCGGCCACCGCGGCCGGTGGAAATCTCGCGTACAGACGTATGACGCAAGTGACACCCAATCACCTGACCACGTTCGAAGTCTGTGAGTTCTGCGCAACGCCCCATTCTGCTCTCTCAAGGTGTCTAATGACTACTGTCATGGAGTACCTGGCAGTACGTGGCAGCACAGTGCACGTAATACGAAAAACTTAAGTTTCTGGGGAGTCCAGATACTTTCAATCACATAGTGCATCGCAAGCCCAGCGATAATTCCGCGCGTATCTATACCACCTTGAGCTGCCTATTACGAATGCTGATGTAGGCTAAGTGAGGGAGAATTCGAACAATGGGTGACACGGACCAGGACGTGCTTCAGAAATTCGCCGCTAGAACGCAGCTCCCGCTGCTTGTGAAGAGTCTCTTCTGACAAGGGAACATCCCCATCGCACCCCCCTCAGATTTAGTTATAAGTTGGCACAGTGGACAGGCCTTGAAAAACTGAACACAGATCAATCGAGAAAACAGGAAGAAGTTTTGTCGAACTATGAAAAAAATAAGCAAAATATACAAATTGAGTAGTCAATGTGCAAGATAAGCAACATAAAGCATACTGTCAATTCAGGAGCGCCGTGGTCCCGTGGTTGGCGTGAACAACTGCGGAGCGAGAGGTCCTTGGTTCAAGTCTTACCTCAGGTGAAAATTTTACTTTATTTATTTTCGCAAAGTTATGATCTGTCAGTTCGTTCAATGACGTCTCTGTTCACTGTAATAAGTTTAGTGTCTGTGTTTTGCGAGCGCACCGCAAAACCGTGCGATTAGTAGACGAAAGGACGTGCCTCTCCAATGGGAACCGAAAACATTTGATCGCAAGGTCATAGGTCAACCGATTCCTCCAATGGAAAACACGTCTGATATATTCTATACGACACTGGTGACGGCATGTGCGTCACATGACAGGAATATGTTGTCGACCCACCTAACTTGTACACTTGGCGAATGGGTAAAAAGATTCTTCTACCTTGCCCGATTTAGGTTTTCTTGTGGATGTGATAATAACTCCCAAAAAAGTGATGAAAACATAAGAGTTTGTCACATAAACTGCAACAAATGAATGCAACAGTTTCACAGTCACACAGTTTTCCTTGTGCTCTGTCAAAACATATGTTTTTAACGTTTTCCAATTTTTTCCGTGTGTAGACCGTCAAATCCTGCGTATGTCCAAGCAAATCTGAACATGTCCTGGAATTTTCGAGAGCGAAATTGATTGTGTGAGTGCCTGAACTTTGATAATTGACACACGTCAATTGCTAGAAAATAAAAAAGTTAAGATTTTTACTCGAGGGAAGACTTGAACTGCGGTCCTTCCGTACCGCAGTCGCTTACGCTAACCAAGAGACCACGGCGTTCCTCGGACCACATTGTCCTTGATGTGGCTTATGTTACACATCGACTACTCAATTTGTATATTTTGCTTATTTTTTTCATAGTTCGACAAAACTTCTTCCTGTTTTCTCGATTGATCTGTGTTCAGTTTTTCAAGGCCTATCCACTGTGCCAACTTATAACTAAATCTGAGGGGGTGCGATGGGGAGGTTCCCTTGTGAGAACAAACGTGGCGCAGAAGTGTTGTTGTTATTTCCGTGTTAGTTCTGGAGAAAAAAATCACATTCTCTCTCCCAGCAAGCCGAAAAGTTTTATCACGTTGTTATGCTTGCTAAACCGGCCATTCCTCGCACATATGGGTGCCGGATTAGCGGAAGTGCCGGATTGTTAAGGGCGTCTAAAATTTAGTATAAACAGATAGGGATTGTAGTTTATCAAATCAAAAAAATACATTCATTTTTACAGAAAATTTAGTGCTTGAGTGTGTACATGCGTATTAGTATCACTCGACATTCGCTCTCAAACATGTCGAAAAATATATTTTTCTATTCCTTTCTTGGGGTCCATCTCCTGTCAGTTCCAGCGTCTTCTGCGTAATAAACATAACTGCGACGTTGCCTTTTCTACCAACAATAACTTGAAAAACAAAACTTCATTCATAATTTAAAAACGACTCGTTCCCCTTTAGAAAGTTCTGGCGTCTATGAAATTTTCTGCGATACCTGATGCTCCTACTCCTTAGGACAAATAGATATAAAAAACACCTTTTAAGAAAAAATGGCACTATCCTTCAAAATTCATCTTTTGCCGACCTTCTTCTGATTACATGTCACGCGCCCAAAGCTATTTCCGATAGCAACATATTGCACACCGAAAAGAAGGGGGCGAAAATTAGATATTCTTGAAAAGTTAGAGATTTTTAAACATATTTCTCGAAATGATAGCTTCATTCTCAATGAGCAGCTGCGGTTGCGTAACAAAAACTTTTTTAACGGTGTAAAGACGTTACGTGACATTTAATTCTGGGTCTCATCGTGCGGTTCACCGAAATGTTATTTTCCATCTAAGCCATCGCATAATTTTTCATTTATTAAAAGGTTTATTGGCTGTACTTCGTGTTGTATCGTTTTCAACAAGTTGTGTTATTCAGCACTTTCTGTATGTTCCATAACGACGTTTTTATGTTTCAAAAATGGTTCAAATGGCTCTGAGCACTATGGGACTTAACTTCTGAGGTCGTCAGTCCCCTAGATCTTAGAACTACTTAAACCTAACTAACCTAAGCACATCACACACATCCATGCCCGAGGCAGGATTCGAACCTGCGACCGTAGTGGTCGCGCGGTTCCAGACGGTAGCGCCTAGAACCGCTCGGCCACTCCGGCCGGCTTTTATGCTTCAAACTGTACTTCTAAAATCTGATGTAGACGAAAAGTTACTTCATCGTTCGCTGTTAAATAAAACATTGGCGTTTGTAATATGTGCTGAACAATATTTACTATCCAGAATGAGATTTTCACTCTGCAGCAGAGTGTGCGCTGGTATGAAACTTCCTGGCAGGTTAAAACTGTGTGCCCGACCGAGACTCGAAATCGGAACCTTTGCCTTTCGCGGGCAAGTGCTCTATCATCTGAGCTAAGGAAGCACGACTCACGCCCCGTCCTCACAGCTTTACTTCTGCCAGTACCTCGTCTCCTACCTTTCAAACTTTACAGAAGCTCTCCTGCGAACCTTGCAGAACTAGCACTCCTGAAAGAAAGGATATTGCGGAGACATGGCTTAGCCACAGCCTGGGGGATGTTTCCAGAATGAGATTTTCACTCTGCAGCGGAGTGCAGAGCGCAGGAGAGCTTCTGTAAAGTTTGGAAGGTAGGAGACGAGGTACTGGCAGAAGTAAAGCTGTGAGTACCAGGCGTGAGTCGTGCTTCGTTGGCTCAGATGATAGAGCACTTGCCCGCGAAAGGCAAAGGTCCCGAGTTCGAGTCTCTGTCGGGCACACATTTTTAATCTGCCAGGAAGTTTCAATATTCATTATTATTTTCGTCTGTCTCCATTCGAATATTAAGTACCCAAGTTGTACCTGCGGCTGTGACTACGAAGGCTTTCCCGGCGTAATAATTGACAATATTCTTCTGGGGTGTGCAGCCGGATCATAACGTCATCTTGACACAATATTTCATCGGTCCAACTGGCCGCCATCTTCAGCTGAGAGTGCTGGTGCACGATCTCGCCGGAACTGACTTCCGAGCGCAAGCGGCGGCCCCTATATAGGCAGCAGAAGACCCACAACGCGTGCGCGAGAAGGTTCCGTAGCTGCCCTCTAGCGCAGTAAACATACCGTGGCGCCAGTGGTGAAAACAGGTGAAATCGTGATATCGCTGTCAAAAATTAAAATATTTTAAAAAATTTTAATTCCGACGGTCGAAACACAGACCGTTGTTTTTTAATGTCAGATAACACCGGGTCCCAAGTCTTACTTAAAAGATAACCCTTGTCTTTATTAATAAGATTGTCAGATAAACGAATCTCTATGGATTCTTTTAAAACACAGTCCCAATAGCGAGATGCAGGGGCAACCATTTGTGTCGCGTCGTATAGCTTTCTGTGTCCCTCGGTAAGACAGTGCTCCGCCACCTGCTGCTACTGGATGGCCTCTCGCTGCAATGTCATGTTCACCTGCCGCACTTGTTAACGCAGAAGTCTCAGACCGTTGTAACCTGTGGCTGTATAGGTATGAGCAGCCCTTAGAGGCTCGCCTTCACACATTTTTTTTTTAATTTTTGTGACTAAAGCCCTTCTGGCTTGTTATTTATGTTATACTTGACATGTGAGTACTGTCAACGTCTGGTATTTTTAGTCAGTACTTACAGTTTTTTATGTATCAAAAAAAATTGTCTTTCATAAATTTGTAGTCATGTTATAAACCACTTTGTATGTCTAAATTCTTAGAAGTGTTGAAACCTGGTCAATAATACCAAAAATTGTGACCGAGGGCTCATTTGTTTCATTTTCACGGTGATGTCTCGGCGGCAAAATTCGCCACATGTGAATCCTATGGAACCCTTCCGGGTCGCTATCTGGCGATTTCACTACGCACGAAAATCAGCGACCCGTTATTCACGCGAATTGCGGCACCTGTGCGTAGACATCTAGTGCTAAGAACGTCCACAGACCTACCAACAAACTGTCGGATCCCTGATACGCAGAATCAATGAGATCAGAAGAACAAACAAGCTACACTACTGGCCATTAAAATTGCTACACTAATAAGAAATGCAGATGATAAACGGGTATTCATTGGACAAATATATTATACTTGAACTGACATGTGATTACATTTTCACGCAATTTGGGTGAATAGGTCCCGAGAAATCAGTAGTCAGAACAACGACCTATGGCCGTAATAACGGCCTTCATACGCCTTGACATTGAGTCAAACAGAGCTTGGATGGCGTGTACAGGTACAGCTACCCGTGCAGCTCCAACACGATACCACAGTTCATTAAGAATAGTGACTGCCGTATTGTGACGAGCCAGTTGCTCGGCCACCGTTGACCAGACGTTTTCAGTTGGTCAGACATCTGGAGAATGTGCTGGCCAGGGCAGCAGTCGAACATTTTCTGTATCCAGAAAGGCCTGTACAGGACCTGCAACATGCGGTCGTGCATTATCCTGCTGAAATGTAGACTTTCGCAGGGATCGAATGAAGGGTAGAGCCATGGGTCATAACACGTCTGAAATGTAACGTCCACTGTTGAAAGTCCCGTCACTGCGAACGAGAGGTGACCGACACGTGTAGCCAATGGCACCCCATACCATCACGCGGGGTGATACGCCAGTATGGCGATGACGAATACACGCTTCCAATGTGCGTTCACCGCGATGTCGGCAGACACGGATGCGACCATCATGATGCTGTAAAGAGAACCTGGATTCATCCGAAAAAATTACATTTTGCCATTCATGGACCCAGGTCCGTCGTTGAGTACACTATCGCAGGCGCTCCTGTCTGTAATGCAGCGTCAAGGGTAACCGCAGCCACGGTCTCCGAGCTGATAATCCATGCTGCTGCAAACGTCGTCGAACTGTTCGTGCAGATGGTTGTTGTCTTGCAAACGTCCCCATCTGTTGTCTCAGGCATCGAGACGTGGCTGCACGATCCGTTACAGCCATGCGGATAAGATGCCTGTCATCTCGACTGGTAGTGATACGAGGCCGTTGGGATCCAGCACGGCGTTCCGTATTATCCTCCTGAACCCAGCGATTCCATATTCTGCTAACAGTCATTGGATCTCGACCAACGCGATCAGCAATGTCGCGATGCGATAAACAGCAATCGCGATAGGCTACGATCCGACGTTTTAAGTCGTAAACTTTATGATACGCTTTTCTCCTCCTTACACGAGGCATCACAACAACGTTTCACCAGACAACGCCGGTCAACTGCTGTTTATGTACGAGAAATCGATTGGAAACTTTCCTCCTGTCAGCACGTTGTAGGTGTCGCCACCGGCGCCAGCCTTGTGTGAATGCTCTGAAAAGCTAATCATTTCCATATCACAGCATCTGCTTCCTGTCGGTTAAGTTTCGCGTCTGTAGCACGTAAACTCCGTGGTGTAGCAATGGCCAGTGTGGTGTCACCGCCAGACATCACACTTGCTAGGTGGTAGCCTTTAAATCGGCCTCGGTCCGTTAGTATACGTCGGACCCGCGTGTCGCCACTGTCGGTGATAGCAGACCGAGCGCCACCACTCGGCAGGTCTAGAGAGACGTACTGGCACTCGCCCCAGTTGTACAGCCGACTTTGCAAGGAACGGTTCACTTACAACTACGCTCTCATTTGTCGAGACGATAGTTAGCATAGCCTTCAGCTACATTTGCTACGACTTAGCAAGGCTCCGTATTCAATTGATATTGAGATTCTATTAATGTATCATCAAGAGCGATGTTCTACAAATGTGGATTAAAGTTAAGTATTCCAGAAGCTACGTACTTTTCTTTATAGCATTCATTACTTATCCTGTTTCAGACCTCACGCCAGCCTGCGTGAGTTTAACCGCGTGCCTTTCGGCTTCCTCTCATCGTGTCTAGGCTGTCTTGTCTAGACACAACAGCCAGTAGTGTATTAAGCAGGTGGTCGTAACGTTTTGCCACATCAGTGTATTACACCCATCACGATGATAGACACTTCCCTGTTCAGATGTTACAACTAATTTGGCAGACGCAGTCGTGTTTTGCGCTATACCGTCTGCACATTTACGAATTTAGCGCCACGCCCAGTTTGTTAATGGCTGCGGCCCACGCCCAGCTGCTAATGGCCTCTCCATAATTGAGAGGCACGGCTGGTGTTCGTCACGGCTGAGGCGCTACGCGTGTAGAACCTGTTGTGTTCGGAGGAGGTGGACGTAAACGTGCTCAAGACGTTGCCGATGATTATCACGCCATCACCTGTTTGTGTGCAAAGAGCAATATGAGCTGACAGCTTACACTCGCTGTACTTCCCGTATTCGTAAGCAAAATAAATCACCGTTACAACACACTAATACCCCTCCATCTGGATGATGATAATGTTACGTTTGTGGGGCGCCCAAATGCGCAGGCATCAGGACCGTACAAATGGGTTCAAATGGTTCTGAGCACTATGGGACTTAACATCTGTGGTCATCAGTCCCCTAGAACTTAGAACTACTTAAACCTAACTAACCTAAGGACATCACACACACCCATGCTCGAGGCAGGATTCGAACCTGCGACCGTAGCAGACGCGCGGTTCCGGACTGAGCGCCTGAACCGCTAGACCACCGCGGCCGGCAGGACCGTACAATGTCCCAATTTTTTACACAGTCCCATCTAGCCACTGTCACAAATGATGATGATGAAATGATGGGGGCAACACGAACACCCATTTCCCGGGCAGAGAAAATCCCCAACCCGGCCGGGAATCGAACCCGGCACCCCGTGATCCAAGGGCATCAACGCCAGCCACTTGACCACGAGCTGCGGACCTACCATCTGGATCCATACCTTGCAAAGCTGTGGAAGTGCATTGTAGACGATACTTACCATTCTGGAAACATCCCCCAGGCTGTGGCTAAGCCATTTCTCCGCAATATCCTTTGTTCCAGGAGTGCTGCTTCTGCAAGTTCCGCAGGAGAGCTTCTGTAAAGTTTGGAAGGTAGGAGACGAGGTACTGGTGGAAGTAAAGCTGTGAGGACGGGGCGTGAGTCGTGCTTGGATAGCTCAGATGGTGCCGGCACGGTAGCTCAGCGTGTTCGGTCAGAGAGCCGGTTGGCCTCTGTAATAAAAAAAAACTGAGTGGGAAGATCAACGAACGAACTTGAACGGATGTCATTCTGACGTCTGCAACAACCAAACACAACGATCACCAACGGAAAAAAAAATGGTAGAGCACTTGCCCGCGAAAGGCAAAGGTCCCGAGTTCGAGTCTCGGTCCGGCACACACTTTTAATCTGCCAGGAAGTTTCATATCAGCTCACACTCCGCTGCAGAGTGAAAATCTCATTCTGGATACTTCAGATTTTTTGGAGTCATCAGTTTTCTGTCTGATTCCATGCTGCCTGCCAAAATGTCGTCCCCTGTATCAAACTGTTCGTCTGAGAGGAACACATGTAACAGAGCAACCATTACCCAAATATTTTTCAGCTTTTTGACTTCTCGACTTCACAACCATTTTTTTTGTAAATATGTGTATTAAGGGCGGACGTTCATAGAATTGACCGAAAATATCAATTTTCAGTTTTTTTTCCATTTGTTAGCAAAACTCATGGACAATAAGTTCCCACAGTTTCGATGATGAAATCGCATCCGAAGTGCCTGAAAAATAATTGAATGTGCGACGCGTTCCTCCTGCCACGCCCACTTTTTGAACCTACGCTTCAGTACTAGCTCGGTGGACAACGATTCTCTGGATTACTTTCAAGCAAACTTGAACTACACTCCTGGAAATTGAAATAAGAACACCGTGAATTCATTGTCCCAGGAAGGGGAAACTTTATTGACACATTCCTGGGGTCAGATACATCACATGATCACACTGACAGAACCACAGGCACATAGACACAGGCAACAGAGCATGCACAATGTCGGCACTAGTACAGTGTATATCCACCTTTCGCAGCAATGCAGGCTGCTATTCTCCCATGGAGACGATCGTAGAGATGCTGGATGTAGTCCTGTGGAACGGCTTGCCATGCCATTTCCACCTGGCGCCTCAGTTGGACCAGCGTTCGTGCTGGACGTGCAGACCGCGTGAGACGACGCTTCATCCAGTCCCAAACATGCTCACTGGGGGACAGATCCGGAGATCTTGCTGGCCAGGGTAGTTGACTTACACCTTCTAGAGCACGTTGGGTGGCACGGGATACATGCGGACGTGCATTGTCCTGTTGGAACAGCAAGTTCCCTTGCCGGTCTAGGAATGGTAGAACGATGGGTTCGATGACGGTTTGGATGTACCGTGCACTATTCAGTGTCCCCTCGACGATCACCAGTGGTGTACGGCCAGTGTAGGAGATCGCTCCCCACACCATGATGCCGGGTGTTGGCCCTGTGTGCCTCGGTCGTATGCAGTCCTGATTGTGGCGCTCACCTGCACGGCGCCAAACACGCATACGACCATCATTGGCACCAAGGCAGAAGCGACTCTCATCGCTGAAGACGACACGTCTCCATTCGTCCCTCCATTCACGCCTGTCGCGACACCACTGGAGGCGGGCTGCACGATGTTGGGGCGTGAGCGGAAGACGGCCTAACGGTGTGCGGGACCGTAGCCCAGCTTCATGGAGACGGTGGCGAATGGTCCTCGCCGATACCCCAGGAGCAACAGTGTCCCTAATTTGCTGGGAAGTGGCGGTGCGGTCCCCTACGGCACTGCGTCGGATCCTACGGTCTTGGCGTGCATCCGTGCGTCGCTGCGGTCTGGTCCTAGGTCGACGGGCACGTGCATCTTCCGCCGACCACTGGCGACAACATCGATGTACTGTGGAGACCTCACGCCCCACGTGTTGAGCAATTCGGCTGGACGTCCACCCGGCCTCCCGCATGCCCACTATACGCCCTCGCTCAAAGTCCGTCAACTGCACATACGGTTCACGTCCACGCTGTCGCGGCATGCTACCAGTGTTAAAGACTGCGATGGAGCTCCGTATGCCACGGCAAACTGGCTGACACTGACGGCGGCAGTGCACAAATGCTGCGCAGCTAGCGCCATTCGACGGCCAACACCGCGGTTCCTGGTGTGTCCGCTGTGCCGTGCGTGTGATCATTGCTTGTACAGCCCTCTCGCAGTGTCCGGAGCAAGTATGGTGGGTCTGACACACCGGTGTCAATGTGTTCTTTTTTCCATTTCCAGGAGTGTAGATGTATCTAGAAGGCTGTGATATATACTGTTTGGTTATAAATCGCCTGTGACTCTGTTCAGTATCTTAGAAATAGTAGCAAATCACAAAGATGGAAACAGCACTGGTAGACACAACAGACTCACAAAGAAGATCATACAAGTGTTTTATGGCAAGGCTCTCGGAGAGAATCTGTCCAGTGGAAGTGACACGAAAAAGTGCAATATGGGCTACGTATTTCCACATGGAGTCAACAGACGAACATCCCATTCATAACCTGTGTGACATTAGCTAGTGTAAATAGCTACAGCCTCAGAGGGATAGCAATCTCCACATTCATAACGAGAGTCTTCCAAATTGTGTCCTGGGTGTTGTCAAGCTGGCTTAAAGGTTTCTGGCCGATCCTGAACTTCAAATGAAATGGATTCATGGCGAAACCCAGAATTCAAATGAGTCTCTGAGTTCACTCACGTGGAAACGATGCCCTAAAATCACATTTTCATCTCATACAGTTGTAAGAATTGCAACGTATGGCGCAAAAGATAGCTCTGAACACTATGGGACTTTATTTCTGAGGTCATCAGTCCCCTAGAACTTAGAACTACCTAAACGTAACTAACCTAAGGACATCACACACATCCATGCCCGAGGCAGGATTCGAACCGGCGGCCGTAGCGGTCGCGCGGTTCCAGACGGTAGCGCCTAGAACCGCTCGGCCATCACGGCCGGCAACGTATGGCGCAGTTCTTGTATTTAATGATGACATCGTAGAGAGGACGTAGATATTAGAGAGAACAGGCTTCAGGATAGCAAACTCCACTCGACGCATTCTGAGTAAAATAAATTCATAGCCCTTATCTACAGCTGTGAAGTCGGTTGAAGACCTGCTCTAGGAGTAAGGGCGAAAACAAGAAACCAGAAGAGAGCCCTTGAATGGAAGGGGCACCCTGAGTACAAATCTGGGGACTTCTGAAGAGGTGACACAAGAAAAAATGTTTCATTGAACTTGAAACTGTATTTCCTGAAAATTATGTTATTTTAAAGTTATATAACTTTTTTTCAGAATGTGTAATTATGAAATTTTGCACACTTGTTTTATACAAACGCAATGAATGTTGTCTCAAGAGTACATTTTGAAATTCTGAATGTAGGCTGAAATAGGGGGCAAAGAACTTGGAATTTTGCATGAATTTTATATTATGCTTACAGAATTAGAATTAAAAAAATATAAAAATTTTGCTATTCGGTATCTTGAAAAATCTCATGAGAGGATGTTACTGTCCGCATAGAGATTACGCAGACAAAATTTTGTAGAAGTATCTTATATAGTTTCTGAGAAACGGGTACATAAATTATTTTTTTAAATAAAATTATTAAATTCTACAGAAGTCAAAAAAAATTTTGCATCACCCCGGTTCCCATAAATCCTGAAGGTAAAGGGTTGACTGTGGATATTGTATCACAGACACAGTATCTTTGACTGTTCACAGATGTCACTAAACCCGCCCAAAGATGTAAACAACCATGCATGAGCAGCACCTGTTACACGGAGGCGGTCCGACAGCGGATCAGTTCCAGTCATTCCAGAGGTACACGGCTCGTGTTGTCTGTAGTTCAAACATGTCTAGACGGACAATACCGAGGTTCGATCGCGTCCGCATTGTTACTTTGTGCCTGGAAGGGCTCTCAATAAAGGAAGTGTCCAGGCGTCTCGGAGTGAACCAAAGCGATGCTGTTCGGACATGGAGGAGATACGGAGAGACAGGAACTGTTGATGACATGCCTCGCTCAGGCCGCCCAAGGGCTGCTACTGCAGTGGATGACCGCTACCTACAGATTATGGCTCGGAAGAACCCTGACAGCTACGTCACCATGTTGAATAATGCTTTTAGTGCAGCCACAGTGAGCCATGTTACGACTCAAACTGTGTGCAATGGGCTGCGTGATGAGCAACCTCACTCCCGACGTCCATGGCGAGGTTCATCTTTGCAACCACGACACCATGCAGTGGGGTACAGATGGGTTCAACAACATGCCGAATGGACCGGTCAGGATTGGCGTCAATTTCTCTTCACCGATGAGTGTCGCATTTGCCTTCAACCAGACAATCGTCGGAGACGTGCATGGAGGGAACCCGGTCAGGCTGATCACCTTAGACACAGTCTCCAGTGAGTGTAGCAAGGTGGAGGTGACCTGATGTTTTGTGGTGGCATTATGTGGGGACGACGTACGCCGCTGGTGGTCATGGAAGGCGCCTTAACGGCTGTACGATACGTGAATGCCATCCTCCGACCGATGGTGCAACCATATGTGCAGCATATTGGCGAGGATTCGTCTTCATGTACGACAATTCGCGCCCTTATCATGCACATCTTGTGAATGACATCCTTCAGGATAACGACATCCCTCGACTAGAGGGGCCAGCATGTTCTCCAGACATGAACCCTATCGAACATGCTTGGGATTGATTGAAAAGGGCTGTTTATGGACGACGTGACCCACCAACCACTCTGAGGGATCTACGCCGAATCGCCGTTGATGAGTGGGACAATCTGGACCAGCAGTGCGTTGATGAACTTGTGAATAGTATGCTACAACGAATACAGGCATCAGCGCTAGAGGGCGTGCTACTAGGTGTTAGAGGTACGGATGTGTAGAGCAGTCTGGACCACCACCTCTGAAGGTCTCGCTGTATGGTGGTAGAACATGCAATTTGTGGTTTTCATGAGCAATAAAAAGGCGGAAATTTTCTTTACAGATTCCGAAACTCTCGGAACCGAGGTGATGCAAATCTTTTTTTGATGTGTGTGGATTCTCTAGCCTGCGTACCCAATTAAGGAATCTAATAGCCCGCAGCTCGTGGCCGTGCGGTAGCGTTCTCGCTTCTCACGCCCGGGTTCCCGGGTTCGATTCCCGGCGGGGTCAGGGATTTTCTCTGCCTCGTGATGACTGGGTGTTGTATGACGTCCTTAGGTTAGTTAGGTTTAAGTAGTTCTAAGTTCTAGGGGACTGATGACCACAGATGTTAAGTCCCATAGTGCTCAGAGCCATTTGAACCCAGTTCTATTCAGTACCTCCTCATTACTTACGTAATCTACCCATCTAATCTCCAGCATTCTTCTGAAGCACTGCATTTCGAAAACTTCTATTCTCTTCTTGTGTAAACTATTTATCGTCCATGTTTCACTTCCATACATGCCTACACTCCATACAAATACTTTCAGAAACGACTTGCTGACACTTAAATTTATACTCGATGTTAACAAATTTCTCTTCTTCAGAATCGATTTCTGTGCCCTAGCTACTCAACATTTTATATCCTCTCTACTTCACCATCATCAGTTGTTTTGCTCCCCAAAAAGCAAAACTCATCTACTACTTTAAGTGTCTCATTTCCTAATCTGATTTCCCTCAGTATCTCGTTATTTATTTTGACTACATTCCATTAGCCTCGTTTTGCTTCCATTTTACATCCTCCTTTCAAGACACTGTCCATTCCCTTCAACTGCTGTTCCAGGTGCTTTGCTGTCTCTGACAGAATTACAATATCGTCGGCAAACCTCAAACTTTTTATTTCTTCTCCTTGGATTTTAGTTCCTGCTTCAAATTTTTTGTGGTTTCCTTTACTATTTGCTCAACATACCCGTTGAATACCATCGGGGAAAGGCTACAACCCTGTCTCACTCCCTTCCGAACCACTGTCTCCCTTTCATGCCACTCGACTCTTATAACTGCCATCGGGTTCTTGTGCAAATTGTAAATAGCCTTTCGCTCCCCGTGTTTTACCCCTTCCACCTTCACAATTTGAAAGGCAATATACCACTCAACATTGTCAAAAGCTTTCTCTAGGTCTACAAATGCTAGAAATGTGGGTTTGCCTACCTTAACCTATCTTCTAAGATAATTCGTAGGGTCAGTACTACCTCGCGTGTTCCAACATTTCTACGGAATCCAAACTGATCGTCCTCATTGTTGGCTTCCACAAGTTTTCTATTCGACTGTAAAGAATTCGTGTCAGTATTTCGCAGCTGTGACTTATTAAACTGATAGTACCGTAGTATTCACATCTATCAAAACCATGCTTTCGTTGGGATTGGAATTACTACTACTGTAAATGCTGCTGTCCCTTTGCAGGGCCCATATATTAGTCCGGCCTCTCAACAGATATACGGGGTGTATACGACCCGGGACAACCGGGAGATCCGGGAAAAAACGGGAATTTTTTCTTCCGGGAGAAAACCGGGAAAAATCCCGGGATTGTTCTAGAATTTCGGGAATTTTTCATTGTTTTAGTTTTCAGTTAAATTTTTGTAACATTGACCGGTAAGAACATGAAACGTTTTGCTTGTAGTAGGCCTAATAGGAATTTGATATTGGTACTTCGTGATTATATTCTGTTGTGTTATAAAAATGACCATTTGTGCCCAAACAGTGTCGCTTATTCGGTGTGTGTTAATTTAAGACCAAACAATACGTCTTCCATTTCCTCAAACACGTATGTTTTGTGTATCAGACTCTTCAGAAACATGTGCGCTACAAAATGGACATTTTTTGAAAAGTCAATTTTTTAAATTTTTGGTGTCCTACCTCAGACGCTCGAAGGTTGGGGGGGGGGGGGGGGTCGCCACTATCTAGTATTGCTCCGGTTCGGAAATATCGTAGATCCGGTGCAGATCTACAGAGTAGTCTTAAGTTGTAATGGGGAAGTGGGTAATCTCACGTGACCCATATTTACGTTTGGTGATTTTGCTGTTTCCTTTTCGTTTATTGCTCTCATGTCAAATGAATACAAAACTGATTTCTGTGACCGGGAGTTATCCAGTGAATTACATAATTATGGTAGACTAAAATATGTTATTAATTTCGGATGTTATTTTATTTTCCCTTTCTGACAGTCAAGCATTAATCGCATTGCAGAACAATGAAGTTATTTCTGTCGATTTGCTAAAGAAATTTGGTTTTTACTTATCTTTTCCGCTAAACCAGCCAATTTATTACCAGTTTAAACTGTTCGCTGCATTTCAGGTGCATGTTTTCATCTTATAGAACGTATGGCATAATGCCATAATAGAGAACCAATCATGAGATAATACAATACTGGTACTCGAACAATATTTACATCCGAATCTGGAAATAGGAATGTGCACTTTAAGCCGAATTATGCATTTTAGTATGGTTCTCGAAATACCCGTGCACTTAGAGTGTCCTCTAACGTCTTGTTTCTTTTATGACATTATGTAAGACGCTTGTTATCAGGCGCTCTCTGGCAAGTGCTGAAACCAACCTATTTCTAACAGGTCGCTGGAAAATATTGCGAATGTTGGTTTGAAAAGCGTTACTTTCAAAGTAAATTTCCTTTTACGCAAGATGAACTACGTGCGAGAATGTACGCTGAATTTCATAAATCCCAGAGCTTTTGACTCTTCATTTAAAAATTAACTCTTTCAGTACGATTATTTTGAATAATTTGGAGCCCAGAAGTTCTAACATTTATGTCGTTCTTAAACATTTTACTGGCACATTTGTGTGATGTATCTTAAAGTTTAAGACACGCAAAAGGGACAACATTATATGTGAAAGCTTTTCTTTTCTTGTAGCAACACTACATATATTAATTTAAACCATTAACTTTCCCTATTTGTGTGTTCGCATTACCTAACAGTGATGTTGCTTTTGGCCGACTATATCACGTGTCCTATGTGCTAAATATCCGCTGTCGTCGGCTGGCGAGCTCACGTGACGTGACCTATGAAAGGCTTACAAAAGCTCATCACAATCACGATTTCAATGCTTTGGTAAGTAACATGCGGTGTTCGGTTAAATTCGAATTTATACTTTCGTAATATGGAAATAAGCAGTGTACATGTTGCTGCACGTCAGACATCTTCCCAAAACGCGTTTGGTTCCCTGAGTTCAAAGACTGATAAGTTTTACTTAAACACAGAAAAAGTGTGTTTTCACCTGGGTGGAAATGTACTTTTAACCGGGAATTCCGGGAAAAAAATTATTTTTTTCCTCGTCCACGTATACAGGCTGATACACTTCCATTGTGGATGCACCTACGGTATGGCCACTTAAATCGTTGAGACATGCAAGACACCCCTCCCTGCCAAAGTGGTCTCTTTTATCCATAATATATTTGTGCAGTAGACGAATCCGCTCTGGGAAACACATCCAGTACTCATCTGGTAGCGGTTCATCCATCGTTTCCATATTTGTCAACTTCTACATCATCAGCTTTGTCTCCTTCATGCTTGCCTTCATATGACAGTACTTTTATGTCTCAGGGTTGATGAATAACTCTGTATTTTCAATTGTACATTTCGGCGATTGTATTTTGCACGATAATGCACAGAACCCAAAGTAATTTAGAGAAAAAAACGAAAAAAATATGCTTATTTATTTTCTCTATCCACCGAAAAGCTGCAGTGCTGAAAGTTTTTGGTAATTTATGCGCAGCTTTCCGCCCCGAAATCGAGTACGACACATACCAACTCGATTCCCATGAAAATGAGTTAGTCTGTTTGCTGCAACACTCGCTGTCTGTTCGAAACTGAGCTCTGCCTCTGATGACCTCAATGTCGACAAGGCGCTATGCATTGTTTTGTTTAAGTCACTGCATAAACCAGCAGTTTTATGCTGCTGAACATGACGCATAGGGCTTTTCCAAGCACTATCTCTATGAAACCTAAATTAAAATTTTATTCCATTGTTTATGACCACTAAATTGTTATTCAAGTTATTCAAATGTGAGAGACATACTTACTGCTGACTAGTGATATAGGATGCAAACTAAGTGATAGTACTTACTGGTCACACGTCTCCGCAGCAGTCATAGGATGCAACATGGCTGCCAGTGCTGCCAACTGCAGAAGAGCCAACATGGCACCTCCTTTGGCAGCAGTCATCTCTGGTGTCTGGTCACTCTAGCATCTCTGAAACAGAAAATGACAGTGGTAGGTGAGACGCGTTTCCCATGGAGATGAATAAATCTGTGGCATTGCAATTGTACGTTAGGAAGAAACTGCATACTCTGAGGATTTTGCTAGACTCAACATCAACTGTGGAAGCAGCAACAAATACAAACTCAGTTCATGTTTTTGTTCATAATACTGATCATTATCATGAGAATGTACACAGCACAACGTAACAGAATGCCATCTTCCTCGTCTTATGTTAAGCCATTGATATGTATCTTCACTACTACAAAATATGGGGCTGCAAAACATAAGACAGCATATAGTATCAGATTGAAGACCTATTAGTAAAAGACATGAAAATTAAGATATGTGATCAGAGGCAGACGTCGAACTGGCTGTATCTCAGACATTCGTTATAGTATCTTTGCGAGTTATGTTTAAGGAAAATCAGTTTATATATATTGTCAGTAGACAGCTGCACCACTTTATGAGTAACATGTATGAGCAGGCATACAGTCGGTACTGGTGAACAAAATGGCACTTTATGACTATCTGATATGTTACCTTTGTAATACGATACTGAGTATATTCTTATTTTTCTTTTCCTCTTTACTTTGCTATATTTAATAGCCACTCTTTGACAGTAACATTGGATTTTGACTTTCTGTTTCTTTTGGTTGTGTTGTGTCACATAAAAGTTGTAAGTGGGAAACTATTGAGAGTCCCCTCAATGTGATCAAGAGAACTGACAATAAAAATGTTAATTTACGATAATTTATTAATAATGCATGCAGATTATGAAATAATTTTGATATTTAAGAAACTCCATTCATTTGCTACTCGTTTTGAGTGTAGGCGTATCACAGTTTTAATTTAATTTTCGTAATATCAGTGTCACTTGATATACATGCATTTTATGATTAATGTTGTACAATTATTATTAAATTGAGCATAGAAATGATATGTTACAGTAATGCTGTAATATCAGTTTTCAATGAGTAAAAATGTTTTTGTTATTTTGTTCCCAAATTTTGTGTTCAGTTATGAATATAATCACTCCACTATTTAGGTGATAAACCCTACAGATAGAAAATTATAACTAGATCGTTCATGAATATGTAGGCCTTTCCTAAACACCTGCTTTGCAAGTGGCTAACTGTACGAGAAAGGACAGATTGTTAAGGGAAGGTATACACATTGCCAAGCAGGTTGGGCACCCTCTTTTATTTTACATTTTTTAAAATTAATTCTTCTTTGCTGAAAACTTATCACCTGTCTGCCACGAGTGAACTGAGTATCACAAGTAGTTTATTAGCAGGTTATTTGAATGTAAAGCTCATTACACGTGAGTGCAAGGTATTGTATACAGTAATCACCGTTTTTTCAGGATATTTTTGGTCATCAGTTGCAAATAAATGTTATTATGCTTTACTGGTTTTGACAAATTTATTTTTTCACCTTCAGAAACCTACAAAATTAGCGATATTATAAATTCTTAGACCTTGGCTATATACTCATGTGAATTATAAAAAATTTGTTACAGAAAGTTACTGAGTTTATCAATATATTCTTCATAGAAGGATAATTCCATGGTATGTTCAGAAATTTACATATTGTATGTGATTATTTTAAAGACTGTTTGGAAATTTACAATAACTAAATCACATACGTGTATCTGTTGGGCTAGCAGCAAGAAACATATATAAAAACACCTATAAAACTGTAACTAAGGCATATAAATAAGTTATATATAATATAAATAAGTTATATATAATACATTTGAAAAAATATGACACATGATACTAACATATAAAAATCATCAGCTAATTTCCACATTTTATAAGAGATGATATACAATCAAAATAGGGTCTGTTTTTTTAATGCAAACTGATCATTCAACAAATCTTTTGAATTTAGGTCAGAATGTTCATAAATTTCGAAGTTTTCTAAGGGATTCATTTTGAAGCCTTTGTCAATTACTTGTACAATTTCCATAAAATTCTGTTTGTTGAGCAAGTGCTCACAAAAACAGGTGTTAAAGGCCTTCCCTATCTGTCCTAGATAGAAACGTTGTATTACGTTGTATTGTATTTTATATACTCCAGATTTGAGAAATTCATCAATTCGAGATTCTCATCGTGTATAAAAAGCAACTTTGTAGCATTATTGGTGGTAAAGGACACATTGATGTCATTTTTCAAAAATAAGTACGATATTAAATGCTAAACTAAGTAAGTATGTGTAATATACTTTTTATACTTCACATAAGTGTATATCCAAGGAGCAAATATTTATAATGTCGTTAATTTTGTAGGCTTCTGAAGATGACAAATTAATTTGTCGAAACCAGTAAAGTATAATAAAATTTATCTGCAACTAACGACTAAAATTTGTACTGAAAAAATAATTCAGTAAATTACAGCCATGAATAAAGCACTACTCATTGTATTGCATATGTAACCTGGCTATATGAATACTAATGAAGGGTCAAAACCCGACAACACATCCAGGGCAGATTATAAAATGATAGAGGAATAAACCTACAGTCGATTTATAGCAAACAATCTAAGTCTCATCGAGATACAGACTAGAGCTATAATTATTTAAGAAAGCAAGTGATATGCTGGCACCAAAAATTTACACTAATTGTCAAAAATTAAACGAATTATTGTGTGAAAAAAACACTGAAGGCCTGCAGAGCAAAGTTAAACTGGAGTCGTCGGATCTATACTACTAAATGGATAACCTGGGGTGCGATCATGTGACCACAGTTACAGGATGGGCACTTAGCGACTTCCAACAATCTTCATTCTTAGTTTCAAATCTTCACGAGACCTTTTCTTCCTGACATCCCTCACAAAACAGGGAAACGAAACTACAGTAGTTCATCCCTAACTACATTTTCGCAGTTGATGGAGCAAAACTTCATCACCAGTTAATTATACTACTGGCCATTAAAATTGCTACACCAAGAAGAAATGCGGATGATAAATGGGTATTCATTGGGCAAATATATTATACTAGAACTGACATGTGATTACATTTTCACGCAATTTGGGTGCATATATCCTGAGAAATCAGTACTCAGAACAACCACCTCTGGCCGTAATAACGGCCTTGATACGCCTGAGCATTGAGTCAAACTGAGCTTGGATGGTGTCTACAGGTATAGCTTCCCATGCAGCTTCATCACGATACCACAGTTCATCAGGAGTAGTGAGTGGCTTATCGTGGCGAGCCAGTCGCTCGGCCACCATTGACCAGACGTTTTCAGTTGGTGAGGGATCTGGAGAATGTGCTGGCTAGTACAGCAGTCAAACATTTTCTCTATCCAGAAAGGCCCGTACAGGACCTGCAACATGGGGTCGTGCATTATCCTGCTGAAATGCAGGGTTTTGCAGGGATCGAATGAAGGGTAGAGCCACGGGTCGTAACACATCGAAAATGTAACGTCCACTGTACAAAGTGCCGTCAATACGAACAAGAGGTGACCAAGACGTGTAACCAATGGCACCCCATACCATCACGCCGGTTGATACGCTTCCAATGTGCGTTCACCGCGATGTCGCCAAATGCGGATGCGACCGTCATGATGCTGTAAACAGTACCTGGATTCATCCGAAAAAATGACGTTTTGCCATTCGTGCACCCAGGTTCATCGTTGAGTACAACATCGCAGGCGCTACTGTCTGTGATGCAGTGTCAAGAGTAGCCGGAGCCATGGTCTCCGAGCTGATACACCATGTTGCTGCAAACATCGTCGACCTGTTCGTGCAAATGGTTGTTGTCTTGCAAATCTGTTGACTCAGGGATCGAGATGTGGCTGCACGATCCGTTACAGCCGTGCGGATAAGATGCCTGTCATCTCGACTGCTAGTGATACGAGACCGTTGGGATCCAGCACGGCGTTCCGTATTACCCTCCTGAACCCACCGATTCCTTATTCTGTTAACAGTCATTGTATCGCGACCAACCCGAGCAGAAATGTCGCGATATGATAAACCGCAATCGCGATAGGCTACAATCCGACCTATATAAAAGTGGGAAACGTGATGGTACGCATTTCTCCTCCTTACATGAGGCATCACAACAACGTTTCACCAGGCAACGCCGGTCAACTGCTGTTTGTGTATGAGAAATCTATTGGAAACTTTCCTCATATCAGCACGTTGTAGGTGTCGCCACCGGCGCCAACCTTGTGTGAATGCTCTGAAAAGCTAATCATTTGGATATCACAGCATCTTCTCCTGTCGGTTAAATTACGCATCTTTAGCACGCCATCTTCGTTGTGTACCAATTTTAATGGCCAGTAGTGTACACACCAACACTTGAAGAATGTGCTGTGAACCGTTCACTGGAGGAGAACACCACATCTAACCCCTGTCAACTGGTTTGAAGGAAAACGCCGCAGACACGAAGAGGCCAAGCTACAAGGAATGAATCTCCATCACCTACACACGCTGAAATGCTTGTTGTCTCCAGGAACAAGCTCTGCATACTTGGAATCGAATTCCAGCCTACGACGACGAAATAAATTTGTTATTCAGCAGAAGCATGCAGTAAGAATGTTGTGGAAACTCAATAATTCCACTTCTTGCAGAGGCCGCTATACGCATCATGGAAGTCTTACATCCTTTTAGCAGTACATTTACTCTTTAGTCATGGTATTAATAGGTGAACACGGAAACTGAAGCACCGATTTTTTTATATTAATTGTGCAAGGACGCCAGTGAATCTTATATAGTTCGAAAGGTAATTTGCCACAGATGTGCACAATGATAAAAACACACTGAAGCGCGAAAGAAACTCGTACAGGCGTACCTCTTCAAATACAGAAATCTGTAAACAGGCAGAATATGGTGCTGCGGTCGGCAACGCCTATATAAGACAACTGCAGTTGTTAGATCGGTTATTGCAGCTACAGTGGTAGGTTATCAAAATTTAAGAGAGCGGCGTTATAATCGGCGCATGAGCAATGGGACACAGCATCTCCGAGGTAGCGATCAAGTGTGAATTTTCCAGTACGACCATTTCACGAGTGTACTGTGAATATCAGGAGTCTGGTAAAACATCAAATCTCCAACATCGCTGAGGCTGGAAAAAGATCCTGCAAGAACGGGACCAACGCCATCTGAAGAGAATCGTTGGGCGTGACAGAAGTGAAACACTTCCGCAAATTTCCTGCAGATTTCAGTGCTGGGCCATCAACGAGTGTCAGCATGAGAACCATTCAATGAAACATCATCGATATGGCCTTTTGGAGCCGAAGGTCAACTCGTGTACCCTTGATGACTGCACGACATAAAGGTTTTCGCCTCTTCTGGGCTCGTCAACACCGACATTGGACTGTTGATGACAGGAAACATGTTGCCTGGTCGGAGGTGTCTCGTTTCAAATAGTATCTAGGGAATGGACGTGTATGGAGACAACGTCATGAATACATGGACTCCGCATGTACGCAGGGTACTGTTCAAGCTGGTGGAGGCTCTGTAATCCTGTGGGGTGTGTGCAGTTGGAGTTACATGGGACTCCTGATACGTTTAGATACGGCTGTGACAGGTGATACGTAAGTTAAGCATCCTGTCTGATCATTTTTATTCATTCATGTCCATTGTGTTTTCCGACGGACTTCGGCAATCCCAGCAGGACAATGCGACACGTCACATGTCCAGAATTGTTAAAGAGTGGTTCCAGTAACACTGTTTGAGTTTAAACTGTCTAGACATGAACATTATTAAGCATATCTGGGATGCATTATAACGTGCTGTTCAGAACAGATTTAGACCCCCTGGTACTGTTACGGATTTATGGACGGTCCTGCAGGTTTCATGGTGTCAGTTCCCTCTAGCACTACCTCAGACATTAGACGAGTGCTAGCCACGTCGTGTTGCCGCACTTTTTCGTGCTCGCCGGCGCCCTACAAGATATTAGGCAGGTGTACCAGTTGCTATAAGTATAAAAAGACGTTTTCTATAAGTATAAAAATAAACATCTAGTACAGACGACTGAAGATGCTTCTCAAATATTGGAAGCGAAATGGCTATGGCAATGAAAAAACTACCTTCATATGGCTCAAATGGTTCTAAGCACTATGGGGCTTAACATCTGAGGTCATCAGTGCCCTAGACGTAGAACTACTTAAACCTAACTTCCCAAAGGACATCACACACATCCATACCCGGGGCAGGATTCGAGCCTGCGACCGTAGCATCCGCGTGGTTCTGGATTGAAGCGCCTAGAACAGCTCGGTCACAGCGGCCGGCAAACTACCTTCAATTGCTTAGGAACACACCTTCATGAAGGTACCTGTCATTAAATCTTTAAAAATTTTTATTTATTGTTATATGACAGAAATAAATTTCTTTCATCATTTATGTCCAACTTCAAACCTTAAATTAAAATATTCCTCAAAGTCTTGGAATTTCGGGGACCGATATCATTCCAGCCAAAGGCCTTGCCGCAGTGGTAACACCGGTTCGCGGAGAAGACGGAAGTTAAGCTGGGGGGGGGGGGGGGAGGGATTGGGTCTTTTGGAGGAATAGACCAAACAGCGAGGTCATCGGTCTCAACGGACCGGGGAAGGACGGGGAAGGAAATCGGCCGTGCCCTGGCAAAGGAACCATAACGCCATTTGCCTGGAGTGACTTAGGGAAATCACGGAAAACCCAAATCAGAATGGCCGGACACGGGATTGAACCGTCGTCCTCCCGAATTCGAGTCAAGTGTGCTAACCACTGCGCCACCTCGCTCGGTAGTTAAGCTGGGCTGGCATAGCAATTGGATGGGTGACCATCTGCTCTGCAGAGGGCTGTTGGATAGCGGGGTGCACTCAGCCCTAGTGAGGCAAACTGAGGAGCTACTTGATTGAGAAGTAGCGGCTCCGGTCTCGTAAACTGACAACGGCTAGGAGAGCGGTGTGCTGACCGTTGCCCCTGCATATCCAGTGACGCCTGTGGTCTGATGATGACACGGCGGCCGGTCAGTACCGAGGGGTCTTCGAGCAGACTTTATTGTTTTGGATATCCTTCCAGTGTCAATGTCGTTAACAGGCAAAAATCGTAGAGATTCTCGATACGTGGGACGGTGAACTGTCTACATACATAATTATACTACTGGCCATTAAAATTGCTACACCACGAAGTTGGAGTGCTACAGACGCGAAATTTGACCGACAGGAAGAAGATGCTGCGATATGCAAATGATTAGCTTTTCAGAGCATTCACACAAGGTTGGCGCCGGTGGCGACACCTACAACGTGCTGACATGAGGAAAGTTCCCAACCGATTTCTCATACACAAACAGCAGTTGACCGGCGCTGCCTGGTGAAACGTTGTTGTGATGCCTCTGGTAAGGAGGAGAAATGCGTAGAATCACGTTTCCAAATTTGATAAAGGTCGGATTGTAGCCTATCGCGATTGGGGTTTATCGTATTGCGACATTGCTGCTCGCGTTGCCGAGATCCAATGACTGCTAGAAGAATATGGAATGGGTGGATTCAGGAGGGTAATACGGAACGCCATGCTGGATCCTAACGGCCTCATATCACTAGAGTCGGGATGACAGGCATCTTATCCGCATGGCTGTAACGGATCGTGCAGCCACGTCTCGATCCCTGAGTCAACAGATGGGGACGTTTGCATGACAACAACTATAGGCACGAACAGTTCGACGACGTTTGGAGCAGCACGGACCATCAGCTCGAAGACCATGGCTGCAGTTCCCCTTGACGCTCCATCACAGACAGCAGCGCCTACGATGGTGTACTCAACGACGAACCTGGGTGCACGAATGGCAAAACATCATTTTTTCAGATGAATCCAGGTTCTGTTTACAGCATCGTGATGGTCGCATGCGTGTTTGGCGACATCGCGGTGAACGCACATTGGAAGCGTGTATTCGTCATCGCCATACTGGCGTATCACCTGGCATGACGGTATGGGGTTCCATTGGTTACACGTCTCGGTCACCTCTTGTTCGCACTGACGAAACTCTGAACATGGACGTTACATTTTAGATGTGTTACGACCCGTGGCTCTACCCTTCATTCGATCCCTGCGAAACTCTACATTTCAGTAGGATAATGTACGACCGCATGTTGCTGGTCCTGTACGGGCCTTTCTGGACACAGAAAATGTGCGACTGTTGCCCTGGCCAGCACATTCTCCAGATCTATCATCAACTGAAAACGTCTCGTCAATGGTGGCCGAGCAACTGGCTCTCCACAATACGTCAGTCACTACTCTTGACGATCTGTGGTATGGTGTTGAAGCTGCATGGGCAGCTGTACCTGTACACGCCATCTAAGCTCTCTTTGACTCAATGCCCAGGCGTATCAAGGCCGTACGGCCAGAGCCCCGGTAGTTGAGTGGTCAGCGTGACAGACTGTCAATCCTAAGGGCCCGGGTTCGATTCCCGGCTGGGTCGGAGATTTTCTCCGCTCAGGGACTGGGTGTTGTGTTGTCCTAATCATCATCATTTCATCCCCATCGACGCACAGGTCGCCGAAGTGGCGTCAAATCGAATGACCTGCACCAGGCGAACGGTCTACCCGACGGGAGGCCGTAGCCACACGACATTTCCATTTCCGTACGGCCAGAGGTGGTTGTTCTGGGTACTGATTTCTCAGGATCTATGCACCCAAATTGCGTGAAAATGTAATCCCATACCAGTTCAAGGATAGTATATTGGCCAACGAACACCCGTTTGTCATCTGCATTTCTTATTGGTGTAGCAATTTTAATGGCTAGTAGTGTAAGTTCTTATGGACCCCTGAGAGAGAAAGTACTCCTGGCACCTGGAAAAATTTGTACTGTCTACTTTGACTTTTTATACCGCCCTGTGGGTCGGGATACACGAAAGAGAGTTAATGAATGAAACAGTTAATAGTTAATTAGGACGCAAAGGTGGTACGCCGTTCCCCTGTGTGCTGGACGTACAACAGGACCAAGCGAGGGGTGTTATTCTTGTACTGCTGCCGGCGAATAAGGAGCTTCAAAGACAGCAAGAGTGCAGGAGGCTCGGGAGTCAGGTCGGCTGCTAATTTCCCCCGGGAGCGGACGGCGAGCTAACAGCACGCCAGGGCCCCAGAAATCAACTACCCGCCTCTCTCCGTCTGTCCCCGCTGGGAGGGGCAACCTGTTGTGAAACAAAACCGCCGCTCCGGATTTGTACCGCCGCCGCGAGCGAGAGACCTCTGGCTGCTGTAATCTCCCGACGTCGCGACGCAAATTAAGGTGTGAGGTCCCCATGCGACACACACGAATCTCCCTCATCGCATTGTTGATGACACAGTCGGAAATATTACTTAGAGCTCATACTAACTACCTGAATTTATGTGAAGAGGTGTACCCTTGTATGAATGTGTGCTGATAAATAATTGTCTTAGAACTGAAAAATTGACTGTTCCTCAAGGCTCAGTGTTTGGTCCCTTGCTTTTATCGTTAAGTTTACACTATCTACAACTACAGCTACATATACATCAACATGGGTACTCTGAAAATCACACGTAAGTGCCTGGCAGAGGGTTTATCGATATACCTATATCTTTGTGTTAAACATCTGACTTTCTCTGTTTTATTATGGTGATCTTTTCTCCCTTTGTAGGTAAATATTTTAGAATTCGGAGGAGAAAGCTGCTGACTGAAATTTCGTGTGAAGATTCCGCTGCAAAGAAAAATGCCTTTGTTTTAATGATGTCCACCCCGATCCTGTATCATGTCCTTGACACGCGGTACCCTGTTTCGCCGTAATATAAAACGCGCTGCTATCCTTTGAAATTTGTCGATGTACTCGGTTAATCCTGTCTGGCATGGCAGAGCCGTTCTAGGCGCTTCAGTCTGGAACCGCGCGACCGCTACATTCGCAGGTTCGAATCCTGCCTCGGGCATGGATGTGTGTGATGTCCTTAGTTTTGTTAGGTTTAAGTTGTTCTAAGTTCTAGGGTACTGATGACCTCAGAAGTTAAGTCCCATAGTGCTCAGAGCCAGTCTGCCAGGAATCCAGGACCACACACCAGTACTCCAAAAGATGATAGACAGGCATAGTGTAGGCAGCGTCTTTAGTAGATCTGTTGCACCTTCTTATTGTTCTACCAATAAAACGAAATCTTTGGTTTGCCGTCCCCACAACATTTTCTATGTGTTTTTCTCAATTTAAACTGTTCGTACTCGTAAATCCTAGGTACCCAGTTGAATTTACTGTATTTAGGTTTGAGTGAATTATCTTGTAACCAAAGTTCGACAGATTCCTTTCACCACTCATGTGGATGGCCTCACATTTTTCGGTATTTAGGGTCAATTGCCAATTTCCACGTCAGACACAAATATTTTCTACAGCGTTTTGCAATCTGTTTTGATTTTGTGATGATTTTACTAGACGATAAATGAAAGCATCATCTGCAAACAGTCTGACACGGCTGCTTATGAAACTTCCTGGCAGATTAAAACTGTGTGCCGGACCGAGACTCGAACTAGGGACCTTTGCCTTTCGCGGGCAAGTGCTCTACCAACTAAGCTACCCAAGCACGACACACGCCCCGCCCTCACAGCTTTAGTTCTGCCCGCGAAAGGCAAAGGTCCCGAGTTCGAGTCTCGGTCCGGCACACAGTTTTAATCTTCCAGGAAGTTTCATATCAGCGCACACTCCGCTGCAGAGTGAAAATCTCATTCTGGCACGGCTGCTTATATTGTCTCCTTAACCGTTTATATACACTCATGCTCACAAATTAAGGATAATTGCAGAATGTGGTGCCACACAACGTGGCACTACACAAAAATGGCGCTAATAGCATAGGCACATTCAGAAGACACACGACACAGATCTGTAAGTCCACAGTATTGGTGATAAGTTGAGAAAACCATCCCGAAATACATGTGCTACAAAACGCCACTGTTTCCTGTGCATGTACCCCTACATCAATAGGTGATATGATCAGCATGCACAACGGGTTGGCGTACTCTGGGTCAGAGGGTCGAGCAGCTGCTGGGGTATAGCCTCCCATTATTGCTGCAGTGGCTGTCAGACCTCCTGAAGTGTCGTAGGGGTTTTTAAGACATGCAGCGATACGTCGACTGAGAGCATCCCAGACTTGCTCGATGGGGTTTTGGTCTGGAGAACAGGCTGGCCACTCCATTCGCCTGATATCTTCTGTTTCAAGGTACTCCTCCACGATGTTAGCTCGGTGGGGCCGTGCGTTATCATCCATCAGGAGGGAGGTGGCACCCACTGTACCCCTGAAAAGGCAGACATACTGGTGCAAAATGACGTCCCGATACACCTGACCTGTTAGTTCCTCTGTCAAACAAATGCAGGGGTGTACGTGCACCAATCAAAATCCCACCATACACCATGAAACCACGACCTCCATACAGTTCCCTTTCAAGGACATTAAAGGGTTGGTATCTGGCAAATGAAAACCCGGCGAGAATCGATGTTCAGATTATACCTGGACTCATCTGTGAACATAAGGTGGGACCACTGTTCCAATGATCGTGTACTGTGTTCTTGACACCAGGGTTTACGGGCTCTCCTGCGACCAGGGATCAATGGAATGCACCTTTCAGGTCTCTGGGCGAATAAACCTTGTCTGTTCAGTCGTCTATAGACTGTGTGTCTGGAGACAACTGTTCCAGTGGCTGCGGTAAGGTCCAGAGAGAGGCTACCTGCAGTACTCCGTGGCCGTCTGCGGTCACTGATGGTGAGATATCGGTCTTCTTGTGATGTTGTACACTGTGGACGTCCCGTACTGTAGTGCATGGACACGTTTCCTGTCTGCTGGAATCGTTGCCATAATCTGGAGATCACACTTTCTGGCACAGAGAAGGATCGTGATACGACCTGCTGTGTTTGACCAGCCACCAGTCGCCCTACTATTCCACCTCTCATAACGTGATCAGTATGTGTTTTTTGGGCCATTTTCAACACACTGTCACCATTAGCACTTCTGAAAACGTCTGCACACTTACTCAGTGCACCGTACTCTGACATGCACCCACACACCTCTGTGTATGTGGACTGCTGCCTGCGCCACCGTGCGACGACCGCAGGTCAAATGCACCACATGGTCATACCTCAAGGTGTTTTAAACCTGAAAACTGCCCACCAGAGCGTTGTTTCACAATTATTCTTAATTTATGAGCATGAGTGTAGATAAGGAGCAGCAGAGGACCTACAACACTACTTTAGGAAAAGCCAAAAATCACTTCTCATAATAACTTTCTGAATTTATATGGAGAGATGTACCCTTGTATTAATGTGTGCTGATAAATAATTGTCTTAGAACTGAACTGTCTACTAATTGAAATTATTGTACCCCAAGGTTCAGTATTTGGTCCATTGCTTTTATCGTTCAGTTTACACTATCTCATCAGATGTGTATGGGGACCCTAATTTAATTGTTAATTGAGCAATAGATGTCATGATAGGTGGACCAATCAAGATGAAAGGGTGCAGAGAATGTTGTATTACCAGCAGAGAAGCAGTAGTAGCAGAACAGGTTGATCTGTGGCTTTGAATGTGGACTACTTGTTGGATGTCACCTTAGTGACACCAACAACATCCCAACCCTTCTATTTCTGTCCAGGTCAACTGTTGAGGATGTGACTGTCAAGTGTAAATTTCGAAGGAACAATCACCCACACCAAGGCCTGGCAGACCTCATCTACTGACAGACTGGTACAGTCGAGCACAGCAGAGGGTGGTTGCAGAAAATCGCATGAAATCAGTGGACGGAATCTCTCGTAAATTTCAAAGTGCTACCAGAGGTCCAGTTGGCGCAATGCCTGTGCCTATGGAATGAAAAGTAATGGGGTACAATGCATGAGCAGCCCTTCATTGACCACACACTTCTGTAGTCAGTGGTATGCCACAGCGCTGGACAGTGTATGACTGGAAGTGTGTGATTTGGTGTGATGTATCATTGTGTGCCTGCAGTAATGATATGGAAAGGTTTGGGTATGGGGAGTGCCTGGAGAAGTTTTCCTCCCGTCACACATAATGCCAACAGTGAACCACATTGGAGGTGATACCACCGTATTGGGGATGTCTTTCATGGTTAGGCTGTGGTCTCCGTTATAGAGCTTAAAAAGGCGGTAAATTCGAAGCATATGAACACATTTTACAGCAGTGAGTACTTTCTATTGCAGGGGTTTTTCATATGCGTATGACCCCCTCTTCAAGCAGCATCAGTGATACGTTTGTTTGTGGACAATACCTCTACTGAAATGGATTAACCTGCCAATAGAATGCACCTAAACCCAATGGAACAGCTTTGGGACGAGTTAGAACGTCGACTTCGCTCCAGATCCTAGTGTCCAACTTCACTCCTACAGACCAATTCGTCTATCGAGCATTGTCTGCAAGATATGTGAAAAACTACTATGCAATGGATTACAAGATCACAGACTGCTATGAGGGATGAGCCTCACCAGTGCAGGTGTAGAAGGGGCAAGTTGTAAGTCAATTTCGCTAGCGACAGATACTCCTTCTACATAAGCTCTGACGATGGTGATCAATATTGCTTTTGCTTTCGATAACCTATGGTGGTCATCTTTCTTTGGTCGCCTTAGGATATGGAGTGCCCAGAAGCGCTGTATATCTGTCTGAGAGATTATTGCCACATGCAATACGCTTCTTTAACAGGCCAAGGATAGAAAATAACCAAAACAATAACAATCGGCTGCCCACAGGGATCACTGTGTGGTCTGGAGTTTTGCTATCTAGCACAGGAGCCCATACTATAGAAATTACATGACAGCCATAACACAAACGGACTGGTGGCATTTGCTAATAATGTTCTGTTCGTTGTAAGTGGTGACTCCAGAAGAATTACGAAGAAAAATGTAATATGGCCCTCCGCAAACTTAAGGGTTGGTGTGATTCTTGAGTTTCTCCCGGCGTATTTCATAATCAAAATATCCACAGGTGTGCTGCCGGTCTATAGTGTGACGAGGGAGGAGGTAGGCACTGCATTTATTCCATACACAAGCACACTCTCGGGGAAAATCGCCCGCATTCTGAAGAAACACCGGGTCGGAACTGTGTTTTGTCCTCCAAATAAAACTCGTGCACTGGTGGGGAGCGCCAAAAATGACCTCGGTTTGAGGAAGGCCGGCGTGTACCAGATTCCGTGTCAATGTGGCAAGTCGTATATTGGTCAGACGATGCGTACCGTCGAGCATCGATGCCGTGAACACCAGAGGCACACTCGACTGATGTATCCGAGCAAGTCAGCGGTCGCTGAACATTGTTTGTCGGAAAATCACGCCATGGAGTATGACCGCACGAGGATTCTGGTACAGACGTCGAGATACTGGGACAGCGTTGTTAGAGAGGCCATCGAAATTCGCACCAATTCGCACATCATAAACCGTGACTGTGGTTATAATCTTAGCAAGGCTTGGGAACCAGCAATCGGGTTAATCAAGAGTAAATCGAGCAAACGTATAGTTGTGACGACCTCGGCGGACAGAGCCATCACACCGACGTCATCTCAGACGCCGTCGCAATCTGTTCTACCGCGCGACCGTGGCGCGGGGCGCGGGCAGAGGAGGGAGCGCGCCGCGGGCGGAGGGTATTTAAATCGGCCGCCGCCGCGACCGAACCCAGTTCCCTCTGAGCAGCCATAGTGTACGGATCTCCGTGCCGGCACGTTCACAGGAGCTCAGTCCGTCAGTTCACCTGATGATGGCGACATGTATGATCGCCGAAATATTGTGCCCGTTGGACACTATAGACCGGCAGCACACCCGTGGATATTTTGAATAGGGGTTGGTGTTGAAGTGCACTGCCACCTCACAAAACGGTGTAGCTTCCGATGAAAGGGAACCTAGTAAGCAGCTCCGAAATGAAATTAAATGATGTAACGATTAGGACAAGCGCAGTAACGAGATATTGAGGGGTATTTCTGGACGAAGATCGTAACTTTGCACATCACGCAGTGGAAGCACGCAGGAAAGGTACAAACGTGATGAATAAAGTTATAACCATTGCAAGTAGGAAATTTCGATTTCTCTTGAAGACAGTCAGAGTATAACACCAATCTATATTACAATGAAGCGCCAAAAGAATATATGATAGGCATGCGTATGCAAATACGGAGATATGTAAACAGGCAGAGTACGGTGCCGCTGTCAGCAACGCCTGTGAAAGACAAGTTTCTGTAGCAGTTGTCAGATTGGTTACTAATGCTACAACGGCAGGTTATCAAGATTTAAGCGAGTTGGGACATGGTGTTATAGTCGGCATATGAGCGATAGGACACAGCATCTCCAAGGTAGCGACGAAGTGGGGATTTTCCCGTACAATCATTCCACGAGTGTACCTTGAATATCAAGAATGCGGTAAAAATCAACTCTCCGACATTGCTGTGGCTGGAAAAAGACCCTGCACGAACGGTAACAACGACGACTGAAGAGAATCCTTCAACTTGACAGAAGTGCACCCTTACGCAAAATTTCTGCAGATTTCATATGCTGGGCTATCAACAAGTGTCAGCGTGCAAACCATTCGACGAAGCGTCATCTATATGGGTTTTCAGAGATGAAGGTCCACTGGTGTACCCTTGATCATTGTACGACACAAAGCTTTACGCCTTGCCTGGGACCGTCAACACCAACATTGGACTGTTGCTGACTGGAAACATGTTGCCTGGTCGGAAGAGTTTCTTTTCAAATTGTATCAACCGGATGGACGTGTAAGAGGCCGGAGACAACCTCATGAATCCATGGGCCCTGAATTTCAGCAGGGAACTATTCGAGCTGGTTGAGGCTCTGTAATAGTGTGAGGCGTGTGCAGTTGGAGTGATATGGGACCCCTGATACGTCTAGATACGACTCTGACAGGTGACACATACGTAAGCGTCCTATCTGATCACCTGCATCCATTCATGTCCGTCATGCATTCCAGCGGACTTAGGCAGTTCCAACAGGAAAATGCGACAAGCCACACGTCCACAATTGCTACAGAGTGGCTCCAGAAACACTCTTCTGAGTTTAAACACTTCTGCTGACCACCAGATTCCTCAGACATGACCATCATTGAGCATATTTGAGATGCCTTGCAACGTGCAGTTCAGAAGAGATCTCAACCCCCTCATACTGTTACGGATTTATGGTCAGCCCTGCAGGATTCATGGTGTCAGTTTCCTCCAGCACTACTTCAGACATTTGTCCACGCCAAGTCTTCTTGCGGCACTTCTACGTGCTCACGGGAGCTCAACACGATATTAGGAAGGTGTACCAGTTTCTTTGGTTCTTCAGTGTAGAATCAGTCGCAGGATATGGTGTGAGCATCTGGGCTCATAGGTTGGCACAAGTTGTGAAATGACATCAACAAGGAGTGCTACTAAGATTAACGGCCGCCTAGTGCACTATGCCCAAATGAGGCTTCGTTAGTAATTCAAAGAATTTGCCTAGTAGACTTGGAAATTAGGATTACCGATTAAAGAAAGTACGAAGGATGCTTGGAACTGAGGCAAATCTTAAAAATGTAATAAAATGGCGCGTATTACAGCATTGGCAAAATGAATGAGACATTAGGGTACGGTCAGGAGAAAATACACATTTCCTCCTGACATCAGGGAGAGAATAAGAAAGAGATTTCTTAACCCGTCGAGTCGACTGGTACGTCTCCTGATTGGCCATGGCCCATGTGCTATGCATCTATACAAAATCAAAAGACTGGTGCATGATAGCAGGGCCTGTGGCAGTGTGGGCACACCAGAACACACAATGTGGGACGGCGCGCTCTATGAAGACGCATTGGGTAATGGACGTCAGGTATTAGGGATGTGCATCCCAAAGCAGCACTAAAGAGTAGTTGACATGGAACATCTTCGACGATACTGCAGCCACAGTATCCAGGAAGGCCAAGGAAGTCCTCATGAGGCATTCAACCATAAGTCATCATGCTGCCATCCAGACTAGACAACATACCTCTGCAGATGGAAAGAAGTTAGAGCTCGGCCACCACTGAATGAAATACTGTCCCAAGAATCTAAGCTGCGTTGGTGCAAGTGATCATGGAACTGTGGACTTTAAGAAGTGACAGTGACGGGTGGAATTACGTTCTATAGTGGAAACGCTGGTGAGGCAATAGCTGGTGATCAGGGTATCATGAGGGCGGATCCAGTAGCGGAAACAACCATCTACAAGTTAAATGCGCCAAAATAAATGAACAAACACAGAACAGATTCTGCAGTGTGTAAGGTGGCGTGGTCTCCTGTCCTTCATTTCTTACACATTCCGTCCTCTCAATCGTATTCTGCACATCAAGACGCTTCATTCGAACCCAAACTCGATAAGGTAGAGTCATTTCTGTATGAATTCATGTAAGTGATATGCAAATCTAATAAGTAAATTTCAAGTGCGCACCGAGGTTGAAAAAGTCGAGACTGGCGTACACAACATGAAGGCCACAGGAATCTTCGTTCTAAAGAGGCAACCAGCCTACTGGGAGGTCCATCCCTTCAGAGGGGTGAGTCAACACACACCTACTTCGGCTGGAGCGACCGCTCAACTTGACAAAATAAAACCCACGCACTACTCATAGAAGTATTCGTAGTAGATTATTAGCTCGGGAAATGGTTAATGTAGTTTTGCAGTACTAAAAGTAGTTGTAGTTTTCTATCCCTTTTTTAAAATTAAGTATCAGAAATAAATAAGTAATATGTAACTTATTACTGTCCAATGAAATGTGATTGTTTGGCATATCTTAGCTTTTCAGATTACAGGATGTAATTATGAAGAATAAATAAAAAGAATCAGTCCCTTCTCTGGTTTCGTGGTTTGGATTCTTCAAGAAGAAGAGTATGTCTCAGATGCCTTGCTGGAAGTGCCCCTAGCAGAGTTCAAGTCACCATGAAGGACACACCCCATATTTACTTCGAATAAGAAGTGTCTGGAGAGCCAGCCCTGACAAAACTCTACCATCTGGTGAGCAAGATGTATGAGACAGGCGAAATACCCTCAGACTTCAAGAAGAATATAATAATTCCAATTACAAAGAAAGCAGGTGTTGACAGATGTGAATATTACCAAACTATCAATTTAATAAGCTACGCCTGCAAAATACTAACACGAATTCTTTACAGACGAATGGAAGAACTGGTAGAGGCCGAACTCGGGGAAGATCAGTTTGGATTCCGTAGATATTTTGGAACACGTGAGGCAATACTGACCCTACGACTTATCTTACAAAATAGATTAAGGAAAGGCAAACCTACGTTCCTAGCATTTGTAGACTTAGAGAAAGCTTTTGACAATGTTGACTGGAATACTCTCTTTCAAATTCTAAAGGTGGCACGGGTAAAATACAGGGAGCGAAAGGCTATTTACGATTTGTACTGAAACCAGATGGCAGTTATAAGAGTAGAGGGACACGAAAGGGAAGCAGTGGTTTGGAAGGGAGTGAGACAGGGTTGTATCCTATCCCCGATGTTATTCAATCTGTATATTGAACACGCAGTACAGGAAACAAAAGAAATATTCGGATTAGGTATTAAAATCCATGGAGAAGAAATAAAAACTTTGAGGTTCGCTGATGACATTGTAATTCTGTCAGAGACAGCAAAGGACTTGGAAGAGCAGTTGAACGGAATGGATAGGGTCTTGAAAGGAGGATATAAGATGAACATCAACAAAAGCAAAACGAGGATAATGGAATGTAGTCGAATTATGTCAGGCGATGCTGAGGGAATTAGATTAGGAAATGAGACGCATAAAGTAGTAAATGAGTTTTGGTATTTGTTGAGCAAAATAACTGATGATGGTCGAAGTAGTGAGGATATAAAATGTAGACTGGCAATGGCAAGGAGAGCGTTTCTGAAAAAGAGAAATTTGTTCACATCGAGTGTAGACTTAAGTGTCAGGAAGTCGTTTCTGAAAGTATTTGTATGGAGTGAAGCCATGTATGGAAGTGAAACGTGGACGATAAATAGCATAGACAAAAATAGAATAGGAGCTTTCGAAATGTGGTACTACAGAAGAATACTGAAGATTAGATGGGTAGATCACATAACTAATGAGGAGATACTGAATAGAATTGAGGAGAAGAGAAATTTGTGGAAAAACTTGACTAGAAGAACGGATCGGTTGTTAGGACATGTTCTGAGGCATCAAGGAATCACAAATTTAGTATTGGAGATCAGCGTGGAGGGTAAAAATCGTAGAGGGAGACCAAGGGATGAATACACTAAACGGATTCAGAAGGATGTAGGCTGCAGTAGGTACTGGAAGATGGAGAGCCGCGTCTAACCAATCTCAAACTGAAGACCACAACAACAACAAGTGTCTAGATACATCAGATAGTGTACTAGTCTATTCGTGGACTGAAATACTGACTTGTTGTATCAGTGCGTAACTGGGTGGTATGTGAAGAAGGATAGACGGCCATTTGGGACAGATCTGACGGCAGAAACCAGCACTGTTGGTGGTGCATGTGTTTCGGACCAAGGCGAACACAGCTGCACACATGGCTCCGCAAAAGATGACACATACGCATTCCCCTATTTCACCAGTAGTTGCAATCGCAGTGAGCACAGGGACGTCGAATTTTCACCGTTGGTGAATGTGAACGTGTTGCCTGGTCTAGTGAACCATGTTTCTTTTTACAACAGCTCTACGTGTCTGGAGTCGCCGTTATCCAGGGAAACTGCTGCTGGAAATATGCACCACGGCACAGGTTCAGATCAGTATTGGCAGCATTTTGCTGTGATGCACATTCATGTGGCCCTCCATGAGACCTGTAGTGGTAACAGCTGCAGAGTACGTGAACATCTCATGCATGATGTCTTCCCCAACAGTGGCGGCACCTTCCAGCAGGATAACATTCCGTGTCTCAAGGCCAGAATTGTTCTGCAGTGGTTTGAGAAGCATGATAGACAACTCGCCTTGATGTCTTGTCTACCGAACACATATGTGACGCATTTTTGCGCCAGATCCGCACCAAGAAATCATCAGTCCGTAACTTACAAATGGGAACTGCGTGAACTGTGCCTAGACGTGTGGTGTCAAGTAACTACCAAAGACTGGTCGAATTCACGTCACCCCAATTCGGTGTTGTACTGAGTTCAAGTCACGGATCCACACGCTATTATGTGGGCTTACGTGATCACAGCATTTCGGCTGATGAGTGTTCTCAATGCATATTGTCCCTTTTTGCCCAACAGGGCGCCGGCCGGAGTGGCCGAGCAGTTCTAGACGCTACAGTCTGGAACCGCGCGACTGCTACGGTCGCAGGTTCGAATCCTGCCTCGGGCATGGATGTGTGTGATGTCCTTAGGTTAGTTAGGTTTAAGTAGTTGTAAGTTGTAGGGCACTGATAACGTCAGAAGTTAAGTCCCATAGTCCTCAGAGCCATTTGAACCCAACAGGGCACACCCGTTTTTCTGAAGACTTCGACCATCTCTGAAACGGCTGTCAGTCCTACGCATATGTGAGACGGAAACTGAAATCGAAAGTAGTAAAATCTTCAGTACAAGCAGAAAACATGCGATAATTTCTAAAAGATTCACGTTAGTTTTTTGTTTGTCATAATAATTCACTTCATTCTGTACATCGTCGTATCAGTTTGGAAGTTGTTTCAATCCAAGACGAGCCAATAATGCATTATAAGCAATCGACGTCAATGTTCTGAAAGCGTTTTCATTATGGGGAAATAAAATTGGCCTGACATTTTAAGGAGGTCGGAGAAGCTTTATATAATAGAAGAACAATTTGTAATTACAATAATGCCAACTAAGACACGTAAAACCTTTTTATATGACAGTTTCAAATGCTTACATGTGTTACCAGTTTGCAGTTGGGCACAATATAGAACAAAAATACCAATATTTTACTAAAAAGAGCAGCACAGGGTTCATTAATTTCTCTCAATTTGGGACCACTGTACTTGGATTTTAATCTGCGTAGATTGTAATGTGTTGCAGGTGTGAAGGAGTTAACAACATAATGTGTAAAGTTAACCTAAAAAACTCTGTACCACTTGACGAAGGATATTTTAAAGTAATGTACATGCAAAATTTGTTTGTTAAATATCTCCGACTAAACAGTGGTAATAAAATGGAACTTTAAAAGGCATTATCTCAGACACCTATTTTCCATCACAAATAGTCAATCTGTCGCAACTCAGGGTGATTCACTAACTATTGGCACCTAGAAAGTATGATAGTACTTGAAAAGTATGTGAGACAAACATTCCATGGGACAACGAGGGACATAATACGACGTTGGCTTTTTGTTTCTAGGTGGGGTCGCGTCAGAGATACAACTTTGTTTTTATAAATGGGATGCTACAGTTTGGTACTTTTTTTCTGATAGCGGCTATCGAGACGAATCCAATGATGTGTAACAGTAAGGTCTTTGAAGGTCAACAAAGGTAGAAACGGTGGCAGGAAAGTCCATTTACAGAAAATGTTCGAAGTTTTGATCATTGGTATCAATGCAGTGCTGCAATCTTCTTATCATGGTTTGAGTGGTATTCCTTATTACTTCCCCACTTATTGAAGCACATGCTCCGACAATTCTCTCTCGCATATCTTCAAATGTAGTTGGAACTTCTTTATAAACAACGTCTTTTACGAATCCCCACAAGAAAAACTCCAGAGGCGTCAAGTCTGGCAAAGGAGTCGGACACGACACATCTCCTCCGCGTCCAATGCAAAGATTTGGGCATTGTCTCTGCAACTCATTTCTAGCCATCAGCGAAAAATGTGCCGGACACCCATCGTATTGACACCACATTCCATTCCTTGTTCCTAAAGGTATTTCTTCCAATAGCAGACCTAATGTTTGTTGCAGGATGAAATAGGGCCCTATAATTCTGTCCACCAGAATCCCACACCATACATTCACCGACCAAGGTTTTTGGTTTGCAACTTGCCATAGCCATTATGGATTTTCAATTGCCCATAAAGCATGTTATGCAAATTAACATTTCCATGGATCGTGAATGTAGCCTCTCCAGTAAATAAAATCAAATTAATAAAAGTGTCATCCCTCTGAATCTGAAATTGAGCCCATCGTCAGAATCCATTCGACACATACAATCCGCACCAGTTGATTCTTGGTGGTGACTGATACGGTAAGGATGATATTTGTGGCGATTCAGAACACGAACAACACTACTCTGGCTCATGCCAGATTCCCTTCCGATTTGACGCGAACTAACACAAGGATCTCGAACCACAGTGCAAGAGTACCAATCTCCGTCTCCTTGTTAGTAATTTTCCTTTGCCGTATATGTTTCCGATGCGTTAAAGATCTAGTTGTTCTCAATTTATCATACACATATTTAAATGTACGACGTGTAGGGTGAGTACGTTAAGGATATCCTTCAGCGTATAAGTCTCTAGCTCTCACTGAATTTCGTTGGCATTCTCAGTAAATAAGAAGCATGTCGACTTGTTCTTCACATTCGCTTGATTCGACGATACTAGTCTTGTTGTTGTTGTTATTGTTGTTGTTGTGGTCTTCAGTCCTGAGACTGGTTTGATGCAGCTCTCCATGCTACTCTATCCTGTGCAAGCGTCTTCATCTCGCAGTACCTACTGCAACTTACATCCTTCTGAATCTGCTTAGTGTATTCATCTCTTGGTTTCCCTCTACGATTTTTACCCTCCATGCTGCCCTCCAATACTAAATTGGTGATCCCTTGATGCCTCAGAACATGTCCTACCAACCGATCCCTTCTTCTGGTCAAGTTGTGCCACAAACTTCTCACCGAGCGAGGTGGCGCAGTGGTAAGACACTGGACTCGCATTCGGGAGGACGACGGTTCAATCCCGCGTCCGGCCATCCTGATTTAGGTTTTCCGTGATTTCCCTAAATCACTCCAGGCAAATGCCGGGATGGTTCCTCTGAAAGGGCACGGCCGACTTCCTTCCCCATCCTTCCCTAATCCGATGAGACCGATGACCACGCTGTCTGGTCTCCTTCCCCAAAACCAACCAACCAACCAACCAACAAACTTCTCTTCTCCCCAATCCTATTCAATACCTCCTCATTAGTTATATGATCTACCCATCTCATCTTCAGCATTCTTCTGTACCACCACATTTCGAAAGCTTCTATTCTCTTCTTGTCCAAACTATTTATCGTCCATGTTTCACTTCCATACATGGCTACACTCCATACAAATACTTTCAGAATTGACATCCTGACACTTAAATCTATACTCGATGTTAACAAATTTCTCTTTTTGAGAAACGCTTTCCTTGCCATTGGCAGTCTACGTTTTATATCCTCACTACTTCGACCATCATCAGTTATTTTGCTCCCCAAATAGCAAAACTCCTTTACTACTTTAAGTGTCTCATTTCCTAATCTAATTCCCTCAGCATCACCTAACTTAATTCGACTACATTCCATTATCCTCGTTTTGCTTTTGTTCATGTTCATCTTATATCCTCCTTTCAAGACACTATCCATTCCATTCAACTGCTCTTCCAAGTCCTTTGCTGTCTCTGCCAGAATTACAATGTCATCGGCGAACCTCAAAGTTTTTATTTCTTCTCCATGGATTTTAATACCTACTCCGAATTTCTCTTTTGTTTCCTTTACTGCTTGCTCAATATACAATATACAATATGCAATATACTAGTCTTACCGTTCCTATTTGTGTTCTATTACGAAACCGTCGAATGGTGTTTACATGTCAATGGCACGTTAGTTGGATACGCCATATTCGACGAATATTTACTATTTGCACGATATACGAGAGAGAATTATCAGAGCATTTGCTTTGATAAGTGCCGAAGTGATAAGGCATACCAATCAATCACTGATAAGAAGATTGCAGCACTGCATTGCTATCAGTGATCAGAACTTCGAACACCTTCTGTAAATAGACTTAAATGCCACCATTTTGACTTTCATTGACCGTCAAGGACCTTACTGTTACACATCACTGGATTCGTCTCGATAGCCGCTATCAAATAATAAGTACGAAACTATAGCATCCCATTTAAAAAAGAAAGTTGACCTCATATCTCTGACACGACCCCACCTAGCAATAAGAAAGCAACGTCATATTATGGCCCCCATTGTTCCATGCAACATTTATCCCACATACTTTTCAGCTACTATCATACATTCGAAGCTATTCTAGGTGGCAATAGCTAGTGACTCACACCTATGGGCCCAACAGGATCACGCGAGGTACAATCGATCAATTTCACTTTTGATGGTTGGTCTTCCTTTGTGTCCAAATTTGTTTCATCCTTTCAGAATGAAGTCTCTCTCTTTCATCAGACCACGGTGGTCTAGTCCGTTTTCTAATTTTCGTCTGACCAACTTCCCAATCAAATCTCTTTAGTCTGAGTGTTTTTCTATCTGTAAGCTCTGCCTAAGCTACAATGGTTACTTTAAGATCCTCCTTAACGGCAGCGATCCATTCAATTGGCTCAGTTTTTCCCTGACTTCTGTTTTCGTAGAATTCTACAACCTAGTGGGTGCCATTCTTTTAATGCGCCCACAAAATTTAAGTCTTCGTTTTCTTATGTCACCTTGTATGACTGTGTATTCTTCTATTTCCTTATTACTTCTCAGCCTGTATGTTTCTCCATCAGTAATTTTGGGGCCTAATGTTTTCCTAATAATCTTTCTTTCTTTCTTATGAGTTTCTTCACTATCCCTCTTTCTGTTTAAAATTAAGGTTTCCGCTCCATAATGATATCCAGGATTGATTACAGTGCTGTAATGCATAAATTTACTGAATGTAGAAAGTTATTTTTTACTATAAATATTTTGTGTTTGTATGAAAGCAGTTGTCATTTTTTGACAGCTATATTCTTTTGTAGCTTTTTCCAGATCGTTTTCTTGTATGATACTCCCCAAGTATTTAAACTGAGAAAGCCTTTTTATTTTTCCATATTTTGTGTTTAAAAACTTTGGTGCCTGCTTGTCGAATGTCATATATTCCGTTTTCTCCATTGATATTTGTAGTCCTACTTTTCCCGCAACTTCTTTAAGAACTACAATTTATTTTTGAGCTGTGGTAAATCCATAGTAAAAATTGCCAAATCATCTGCAATGGCGAGGCAATTTATTGTTACTTCTACCTAACTTGATTGATTGATCTCTGTTTTGACTCGATTTTTGTTCTCGCCATTCTGTATTTGTTTTTTTCCAAAATTCAGTTAGTAATGGGGAGAGTCTATCTCCATGTTTAACACCAGTCTTCATATCAAATGGTTCAGAAATATCTCCCATGAATTTAACTTTAGAGCTAGTGTCAATTAATGTTTCCTTGATCAGTGTTAGCGTTTTATTATCTAGCCCTTGTTACTTTAAAAATTGGGAAAGAGATTCGCAATCAACTAAGTCATAAACTAAATTAAACTAAATTCGTTCTGAACAGGCCTTGGAAGGCCCATCGGTACCGACCGGCCGCCTTGTCATCCTCAGCCCATAGGCGTCACTGGATGCTGATTTGGAGGGGCATGTGGTCAGTACACTACTCTCCCGGCCGTATGTCAGTTTACGAGACCGGAGCCGCTGCCTCTGAATCAAGTAGGTCCTCAGTTTTCCTCACAAGGGCTGAGTGCAACCCACTTGCCAACAGCGCTCGGCAGACTGGATGGTCACCCATCCAAGTGCTATCCCAGCCCGACAGCGCTTAACGTCGGCGATCTGACGGGAACCGATTTTACCACTGCGGCAAGGCAGTTGGGAACTAAGTCGTAGGTCTTTTTAAAATCCACAGATGTACATACAATATTGTTACCAGAAATCCTTTGGTGCCTAAGGATTAGTTTTAAATTAAGATTTTATTCCGGACAGGATCATTTTAGTCTAAAGCCTGCTTGGTATTCACCAATTTTTGGTTCTAACTGTTCTTGGACATGATCAAGTATATATATATATATATATATATATATATATATATATATATATATATATATATATATATATATATATAACTGTTTGTCCATATTATATATATATGTATGTGTGTGTGTGATTGTGTGTATGTGTGTGTGTGTGTGTGTGTGTGTGTGTATGGACAAACATTTATTTAGGGTGGTCAAGATAAATGGGACACCCTATGTATATAATTAATAAATAATTAATGTAATATATATACATAATATAAAATATATTTTATGAAATTTAATATATATATAAAATATAATATAGATATAATATAAATAATGTAATAAGTAAATAAATAACTTAATAAAATTGGTGAATACCAAGCAGGCTTTAGACTAAAATGATCCTGTCCGAAATAAATTCTTAATTTAAAACTAATCCTTAGGCACCAAAGGATTTCTGGTAACAATAATAATTACAAAATGTTTCAAGCAAATGTTCTTTAGCTGTCAGGAGGACATCAATCAGCATGATTGCCTTCGTTGTAGCTTTGTTTTTTACAAAGATATGAACAGTAGTATGACATTTTTAAATGGCACCCAGTATATTTTATTCGGTAATTCATTTCCTCTCCTAAAGACCTATTCAAAAATGTATCACAGTGTACCATTCACTGAAACACAACGTTATTAATTAATTACGTTATTAATTACATTAATTACATAACACTACATTGACTTTGAGATCGGGTTCACAAACTTGTTCACTTGCTGGAGTTGTCAGAAAACAAATGATATCCAAGTAAAAACGTAACTCAAAACTGACCTTGACTCTCCTGCACCATTGCCCAGGAGTAGAACATTCAAAGGTGGTCAAAGTGGTGACCCTGGACACCGATACACTGGTGCACTCGTTGAATGAAAGAATTATTTACTGCTTCCAGTGTTGCCTGCTGAAGAGAATTACAAGCAAGCACGTCCTCTGGAGTTGTTGGAATATCGCGATAGACAACGTCTTTAATGCGTCCCCAAAGAAAAAAAGTCCAGAGGATTTAAATCAGGAGACCTAGCAGGCCAAGTAACTGTTCCTCCTCGATCAATCCATCTGGCAGGATACCTTCGATTCAGAACACGACGTGCACGCAAGGCATTATGTTCTGGATATCCATCGTGTTGATATCCCATAAGCTTTCTGGTTCGTAGCGGCACTTCATCCAGAAGAGGAAAAGAATTCGTCTGAGGAAGTTGGCATACGCTGTGCCGTTTATACTGCCATCGATGAAATAATAATTGTAGTACCAAGCATCCCACAAAAGACGTTAACTCTCCATTGACGGTGATGTTCCACCTGTCTAAGCCATCGTGGGTTGTCGCTGGACCAATAATGCATGTTCCCTGTATTTACCTGTCCTTTGTTTGAGGAACATTCATCGGAAAATAGAACATTGGAGAGGAAGTTCGGGTTGGAAAATGGTTCAAATGGCTCTGAGCACTATGGGACTCAACTGCTGCGGCCATTAGTCCCCTAGAACTTAGAACTAGTTAAGCCTAACTAACCTAAGGACATCACACACATCCATGCCCGAGGCAGGATTCGAACCTGCGACCGTTGCGGTCTTGCGGTTCCAGACTGTAGCGCCTTTAACCGCACTGCCACTTCGGCCGGCGTTCGGGTTGGAGAGCACCTTTGAATGTTCTACTGCTGGGCAATGGTACAGGAGAGTCGAAGTCAATTTTGTGTTATGTTTTTACTTGGTTTTCATTTGTTTCCTGACAACTCGGAAAGTGGACGAGTTTGTGATCCCGGGCTCTAAGCCAATGTTACGTAGTTAATAACGTTGCGTTTCAGTGAATGGTACACTGTGATACATTTTTGAATAGGTCTTTAGGAGAGGAAATGAATTACCTACCGAATACAAATGCAGGGTTTCATTTAAAAAAGTCATGCAGCTGTTGATATCTTTGAAAAAAACAAAGCTACAACAAAGGCAATCATGCTGATTGATGTCCCCCTGACGGCTAAAGAACATTCGCTTGAAACATTTTGTAATCTGCATCTGGACAAACAAATGGCTCTGAGCACTATGGGACTCAACTGCTGTGGTCATCAGTCCCCTAGAACTTAGAACTACTTAAACCTAACTAACCTAAGGACATCACACACATCCATGCCCGAGGCAGGATTCGAACCTGCGACCGTAGCAGTCGCGCGGCTCCGGACTGCGCGCCTAGAACCGCGAGACCACCGCGTCTGGACAAACAGTTATTTAGTGTGTTCAAGATAAGTGGAATACCGTGTTAGTTACACTATTTATAACTCAAGAACGGTTGGACCGATTTGGCTGAAAAATGGTGGAGAGGTAGCTTAGAACTAGGAGACGGACATAGGATACCTTTTATCCCGTTCGACCGCTATAAAACGTGGTGTAACAAAAACGCATCTGGCATGGAATAACAAAACGCAAATGACAGCTAAACGTCTATTTTTAAGTATCAGTATATATCATTAATTAAAAATTAAAGAAATAATTTGTATTTTCTTTGAATCATCATTAACAATTACGCGACCAAATGGATCGAATATTTCTCGACAAAGCCGTAATGCAACAAGGATACAAAAAATTGCGAATGAGAGGACTGAAGAAGAACAGCAAATTGCCCGTGAAGAGCACCGCGTTAGTATGGCTCGACTTAGTGCTTCATCGAAGAATTTTCAACGACGGAAGCAAGGCCATGCGGTTCCTGGTTATCCGGATGTGCGTTGTACCGATGCTCTTGGCCGTATGTATACAGTTCATCCAAAGCATGATCAATGCCTCTACACTACTGGCCGTTAAAATTGCTACACCAAGAAGAAATGCAGATGATAAACTGATATTCATTGGACAAATATATTATTCTAGAACTGACACGTGACTACATTATCACGCAGTTTGGGTGCATAGATCCTGAGAAATCAGTACCCAGAACAACCACTTCTGGCCGTAATAACGACCTTGAAACGTCTGGGCATTGAGACAAACAGAGCGTGAATGGCGTGTACAGCTACAGCTGCCCATGCAGCTTCAACACGATACCACAGTTCATCAAGAGTAGTGACTGGCGTATTGTGACGAGCCAGTTGATTGGCCACCATTGACCAGACATTTTCAATTGGTGAGAGATCTGCACAGTGTGTTGGCCAGGGGAGCAGTCGAACGATTTCTGTATCCAGAAAGGCCCGAACAGGACCTGCAATATGCGGTCGTGCATTATCCTGCTGAATGTAGGGTTTCACAGGGATCGAATAAAGGGTAGAGCCACGGGTCGTAACACATCTGAAATGTAACGTCCACTGTTCAAAGTGCCGTCAATGCGAACAAGAGCTGATCGAGACGTGTAACCAATGCCACCCCATACCATCACTCCGGGTGATACGCCAGTATGGCGATGACGAATACACGCTTCCAACGTGCGTTCACCGCTATATCGCCAAACACTGATGCGACCATCTTGATGCTGTAAACAGAACCTGGATTCATCTGAAAAAATGAGGTTTTGCCATTCGTGTACCCAGATTTGTTGTCGAGTACACCATCGCAGGCGCACCTGTCTGTGATGCAGCGTCAGGGGCAACCGCTTCCACGGTCTCCGAGCTGATAGTCCGTGCTGCTGCAAACGTCGTCGAACTGTTCGTGCAGAAAGTTATTGTCTTACAAACGACCCCATCTGTTGACTCAGGGATCGAGACGTGGCTCCACGATCCGTTACAGCCATGCGGATAAGATGCATGTCATCTCGGCTGCTAGTGATACGAGGCCGTATTGCCTCCTGAACCCACCGATTCCAAATTCTGCGGACAGTCATTGGATCTCGACCAACGCGAGCAGCAATGTCGCGATACGATAAATCGCAATCCCAATAGGCTACAATCCCACCTTTATCAAAATCGGAAACTTGATGGTCCGCATTTCTCCTCCTTACACGAGGCATCACAAGAACGTTTCACCAGGCACCGCTGATCAACTTCTGTTTGTGTATGAGAAGTCGGTTGGTTCTTCCCTCATGTCAGCACGTTGTAGGTGTCGCCACCGGCGCCAAACTTGTGTGAATGCTCTGAAAAGCTAATAATTTGCATATCACAGCATCTTCTTCCTGTCGGTTAAATTTCGCGTTTGTAGCACGTCATCTTCGTGGTGTAGCAATTTTAATGGCCAGTACTGTAGTTGCGGTTGTTGCTGGTAAATGTGCGTGGGCCAACGTCATTTGAGACACTACGGACTGTTAATGGTATAATATTCCCAACATATCGTGCTGCACGTGAAGAACTCAATTTACTAGAAAAAGATACCCATTGGTGTACGAGAATCCGTGAAGCCATTACCTCAGCATCTCCAAGTCAGATACGCACAATATTTGCTATCATCATTTCAACATGCTTTCCATTGAACCCATCTAACCTATGGCACAAATACGAGGATAATATGCCAGAAGATATCTTACATCAAATTCGTGTCAGTTCCAGAAATCAAGATCTTGAAATGAATGAGGAAGTACATAATCGAGCTTTGCTCTTGATCGAAGACATATGCGGAAATTTATTAGTCACGTTGGGAATGCCAGCTCCAAATCGTGAAATGAATGACGCATTTAATCGCGAACTGGAACTAGAACGTGAATATGATCACCAGGAATTAGATTTAGTAGTTCAAACGAATGTACCCCTGTTGTACCCCCAACAAAAGGAAGTTTATAATACATTAATGAATGATGGAAATTGTGGTTTATATTTCGTGGATGCCCCTGGTGGGACTGGCAAGACATTCCTCATGTCAGTAGTTTTAGCCACTGTTCGTGCGGGATCCAACGTTGCGGCTGCAGTTGCTTCTTCTGGAGTAGCAGCCGCATTGTTAGAAGGACGCCGTACGGCTCATTCAGCATTAAAATTACCGTTAAATCTTCAAGCTATTTAAGAACCAACATGTAATATTACAAAAAAACTCAGCAATGGCCGAAGTTTTATCAGCATCCAAAATCATCATCTGGGACGAATGCACAATGGCGCATAAACGTGTGTAAGAGGCACTTAACCGAACACTGAAAGATCTACGCAATGACTCGAGATGTTTTGGAGGAGCAATTATTTTACTGTCTGGCGATTTCAGCCAAACACTGCCAGTACTTCCAGGATCAACGGCTGCACACGAAATAAATGCTTGCCTCAAATCATCAGTGTGGGATCCGTACCAGATCGGGTTGACGGAGGAGATAGAGAAGATCCAAAGAAGAGCGGCGCGTTTCGTCACAGGGTTATTTGGTAACCGTGATAGCGTTACGGAGATGTTTAACAAACTCAAGTGGCAGACTCTGCAAGAGAGGCGCTCTGCATCGCGGTGTAGATTGCTCGCCAGGTTTCGAGAGGGTGCGATTCTGGATGAGGTATCGAATATATTGATTCCCCCTACTTATACCTCCCGAGGAGATCACGAATGTAAAATTAGAGAGATTAGAGCGCGCACGGAGGCTTTCAGACAGTCGTTCTTCCCGCGAACCATACGCGACTGGAACAGGAAAGGGAGGTAATGACAGTGGCACGTAAAGTGCCCTCCGCCACACACCGTTGGGTAGCTTGCGGAGTATAAATGTAGTTGTAGATGTAGATCAATCTATGGCGCTATGTGAAGAAACTTCAGCTGACATCAGAGTTGCATTGCTTAATGATACATCTGCTGAACATTTCTCTGAGCAATTGCTGACTATCGGTAATGGTCGAGTACCTGTCGAAGAATCGAGCGGATTGATTTCATTTCCTCATAATTTCTGTAACTTTGACTCATCGAAAGACGAACTTATCATCAAAGTATTCCCAAACATCATTACTAACTACAAAAGTACTGAATGGTTGAGTGAGCGAACTATTTTAGCGGATAAGAATAAAGATGTAGATGACCTAAACTACATAATTCAGAATGAGATCATTGGGAAAATGCAACCATTCAAATCTATTGACTGTGTAACAAATGAACATGAAGCCACCAACAATCCAATTAAATTTTAAACTCCTTGGCTGTGCCTGGCTTACCACCGCACAATTTGCCGGCCGAAGTGGCCGTGCGGTTAAAGGCGCTGCAGTCTGGAACCGCAAGACCGCTACGGTCGCAGGTTCGAATCCTGCCTCGGGCATGGATGTTTGTGATGTCCTTAGGTTAGTTAGGTTTAACTAGTTCTAAGTTCTAGGGGACTAATGACCTCAGCAGTTGAGTCCCATAGTGCTCAGAGCCATTTGAACCATTTGAACCACCGCACAATTTACGCCTAAAAGATTGCTCCGTAGTAGCATGCTTCGAAATATAAACCAACCAAAACTGTGCAACGGTACGCGTTTGGTGGCAAGTAAATTGATGAACAATGTTATTTACGCGACGATACTCAAAGGAAAATTCGAAGGTGAGGAAGTTCTCATTCCGAGGATCCCGATGATGCCATCCGATATGCCGTTTGAGTTTAAAAGACTTCAATTTCCGACCCGTCTTGCATTCCCCATGAGCATTAACAAATCACAAGGCCGATCCTTGACAGTTTGTGGTTTAAATCTGGAATATCCATGATTCTCGTATGGTCAATTATATGTGGCATGTTCACGGGTCGGAAGACCATCTGCGTTGTTTGTTCTTGCGCCTGATAATAAAATGTAAAAATGTCATGTATCACAAGGTACTTAACTGAAGAGTGGAAGCTATGCACCAAAAAAACATAAAGAATAAAGAATCATTAAAATAATTAATTTTTTTATTTGTATTTCCTAATAAAAAAATTGAACTTAACATCCAAAATCTGATTATTTATTGGCTTTTAGGTGGAACAGAGTTCGCCGGGTCAGCTAGTATATATACAGAGTGTTACAAAAAGGTACGGCCAAACTTTCAGGAAACATTCCTCACACACAAAGAAAGAAAATATGTTATGTGGACATGTGTCCGGAAACGCTTGCTTTCCATGTTAGAGCTCATTTTATTACTTCTCTTCAAATCACATTAATCATGGAATGGAAACACACAGCAATAGAACGTACCAGCCTGAATTCAAACACTTTGTTACAGGAAATGTTCAAAATGTCCTCCGTTAGCGAGGATACATGCGTCCACCCTCCGTCGCATGGAATCCCTGATGCGCTAATGCAGCCCTGGACAATGGCGTATCGTATCACAGCCGTCCACAATACGAGCACGAAGAGGCTACATTTGGTACCGGGATTGCGTAGACAAGAGCTTTCAAATGCCCCCATAAATGAAAGTCAAGACCGTTGAGATCAGGAGAGCGTGGAGGCCATGGAATTGGTCGGCCTCTACCAATCCATCGGTCACTGAATCTGTTGTTGAGAAGCGTACGAACACTTCGACTGAAATGTGCAGGAGCTTCAAATGACTCTGAGCACTATGGGACTCAACTGCGGTGGTCATCAGTCCCCTAGAACTTAAAACTGCTTAAACCTAACTAACCTAAGGACATCACACACACCTATGCCCGAGGCAGGATTCGAACCTACGACCGTAGCTGCAGCGCGGTTTCGGACTGGAGCGCCTAGAACCGCACGGCCACCGCGGCCGGCTGCAGGAGCTCCATCGTGCATGAACCACATGTTGTGTCGTCCTTGTAAAGGCACAAGTTCTAGCAGCACAGGTAGAGTATCCCGTATGAAATCGTGATAACGTGCTTCATTCAGCGTAGGAGGAAGAATATGGGGCCCAATGGAGATATCACCAACAATGGCTGCCCAAACGTTCACAAAATCTGTGTTGATGACGTGATTGCACAATTGCGTGCGGATTCTCGTCAGCCCACACATGTTGATTGTGAAAATTTACAATTTGATCACGTTGGAATGAAGCCTCATCCGTAAAGAGAACATTTGCACTGAAATGAGGACTGACACATTGTTGGATGAACCATTCTCAGAAGTGTACTCGTCGAGGCCAATCAGCTGCTGATAGTGCGTGCACAGGCTGTACATGGTACGGAAACAACTGGTTCTCCCGTAGCACTCTCCATACAGTGACGTGGTCAACGTTACCTTGTACAGCAGCAACTTCTCTGACGCTGGCATTAGGGTTATCGTCAACTGCACGAATAATTGCCTCGTCCACTGCAGGTGTCCTCGTCGTTCTAGGTCTTCCCCAGTCGCGAGTCATAGGCTGGAATGTTCCGTGCTCCCTAGGACGCCGATCAATTGCTTCGAACGTCTTCCTGTCGGGACACCTTCGTTCTGGAAATCTGTCTCGATACAAACGTACCACGCCACGGCTATTGCCCCGTGCTAATCCATACATCAAATGGGCATCTGCCAACTCTACATTTGTAAACATTGCACTGACTGCAATACCACGTTCGTGATGAACACTAACCTGTAGATGCAACGTACTGATGTGCTTGATGCTAGTACTGTACAGCAATGAGTCGCATGTCAACACAAGCACCGAAGTCAACATTACCTTCCTTCAATTGGGCCAACTGGCGGTGAATCGAGGAAATACAGTACATACTGACGAAATTAAAACGTGCTCTAACATGGAAATTAAGCGTTTCCGGACACATGTCCACATAACATCTTCTCTTTATTTGTGTGTGAGGAATGTTTCCGGAAAGTTTGGCCATACCTTTTAGTAACACCATATATATATAATAAACGTTATGTCGATGCAGTTTGTAGCAAGGACAGCCTGTAGTGTATGCCTACTCTACCCAACAGTATTTAAAAGGACTAAACTACTGTACTAAATTTTCTCGTATATATATATATATATATATATATATATATATATATATATATATATATATATATATATATATATGTAGAGGATGTTTCACTTATCTTGACCACCATAAATAACTCTGTGTGTGTGTTGCCCAGAATTTAATGCTGGACATAATGTTTTCGACTAGCAATAATCGCACCTCGGATAAACCTCATTGGTTACCATACTGCCAATGCTGGACCATGCATATGTATTGTCCAGCATTAACTTCTGTACCATACACATATATGGTCTAGCATTAAATTCTTGACCATGTATATGTATTATGAAGAATTTAATGCTGGACATAAATTTTTATTACAATTACTGTCTCACGTATTACGGCGGACCGTACTCCATTGTTACGCGACCCAGCGGGGAATTCCCCTCCGTCTGCCGATGTCTCCGCCGCTCGGCGCGGAAGTGACGTCAGAGGCGCGGTTCCCGCGGCGTCCCTCCGTCTCCATGGCAACCGCCAACTTCCGTCCTCCCAGTAAGAATAGCCAGTCCGCCGTCCCGCAAAGAAACAGAACCTCTCTGTCTGTGTCTGTCTGTCTGCCCCCTCCCCTTCCACAAACAGACCCGCTGCCTACACCGCGCCAGGCCATCCTACCCCCACTTCCCCCCGCACAGCCTCATCGCGTTTTCCTACGTTGGCAGAAAAGTTTCCCTCGCCGGTTCGCCAGCCGCACCGTTTCCGCGCCGTCCTGAATTTCATCACTGGAGCTCCTCTTCCCCAGCGCAACGCTCGCGTATTTTTCTCTGCTAAGGGAGTTGAGCGGGGGAACGACGGACGCCACATTTCTTTTGACTCCTGCCGAAAGGGCGCATCCTTCCTCGAGACGGAGGCGTTTCCGCAGCAGGCGGCGGCGAAACTTTGGCCTCGAGATACAATGGAGTTCCTCTCCATAGCGCCAGATACACGGAATTACCGGCAGACGTCTCGCTCCCGGGTGAGTCGCAGAGGACGTTATTCCTGATGACCATCATGGTGAATATTATTCTTTTCCTATTTACACTACTGGCCGTTAGAATTGCTACACCAAGAAGAAATGCAGATGATAAACGAGTATTCATTGGACAAATATACTGGAACTGACATGTGATTACATTTTCACGCAATTTGGGTGGATAGATCCTCAGAAATCAGTACCCAGAACAACCACCTCTGGCCGTAATAACGGCCTTGATACGTCTGGGCATTGAGTCAAACAGAGCTTGGATGGCGTGTACAGGTACGGCTGCCCATGCAGCTTCAACACGATACCACAGTTCATCAAGAGTAGTGACTGGCGAATTGTAACGAGCCAGTTGCTCGGCCACCATTGACCAGACGTTTTCAGTTGGTGAGAGATCTGGAGAAGGTGCTGGAAAGGGCAGCAGTCGAACATTTTCTGCAACCAGAGAAGCCCGTACTGGACCTACAACATGCGGTCGTGCATTATCCTGCTGAAATGTAGTGTTTCGCAGGGATCGAATGAAGGGTAGAGCGACGGGTAGTAACGCATCTGAGATGTAACGTCAACTGTTCAAAGTGCCCTCAGTGCGAACAAGAGGTGACCGAGACGTGTAACCGATGGCACCCCATACCATCACGCCGGGTGATACGCCAGTATGGCGATAACGAATAGACGCTTCCAATGTGCGTTCACCGCGATGTCGCCAAACCCGGATGCGACCATCATGATGCTGTAAACAGAACCTGGACTCATCCGAAAAAAATGCCGTTTTGCCATTCGTGCACCCAGGTTCGTCGTTGAGTATACTGTCGGAGGCGCTCCTGTCTGTCATGCAGCGTCAAGGGTAACTGCAGCCATGGTCTCCGAGGTGGTAGTCCATCCTGCTGCAAACGTCGTCGAACTGTTCGTGCAGATGTCTTGCAAACGTCCCCATCTGCTGTCTCAGGGATCGAGACGTGGCTGCACGATCCGTCACAGCCGTGCGGATAAGATGCCTGTCATCTCGACTGCTAGTGATACGAGACCGTTGGGATCCAGCACGGCGTTCCGTATTACCCTTCCGAACCCACCGATTCCATAATCTGCTAACAGTCAATGGACCTCGACCATTGCGAGCAGCAATGTCGCGATACGATATACCGCAATCGCGATAGCCTACAATCAGACAGGATACAACAACGTTTCACCAGGCAACGCCGGTCACTGCTGTTTGTGTATGAGAAATCGGTTGGAAACTTTCCTCATGTCAGCACGTCGTAGGTGTCACCACCGGCGCCAACCTTGTGTGAATGCTCTGAAAAGCTAATCATTTGCATATCACAGGATCTTCTTCCCGTCGGTTAAATTTCGCGTCTGTAGCCTACCATCTTCGTGGTGTAGCAATTTTAATGGCCAGTAGTGTAAAAGTGTTTTCTTTTAATGTTATTTCAGTCTCCTCCTTTCGTACGGGTGGGAGAGGGCCAGGAAGGGGTAGAAAGATCGCGTTCTGCAACCAGATTAAAAACTCAATACACTGAAGGACCAAAGAAACTGGCGCAGGCATGCGTATTCAAATATAGACCTATGTAAACAGAGAGAATATGGCGCTACGGTCGGCAACGCCTATATAAGACAACTAGTGTCTGGTGCAGTTTTTGGATCGGCTACTGGTGCTGTAATGGCAGGTTATCAGTTTTGAACGTCGTGTTACAGTCGGCGCACGAGCGATGGGACACAGCATCCCCGAGGCAGTGATGAAGTGGGGATTTTCCCGTACCACTATTTCGCGACTGTACCGTGAATATCAGGAATCCGGTAAAGCATCAAATGGTTCTTCAAATGGCTCTGAGCACTATAGGACTGTTTAGGTTTTTATGTTGGTAACGTCACGTAGCTCTCTGTATGAAAATCGCTGACTGTGCTGTGTGCAGTCTGTGGCTGGTTGGACTCATTGTTGGATTATTCGCCATTGTAGTGTTGGGCGGTTGGCTGTTAACAGCGCGTAGCGTTGCGCAGTTGGAGGTGAGCCGCCAGCAGTGGTGGATGTGGGGAGTGAAATGGCAGAATTTTGACAGCGGACGACCTGGACGTGTGTCCATCAGAAAGAGTAAATTTGTAATATTGGATATCATGGACTGATATATATATATATATGTTGACTTTGGAACAATTAAGGTAAATACATTGTTTGTTCTCTATCATAATCTTTCATTTGCTAACTATGCCTATCAGTAGTTAGTGCCTTCAGTAGTTAGAATCTTTTATTTAGCTGGCAGTAGTGGCGCTCGCTGTATTGCGGTAGTTCGAGTAACGAAGATTTTTGTGAGGTAAGTGATTCATGAAAGGTATAGGTTATTGTTAGTCAGGGCCATTCTTTTGTAGGGATTATTCAAAGTCAGATTGCGTTGCGCTAAAAGTATTGTGTGTCAATTTAGTGTTGATCAGAATAGGTAACGAGAGAAATGTCTGAGTGCGTTCAGTTCTGCTCAGCTGTTTGAAAATCAAATAACGTAAGAGGTTTATCAGCACAGCACAGTAACTCATAAATTTTTCCAAGGGGACGTTTCAAAGCTGGTGGAGGGTCTGTAATGGTGTGTGGCGTGTGTAGTTCGAGTGATATGGAACCCTCGATACGTCTAGATACGACTTTGACACGTACGTAAGCATCCTGTCTGATCACCAGCATCCATTCCTGTCCACTGTGCATTCAGACGGACTTGGGCAATTCCAGCAGGACACTGCGACACTCACACGTCCAGAATCGCTGGCCACTGAATTCCCCAAACATGAACGTAATTGGGCATAGCTGGGATGCCTTGCAACGTGCTGATCAGAAGACATCTTCACCCTTTTATACTCTTGCGGATTTATGAACAGCCGTGCGGTAGTCACGGTGTCATTTCCCTCCAGCACTACTTCACAGATTACTCGAGTCCATTCCACGCAGTTTTGCGAAACTTCTGCGTGCTCGCGGGGGCCCTACTCGATATTATGCAGGTGTACCAGCTTCTTTGACTCTTCAGTCTGAGGCGTAGCGACGTACACCGATCCTGCCTTGGAGGCGGTTAAGTGGGAGATGTGTCTCAGAGCTGGATAGTGACAGATGGTGACGCGAAACTGGACGCGCACGTAGTTTATGTATCAGCCGATAGAGGACAGTATTGGATAGGGGGACTGTGATTTAGTTTCGATTGTGCCCACTAGAGTGCACTAAAGTAATAGAATGTTTTTCATAAACTGTTATAGTATTTTCATAAAGTGTTATTATGTCTTTTTGTGTATGTAAAATGTTATAAATGTGTTTTAGCAGGATGAATGATGCGTGAGTGTAGTTTAAGGTTAATATTAATATAATTGTTTAACGAGTTGTGTAGTAACATTTAGTGTGGGAACATTTCGAAGAAGTATGGCTATTGACAAAGGGGATTTTTGTAGAATAGATGTGTAAAGTAAGTTTATACTAAAGGGAAAGTTAATTCAGGTATAAATAACAATAGTAAATAACTTTATGCATAAGCAAAACTTCAGCATATTAGATAATTACGTCGGTAAAAAGTGCAGTCGTGAGGTTTACTATTTTGCAATTGGTTATGGATGAAGAGCGCGGAGTGACGCGGGAGAATGTTGTTTCGCTATTGGCTGTTGAGTAAACTGGCCAGTGGTAAAGCAATATTCTTCGCGCGCCTTTCTCTGCTGATAGAGAAGACCTAGAGTATTCTAGAGAGGAGTGGGAGCGTAGCCATCGAACAGTTCGGGCGTGTGTAGTAGCAGTTCCGATGGAAATGATAAGTTGCCGGATCTAGCAGTGTTTTGCATCAAAAGTGTTGGAAAGTGACGGCATAATTATTCCGGTGGCCGTGTAGAAATTTCGGAATTTTTAAGTGAATTTTGTGCAGATAAAAGACATAAATTCCGCGTGGCGTATTGAGCAGGTCGGTGGCTAAAAAACTGTGACTGCGTTTGGTACTGACAGACTTAATATTTGGCGAGCATTCTGTATCAAAAACAATACGTATTTTTGTAGCTATTACGTTTTCGGGAAATGCAACACGATAAACTTGCTAACGTGAGTGAAAGGGATTGTGAGTGACTGTGTTAAGACTAGCACGGGCTTGGCAGTGATACTTGTTCACCTAAGTTTCAGAATATATTAACTGAGGACAAAATTTCCAACCTTTCATTTCGTGTGAAAACTTTCTCCCGAAACGTAGGTTAGTGACTTCAATTGCAGCCTGGTTCACGTCGAAGTACAGTAGGTTTCGCTCGGCTTCCCTACTGATGACCTGCTGAGACAGTGTTCACAGGTAGGTGCAGGTACGTCGTAAAGGGACGGAAAGAACCACGCCGCCGCAAGTCTAATTAATAGGTAAACGTTAAGATATAAAATTAATATAAACACAAACGACCATCCTGCTGGAACAAATTTTTAGCTCATCCTGGTTTCGTTGATAGACAATCTTATTCTTGTACATCTTAAACAGAGCTTGCAGTCAGCGACACCTAGTTGCCAAGGGCCCTTAGCTGTTTGTACTGCTCCTGTAGGCACAGAGGGCTATGAACCGAGGCCTACGGCAAAGACAGGCCGCGGCGCGTTCCTTACGACCGTAGGGCTGCGTTCGCTCAACTCAGCAGGCAAACTGCGTTTCCACACCTGTTAACTTGTAACTCAGTGTGTACATACAAACGAGAATTGCATCTTCCACTGGAATCCGCTGTTATTAGTCCTACAATGACCAGCAGTCCATAGGCCTATTACTCATTGGTTATGGCTGTACTGGGGTACAATAAAATTAGAATCATGCCAAAGTGATTACCAGTTGCATAAGGCACTACCTCTTGCTGAAATAAGAACTGTTAAGTAAAAGAGACTTGAGCCGTGCACGGTTAGTGTTCATGCCATTTATTGTTTGTCATCTTCTATTATGGTACTGACGCCTCGTTTTCTTATTCCATTTACTGGCGTCACTAACTTCCTGCCTTACTTGCCCGTGAGCGGCAGCAGCAGCTCGTATCGATACGTGCACTGTCGTACCATCTCTGGAGCGACCGATAGTGTTTCCGCGTCGACGAGTGTGTGGCACTCAGTCTGGGATGGACCAGCAGTTGTAAGGTGTCAGGCAAATCCTACACCTTCCATGAAAACCCTGACATGATAAGCAAATCCGGCTGTATGTCACATAGCTCCGAATAAATCCTGAATATGTAAGGTGTCAGGCAAATTCAACACTTTCATGAAAACCCTGACACGATAAGCAAATCCGGCAGTATGTCACATACCTACGAATAAATCCTGACATTAGATTAACCAAAGTAATACGATCAACGAGTGAGCAAATGGAATACCACAGACTAACACAAGAACGCCTAAATGCATGTCATACCTTCCCACCGTGAAACAGACGCAGTTCCGAGGGAAGAAACGAGAATAGAAGCCGAGAGCAGAACCGTGTTAAGCTAGAAGCCCCTACGATAAGGGACGGACACCCACATCTCCGGCTGACCGCCAGGACCACCCCCCAGCCCACGTTAAAAGATAGAGCCCTCGAGAAGAACAGTATAGATCTTACGATAACACTAAAAGAGCCACGCCAGCTGCAAGTTTTAGCGTGAAACTTTTTTGCACCTCTGTTACGTTGCAAATGTTAAAAACATTGCCCCACCATAAAAAGTATAACGTTTCTCATTGCATGGATAGAATTTTTGTAGGCAGAGCTTAAGGTTAACATTGAGACCCTGATTGGTCAGTTGAAAACACCGCCAGATAGCTTTTTTAAACCAACTTCGGTAAATTGTAGTAAGGAGAGGTTAGAAGGAGAGTTGCTTCCGAGATGGCAAGGTGTGGAGCTGCGCCGCCCGCCGCCCCCTGACGCTGCCTAAACACTGAAAAGGTAATGAACGCACGCAATGCCGCATTTTTGAGCGCATAAGGCAGTAAAGGAAACAAAAGAAAAATTCGGAGTAGGTATTAAAATTCATGGAGAAGAACTAAAAACTTTGAGGTTTGCCGAAGACATCGTAATTCTATCGGAGACAGCAAAGGACTTGGAAGAGCAGTTGAATGGAATGGACAGTGTCTTGAAAGGAGGATATAAGATGAACATCAACAAAAGCAAAACGAGGATAATGGAATGTAGTCAAATTAAATCGGGTGATGCTGAGGGAATTAGATTAGGAAATGAGACACTTAAAGTAGTAAAGGAGTTTTGCAATTTAGGGAGTAAAATAACTGATGATGGTCGAAGTAGAGAGGATATAAAATGTAGACTGGCAATGGCAAGGAAATCGTTTCTGAAGAAGAGAAATTTGTTAACATCGAGTATAGATTTAAGTGTCAGGAAGTCTTTTCTGAAAGTATTTGTATGGAGTGTAGCCATGTATGGAAGTGAAACATGGACGATAACTAGTTTGGACAAGAAGAGAATAGAAGCTTTCGAAATGTGGTGCTACAGAAGAATGCTGAAGATACGAGGATAATATGCCAGAAGATATCTTACATCAAATTCGTGTCAGTTCCAGAAATCAAGATCTTGAAATGAATGAGGAAGTACATAATCGAGCTTTGCTCTTGATCGAAGACATATGCGGAAATTTATTAGTCACGTTGGGAATGCCAGCTCCAAATCGTGAAATGAATGACGCATTTAATCGCGAACTGGAACTAGAACGTGAATATGATCACCAGGAATTAGATTTAGTAGTTCAAACGAATGTACCCCTGTTGTACCCCCAACAAAAGGAAGTTTATAATACATTAATGAATGATGGAAATTGTGGTTTATATTTCGTGGATGCCCCTGGTGGGACTGGCAAGACATTCCTCATGTCAGTAGTTTTAGCCACTGTTCGTGCGGGATCCAACGTTGCGGCTGCAGTTGCTTCTTCTGGAGTAGCAGCCGCATTGTTAGAAGGACGCCGTACGGCTCATTCAGCATTAAAATTACCGTTAAATCTTCAAGCTATTTAAGAACCAACATGTAATATTACAAAAAAACTCAGCAATGGCCGAAGTTTTATCAGCATCCAAAATCATCATCTGGGACGAATGCACAATGGCGCATAAACGTGTGTAAGAGGCACTTAACCGAACACTGAAAGATCTACGCAATGACTCGAGATGTTTTGGAGGAGCAATTATTTTACTGTCTGGCGATTTCAGCCAAACACTGCCAGTACTTCCAGGATCAACGGCTGCACACGAAATAAATGCTTGCCTCAAATCATCAGTGTGGGATCCGTACCAGATCGGGTTGACGGAGGAGATAGAGAAGATCCAAAGAAGAGCGGCGCGTTTCGTCACAGGGTTATTTGGTAACCGTGATAGCGTTACGGAGATGTTTAACAAACTCAAGTGGCAGACTCTGCAAGAGAGGCGCTCTGCATCGCGGTGTAGATTGCTCGCCAGGTTTCGAGAGGGTGCGATTCTGGATGAGGTATCGAATATATTGATTCCCCCTACTTATACCTCCCGAGGAGATCACGAATGTAAAATTAGAGAGATTAGAGCGCGCACGGAGGCTTTCAGACAGTCGTTCTTCCCGCGAACCATACGCGACTGGAACAGGAAAGGGAGGTAATGACAGTGGCACGTAAAGTGCCCTCCGCCACACACCGTTGGGTAGCTTGCGGAGTATAAATGTAGTTGTAGATGTAGATCAATCTATGGCGCTATGTGAAGAAACTTCAGCTGACATCAGAGTTGCATTGCTTAATGATACATCTGCTGAACATTTCTCTGAGCAATTGCTGACTATCGGTAATGGTCGAGTACCTGTCGAAGAATCGAGCGGATTGATTTCATTTCCTCATAATTTCTGTAACTTTGACTCATCGAAAGACGAACTTATCATCAAAGTATTCCCAAACATCATTACTAACTACAAAAGTACTGAATGGTTGAGTGAGCGAACTATTTTAGCGGATAAGAATAAAGATGTAGATGACCTAAACTACATAATTCAGAATGAGATCATTGGGAAAATGCAACCATTCAAATCTATTGACTGTGTAACAAATGAACATGAAGCCACCAACAATCCAATTAAATTTTAAACTCCTTGGCTGTGCCTGGCTTACCACCGCACAATTTGCCGGCCGAAGTGGCCGTGCGGTTAAAGGCGCTGCAGTCTGGAACCGCAAGACCGCTACGGTCGCAGGTTCGAATCCTGCCTCGGGCATGGATGTTTGTGATGTCCTTAGGTTAGTTAGGTTTAACTAGTTCTAAGTTCTAGGGGACTAATGACCTCAGCAGTTGAGTCCCATAGTGCTCAGAGCCATTTGAACCATTTGAACCACCGCACAATTTACGCCTAAAAGATTGCTCCGTAGTAGCATGCTTCGAAATATAAACCAACCAAAACTGTGCAACGGTACGCGTTTGGTGGCAAGTAAATTGATGAACAATGTTATTTACGCGACGATACTCAAAGGAAAATTCGAAGGTGAGGAAGTTCTCATTCCGAGGATCCCGATGATGCCATCCGATATGCCGTTTGAGTTTAAAAGACTTCAATTTCCGACCCGTCTTGCATTCCCCATGAGCATTAACAAATCACAAGGCCGATCCTTGACAGTTTGTGGTTTAAATCTGGAATATCCATGATTCTCGTATGGTCAATTATATGTGGCATGTTCACGGGTCGGAAGACCATCTGCGTTGTTTGTTCTTGCGCCTGATAATAAAATGTAAAAATGTCATGTATCACAAGGTACTTAACTGAAGAGTGGAAGCTATGCACCAAAAAAACATAAAGAATAAAGAATCATTAAAATAATTAATTTTTTTATTTGTATTTCCTAATAAAAAAATTGAACTTAACATCCAAAATCTGATTATTTATTGGCTTTTAGGTGGAACAGAGTTCGCCGGGTCAGCTAGTATATATACAGAGTGTTACAAAAAGGTACGGCCAAACTTTCAGGAAACATTCCTCACACACAAAGAAAGAAAATATGTTATGTGGACATGTGTCCGGAAACGCTTGCTTTCCATGTTAGAGCTCATTTTATTACTTCTCTTCAAATCACATTAATCATGGAATGGAAACACACAGCAATAGAACGTACCAGCCTGAATTCAAACACTTTGTTACAGGAAATGTTCAAAATGTCCTCCGTTAGCGAGGATACATGCGTCCACCCTCCGTCGCATGGAATCCCTGATGCGCTAATGCAGCCCTGGACAATGGCGTATTGTATCACAGCCGTCCACAATACGAGCACGAAGAGGCTACATTTGGTACCGGGATTGCGTAGACAAGAGCTTTCAAATGCCCCCATAAATGAAAGTCAAGACCGTTGAGATCAGGAGAGCGTGGAGGCCATGGAATTGGTCGGCCTCTACCAATCCATCGGTCACTGAATCTGTTGTTGAGAAGCGTACGAACACTTCGACTGAAATGTGCAGGAGCTTCAAATGACTCTGAGCACTATGGGACTCAACTGCGGTGGTCATCAGTCCCCTAGAACTTAAAACTGCTTAAACCTAACTAACCTAAGGACATCACACACACCTATGCCCGAGGCAGGATTCGAACCTACGACCGTAGCTGCAGCGCGGTTTCGGACTGGAGCGCCTAGAACCGCACGGCCACCGCGGCCGGCTGCAGGAGCTCCATCGTGCATGAACCACATGTTGTGTCGTCCTTGTAAAGGCACAAGTTCTAGCAGCACAGGTAGAGTATCCCGTATGAAATCGTGATAACGTGCTTCATTCAGCGTAGGAGGAAGAATATGGGGCCCAATGGAGATATCACCAACAATGGCTGCCCAAACGTTCACAAAATCTGTGTTGATGACGTGATTGCACAATTGCGTGCGGATTCTCGTCAGCCCACACATGTTGATTGTGAAAATTTACAATTTGACCACGTTGGAATGAAGCCTCATCCGTAAAGAGAACATTTGCACTGAAATGAGGACTGACACATTGTTGGATGAACCATTCTCAGAAGTGTACTCGTCGAGGCCAATCAGCTGCTGATAGTGCGTGCACAGGCTGTACATGGTACGGAAACAACTGGTTCTCCCGTAGCACTCTCCATACAGTGACGTGGTCAACGTTACCTTGTACAGCAGCAACTTCTCTGACGCTGGCATTAGGGTTATCGTCAACTGCACGAATAATTGCCTCGTCCACTGCAGGTGTCCTCGTCGTTCTAGGTCTTCCCCAGTCGCGAGTCATAGGCTGGAATGTTCCGTGCTCCCTAGGACGCCGATCAATTGCTTCGAACGTCTTCCTGTCGGGACACCTTCGTTCTGGAAATCTGTCTCGATACAAACGTACCACGCCACGGCTATTGCCCCGTGCTAATCCATACATCAAATGGGCATCTGCCAACTCTACATTTGTAAACATTGCACTGACTGCAATACCACGTTCGTGATGAACACTAACCTGTAGATGCAACGTACTGATGTGCTTGATGCTAGTACTGTACAGCAATGAGTCGCATGTCAACACAAGCACCGAAGTCAACATTACCTTCCTTCAATTGGGCCAACTGGCGGTGAATCGAGGAAATACAGTACATACTGACGAAATTAAAACGTGCTCTAACATGGAAATTAAGCGTTTCCGGACACATGTCCACATAACATCTTCTCTTTATTTGTGTGTGAGGAATGTTTCCGGAAAGTTTGGCCATACCTTTTAGTAACACCATATATATATAATAAACGTTATGTCGATGCAGTTTGTAGCAAGGACAGCCTGTAGTGTATGCCTACTCTACCCAACAGTATTTAAAAGGACTAAACTACTGTACTAAATTTTCTCGTATATATATATATATATATATATATATATATATATATATATATATATATATATATATATGTAGAGGATGTTTCACTTATCTTGACCACCATAAATAACTCTGTGTGTGTGTTGCCCAGAATTTAATGCTGGACATAATGTTTTCGACTAGCAATAATCGCACCTCGGATAAACCTCATTGGTTACCATACTGCCAATGCTGGACCATGCATATGTATTGTCCAGCATTAACTTCTGTACCATACACATATATGGTCTAGCATTAAATTCTTGACCATGTATATGTATTATGAAGAATTTAATGCTGGACATAAATTTTTATTACAATTACTGTCTCACGTATTACGGCGGACCGTACTCCATTGTTACGCGACCCAGCGGGGAATTCCCCTCCGTCTGCCGATGTCTCCGCCGCTCGGCGCGGAAGTGACGTCAGAGGCGCGGTTCCCGCGGCGTCCCTCCGTCTCCATGGCAACCGCCAACTTCCGTCCTCCCAGTAAGAATAGCCAGTCCGCCGTCCCGCAAAGAAACAGAACCTCTCTGTCTGTGTCTGTCTGTCTGCCCCCTCCCCTTCCACAAACAGACCCGCTGCCTACACCGCGCCAGGCCATCCTACCCCCACTTCCCCCCGCACAGCCTCATCGCGTTTTCCTACGTTGGCAGAAAAGTTTCCCTCGCCGGTTCGCCAGCCGCACCGTTTCCGCGCCGTCCTGAATTTCATCACTGGAGCTCCTCTTCCCCAGCGCAACGCTCGCGTATTTTTCTCTGCTAAGGGAGTTGAGCGGGGGAACGACGGACGCCACATTTCTTTTGACTCCTGCCGAAAGGGCGCATCCTTCCTCGAGACGGAGGCGTTTCCGCAGCAGGCGGCGGCGAAACTTTGGCCTCGAGATACAATGGAGTTCCTCTCCATAGCGCCAGATACACGGAATTACCGGCAGACGTCTCGCTCCCGGGTGAGTCGCAGAGGACGTTATTCCTGATGACCATCATGGTGAATATTATTCTTTTCCTATTTACACTACTGGCCGTTAGAATTGCTACACCAAGAAGAAATGCAGATGATAAACGAGTATTCATTGGACAAATATACTGGAACTGACATGTGATTACATTTTCACGCAATTTGGGTGGATAGATCCTCAGAAATCAGTACCCAGAACAACCACCTCTGGCCGTAATAACGGCCTTGATACGTCTGGGCATTGAGTCAAACAGAGCTTGGATGGCGTGTACAGGTACGGCTGCCCATGCAGCTTCAACACGATACCACAGTTCATCAAGAGTAGTGACTGGCGAATTGTAACGAGCCAGTTGCTCGGCCACCATTGACCAGACGTTTTCAGTTGGTGAGAGATCTGGAGAAGGTGCTGGAAAGGGCAGCAGTCGAACATTTTCTGCAACCAGAGAAGCCCGTACTGGACCTACAACATGCGGTCGTGCATTATCCTGCTGAAATGTAGTGTTTCGCAGGGATCGAATGAAGGGTAGAGCGACGGGTAGTAACGCATCTGAGATGTAACGTCAACTGTTCAAAGTGCCCTCAGTGCGAACAAGAGGTGACCGAGACGTGTAACCGATGGCACCCCATACCATCACGCCGGGTGATACGCCAGTATGGCGATAACGAATAGACGCTTCCAATGTGCGTTCACCGCGATGTCGCCAAACCCGGATGCGACCATCATGATGCTGTAAACAGAACCTGGACTCATCCGAAAAAAATGCCGTTTTGCCATTCGTGCACCCAGGTTCGTCGTTGAGTATACTGTCGGAGGCGCTCCTGTCTGTCATGCAGCGTCAAGGGTAACTGCAGCCATGGTCTCCGAGGTGGTAGTCCATCCTGCTGCAAACGTCGTCGAACTGTTCGTGCAGATGTCTTGCAAACGTCCCCATCTGCTGTCTCAGGGATCGAGACGTGGCTGCACGATCCGTCACAGCCGTGCGGATAAGATGCCTGTCATCTCGACTGCTAGTGATACGAGACCGTTGGGATCCAGCACGGCGTTCCGTATTACCCTTCCGAACCCACCGATTCCATAATCTGCTAACAGTCAATGGACCTCGACCATTGCGAGCAGCAATGTCGCGATACGATATACCGCAATCGCGATAGCCTACAATCAGACAGGATACAACAACGTTTCACCAGGCAACGCCGGTCACTGCTGTTTGTGTATGAGAAATCGGTTGGAAACTTTCCTCATGTCAGCACGTCGTAGGTGTCACCACCGGCGCCAACCTTGTGTGAATGCTCTGAAAAGCTAATCATTTGCATATCACAGGATCTTCTTCCCGTCGGTTAAATTTCGCGTCTGTAGCCTACCATCTTCGTGGTGTAGCAATTTTAATGGCCAGTAGTGTAAAAGTGTTTTCTTTTAATGTTATTTCAGTCTCCTCCTTTCGTACGGGTGGGAGAGGGCCAGGAAGGGGTAGAAAGATCGCGTTCTGCAACCAGATTAAAAACTCAATACACTGAAGGACCAAAGAAACTGGCGCAGGCATGCGTATTCAAATATAGACCTATGTAAACAGAGAGAATATGGCGCTACGGTCGGCAACGCCTATATAAGACAACTAGTGTCTGGTGCAGTTTTTGGATCGGCTACTGGTGCTGTAATGGCAGGTTATCAGTTTTGAACGTCGTGTTACAGTCGGCGCACGAGCGATGGGACACAGCATCCCCGAGGCAGTGATGAAGTGGGGATTTTCCCGTACCACTATTTCGCGACTGTACCGTGAATATCAGGAATCCGGTAAAGCATCAAATGGTTCTTCAAATGGCTCTGAGCACTATAGGACTGTTTAGGTTTTTATGTTGGTAACGTCACGTAGCTCTCTGTATGAAAATCGCTGACTGTGCTGTGTGCAGTCTGTGGCTGGTTGGACTCATTGTTGGATTATTCGCCATTGTAGTGTTGGGCGGTTGGCTGTTAACAGCGCGTAGCGTTGCGCAGTTGGAGGTGAGCCGCCAGCAGTGGTGGATGTGGGGAGTGAAATGGCAGAATTTTGACAGCGGACGACCTGGACGTGTGTCCATCAGAAAGAGTAAATTTGTAATATTGGATATCATGGACTGATATATATATATATATGTTGACTTTGGAACAATTAAGGTAAATACATTGTTTGTTCTCTATCATAATCTTTCATTTGCTAACTATGCCTATCAGTAGTTAGTGCCTTCAGTAGTTAGAATCTTTTATTTAGCTGGCAGTAGTGGCGCTCGCTGTATTGCGGTAGTTCGAGTAACGAAGATTTTTGTGAGGTAAGTGATTCATGAAAGGTATAGGTTATTGTTAGTCAGGGCCATTCTTTTGTAGGGATTATTCAAAGTCAGATTGCGTTGCGCTAAAAGTATTGTGTGTCAATTTAGTGTTGATCAGAATAGGTAACGAGAGAAATGTCTGAGTGCGTTCAGTTCTGCTCAGCTGTTTGAAAATCAAATAACGTAAGAGGTTTATCAGCACAGCACAGTAACTCATAAATTTTTCCAAGGGGACGTTTCAAAGCTGGTGGAGGGTCTGTAATGGTGTGTGGCGTGTGTAGTTCGAGTGATATGGAACCCTCGATACGTCTAGATACGACTTTGACACGTACGTAAGCATCCTGTCTGATCACCAGCATCCATTCCTGTCCACTGTGCATTCAGACGGACTTGGGCAATTCCAGCAGGACACTGCGACACTCACACGTCCAGAATCGCTGGCCACTGAATTCCCCAAACATGAACGTAATTGGGCATAGCTGGGATGCCTTGCAACGTGCTGATCAGAAGACATCTTCACCCTTTTATACTCTTGCGGATTTATGAACAGCCGTGCGGTAGTCACGGTGTCATTTCCCTCCAGCACTACTTCACAGATTACTCGAGTCCATTCCACGCAGTTTTGCGAAACTTCTGCGTGCTCGCGGGGGCCCTACTCGATATTATGCAGGTGTACCAGCTTCTTTGACTCTTCAGTCTGAGGCGTAGCGACGTACACCGATCCTGCCTTGGAGGCGGTTAAGTGGGAGATGTGTCTCAGAGCTGGATAGTGACAGATGGTGACGCGAAACTGGACGCGCACGTAGTTTATGTATCAGCCGATAGAGGACAGTATTGGATAGGGGGACTGTGATTTAGTTTCGATTGTGCCCACTAGAGTGCACTAAAGTAATAGAATGTTTTTCATAAACTGTTATAGTATTTTCATAAAGTGTTATTATGTCTTTTTGTGTATGTAAAATGTTATAAATGTGTTTTAGCAGGATGAATGATGCGTGAGTGTAGTTTAAGGTTAATATTAATATAATTGTTTAACGAGTTGTGTAGTAACATTTAGTGTGGGAACATTTCGAAGAAGTATGGCTATTGACAAAGGGGATTTTTGTAGAATAGATGTGTAAAGTAAGTTTATACTAAAGGGAAAGTTAATTCAGGTATAAATAACAATAGTAAATAACTTTATGCATAAGCAAAACTTCAGCATATTAGATAATTACGTCGGTAAAAAGTGCAGTCGTGAGGTTTACTATTTTGCAATTGGTTATGGATGAAGAGCGCGGAGTGACGCGGGAGAATGTTGTTTCGCTATTGGCTGTTGAGTAAACTGGCCAGTGGTAAAGCAATATTCTTCGCGCGCCTTTCTCTGCTGATAGAGAAGACCTAGAGTATTCTAGAGAGGAGTGGGAGCGTAGCCATCGAACAGTTCGGGCGTGTGTAGTAGCAGTTCCGATGGAAATGATAAGTTGCCGGATCTAGCAGTGTTTTGCATCAAAAGTGTTGGAAAGTGACGGCATAATTATTCCGGTGGCCGTGTAGAAATTTCGGAATTTTTAAGTGAATTTTGTGCAGATAAAAGACATAAATTCCGCGTGGCGTATTGAGCAGGTCGGTGGCTAAAAAACTGTGACTGCGTTTGGTACTGACAGACTTAATATTTGGCGAGCATTCTGTATCAAAAACAATACGTATTTTTGTAGCTATTACGTTTTCGGGAAATGCAACACGATAAACTTGCTAACGTGAGTGAAAGGGATTGTGAGTGACTGTGTTAAGACTAGCACGGGCTTGGCAGTGATACTTGTTCACCTAAGTTTCAGAATATATTAACTGAGGACAAAATTTCCAACCTTTCATTTCGTGTGAAAACTTTCTCCCGAAACGTAGGTTAGTGACTTCAATTGCAGCCTGGTTCACGTCGAAGTACAGTAGGTTTCGCTCGGCTTCCCTACTGATGACCTGCTGAGACAGTGTTCACAGGTAGGTGCAGGTACGTCGTAAAGGGACGGAAAGAACCACGCCGCCGCAAGTCTAATTAATAGGTAAACGTTAAGATATAAAATTAATATAAACACAAACGACCATCCTGCTGGAACAAATTTTTAGCTCATCCTGGTTTCGTTGATAGACAATCTTATTCTTGTACATCTTAAACAGAGCTTGCAGTCAGCGACACCTAGTTGCCAAGGGCCCTTAGCTGTTTGTACTGCTCCTGTAGGCACAGAGGGCTATGAACCGAGGCCTACGGCAAAGACAGGCCGCGGCGCGTTCCTTACGACCGTAGGGCTGCGTTCGCTCAACTCAGCAGGCAAACTGCGTTTCCACACCTGTTAACTTGTAACTCAGTGTGTACATACAAACGAGAATTGCATCTTCCACTGGAATCCGCTGTTATTAGTCCTACAATGACCAGCAGTCCATAGGCCTATTACTCATTGGTTATGGCTGTACTGGGGTACAATAAAATTAGAATCATGCCAAAGTGATTACCAGTTGCATAAGGCACTACCTCTTGCTGAAATAAGAACTGTTAAGTAAAAGAGACTTGAGCCGTGCACGGTTAGTGTTCATGCCATTTATTGTTTGTCATCTTCTATTATGGTACTGACGCCTCGTTTTCTTATTCCATTTACTGGCGTCACTAACTTCCTGCCTTACTTGCCCGTGAGCGGCAGCAGCAGCTCGTATCGATACGTGCACTGTCGTACCATCTCTGGAGCGACCGATAGTGTTTCCGCGTCGACGAGTGTGTGGCACTCAGTCTGGGATGGACCAGCAGTTGTAAGGTGTCAGGCAAATCCTACACCTTCCATGAAAACCCTGACATGATAAGCAAATCCGGCTGTATGTCACATAGCTCCGAATAAATCCTGAATATGTAAGGTGTCAGGCAAATTCAACACTTTCATGAAAACCCTGACACGATAAGCAAATCCGGCAGTATGTCACATACCTACGAATAAATCCTGACATTAGATTAACCAAAGTAATACGATCAACGAGTGAGCAAATGGAATACCACAGACTAACACAAGAACGCCTAAATGCATGTCATACCTTCCCACCGTGAAACAGACGCAGTTCCGAGGGAAGAAACGAGAATAGAAGCCGAGAGCAGAACCGTGTTAAGCTAGAAGCCCCTACGATAAGGGACGGACACCCACATCTCCGGCTGACCGCCAGGACCACCCCCCAGCCCACGTTAAAAGATAGAGCCCTCGAGAAGAACAGTATAGATCTTACGATAACACTAAAAGAGCCACGCCAGCTGCAAGTTTTAGCGTGAAACTTTTTTGCACCTCTGTTACGTTGCAAATGTTAAAAACATTGCCCCACCATAAAAAGTATAACGTTTCTCATTGCATGGATAGAATTTTTGTAGGCAGAGCTTAAGGTTAACATTGAGACCCTGATTGGTCAGTTGAAAACACCGCCAGATAGCTTTTTTAAACCAACTTCGGTAAATTGTAGTAAGGAGAGGTTAGAAGGAGAGTTGCTTCCGAGATGGCAAGGTGTGGAGCTGCGCCGCCCGCCGCCCCCTGACGCTGCCTAAACACTGAAAAGGTAATGAACGCACGCAATGCCGCATTTTTGAGCGCATAAGGCAGTAAAGGAAACAAAAGAAAAATTCGGAGTAGGTATTAAAATTCATGGAGAAGAACTAAAAACTTTGAGGTTTGCCGAAGACATCGTAATTCTATCGGAGACAGCAAAGGACTTGGAAGAGCAGTTGAATGGAATGGACAGTGTCTTGAAAGGAGGATATAAGATGAACATCAACAAAAGCAAAACGAGGATAATGGAATGTAGTCAAATTAAATCGGGTGATGCTGAGGGAATTAGATTAGGAAATGAGACACTTAAAGTAGTAAAGGAGTTTTGCAATTTAGGGAGTAAAATAACTGATGATGGTCGAAGTAGAGAGGATATAAAATGTAGACTGGCAATGGCAAGGAAATCGTTTCTGAAGAAGAGAAATTTGTTAACATCGAGTATAGATTTAAGTGTCAGGAAGTCTTTTCTGAAAGTATTTGTATGGAGTGTAGCCATGTATGGAAGTGAAACATGGACGATAACTAGTTTGGACAAGAAGAGAATAGAAGCTTTCGAAATGTGGTGCTACAGAAGAATGCTGAAGATAAGGTGGGTAGATCACGTAACTAATGAGGAGGTATTGAATAGGATTGGGGAGAAGAGAAGTTTGTGGCACAACTTGACTAGAAGAAGGGATCGGTTGGTAGGACATGTTTTGAGGCATCAAGGGATCACAAATTTAGCATTGGAGGGCAGCGTGGAGGGTAAAAATCGTAGAGGGAGACCAAGAGATGAATACACTAAGCAGATTCAGAAGGATGTAGGCTGCAGTAGGTACTGGGAGATGAAGAAGCTTGCACAGAATAGAGTAGCATGGAGAGCTGCATCAAACCAGTCTCAGGACTGAAGACCACAACAACAACAAGGCTTCACTCAGAATTGCAGAAGTGTCATCTGTTACATCCCCTTTTTATGTAATACTAGTGTCGATCGTCAATTAAAGCTCATGGTATTTACATTTGCTACTTGAAGTTAAAATCTGAAACGCGATGATTTTTCTGTTATATAATTATTGAGAAGCCACATCAGCCACTGTAACTTACGACAAGTTAAATAAGTAATTAAAGATAATTTAGGGTCACTGTAGATCATTTGGATAGTTTTCTCTTTTATGAAACTTAACTTAAATCTGGATTATAGATGTGATATGGCATAGGTCATCTTTCGATCCATTGTAGAACTTGGAAACCCATTCAGGGAATATTCGTTCACATTTTTGTTGAATGCAGTTGGTTTTTATCATCCTGTATTAAAATATTTCCTTTCATCAATAGTGGAATTGATAAACAATGTTTTGTGAGTAGAATAAAATTTCCAATGGTAGACTTAACTGCTTTTTCGACGTTATTTTACCAGCTAACTAAAAAATAGGAAGGCCTTGAACCCCTCCCACTAAATTTAGTTAGTATTAAGATTCTTTTACAGGGAGTGCAGTGGAGTTGACTCTGAAATCATGAAGTATTTGATTATATCATCGCTAGTCTCACTGAACTCTTCTGAACTCTAAATGTCATGTGTGTTCTGGCGTCTCCTTACCAGCAAGAGGTCCCAGATTCAAACTAGTCAATTCCCTAAAAACTACGCTCTGAGCGTCGTTGCACGAAAGTGATAGGGAAACACGACTTAGAACAAAGAGACACCACGCAGAATGTTAGACAGTGCAGTCGGGGCGCAGCAGCAGTGAAGTCGGGGACGGAGCGCCGGTGTGGCGCCGACAGCCAGTGATCGCCGACCGCTGGCGACACACACGAACTGTCCGACGGAGGGAGATTCCAGCAGACAGGAAACGTGTCCAGGCGCTACAGTACGGGACGTCCACAGTGTACAACACCACAAGAAGACCCATATCTCACCATCAGTGCCCGCAGACGGCCACGGAGTACTACAGGTAGCCTTGCTCGGGACCTTACCGCAGCCACTGGAACAGTTGTCTCCAGACACACAGTCTACAGACGACTGAACATACACGGTTTATTCGCCCGCATACCTGCAAGGTGCATTCCACTGACCCCTTGTCACAGGAGAGCCCATAGAGCCTGGTGTCAAGAACACAGTACATGGTCATTGGAACAGTGGTCCCGGGTTTTGTTCACGGACGAGTCCATGTATAGTCTAAGAGTGATTCTCGCCGAGTTTTTATCTGGCGTGAACCAGGGACCAGATACCAACCCCTTAATGTCCTTGAAAGGGACCTGTGTGGAGGTCGTGGTTTGATGGTGTGGGGTGGGATTATGGTTGGTGGACGTACACCCCTGCATGTCTTTGACAGAGGAACTGTAACAGGTCAGGTGTATCGGGACGTCATTTTGCTCCACTAGGTCCTCCTTTTCAGGGATGCAGTGGGTCCCACCTTCCTCCTGATAGATGATAACGCACGGCCCCACCGAGCTGCCATCGTGGAGGAGTGCCTTGAAACAGAAGACATCAGGCGAATGGAGTGGCCTGCCTGTTCTCCAGACCTAAACCCCATGGAGCACGTCTGGGATGCTCTTGGTCGACGTATCGCTGCACATCTTCTAACCTCTACAACACTTCAGGAGCTCCGACAGGCACTGGTGCAAGAATGGGAGGCTATACCCCAGCAGCTGCTCGACCACCTGATCCAGAGTATGCCAACCCGTTGTGCGGCCTGTGTACGTGTGCGTGGTGATCATATCCCATATTGATGTCGGGGTACATACGCAGGAAACAGTGGCGTTTTGTAGCACATGTGTTTCGTTACTGTTTTCTCAAGTTATCACCAATACCGTGGACTTACAGACCTGTGTCGTGTGTGTTTCCCACGTGCCTATGCTATCAGCGCCAGTTTTGTGTAGTGCCACGTTGTGTGGCACCACATTCTGCAATAATCCTTAATTTATGAGCATGAGTGAACTTAGGCTAAGGATGTTCCCTGGAAGTGGAACCAGCAACCCGGCGAGCTGTAAGACGCAACCCCTCAAATGGTTCGGCGGAAGATTAAAAATATTTCCCTGTAAAAATCACTTGTCACGATTGCTAACAAAGGAATAAGCCGGACAGATATTTTGGTGACGACCCCAGCAAACAAAGAAAGTATAAGAGATATGTACATAGGAACATGGAATGTGCAGAGCCTATACCAAGCTGGGGGCTTGCGGGAGCTGCTAACGCAAGTAAACAACTACAGCATAAAACTGTTGGCTCTCCAGGAAATTAGGTGGAACAACAGTGACGTAATGGACTCAGGAAATTTCACAATCTTCTACAGTGGAGGGAGGACGAATATCCTTGGTACAGGTTTTGTGATCGCTAAAGGACTGAAACAGGCTGTAATGCACTTCGAACCGATCAATGAACGGATGTCCATATTAACGGGAAAGTTTTTCAACGTAACAATTATAAATGTACATGCAGCCACAGAGGAGGCAGATGAACAATAGAAGGATGAGTTTTATAGCAAAGTAGAGCAGTTGTACGATCAGGCTCCCAAACATATTGTTAAGATCTTAATAGGAGACTCGAATGCAAAAATGGGAAAGAAGAGGCTTATCAGCCAACTATGGTGGACAAACTAGAAATCAGATAGACCATATATTCTGGAGACCATATATTGATTGACAGGAGGCACGGATCAGACATAATGGATGTTAGGAGCCATCGTGGAGCTGACTGTAGTTCAGATCATCATCTAGTGAGAATTAAATAGAGGCAAAGGACCTCACTATTGAGTAAACAAAAAGGCCACAAAACGTTTTGACATTAAGAAACTAAAGTCAGAAGAAATACGGAGAGCATATCAGTCTAAAATAGAAGAGAGGATTGCTGACTCACCTTGTAGTAGATGTGATACAGCGTTGTACACAATGGTTCTGTATTCGAATTGACAGCTTGCTGACATGAAGGCAACCGCCGTGTCAGTACCAGCCAGTTGGCCCGCCAGTACAGGATAAGCCATACGACCGTGTCTAACATTCCGGAACATTCTCCATGACAGTTGTTACTACCTTTATCACTTTACAGCGTGTGGAGTGCTTAATAGACACAAACCTTCCACATCGGGAGCAGTTTTATCACTGGTTTCTTCAAGAATCAGCCACAATTGGTGAACAAAAGTGGTGAACAAAAATCCAAATGGGAGGAGACGTGTGAGGGGAAATGGTGACGTAATCGGCACTTGGCGCTGAAAACAGAAACTGCAACGTTTCGACTTCACCACGCAGTTTTGACCCTACGACTGCTAGGTCGCTGGCGTTGGCAGAAATGTAAAAACAGGGAAATCAACACGAAGTGTTCCGAATAAATCCGATATCTGACGAAACCGAACGACGGACCCAGCGGACATCTTTTATTGTGCCACTTACGTGCAGCTACCATTGTTTGCAAAACCGGTTATCGCCAAGCGTTAACGTGGATTCTTTTTCTTTCAGTTCTTGCTCTAAGTGCCGCTATCTAACAATAAATCAATACGTAAGGGGACCGCACCCTGCCTACTTAACCCCTGTTAATTTAGGAAAGTATTTGACTCATTTTTGAAAAAAAAATTGATGTAGGACTTTAATATTTTTACTTTATATTACATCATACTAATAGAGTCGACCGTACTAAAATCTACTTTATCCATTTTATATTTTTTAAGAAATAGTTTTTTAATTTGTTAACAAAAAATATTAAGTTTTTTCTGCAGAAAAAACTTCCGGAGGTAGCTTTCTATATTATGCAGACTCTCTGAAAATTTCATTCGTCTACGATAGTTTCTGATATAATGGGGCGTATGTACTGAAAATTATAGTTTGCGGGAAATTGACTTTGAAGAAAAAACTTTTGAAATTTATTACTTACAGGTAATTAAAACTGTCCTCCAGCATATGATGGCCCATCATTGGCCTATAACAGGTCTTCCAGCTTCTTTTTCACCTTCCTGAATGTTTGTCTTGCTTTCTTGGTAATATTAGATGCAGACCTGTCTGCAACGGCTATCCTCATTTTATCGCAATGTTGCAGCCCAGTGATCACATTTTCAACGGGATTAATTCCCAGCTTTTTCAGTGCGCTACACTTTCCAGTATTACCACAATAGAATGTAATAACAGCATCATGAACTCCTAGTTTCATTTTATGCATACCTACAAATACAATTTTAGGAAGGCGGTTCCAAATTATGCTGTTGAAACATTCATTTAGGTTCTGTGACTGCCCACGCAGACCTTTCCTTGTAAGGTCAAGATGAGTCAAGTCTCTGAAAATAGGTTTAATTGCTGTAATAACATCAGCAGGAAGAGAATGCCTGAGCCCTATTGTATTTGCATCACGAATTTTCTCCTGATGGACACAATCCATGACATGGCTTACCTTCAGTAGAGGACTTATGGAAGAATATCGACCAAACATCTCTCTTCATTGCCTCCAGATTTACTTTATTTCTCCTAATTGCCTGCCCATAGTATGCCTGTAAGTTTTGTATTTCAGTTTTAGTTAACCGACCCTGTCCAGTCAACAATTTTCCATCTTCTATTTTTTTCCTCCCGTATCAACAGTTAGTTTTCTCAGCCTTGTTCCCAAACGTTTTTGAGAATGGCCTACACATTATATTTTGCTAATAATGGCATCTCCTTATGGCTTAGAGTTGACAGTGGGTGGGTTGACAGTGGGTGACAGAAAAGTGGGCGTGGCACATAAACACACGTGGTGGGAAAATGCTCTTTAAATGCTCGAAAAAAAAATTCAGCAAAATCCTTTTCAGAGTACTTAAATAAAACCTTAATCTATCGAAATATGATGAAAACCGAAAATCGATTTTTTTCGACCAGATCCACGTTGTGGTCCCCTTAAATATACTGCTCTAAAACTAAGAGTATTTTTATAATGTGCAGTCGATATATTTATAGGGCGGTGCTTCGGTACTTCTTCCGGCAATATATCGATATATCGATACTTTCTTCACATATATGGAGGGAACATAAGTTTTTAAATACCGATATATCGGATACCAGATATTTTTTAAAAATATCAACAGTGCTAGTTGATGATCGTCTCCAGGTATGTTGTCATCCAGGTGAACACTTCTTCCAAACGTGCAGCAAGCCACGGACTTTGGACAATAGAGGCACAGTTATGCTACGCGAGACAGAGTTTGATGGTGCCTGTTGTACTAACCGATGGCTCCATGACAGCTGCGGGCTAGGGGTGACGATTATGTGCCAACGACCAGCATCCCTTCATGCTTGGCAATGACATCTTCCAGCCGGATAACACTCCGTGTCACAAAGCTAGACTCGTGCTACAGTGGTTTAGGAACATGACTTTGATTTCTTAGTCATCAATATTATGTGATCTGAACCTAATGGAGTACGTGTGGGACACTATGGGGACCCACCTCTGTGCAAATACACCCCTGACCTCTAAATTACCTAAATTGGGTACACATCAGGTGCTACACATGTCCGGAAACCTACCAACGACTTGTGCAATCAATACAAAGCAGGATCGCTCCTGTACTTATTTCTAGAGATGGGCCAATACTCTATTAAGCAGTTCATCATAATGTCGTGGTTCATCAGTGTACAATAGGTGTAGCTGCAGCATATTAACTGTTCATGTTGTTCAGTACTCTAACGAGGTTGGGTGAATGCGTTGTTCACTTAGCCGTGTTGCGGCAGCGCGGTTTGCCTTGTCCTGCACCTACGTGTGAACTCGTTGCAGCAGATCGCCGGTAGGCAAGCTGAGCAGAAACCTACCGTACTGCAATTCGCACTAGGCTGCATACAACGTAACTGTTCTAAGAATTGGGAAAAGGGTTTAATTTTGAATGAAAGGTGAAAATACTGGCAAAATTTCGGTGTATTCTATAGTCAAGAATTACACAATCACTGCCAAGCAAAAAAGGTCCAAATGGCTCTGAGCACTATGGGACTTAAACATTTGAGGTCATGAGTCCCCTAGAACTTAGAAGTACTTAAACCTAACTAACTTAAGGACATCACACAGATCCATGCCCGAGGCAGGATTCGAACCTGCGGCCGTAATATACGCGCCGTTCCGGACTGAAGCGCCTACAACCGCTCGGCCATAGCGGCCGGCCACTGCCAAGCCCGTGCTATTCCTAAGACAGTCAGGCACAAAACCTTTCATTCACGTTAGCAAGTTTATGGTGATGTATTTCCCGAAATCTGAACAGCTACTAAGCACGGATTGTTCTTAAATGCTCGCCATACCATTATCAGTGTGTAAAGCACTCCACTTTTTTCTCACCAATCTGCTCAATATGCCACGCGGAATTACTGTCTTCTCTCATACACAAAATTACTTAAAAAATCCGTACTTTCTGAAAAAACACACCGGAATAAATATACCTTCACATTTAAGCTCTTTTGAGGAATGTAGAACAACTAAAACCGGCAAACCATAACTTTCTTGAGATCTCTTACTACACACGATCGTACCATTGAAAGGCTGGGCTCCGACTTCTTAAAATGTTCAAACGTGTGTGAATTCCTAAGGGACCAAACTGTTGAGGTCATAGGTCCCTAGACTTACACACTATTTTAAACTAACTTATGCCAAGAACAACACACACACCCATGCCCGAGGGAGGACTCGAACCTCCGGCGGGAGGGGCCGCGCAATCCGTGACACGGCGCCTCGAACCGCGCTGCCACTCCGCGCGGCTCCGACTCCTTAGACTGCTGTAAGTCTTCTATATCTTCAAGAGAAAAGACACGCGAAGAACGTTCCGATTGGTCAGTTTTCTTTAAGGACAATAGAAAATCATTATTCTCCCGCGTTAGTCCACGATTTTCGTGTCTAACCAATCAACAAATAATACATTTTCGAATTGGACTTTTTCCCGAAATAAATACGAGGGTAATCCCAAAACTAAGGTCTCCTATTTTTTTTTATAAGTACAGAACTTTGTTTGTGTGGCAGTTGGTCACAATGTTATGAAGAGCGCTTCACGCGCTGTGTGTAAACATGCGCACGCCGCGCTGAGGCGCTCAGTCTTGGCTTGGCAGCCGTTGAGAATGGAGCTACCGTTGGATGTTACCGCCAGGCGCGAATTGCGCGCAGTTATTCGGTTTTTGAGCGCAAAGGGCACTGCGCCGATTGAAATCCATCGCGAATTGACGACAGTGTATGGTGAGTCGTGCACGGATGTCAAAAATGTTCGTAAGTGGTCTAGAGAGTTTGCAGGTGGTCGGACCGAAATTCACGACGAACAAAGGAGCGGGATATCGTCAGTTTCTGAAGAGACAGTGTTGAAGGTTGAGCAAAGTATGCGTGAAGACAGGCGGATCACCATGGATGATCTCTACACGTTGGTTCCTGAGGTTTCCCGAAGCACCGCTCACAGAATGTTAACGGAAACATTGAACTACCGGAAGGTGTGCGCAAGATGGGTGCCTCGCATGCTGACTGAAGACCACATGCGGCAACGAGTTTATGCTTCCCGCGCATTTCTTCACCGCCTTGTAGCCGAACAGGACAACTTTCTGGACTGAACTGTCACGGGTGACGAAACCTGGGCATACCACTTTACGCCTGAGACAGAAGATGTTCATAACTTTGTGAACAGCATGGCGGCGAGATGATATGACATGGGCATAAAAAAAACTCCCAAAGCGTCTACAAAAATGCATCGACAGAAATGGTGATTATGTCGAAAAATAGCTAAATGTTCAAGCTGCGAAATGATGTAAACCATTGTAGAAATAAACAGGTCTATGTACTTATAAAAAAATAGGAGACCTTACTTTTGGTATTACCCTCGTATTTAACATTCTGATGTTATGTTTACACTTTACGTTATTAACTACTTTCGTCTGCACTCGAATTAGCTTTCCTTCTAGCATAGATTTACTTAACATACAATGATACAAAATTCCCCATCGTCTCCATTCATACTGTGTCCAAAATTTGACTCGCTATTTCGTACAGCGTTTGTCAGTAGAACAAAAAAAATGTTCAAATGTGTGTGAAATCTTATGGGACTCAACTGCTAAGGTCATCAGTCCCTAAGCTTACACACTAATTAACCTAAATTATCCTAATGACGAACACACACACCCATGCCCGAGGGAGGACTCGAACCTCCGCCGGGATCAACCACGCAGTCCATGACTGCAGCGCCTTAGACCGCTCGGCTAATCCCACGCGGCATCAGTAGAACAATGATCTATACATTTACTTTAGACAACAGCCTCCTCAAACTATACCGTAGAACGCCTCAGTCTCCCGTTGGGGACGAGGTCTACAGGACTTTTCTGATGACGTCACACTGTCCCCGAGGCTCGTGCGGTCGGCAGGGAGAAACGCAGAAAGCAGAGCCAGGAGGCGGCTGAGTTACTACTTTAATATCACCCCTGTGCGCGGTCGGCCGCCGACGTCCATATTGCATTCGCACCTTCTGCGGGCGGTCTGAGTATGGCGGATGGTCCGTCCAGCTAGTGTGCGGTACAGACCAACAATAGTAACTGTGAAATCACTGCACCGTAACCGTAAGAATACTGTTAATGTTGGGTTGGTGCATAAGTTCCTAGCGATATCCGTGTGTTTAATAAACACAGCAGATACACAAAACAGAGACTTTACTCATCAATAATACAGGGGTACAGTTATTGAACTATACGAAATAAAATCATCATATCTTCCGCGTTAGGGCATTCAAACTGCACGGTTGGGCGCGGAACGTGATGGAAATTAGTATGCGTATGCGTGGTTTGGGCGGCCGCTGTGGCCGAGCGGTTCTAGGCACTTCGACCCGGAACCGCGCTGCTGCTACGGTCCATGTTCGAATCCTACCTCGGGCATGGATGTGTGTGATGTCCTTAGGTTAGTTAGGTTTAAGTAGTTCTAGGTCTAGGGGACTGATGACCTCAGATGTTAAGTCCCATAGTGCTTAGAGCCATTTGAACCTTTTTTTTTTTTTGCATGGTTTGATTTAGCGACGAAGCCCACTTTCATTTGGACGGGTTCGTCAATAAGCAAAACTGGCGCATTCGGCGGACTGAGAATCCGCATTTCACGATCGAGACGTCTCTTCACCCTCAACAGGTGACTGCGTGTTGTGCAATGTCGAGACACGGAGTGATCAGTGCGATATTCCTCGATGGCTCGGTGACTACCAAACGGTACGTGCACGTTTTGGAAGGCGATTTCATCCTCATTATCCAAAGTGACCTTGATGTAGACAGGATGTGGTTCATGCAAGACGGAGCTGGAACCCGTCGAAGCAGGAGAGTGTCTGATGTCCTGGAGAAGCACTTTGGGGAACGCATTCTGGCTCTGGGTTACCCAGAGGCCACGGGCATGGGCCTCTATTGGCCGCCATATTCACCGCATCTGAACACATGCCATTCCGTTTTTTGGAACTGTATTAAGGGGACCACACCCTGCCAATCTAACCCATGTTAATTTAGGCAAGTATTTGACGAATTTCTGAAAAACTACTTGATGTTTACTGTATGTTATATGATGATAATAGATTCAACTGTACTAAAATCTACTTTATCCATTTTATAGTTTTTAAGGAATACTTTTTTTTTAATTTATCAACAAAATATGTTAAGTTTTTTCTGCAGAAAATATTTTTTGTGAACTTCCTAATGGGGGAATATTAATGAATGTAGTACCAGAAGTGGCTTTTATGTTATGCAGAGTCTCCGAAAATTTCATTCATTTATCTATGACAGTTTCTAATATAATGGGGCATATGTATTGAAAATTTTAGTTTGCGGGAAATTGACTTTAGAGAAAAAACTTTCGAAATTTGTTACTTACAGTTAATTAAAACTGTCCTCCAGCATATGATGGCTCTTCTTTGGCCTCTAGCAGATCTTCCAGCTTCTTTTTCACCTTCCTGGATTTTTGTCTTGCTTTCTTTGCCACATTAGATGCAGACCTGTCTGCATCGGCATTCCTCATTTTATCGCAATGTTGCAGTCCAGTGATCATATTTTCACCAGGATTAATTCCCAGCTTCTTCAGTACCCAACACTTTCCAATATTACCAGAATTGAATGTAGTAACAGCATCATGAACTCCTTGTTTCATTGTATGCGTGCCTACAAATACAGTTTTAGGAAGGCGGTTCCAAATTATGCTGTTGAAACATTCATTTGGGTTTTGTGTCTGCCCATGCAGATATTTCCTTAGAAGGTCAGGATGAGCCAAGTCTCTGTAAAGAGGTTTAATTGCTATAATAACAGCAGCAGGGAGAGAATGCTGGTGAGAATAAGATTCTCCAGTTGCCTGAGCCCTATTGTATTTGCACCGCGAATTTTCTCCTGATGGACACAATCCATGACATGGCTTATTATCAGTAGAGGCCTTATGGAAGCACAGGGCCCAAACATCTGTCTTCATTGCCTCCAGATTTTCTCTATTTCTCCCAATTGCCTGCCCACACTATATCCCCAAGTTTTCTATAACAACTACTCGCAATCACACTTGTCCAAAACTAACTACGTGTTTGAAAGCGTGTTGTTTACAAACAGCAGAAACAAAGGAATACCGACAGCTGCATTCCAAGGATAGCCAACACACTCGAGAGTAAAAAAAAAATATCCCTAACGTGCAATGTACGGGATATAAAGATCTAAAATATATGGAGAGAAGTGGGTGACAGAAAAGTGGGCGTGGCACATAAACACACGTGGTAGGAAAATGCTCTTTAAATGCTCGAAAAAAGATTTTTTTCAGCAAAGTCCTTTTCAAAGTACTTAAATAAACCCTTAATCTATCTATATATGATGAAAACCGAAAATCGGTCCATGGTGTGGTCCCCTTAAGGTGATTGTGATTTCGACAAGATGTGGTTTTTGCAAGACGGAGCTCGACCCCAATAAGGCAGGAAAGTGTTTGATCTATTGGATTAGCACTTTGGGGACCGCATCGGGCTCTGAGAGACCCAGAGGCCACGGGCATGGGCCTCGATTGGCCGCCATATTCTCCGGATGTGAACACATGCGACTTCCTTTGCTAGGCCTATATTAAAGACAAGGTGTACAGCAATGACCCTAAAACCATTGCTGAGCTGAAAACAGCCATTCAGGAGCTCATCGACAGCATCGATGTTCCGACACTTCAGCGGGTCAGGCAGAATTTCGCTATTCGTCTGCACTACATCGTCACCAATGATGATAGGCATATCGAACAATTAATAACCTAAATCGGAATATCTGTAGTGACATTGACATCTTGAATAAAGTGTGTGCACGCCGTAGTTTGTAACTATTTAACGTTTTTTTAAATATAGTTCAATAATTGTCACCGTATGTGTCCTCTTGCATTATTTACGGCAGTCTGCCAATGCTGGGGTGACTTTTAGATTCCACGACTGCAGAAATCAGCCGATTTTGATGCGAAGAACACGTCGAGCCCCACTCTGAACGCTTTTTCATCTGGAAATGAAGGTCCGTGAAGGCTGTTCGATAGACAGCGAAAAAGGTGAAAATCTGGGGCCGCAAGATCAGTAAATAAGGTGGATGCGGAATGACTTCCCAGTCCAACTCCTGTGTATTCTTTGTTGACACCGAGCGAAAATGGTTCAAATGGCTCTGAACACTATAGGACTTCACATCTGAGGTTATCAGTCCCCTAGACTTAGAAAAGGACATCACACACATCCACGCCCGAGGCAAGATTAGAACCTGCGATCGTAGCACCCGCGCGGTTCCGGACTGAAGTGCCTAGAACCGCTCGACGACAGTGCCGGCTACACCGAACAAGGTGGCGTAGTGGTTAGCACACTGGACTCGCATTCGGGAGGGCGACGCTTCAAACCTACGTCCCGCCATCCTGATTTAGAATTTCCCTAAATCCCTCCAGGCAAATGCCGGGATGGTTCCTTTGAAAGGGGACGGTCGACTTCCTTCCCTAATCCGATGGGACCGATGATCTCGCTGTTTGGTCCCCTCCCCCAAATCAACCAACCAACCCACCAGCCTTTGTTGACAATCTGGCAAAATGAGTGCGGGCGTTAGCGTGGAATAGGAATCTGCCTGGTCATTATTCCTGGATAGCGTCTGCAAGAGGTGTCAGTTGTTGACAGTAAATTTCGGCAGTGATGGTTATACCTCAGGAAAGCAATTCGCAGTACACCACACCGTCACTGTTCCACCACGCGCGTAACAACATTTTTGTGAACCCATGCAAATCTTTGTACGGGGATATGTCACTTTGTGTAGGTCGACAATTGCTTTCTTTTTCTTACGTTAGCATAAAGACGCCATTCTTCGTCACCAGTAAGGACACAGGATAGGAACGGTCGGTGTTGTTCACGAGCCAATTGACAACGAGCAAGCAGAGATCCACATATAGCCACCCGCTGATTTCTGTGATTCTGGCTCACAAGGGAACCTCCCCATCGCACCCCCATCAGATATAGATATACGTTGGCACACTGGATAGGCCTTGAAAAACTGAACACAGATCAATCGAGAAAACAGGAAGAAGTTGTGTGCAACTATGACAAAATAATCAAAATATACAAACTGAGTAGTCCATGCGTAACATATGCAACATTAAGGTTTAAATGATCTCAGGGGTGCCGTGGTCCCGTGGTTAGCGTGAGCAGCTGCGGAGCGAGAGATCCTCGGTTAAATTCTTACCTCCGGTGAATATTTTAATTTCCTTATTTTCGCAAAGTTATGATCAGTCCGTTCGTTCATTAACGTCTCTGTTCACTGTAATAAGTTTAGTGTCTGTGTTTTGCGACCGTACCGGTAAACCGTGCGATTAGTAGACGAAAGGACATGCCTCTCCAATGGGAACCGAAAACATTTGATCGCAAGGTCATAGGTCAACCGATTCCTCGACACGGAAACGCGTCTGATATATTCTATACGATACTGGTGACGGCATGTGCGTCACATGACAGGAATATGTTGTCGACCCACCTAACTTGTACACTTGGTGAATGGGTAAAAAGATTCTTCTACCTTACCCAATTTCGGTTTTCTTGTGGATGTGATAATCACTCCCAAGAAAGTGATGAAAACATAAGAGTTTGCATATAAACTGAAAAAAAATTTAAACTAATCGCTGGAGGGAAGACTTGAACTAAGGACCTCTCCTGCCGCAGCTGTTCACGCTAACCACGGGACCACGGCACTCCTGAGCTTACGATGTCCTTGATGTTGCCTATCTTGCACATGGACTACTCAGTTTGTATATTTTACTAATTTTTTTCATAGTTCCACACAACTTCTTCTTGTTTTCTCGATTGATCTGTGTTCAGTTTTTCGAGGCCTATCCACTGTGCCAACGTATAACTAAATCTGAGGGGGGTGCGATGGGGAGGTTCCCTTGTTAGAAGATGCGGTACCCATACACCCGATTTTCTGAACCTTCTCCTTTGCATGAAAACGTTCTGCGATGGTGGAATGACCACAGATCATCACATCTGCCAGTTGTCGAGTACACTATGTGGATCATTGTGGATTTATGCGTTTGGCCGCCCGGAGTGGCCGAGCGGTTCTAGGCGCTACAGTCTGGAGCCGCGCGACCGCTACGGTCGCAGGTTCGAATCCTGCCTCGGGCATGGATGTGTGTGATGTCTTTAGGTTAGTTAGGTTTAAGTAGTTCTAAGTTGTAGGGAACTGATGACCTCAGAAGTTAACTCCCATAGTGCTCAAAGCCATTTGAACCATTTTTTTTTTTTTTGATTAATACGTTTAAAGAATCTTCATCAAACACCAAAGGTCTTCCTGAACCTGGGGAGTCTCTAATGTCGAAATGACTCTCCTTAAAACAGGAAAACCATTTTATTACCGTGCTCTACCCACTGGTATTATCCTACACCCGGCGGAAATGTTTCTGGCTGTAACCGCTGCTGTCACCCCACTACTGAACCCAGACAGAAGAATTTGTCTGAAGTGTTCCGATTCCTCGACTTGACACTGCATTTTATAGCGACCGCAGCTCCACCCACTATCTCGACTCCACACAATGACAACACGTAATCTCAAATAACAACAGCCAACTACAAATTAAAAAAGAGAATCGGTAAATAAACCAATGGCAACCGGAATACCAACATGCAAAACAAAAACGCTACGAACTTATGCAGAAACCTAATATTTGGAAATAGCCTAAATCAGTTGCTGCTTCATCTGTGTTTACCAGGTACATAAGAAAAATTCTGGCTTCTTCCAAACGCGACTGAAGAGAAAGTTAAGTACCGTGGTGCAGAATGTAGGAATGTGCTTTCTGATAAATAAATAATGAACAAACTTATGCACTAAACTTTACAACAAGTATTCTATTACCTAATGATTCAATAAGGTGTCATGCTGTCATCGTTCGATGTGTTTTGTGTGGAGGAAATGATGATCTGATGCTTAACTGAAGATACTGATAATTTAAATGTACTATATCTTTTATACAAATAAACTTACAGAGTTGATATTTCCTACGTTTGTCCTTTTAATGATGCGCTTCTGTATGAGATGTAGATCGTCAAGATCAACCAAAGCGTTCAAATTTTAGCATTCAGGTCATTGTTACAAAACTTGTCGATTTCACTTAAACAGTGAATGCTAAACTATTATAGATATGATCAATATTCAAGTTTTATTAGGATCACCACGAAAATTTGTGGGGGAGGGGGGGGGGGAAGGGAGGGGGAGGGTAGATTAAAATTACTGTGGCTTGATTCCCTGCATTACTACAGAATTAAATAGTTTTCATAAATGTTTTCCTTTATGGCCGATCTTAGGTCCGCCATAATTAACACTGCTACGTCTCCTTGGCCATAAGAGCCTTCTACTGGGTTTCCCTATGACGTAGGTTCTCGTCTGTCTCATTCGCACACTACAGCGCTTAGGCTTCAATAGACAATAGACGGCTGTGGGTTTCCCCATCTCGTGGTGAATCTGCGCCCTTTGTGGCACGCGATCCTGGACGACAGGGTTCGTTTCACAATTCCTGTAGGCTGACTCTTTTGGCCATATATTTAAGTGAGAACGCAATGCTCGTTAACTCACAACATGTCTTTCACGATACTTCATGGTTCAAATGGCTCTGAACACTATGGGACTTAACATCTATGGACATCAGTCCCCTAGAACTTAGAACTACTTAAACCTAACAAACCTAAGGAAATCACACGACACCCAGTCATCACGAGGCAGAAAAAATCCCTGACCCTGCCGGGAATCGAACCCGGGAACGATACTTTATGTCTCTTGGTATTTGCTAACACATGGAACACAAGAATACGATAACTCTTGGGTTAATTAAGTAGGATAACCATTATCCTTATGACACATGTGACTGATTTAGCTAGTGACGCTCCAGCTGTTAAACGTAACAACTTTCACACCAGAGTGTATCGTGGCTGTGCTTATTAGACTGTGCGAAAAATGCGTGTGTGTATACTTTCCGCGTTGGTATGTGTAGCAAAGTCATATTTGATTTTCCCTGCTAATACATGAAAGTAATGAATGTAATTGCACGTGTGTAATTAACGTGCTCTGTGGAATTTTAATTAGACCATAAATCTGAATAAGTAGCCACTGATTAGGCTAATATCGTTTATTGAATTATTGACAGATAATAAAAAATTTTAATGTCCTGTGTTTCTGTTCAGGCGCGGGGGATTGCCGCGCGATCTGAGGCGTCTTGTTACGGTTCTCGCGGCTCCCCCCCCCCCCCCCCCCCCCGTCGGAGGTTCGAGTCCTCCTTAGGGCATGGGTGTGTGTGTATTGTCCTTCGCATAAGCTAGTTTAAGTTATATTAAGTAGTGTGTAAGCCTAGGGACCGATGACCTCAGCAGTTTGGTCCCATAGTCTTTACCACAGATATTTTTTTTTAAAACGTTTCTGTTCCTTGTATTTTCTACTTCGAATGGTGCGAAAGTTTTTCCGGCTCATGGTGGAGTGTCGAGAGTTTGCGTCATCGGAATCTGAATCAGTTATTCTGCTGCGTTTTGAAAATTAGTAATAGGCGCCAACCATTAAACAAACAACGCGCACTGTTCGATATTTTACCTGACTGGCGATAAAGGAAGTTTAAAGGTAGTCTAAAATGTAGTAATCGATTGGGGATAAAAGAACAGCTTCAATCCTTTCTGAGCATATTTACTAAATTACCATAGTTGAAACTCGTCGGTAATGTTTCCCAACATGCAGAAGTAAAAATGCTTGAATAAAAAACAATAAAATTAGTATTAGTAGTAAAATTAGTAGGTAGTAGGGATTATTACAGCGATAGAAATGTGTATTTTGCACAATTCTACAGGGTTATTACAAATGATTGAAGCGATTTCACAGCTCTACAATAACTTTATTATTTGAGATATTTTCACAATGCTTTGCACACACATACAAAAACTCAAAAAGTTTTTTTAGGTATTCACAAACGTTCGATATGTGCCCCTTTAGTGATTCGGCAGACATCAAGCCGATAATAAAGTTCCTCCCACACTCGGCGCAGCATGTCCCCATCAATGAGTTCGAAAGCATCGTTGATGCGAGCTCCCAGTTCTGGCACGTTTCTTGGTAGAGGAGGTTTAAACACTGAATCTTTGACGTAACCCCACAGATAGAAATCGCATGGGGTTAAGTCGGGAGAGCGTGGAGGCCATGACATGAATTGCTGATCATGATCTCCACCACGACCGATCCATCGGTTTTCCAATCTCCTGTTTAAGAAATGCCGAACATCATGATGGAAGTGCGGTGGAGCACCATCCTGTTGAAAGATGAAGTCGGCGCTGTCGGTCTCCAGTTGTGGCATGAGCCAATTTTCCAGCATGTCCAGATACACGTGTTCTGTAACGTTTTTTTCGCAGAAGAAAAAGGGGCCGTAAACTTTAAACCGTGAGATTGCACAAAACACATCAACTTTTGGTGAATTGCGAATTTGCTGCACGAATGCGTGAGGATTCTCTACCGCCCAGATTGGCACATTGTGTCTGTTCACTTCGCCATTAAGAAAAAATGTTGCTTCATCACTGAAAACAAGTTTCGCACTGAACGCATCCTCTTCCACGAGCTGTTGCAACCGCGCCGAAAATTCAAACGTTTGACTTTGTCATCGGGTGTCAGGCCTTATAGCAATTGTAAACGGTAAGGCTTCTCCTTTAGCCTTTTCCGTAAGATTTTCCAAAGCGTCGGCTATGGTACGTTTAGCTCCCTGCTTGCTTTATTCGTCGACATCCGCGGGCTACGCGTGATACTTGCCCGCACGCTTTCAACCGTTTCTTCGCTCACTGCAGGCCGACCCGTTGATTTACCCTTACAGAGGCATCCAGAAGCTTTAAACTGCGCATACCATCGCCGAATGGAGTTAGCAGTTGGTGGATCTTTGTTGAACTTCGTCCTGAAGTGTCATTGCACTGTTATGACTGACTGATGTGAGTGCATTTCAAGCACGACATACGCTTTCTCGGCTCCTGTCGCCATTTTGTCTCACTGCGTTCTCGAGCGCTCTGGCGGCAGAAACCTGAAGTGTGGCTTCAGCCGAACAAAACTTTATGAGTATTTCTACGTATCTGTAGTGTGTCGTGACCATATGTCAATGAATGGATCTACAGTGAATTTATGAAATCGCTTCAATCATTTGTAATAGCCCTGTACAGTCCATCGAAATGGAGACACGGAATGAAGCCCTTTTCCAATCCCCTCATGTGCTGATAACGCCATCTCTCATGAGTACGTGGCGTCACTTTGTCTTTCATCTCAATCACTCAACATATGGCGCTGTTGACGCGACCTATACAGCCTAGAAGGTCTGGTAATGCAGTCTCGCCCCTGTCACAAAGAAATACAGCCCTAATAATTTACATACCTGGCGACGGTGTATACTTATTCAAAAATGTTCAAATGTGTGTGAAGTCTTATGGGACTTAACTGCTAAGGTCATCGTCCCTAAGCTTACACACTACTTAACCTAAATTATCCTAAGGACAAACACACACACCCATGCCCGAGGGAGAACTCGAACCTCCGCTGGGACCAGCCGCACATTCCATGACTGCAGCGCCTAAGACCGCTCGGCTAATTACAGAGGGTAGCTAACCCTCTGACCGAACACGTTGAGCTACCGTGCCAGCATTGGGTGGACACGAATGGATGCAGGTGATCAGGCAAGATGCTTACGTACGTGTCATCTGTCAGACTCGTATCCAGACATATCAGGGGTCCCATATCACTCCAACTACACACGCCCCACACCATTGCAGAGCCTGCACTATCTTCCAGGGTCCACGGATTCATGAGGTTGTCTCTGTACCAGTATACGACCATCCACTCGACACAATTTGAAACGAGACTTGTCTGACCAGGCAACATGTTTCCAGTCATAAACAGTCGAATGTCGGTGTTGACGGACCCAGGAGAGGCGTAAAGCTTTGTCTCGTGCAGTCGTCAAGGGTACACGAGTGGACCTTCGACCCCGAAAGCCCATACCGACGATGTTCCGTTGAACAGTTCGTACGGTGACACTTGTTGGCGGTCCAGCATCGAAATCTGCAGCAATTTGCGGAAGAATTGTACTTCTGTCACGTTGAACGATTCTTTTCAGTCGTCGTTGGTCCCATTCTTGCAGCATCTTTTTCCAGTCGCAGCGATGTCGGAGATCTGATGTTTTACCGGATTCCTAATATGCACGATACATTCGTGAGATGATCGTAAGGGGAAATCCCCATTTCATCGGTACCTCGAAGGTGCTGTGTCCCATCGCACGTGCACCGGCTATAACACCACGTTCATACTCACTTAAATCTAGTTAACCTGCCATTAGCAGCAGTAACCGATGTAACAACTGCGCCAGACACTTGTTGTCTTACATGGGCTTTGCCTATCGCAGCGCCATATTCTGTCTCTTACGCATATCTTTGTATTTGAATACGCATGCCTATACCAGTTTCCTTAGCTCCTCAGCGTAAAAATAATGTGGAAAAAAGTAATGAAGAACAAAAAAGTGGAAAATAATGACCGTGTACGTAATATTACAAACTTGTAGAAAATGTAACTTTTTTGTACATTACCCCTCTTAATTTATATAAGATTTGGGAAAATATACACTACTGGCCTTTAAAATTGCTACACCGAGAAGAAATGCAGGTGATAAACGGGTATTCATTGGACAAATATATTGAACTGACATGTGACTACAATTTCACGCAATTTGGGAACATAAATCCTGAGAAATCAGTATCCAGAACAACCACCTCTGGCCGTAATAACGGCCTTGATACGTCTGGGCATTGAGTCAAACAGAGCTTGGATGGCGTGTACAGGTACAGCTGCCCATACAGCTTCAACACGATACCACAGTTCATCAAGAGTAGCGACTGGCGTATTGTGACGAGCCAGTTGCTCGGCCACCATTGACCAGACGTTTTCAGTTGGTGAGAGATCTGGAGAATGTGCTGGCTGGGGCAACAGTCGAACATTTCCTGGATCCAGAAAGGCCCGTTCAGAGTCTGCAACATTCGTTCGCGCATTATCCTGCTGAAATGTAGGGTTTCGCAGGGATCGAATGAAGGGTAGAGCCACGGGTCGTAACACATCTGAAATGTATCGTCCACTGTTCAAAGTGCCGTCAATGCGAACAAGAGGTGACCGAGACGTGTAACCAGTGGCACCCCATAACATCTCGGCGGGTGATACGCCAGTATGGCGATGACGAATACGTGCTTCCAATGTACGTTCGCCGCGATGTCGCCAAACACGGATGCGACCATCATGATACTGTAAACAGAACCTGGATTCATCCGATAAAATGGCGTTTTGCCATTCGTGCACCCAGGTTCGTCGTTGAGTACACCATCGCAGGCGCTCCTGTCGGTGATGCAGCGTCAAGGGTAACCGCAGCCATGGTCTCCGAGGCGATAGTCCATGCTGCTGCAAACGTCGTCGAACTGTTCGTGCAGATGGTTGTTGTTTTGCAAACGTCCCCCTCTGTTGACTCAGGGATCGAGAGGTGGCTGCACGATCCGTTACAGCCATGCGGATAAGATGCCTGTCATCTCGACTGCTAGTGATACGAGGCCGTTGGGATCCAGCACGGCGTTCCGTATTACCATCCCGAACCCACCGATTCCATATTCTGCTAACAATCAGTGGATCTCGACTAATGCGAGCAACAATATCCCGATACGATAAACCGCAACCGCGATAGGCTACAATCCGACCTTTATCAAAGTCGGAAACGTAATGGTACGCATTTCTCCTCTTTACACGAGGCATCACAACAACATGTCACCAGTCAACGCCGGTCAACTGCTGTTTGTGTATGAGAAATTTGTTGGAAACTTTCCTCATGTCAGCACGTTGTAGGTGTCGCCACTAGCGCCAACCTTGTGTGAATGCTCTGAAAAGCTAATCATTAGCATATGACAGCATCTTCTTCCTGTCGGTTAAATTTCGCGTCTGTAGCACGTCATCCTCGTGGTGTAGCAATTTTAATGGCCAGTAGTGTATAACCAGAGACGATGTGTATCCTCAGCTATGGAAAGGCTACTGATTCACAAAGTATGGATACACGTTGACGGAGAATAAGCAGAAAGGGGTGTGTGAATAACTGCAGTGGCGCAGACAGTGAATCGGCGTGGCTACGAAAGCAGAGGCGGAGACTTGGGCAGGCGAAAGGAAGGCGAAAATTAGTTGCCACCCGCGCCGGAGGAAGCGGGGACAGTACACACCGCGTGCGACACGGTGATGTCAAAAAAGGTCCCAGTCGGGTGCCCGTAGTGTGAGGTCGCGCGTTCTCGCCCCACTGGGGGCGCGACGGGGGTGCCAACCTGTTAATTAGGGGCGCAGCGGGCCGGCTAATGACTGCGCCGGCGCAAAAGTGAATCCGCAGCCGTCTAATGAGTCTCATTAATATCGCGGCCTCTCTCAATGTGGGTGTGTGTGCAGCCGTGGTCTACTGCAGCGGTCGTTACTCGCTGGTCCAAAGCACCGGCTCCACCGCCGATATGGCGACCGGAGTAGCTCGGGAATTTGGCGCAGAAAGCGTCTTCTGCACCTGCGTTAGACTGGTCCCAGACGAGAACCCCTATCGCCTGCAACTTCTTTACTCGCTGACTCTCCCACTCCTGGGTAAAAGAAAGACTTTCTTTTCTGCCTTACGGCAGGTCTTGTCATGGGGGAAGCCTTGTCAGAGAGGTCCACCGCATGAGCTTACCGAGAGAGGTGGCGCAGTGGTTAGCACACTGGACTCGCATTCGGGAGGACGACGGTTCAATCCCGCGTCCGGCCATCCTGATTTAGGTTTTCCGTGATTTCCCTAAATCGCTCCAGGCAAATGCCGGGATGATTCCTTTGAAAGGGCACGGCCGACATCCTTTCCCGTCCTTCCCTAATCCGATGAGACCGATGACCTCTTGGTCTCTTCCCCCAAACAACCCAACCCAACCCAACCCATGAACGTCTAGGAAGGTGATTCCAGTGGTGGTTTCCCCGTTGCCTTCCACTGATGATCATGAAATGATGATGAGGACAACACAACACCCAGTCCCTGAGCGGAGAAAATCTCCGACCCAGCTAGGAACCGAACCCGGGCCCTTGGTGTGACATACCACCACGCTGGCCACTCAGCTATCGGGGCGGACTCGATGAAAGAACGGACCCGTAAAAATTGGAGATCTGTTTGCTTCAGAATCGCTGAACGTGTTCTGAATTCAAATATGAGTGTAATAAACTTTCTTGAGACTGAGAAGCCTCTATTCACGAATCAGCATGGTTTTAGAAAACATAGCTCGTTTGAAACTCAGCTTGCCTTTTCCTCACATGATATACTGCGAACTACAATCCGTTCAGCATAAGAGTAAACCTGATCTAAACAAATGTGATGATTGTCAGAAGCCGTAGCATATGATGTTGTCGCGCCCATCCATGCCCGAGGCAGGATTCGAACCTGAGACCGTAGCGGTCACTCGTTTCCAGACTGAAGCGCCTAGAACCACACGGTCACACCGGCCGGCTGGGCCGCCATGCGCTGTTGCCATTTCTCGGGCTGCACTCAGCCTCGTGATGCCAATTGAGGAATTACTCGGCCGAATAGTAGCGGCTTTGGTCAAGAATACCATCATAACGACAGGGAGAGCGGTGTGCTGACCCCACGCCCCTTCTATCCACATCCTCAGCCGAGGATGACACGGCGGTCGGAGAGTCCCGATGGGCCACTTGTGGCCTGAAGACGAAGTGATTCTGTGATATTTGGGGACCTTGGTACGGGATGTGGCTTTTACACCTGTTAGACTGCCCTTAAACGAGAATACCTTTCACTGGCATCTTGTTACATGTTAGTCAATAAGTCGATTTCCACTGAGGCGTCTTTCGGGTCTTTCTTACAGAAAGCGGCTGCTACACTTCAGTTAGGCTCTCACGCGAGAACAGCAATCGCCAGAAACTGGTTTTCTAACTGACTCGGATTTCACCGAGGTACTTTACCGAGTTTTCGTACAGAGAGAACCTTCTACACCCATCAGACTAGTCCAGCACAAAAGCAGCTATCACCGCCAACTTATTACTAGGTGATTTATCTCCCACTGAGGCATTTTTCGGGCCTTCAGAAAAGAAATCGTGTTCTACACTTCTGTCACGCTGCTGTCACACGAGAGCAACTATCTCTGCAAATCTGTTATCCGGTGACTCAGTTTCCACTCAGATATTTTCCAGGCCTTTGGTACGATAAGCGTCTTGCACACCAGTTTCCCTGATCTCTTGAAACACCAGCAAATGGTTGACACATGAGTCTGTGGTGTCACCGCCAGACACCACACTTGCTAGGTGGTAGCCTTTAAATTGGCAGCGGTCCGGTAGTATACGTCGGGCCCGCGTGTCGCCACTGTCAGTGATTGCAGACCGAGCGCCGCCACACGGCAGGTCTAGAGAGACGTCCTATTACTCACTCCAGTTGCGCAGCCGACTTTGCTAGCGATGGTTCACTGACAAAATACGCTCTCATTTGCCGATAGTTAGCATAGCCTTCAGCTACGTCATTTGCTACGACCTAGCAAGGCGCCATTATCATTTGCTATTTATCGTGTGATGCATGTACCGTCAGATCGATGTTCACCAATTATGGATTAAAGTTAAGTATTCCAGAAGTTACGTACTTTTTTTTACTAGACTCAACTCCTTTAACTGTTCCAGACCTCACGCCAGCCTGCGTGAGCTTAAACGCGTGCCTTTCGGCTAACTCATAGTGGCTTGGCTGTCTTGCCAAGTCACAACAGAGTCAACTTATCGCTCCAGTATTTCCCGGCGCTTTATTACAAAGTGTCTCCTGCACTTCCATTAGGCTGACTCGACGCGGGAACAACTATCACCAATAGGCCATTGCCAGATAACAGTACTTCTGCCGAGATACTTTTCGCACTTTCGGTACTGAAGGTGTGCCCTAGTACTTCCTTTAGGCTGCTCTCACTGAAGAGTTCAAAATGGTTCAAATGGCTCTGAGCACTATGGGACTTAACATCGGAGGTCACCAGTCCCCTAGAACGTAGAACTACTTAAATCTAACTAACCTAAGGACATCACACACATCCATGCCCGAGGCAGGATTCGAACCTGCGACCGTAGCGGTCGCGCGGTTCCAGACTGAAGCGCCTAGAACCGCTCGGCCACTCGAGCCGGCCACTAAAGAGTAGCTGTCGCTTCAGCTACCACTGAGGTACTTTTTGGCATAGCCCTTGACAACACCTGGCACGCTCGTTGACGAAGGCTAGCACAATACAGAGATTAGTGTGCGTCTTATTACTATTCCAGCAATGAGTGCCAGGAGCTAAGGTGGCAGAGCAGAAGTCTGTGTCACCCTACTGCCTTCCAGTTTCGTCGCTTTGTTTTCGTAGTCGCGTATATGAACAGTGATCCAATACTGTCAAATGTTTTTTATTCCAGTCTTTGATCACAATCTCAATTATTTTGACGATGACCGGTTTCGGTCAGTAATGAGCATCCTCAGATCTACACTATAAAAATATATACACCTATTGAGCAATGTGTCTTTCAACACAATACAACATTACGTATTACAATATACTACTATACAAGGAAAATGTACAGATAAAATAAGGTAAAACGTACCTTTTTTACACAATGTTCTAAAGTGATAAGACCGTAATCTGATAAAAACACATTAAGTAAAATACAGGGCTATTACAAATGATTGAAGCGATTTCATAAATTCACAGTAGCTCCGTTCATTGACATATGGTCACGACACACTACAGATACATAGAAAAACTCATAAAGTTTTGTTCGGCTGAAGCCGCACTTCAGGTTTCTGCCGCCAGAGTGCTCGAGAGTGCAGTGAGACAAAATGGCGACAGGAGCCGAGAAAGCGTATGTCGTGCTTGAAATGCACTCACATCAGTCAGTCATAACAGTGCAACGACACTTCAGGACGAAGTTCAACAGAGATCCACCAACTGCTAACTCCATTCGGCGATGGTATGCGCAGTTTAAAGCTTCTGGATGCCTCTGTAAGGGGAAATCAACGGGTCGGCCTGCAGTGAGCGAAGAAACGGTTGAACGCGTGCGGGCAAGTTTCACGCGTAGCCCGCGGAAGTCGACGAATAAAGCAAGCAGGGTGCTAAACGTACCACAGCCGACGGTTTGGAAAATCTTACGGAAAAGGCTAAAGCAGAAGCCTTACCGTTTACAATTGCTACAAGCCCTGACACCCGATGACAAAGTCAAACGCTTTGAATTTTCGGCGCAGTTGCAACAGCTGATGGAAGAGGATGCGTTCAGTGCGAAACTTGTTTTCAGTGATGAAGCAACATTTTTTCTTAATGGTGAAGTGAACAAACACAATGTGCGAATCTGGGCGGTAGAGAATCCTCACGCATTCGTGCAGCAAATTCGCAATTCACCAAAAGTTAACGTGTTTTGTGCAATCTCACGGTTTAAAGTTTACGGCCCCTTTTTCTTCCGCGAAAAAAACGTTACAGGACACTTATATCTGGACATGCTGGAAAATTGGCTCATGTCACAACTGGAGACCGACAGCGCCGACTTCATCTTTCAACAGGATGGTGCTCCACCGCACTTCCATCATGATATTCGGCATTTCTTAAACAGGGAATTGGAAAACCGATGGATCGGTCGTGGTGCAGGTCATGATCAGCAATTCATGTCACGGCCTCCACACTCTCCCGACTTAACCCCATGCGATTTCTTTCTGTGGGGTTATGTCAAAGATTCAGTGTTTAAACCTCCTCTACCAAAAAACGTGCCACAACTGAGAGCTCGCATCAACGATGCTTTCGAACTCATTGATGGGGACATGCTGCGCCGAGTGTGGGAGGAACTTGATTATCGGCTTGATGTCTGCCGAATCACTAAAGGGGCACATATCGAACATTTGTGAATGCCTAAAAAAACTTTTTGAGTTTTTGTATGTGTTTGCAAAGCATTGTGAAAATATCTCAAATAATAAAGTTATTGTAGAGCTGTGAAATCGCTTCAGTCATTTGTAATAACCCTGTACATGTAGCAGGCTTTTAAATATTGATGACTACTATAGAAAGCAATTTTGATACAGTGGAAGACGAATACACTTACCCATATAAAATTATTGAAAGGAAATATATAAAGATAATAGGTCCGGCACTTTTATGGTGAATTTACGGTCGAAAATTAAGATACGTAATACATTGCCTGTAGCAACCTATAAATTACCTAGTAAAGATAAAATATCTGTATGACGGCTGAAGAAAAGACAGATCAAAGATCAGCGCCCTCTGTTGGGTCGACCGTCAGGACGTTATGTAGGCGAGCACCGATCGTAAGAACTTTACCACTAGAGGGCTTTACATCCCATCTCTGTAGCAGCAGTAACCGATGTAACAATTGCGCCACGCACATGTTGTGTTATACAGGGTGTTACAAAAAGGTACGGCCAAACTTTCAGGAAACATTCCTCACACACAAATAAAGAAAAGATGTTATGTGGACATGTGTCCGGAAACGCTTAATTTCCATGTTAGAGCTCATTTTAGTTTCGTCAGTACGTACTGTACTTCCTCGATTCACCGCCAGTTGGTCCAATTGAAGGAATGTAATGTTGACATGCGACTCATTGCTCTACACTACTAGCATCAAACACATCAGTACGTAGCATCAACAGGTTAGTGTTCATCACGAACGTGGTTTTGCAGTCAGTGCAATGTTTACAAATGCGGAGTTGGCAGATACCATTTGATGTATGGATTAGCACGGGGCAATAGCGGTGGCGCAGTTCGTTTGTATCGAGACAAATTTCCAGAACGAAGGTGTCCCGACAGGAAGACGCTCGAAGCAATAGATCGGCGTCTTAGGGAGCACAGAACATTCCAGCCTATGACTCGCGGCTGGGGAAGACCTAGAACGACGAGACACCTGCAATGGACGAGGCAATTCTTCGTGCAGTAGACGATAACCCTAACGTCAGCGTCAGAGAAGTTGCTGCTGTACAAGGTAACGTTGACCACGTCACTGTATGGAAAGTGCTACGGGAGAACCAGTTGATTCCGTACCATGTACAGCGTGCGCAGGCACTATCAGCAACTGATTGGCCTCCACGGGTACACTTCTACGAATGGTTCATCCAACAATGTGTCAATCCTCATTTCAGTGCGAAAGTTCTCTTTACGGATGAGGCTTTATTCCAACGTGATCAAACTGTAAATTTTCACAACCAACATGTGGGGGCTGACGAGAATCCGCGCGCAATTGTGCAATCACGTCATCAACACAGATTTTCTGTGAACGTTTGGGCAGGCATTGTTGGTGATGTCTTGATTGGGCCCCATGTTCTTCCACCTACGCTCAATGGAGCACGTTATCATGTTTTAATACGGGATACTCTACCTGTGCTGCTAGAACATGTGCCTTTACAGGTACGACACAACATGTGGTTCATGTACGATGGAGCTCCTGCACATTTCAGTCGAATTGTTCGTACGCTTCTCAACAACAGTTTCGGTGACCGATGGATTGGTAGAGGCGGACCAATTCCATGGCCTCCACGCTCACCTGACTCCAACCCTCTTCACTTTCATTTACGGGGGCATTTGAAATCTTTTGTCTACGCAACCCCGGTACCAAATGTAGAGACTCTTCGTGCTCGTATTGTGGACGGCTGTGATACAATACGCCATTCTCCAGGGCTGCGTCAGGGCATCAGGCATTCCATGCGACGGAGGGTGGATGCATGTATCCTCTCTAACGGAGGACATTTTGAACATTTCCTGTAACAAAGTGTTTGAAGTCACGCTGGTACGTTTTGTTGCTGTGTGTTTTCATTCCATGGTTAATGTGATTTGAAGAGAAGTAATAAAATGAGCCCTAACATGGAAAGTAAGCGTTTCCGGACGCATGTCCACATAACATATTTTCTTTCTTTGTGTGTGAGGAATGCTTCCTGAAAATTTGGCCGTACCTTTTTGTAACAACCTGTATAGATATTGCCGACCGCAGTACTGTATTCTGCCTGTTTACATATCTCTGTATTTGCATACGCATGCCTATACCAGTTTCTTTGGCACTTCAGTCTATTTATGCTTGTACCGCAAATACAGTGTACATCATTCGAAGCAGGTGTTCTGTGGTATGATTTCGGTGCGATGTATACATGAATGTATAGACACAGACGATGTGACAAAAGCAAGTGAAGCTCTTGCAGAAGACGTCGTGGGAAGTCGATGCAAGTTTGTGAACATATACACCTGCGGTGGGTATGGAAATGATTCGAGTTGCGGTTCTGTGTGACAGATATAACGCCCACCAGAGAGCATTAGTCTTTTTCCTTTTTAGTCTTGTTATTACCCTGGTAGGTTATATAAGGGACGCCAACAGCGAGAGGATACGGAGATTTCGCGAACTCGTGTAAAAATCTGAAGCAAATCGCCATGAACATCCCGAGATTTTTGCCAATAACATTTCCCTTTCACAGAGTACACATTTATTTCTATGCCATATATACTGGAAAGATATATAGTCTATGTCAGTTCCATCGTTTACTGGAGTATCGTGCAAAAATTTGAGTTGAATTGGCCAATAACTTTTCCACAAAAAAAAAAAAAAAAAAAAATGGCCTTGAGCACTATGGGACTCAACTGCTGAGGTCATTAGTCACCTAGAACTTAGAACTAGTTAAACCTAACTAACCTAAGGGCATCACAAACATCCATGCCCGAGGCAGGATTCGAACCTGCGACCGTAGCGGTCTTGCGGTTCCAGACTGCAGCGCCTTTAACCGCACGGCAACTTTTCCACATTTCTGGTAACAACATTGAACCAACGACTTCTCTTTACATAATAGTATGTCTGTATATATAACATCGTGGCAGTAAGGTAATCCTACCACCCCCATTAGTGAGGGACGAACTTGAGAAGGAGTGGCATGTAAAAATGTTCTAAAATATTGTCCGTATTTCTGTGCTGCGTTTAATGAGCGTAGAATAATTTAAAAGTATGAACCATTATCTCTGTTGCTCTGTGCGTCAACCGGAACGTGATAATGAGCACTGCAAATGAAAATGAAATATGTGTGAAAGTGTTAGATACCTGTGGAGTGTGTGTGTGATTTCGCATACGTGCATGAAGCCGTGAGAAAAAAGCGACTTCATCACAAAATTAAATTTTATACACTTTGTTGTTATCTCTGCTTTTGGAATCGGTATGCATGGTAGAGCACGCATTAGATGCGGCCCGCCACAAAGAACTGACCGCATCAAACCAAGCAGAAGGATAATAACAAAACAAACTTATTTAGATATTGTAATGGGACACCCTTTCTAACATTACCTTTTTTTTATAGAAATAAACGATACCATTTATACTATCGATTCTTGTATAGGTGGACGTTATGTCAGCTGTTTAACTAAAAGAATTTCATATGATTTTGTATGCGATGTATTATATTTCAGACTAAAATGTATAAAAAGAAATTAATTTGTTACACTCGGTATGCACAGTTAAAATTATTTTCCTTTTCGAAATATCTGAAATTACGAAATACCTGGCATACCTAAAGTTCATATCATTAATTGCATAATGTAGCGCGAGTTGTTAAATTTATTTCTGGATTCATTTATAAGATAATGATATGTTGTTGTTGTTGTTGTGGTCTTCAGTCCTAAGACTGGTTTGATGCAGCTCTCCATGCTACTCTTTCCTGTGCAAGCTTCTTCATCTCCCAGTACCTACTGCAACCTACATCCTTCTGAATCTGCTTAGTGTATTCATCTCTTGGTCTCCCTCTACGATATTTACCCTACACGCTGCCCTCCAATACTAAATTGGTGATCCCTTGATGCCTCAGAATATGTCCTACCAACCGATCCCTTCTACTAGTCAAGTTGTGCCACGAATTTCTCTTCTCCCCAATTCTGTTCAATACCTCCTCATTAGTTATGTGATCTACCCATCTAATATTCAGCATTCTTCTGTAGCACCACATTTCAAAAGCTTCTATTCTCTCCTTGTCCAGACTATTTATCGTCCATGTTTCACTTTCATACATGGCTACACTCCATACAAATACTTTCAGAAACGACTTCCTGACATTTAAATCTATACTCGACGTTAACAAATTTCTCTTCTTCAGAAACGCTTTCCTTGCCATTGCCAGTCTACATTTTATATCCTCTCTACTTCGACCATCATCAGTTATTTTGCTCCCCAAATAGCAAAATTCCTTTACTACTTTAAGTGTCTCATTTCCTAATCTAGTTCCCTCAGCATCACCCGACTTTATTCGAATACATTCCATTATCCTCGTCTTACTTTTGTTGATGCTCATCTTATATCCTCCTTTCAAGACACTGTCCATTCCGTTCAACAGCTCAAGATAATGATATAATGTCGTAAAGATTCTTCTTTTGTCAAGAATGTTTTTGAACTCTTTTACTTTGTAAACCCTATGGAATACTGTGAGTATCGCAGAATGTTGGGAGTAGTGGGCATACCTCTGATGGAGGCGCATGTGTTTTTTAATTTTGTCTACAACAACGTAATTGGTGATTTTATGAAGTAACTTAGGAGCAATATGGTGTAAAGTGTCTCCATTATCATCAGCAGGGTTGTGGGAATTCCATTCTGTAATACTTAAGCAAAGGCAAAATTTGTGATGTGTTAAATAAGCTTTGCGTTACTATAATTTCTTATAAGTAAACTATCGAAATTTAATTGGTCCACGCAGCTCTTTAGGTATAAGTGACCTGCCCTCCTGAAGCAAGGAAAAGAAGGGAATCAGCGTAATGACGCTCCTGTCTAAGCACAATAAAGGCGGATATGATACTTTTTAAAAAGACTCTGACTGAAAAATGGTGTATCAGCTGCCTCATTCTACCTTTCTCAGCATATTTAAAAAGTTTACTAAAAATTTTGGCGTGATAATATATTCGCGCTTTTATATGCCGAGAGAGCAGACAGTTTCAATGGGAGAGAGACGTAAAAGAAATAAATAGTGGAATACAGTAGAAGGAGAGATTGGCAGTGCGGAAGAAAGAATGGGAACACAGTGACAGTGGAACATAGTTGACAGTGACAGAACAGTGCTAGAAAAAGAATGAAGGAGTCATTGCCCGTACGAGAAGAAGAAAGAGAAGGAAAATGTGGGTGTGAGAAAGCCAGTGATAGTCAGAATCTATGACAATGGCAACGAGCAAAAGAGAGGTAGTGACAATGAGAAGAGACAGCAACAGTGGGAATGAATGAATGAGATACTGGCAATAAGAGAGCAAGAGGGAGAGAGTAGTAGCAGGACAGAAGGAAGGAGACTGTGTGTGTTAGACAGGAAACAGTGAAAGAGTGACAAAAAGAGACAGTGACAGTGAGTTGGGCCAAATTAGTGAGCGTGAAACGGCAAATTGGAGTGGATGGGTAAGACTGACTTATAGCGACGGACTAGTGGGTGTGAGCGAGTTACAGTTAATAAATTCACAAAACTTTGTCAGAATGACCAGGAAGGATTCAGCCTTCACATTCATAACAGTGGAAGTTAAAAAACATAACAATATAATTTTTTTACATGTGAAATTCCATCATTTTTTCACTTACTATTGGCTGCATTTGTTGCTATAGGTAGTTTTCTTCAGTACAGTTTTCTTCATAAGTAACAGCGATTATTGGATGAATTTTGCACAGCATACAAACCATACCTGCAGGTGTATGAAACTCTATAATACACACTACTGGCCATTAAAATTGCTACACCACGAAGATGTCGTGCTACAGACGCGAAATTTAACGGACAGGAAGAAGAGGCTGTGATATGCAAATGATTAGCTTTTCAAGCATTCACACAAGGTTGGCGCCGGTGGCGACACCTACATGACGAAAGTTTCCAACCAATTTCTCATGCACAAACAGCAGTTGACCGGCGCTGCCTGGTGAAACGTTGTCGTGATGCTTCGTGTAAGGAGGAGAAATGCGTACCATCACGTTTCCGACTTTGACAAAGTTCGGATTGTAGCCTATCGTGATTGCGGTTTATCGTATCGCGACATTGCTGCTCGCGTTGATCGAGATCCAATGACTGTTAGCAGAATATGGAATCGGTGGGTTCAGGAGGGTAATACGGAACGCCGTGCTGCATCCCAACGGCCTCGTATCACTAGCAGTCGAGATGACAGGCATCTTATCCGCATGGCTGTAACGGATCGTGCAGTCACGTCTCGATCTCAGAGTCAACATATGGGGACGTTTGCAGGACAACAACCATCTGCACGAACAGTTCGACGACGTTTGCAGCAGCATGGACTATCAGCTCGGAGGCCACGGTTGCGGTTACCCTTGACGCAGCATCACAGACAGAAGCGCCTGCGACGGTGTACTCAACGACGAACCTGGGTGCACGAATGGCAAAACGTCATTTTTTCGGACGAATCCAGGTTCTGTTTACAGCATCAAGACGGTCGCATCCATGTTTGGCGACATCGCACATTGGAAGCGTGTATTCGTCATCGGCATTCTGGCTTATCACCCGGCGTGTTGGTATGGGGTGCCATTGGTTACACGTCTCGGTCACCTCTTGTTAGCATTAACGGCACTTTGAACAGTGGACGTTACATTTCAGATGTGTTACGACCCGTGGCTCTACCCTTCATTCGATCCCTGCGATACCCTACATTTCAGCAGGATAATGCACGACCGCATGTTGCAGGTCCTGTGCGAGCCTTTCTGGATACAGAAAATGTTCGACTGCTGCCCTGGCCAGCACATTCTCCAAATCGCGCACCAATTGAAAACGTTTGTTCAATGGTGGCCGAGCAACTGGATCGTCACAATACGCCAGTCACTACTCTTGATGAACTGTGGTATCGTGTTGAAGCTGCATGGGCAGCTGTACCTGTACTCGCCATCAAAGCCCTGTTGACTCCATGCCCAGGCGTATCAAGGCCGTCACTAGGGGTAGTGATTGGGTACTGATTTCTCAGGGTCTATGCACCCAAATTGCGTGAAAATGTAATCACATGTTAGTTCTAGTATAATATATTTGTCCAATGAATACCCGGTTATCATCTGCATTTCTTCTTGGTGTAGCAATTTTAATGGGCAGTAGTGTGTTATGATTGATGTCTTCCTCAACAGCGAGCGCATTTTCCAATAGTGTATTTGATTTATGAAAAAATGCATGAGGTGTTACATTTTAAACTTCATGTTTCGAAAAAAGTCAAATTTTTTAGTTAATTATCTCAATATTTACCACAGTTCTTAATTGATTTGCAAGATTCTAGAGTTTCATACACCACCAAGTATGGTTTGTAAGCTGTGCAAAATTCATCGAAGAATCTCTCTTACTTATGAAGAATAGTGTACCTATAGCAACAAATGCAGCCAGTGGTAAGTGAAAAATGTGATGGAATTTCCCATCTAAAAAATATTATTTTGCTATGTTTTTGTAATTCCATTGCTATGAGTGTGAACCCGGAATCCTTCCTGGTCATGCTGACAAGGGTATATGAATTTATTTGCAAAAGTATAGACTGTGGAAATTAAAATGTCCTGTGGTGCCTCTCCTGTTCCAAGTCAGCCCGTTTCACGTCCTACCCCCCCTTAAAAAGAGCGCAAATATGTCCACATCCCAAAATTTTTTGCAATTATTAAAAGTGCTGCGGAAAGTTGAGTGAGGCAGCTGCTAGCCCACATTTCAGTCAGAAGTTTCTTTAACATTAACGCAATCGCCATTTTTGTGCGACGATAGGAGCATTTTCCCTGCTGTATTCCTTCTTCCACCCACTTATGTGATTCCGATTTATTAAATCTTTATCTTGATCGTAGACCCTACCTGTTTCATTTTCACTTGGCAACATCCGAGTGATTACTGTGTTTGGGATAACTCTGCTTCAACATCTTGTTACTGCTTGTTTTATCGACGCCAGTGTGTGTGTGTGTGTGTGTGTGTGTGTGTGTGTGTGTGTGTGTGTGTGTGTGTGTGTGCATGCGCATTTGCGAGGGAGAGAAACAGAGGTAAACACACACACGCACACACACACATACACACACACACACACACACACACACGCACACACATAGGAAAGGAATGGAAGACAGAATTCCGTGAATTTTCGATGGTCATCAAACGGGCATTGTTATGACGAAAACGTTGAACGATAATATCCATAGCGGTACGAAGGAAACATTGCGAAATACCAACGTAGCTGATCCGTAAATCGCACCCTTTTTTGTAAACACTGCTATTATAATTAATCCTCCAGGCTGCTGTAGTAATTAAACAACAAACATGTTGGCGCATCAGTATGTACCGAACGTATCAGGGGTATGCGATTTGATTTTGGAAGCAGACTGGAAAATTCACTGAATGGAAACTTAGCTTGATAATAATTCACAGAGATCAAGCTGACTGTTGCAAAATGTTTAGCTGAATCCGATCGAAAACGTGGACTGAGTTCCTGAGTGCTTTTACTATCTTCAGATGTGTTTTATAAAAACATGTTCTAATGTACTGCAGCCATAGTGGCATCGTCAAATGTTAAACACGAAATTAGCACCAGCATCGTCAAATATATATAAATAACAGCATATGCAAGAGTCATCTTGTCAGCAGCACTGAAGATGGTGATTATAGACCGAAACCGGTAGTCTGACGACAAAAAATTCGTGACCATAGACGTGAAGTAAAGGAAATGTAAACAAGTGATCAACTGTCAGACATTACTGGGTTATCTCGGAGCTCGGTTCGGTGGATTTGTGGCAGATAGGAGACTGGTTCTTCCACCACGACAACGGACATGCACGCACAGACATTTCCGTTGCAGAGATTTTGGCTAAAATGGCGCGGTCCCGTTGCTCCACGCACCTTACCCGCCTGACCTGGTTCCACGCGACTTTAATTTATTTCCACGAATGAAAAGGGGCATAGACGGACACCGATTTGAAAACACCGAAGAAGTGAAGAAAAAAGCGAGGGAGTAACTGTCGGCCATGTATAAAGAGGACTACAAAAAATGTTCCCATGGAAGCACTGCTGGGACAAATGTAGACTACGTGATCAAAAGTATCCGGACATCTGGCTGAAAATGACTTACAAGTTCGTGGCGCTCTCCATCAGTAACGCTGGAATTCAGTATGGTGTTTGCACACCCTTAGCCTTGATGACAGCTTCCACTCTGGTAGCCATACGCTCAATAGGTGAGGACTCTGTGGAGGCCATTCCATTACAACGATGTTATTGTCACGTAATCACTATGCCAGAGGCCGTGCTTTATGAATAGGTGGCTCGATCGTATTGAAAAATGCAATCGCCGTCCCCGAATTGCTCAGCATAAGCCTGTACTGTGATAGCGCCACGCAAAACAAAAAAGGGTGAAAAACACGACCACACCATAACACCACCGGCTCAGAATTTTTCTGTTGGCACTACACACGCTGGCAGATGACGTTCACCGGGCATTCGCCATACCCACACCCTGCCATCGGATCGCCACACTGTGTAGCGTGATTCGTTCCTCCACACAACGTTTTTCCACTGTTCAGTCATCCAATGTTTACGCTCCTTACACCCAGGGAGGCGTCGTCTGCCATTAACCGGTGTGATGTGTGGCTTACGAGCAGCCGCTCGGCCACGAAATAAAAGTTTTGTCACCTCCCGCCTAACTGTCTTGCAGTGGATCCTGATGCTATTTGAGATTCATGTGTGATGGTCTGGATAGATGTCTGCCTATTACACATTACGACCCTGTTCAATTGTCGGCGGTCTCTGTCAGTCAACAGACGAGGTCGGCCTGTACGCTTTTGTGCAGTACTTGTCTCTTCACATTTGCACTTCAGTAGTAGATCAGAAACAGTAGACCTAGGGATGTTTAGGAGTGTGGAAATCTGGCGTACAGACGTATGACACAAGTGACACCCAATCAGCTGACCACGTTCGAAGTCCTAGAGTTCCCCAGAGCGCCCCATTCTGCTCTCTCACGATGTCTAATGACTACTGAGGTCGCTGATAAGGAGTACCTGGTAGTAGATGGCAGCACAATGCACCTAATATGAAAAACGTATATTTTTAGGGGTGTCACGATACTTTTGGTCTCGTAGTGTATTAGTTGTAATGGAGAGTATTTTAAAGGGGATAAGGTGTTCTGTAAACAATTTGAAAATACATAGCTTCAAAAAAATAATTCCGGTTTCTTTTGGTACCGCCTCGTACAATTCAAGCCCACACTTTAATGTTAAACTGATACTGATTTCCACCTTCTACAGCAGCAGGGACCGCCTCGATAGCTGAACTGTGAGCCTGACGGACTGCCGTTCTAAGGGGCCCGGGTTCGATTCCCGGCTGGGTCGGTTATTTTCTCCGCTCAAGGACTGGGTGTTGTGTTGTCTTCATCATCATTTCGTCCCCATCCGGTGCACAGGTCGCCCAGTGTGGCGTCGAATATAATAAGACCTGCACCAAGGCGGCCGGACCTGCCCCGCAAGGGGCCTCCCGGCCAATGACGCCAAACGCTCATTTCCATTACGGATTGATATCAGCCCGTAAGTGTCGGGTATGAAAATATGTTATTCCACCCCTTCCAAATGTGGCCTCGTCTGTAAACGAAACTGAAGAGACAAACAACGGATTAAAATTACCAAATGTATAGCAACCTGCCGCAAAATCATTTTTTATTTATTCACTTTTGCAAATCGATTTCAACTGATTAACAGCCATCATCGTTGCTTTCAACCGATATGTCCCCTGAGTAGAATTGGTTGAAAGCACCGATGATGGCTGTTGATCAGTTGAAATCGATTTGCAAAAGTGAATAAATAAAACTTTATTTTGAGACAGGTTGCTGCATATTTGGTAATTTTATGATTTACGGTCGCTGCACGACTTGGAAACCTCATGGGGCCAACCATTCATAAACAACGGATTGGCAGTTTCTGCAACAAACCATTGGCCAAAATTCTCCCACGGTGGGTGACTGGCAGGCGTAAGGCACTGTACTAGTTAGAGGCGATGCGCATGCATGAGTCTCTAATGGAGCATACCACCTGCATAGCGTGGAGATATACCATATGCCAGGGCCACTTGTCTTCTACCTGTCTCTTCTTCGACAGCCCACAGAACGTGCTTCAACTGGTCAGGCCTACGAGCAATACGTGGTCTTTCTCAGACAGTAGTCTGTTTTGGATGAGGTTGTTTAGTAAACAATTTGAAAATACACTACTGGACATTAAAATTGCTACACCACGAAGATGACGTGCTACAGCCGCGAAATTTAACCGACAAGAAGAAGATGCTGTGATACACAAATGATTAGCTTTTCAGAGCATTCACACAAGGTTGGCACCGGTGACGACACCTACAACGTGCTCACATGAGGAAAGTTTCCAACCGATTTCTCATACACAGACAGCAATTGACCGGCGTTGCCTGGTGAACCGTTGTTGTGATGCCTCGTGTAAGGAGGAGAAATGCGTACCATCACGTTTCCGACGTTGATAAAGGTCGGATTGTAGCCTATCGCCATTGCGGTTTATCGCATCGCGACATTGCTGCTCGCGTTGGTCGAGATCCAATGACTGTTAGCAGAATATGGAATCGGTGGGTTCAGGGGGGTAATACGGAACGCCGTGCTGGATCCCAACGGCCTCGTATCACTAGCAGTCGAGATGACAGGCATGTTATCCGCACGGCTGTAACGCATCGTGCAGCCACGTCGCGATCCCTGAGTCAACAAATGGGGACGTTTGAAAGACAACAACCATCTGCACGATCAGTTCGACGATGTTTGCAGCAGCACGGACTATCAGCTCGGAGACCGTGGCTGCGGTTACCCTAGACGCTGCATCACAGACAGGAGCGCATGCGATGGTGTACTCGACGACGAACCTGGGTGCACGAATGGCAAAACGTCATTTTTTCGCATGAATCCAGGTTATGTTTACAGAATCATGATGGTCGCATCCGTGTTTGGCGACATCGCGGTGAACGCACATTGGAAGCGTGTATTCGTCATCGCCATACTGGCGTATCACCCGGCGTGATACTATGGAGTGCACATTGGTTACAAGTCTCGGTCACCACTTGTTCGCATTGACGGTACTTTGAGCAGTGGACATTTCAGATGTGTTACGACCTGTGGCTCTACGCTTCATTCGATCCCTGCGAAACCTCACATTTCAGCAGGATAATGCACAGCCGCATGTTGCAGGTCGTGTACGCGTCTTTCTGGATACAGAAAATGTACGACTGCTGCTCTGGCCAGCACATTCTTCAGATCTCTCACCAATTGAAAACGTCTGGTCACAATACGCTAGTCACTACTCTTGATGAACTGTGGCATCGTGTTGAAGCTGCATGGGCAGCTGTACCTGTACACGCCATCCAAGTTCTGCTTGACTCAATGCCCAGGCATATCAAGGCCGCTATTACCGTCAGAGGTATTGATTTCTCAGAATCTATGCACCCAAATCGCGTGAAAATGTAATCACATGTCAGTTCTGGTATAAGATATTTGTCCATTGAATATCCGTTTATCATCTGCATTTCTTCTTGGTGTAACAATTTTCATGGCCAGTCTCTTGTCTGACAGCCCGTAGAACATGTTTCACCTCGTCTGGCCTGTGAGCGAGGCGTGGTCTCTCTCAGTCAGTAGTCTGTGGTGGGTAACATGGTTCGGTAAACAATTTGAAAAGACGTAGCTTTACAAAAAATAAATCCCCTTTGTCTTGGCACCCCCTCGTGTATCTCATGCGTTCTCATTATTGGTCCCCCACGGTTTCGCAATATTTTGTTCTTCAGGGCAAGTAGATTCCTCCTTCCTCCCCCGAAAAGAACAACTATCCTCTAGGCCGCTGGTGTTTCACGGACAAAGGAGAGATGAAGGCTGCCGAAACATGCAGCGTCCGCAGTAAATGCCGGAGGTACCTGGACTCTGCCCCACCGTATCCTGATTCCCGACTCCCAGGTCTTGGCCGGCGGGCATTACGGTGATTGCTCTATCCCTGGCGCTCGATACGTTCCTGCCTCCCTCCCCCCCTCCCCCACTACCCCCCCCCCCCACCCACACACACTGAAAGGCGCTATTGTTCCGCACACCAGAGGAAAGCCTCCTCCAACACTGGGATTGGCTCCGTACGTGGGAGCCGTCTAGTCACAAGTCAGCCCCTGCCACAAAGCCACAGGGCGACACACCTAACTCAGCCTCACAAGCCGGCATTACGCTAAAGTGGGCGTCGGCGTACAGCGATCCACCGCTCCTGCTCGTCCGGTGTTTAGCAATTAGCTAAAAGCGGCTCTAAGTAGCAACTCGAGAAGTGATGCGGCCAAAGCACGTATACGACGGACACTCTGACAGCTCTGTTCTGCAGTAACACTTTTATTGTCTTGACCGGTTTTCGGCTTACGGGGCCATCTTCAGACATTTACTGACAATTGTCTCCAAAGAACTTAGAAATCTTTGTAGAAGACAACCGAAAAATGTTACACATCTAGACTGAAGCAGGAATGTGCAGAAAATAACATCTTTGATAGTGTGGTGGTAATGCGGTGTAAAAAGTAAAAAGTTGAACAGTAAATACGTGTAAACGCAGCAAAGAGGAAAAAAAATTCACACAGAACTGGAACAGCAAGCCTACGTAATAGTTGATATTAATAAACAAAACTAATAAAGTAAAAGAAGATTAGTTCTTGACAAGGCTACTTCAGTGCGTATAAAACACGCGGAGCGATACACAGACCAATTAAAAAAAGCAATAGTTGTCAGTGGAACTACAGAATATATAAGGGCAATATCAACAAGATAACCAGAAATTACTAAATGTGGGAAAACAGAGTGGTGGTAAATTCCTATGGGACCAAACTGCTGAGGTCATCGGTCCCTAGGCTTGTTCACTACTTAACCTAACTTAAACTAACATACGCTAGGAAGAACAATATACACGCCCATGCCCGAGGGAGAACTCGAACCTACGATGGGGAGAGCCGCGCGAACCGTGGCATGGCGCCTGTGACCACGCGGCTACAACGCGCGTAAAAAAAAGAAAAAAAAAACACGGAAGACTGTGATGGAACATACAGAAAGTGCGTTTTTTGAGAGTGTGGTGGTACTGAATTTTAAAAAGTAAAATGTCGTGCAATATGCAAATACAAAAGAAGCAAAAACAAACGTTAACATTATACTAAACCGGTGCCTGTATAACAGTTTGCATTAAATAAATGAACCAAGTAAAATAATAACAGTACTTGATGAGACAACTACAAGAGGTATTAAACATGGAAAGCAATACAAGTACCAGTTAAAAGAAAGACTTAACAGTTGTTAAGTTCAAATTGCTCTGAGCACTATCGGACTCAACTGCTGAGGTCATCAGTCACCTAGAACTTAGAACTACTTAAACCTAAGTAACCTAAGGACATTACACACATCCATGCCCGAGGCAGGATTCGAACCTGCTACCGTAGTGGTCTCGCGCTTCCAGAGTGTAGCGCCTAGAAACGCTCGGCCACACCAGCCGGCTAACAATTGTACGTACAGTTTATATGGATTACATAGAAAATTTCAATAAAATAAACAAAAAACCAATGAATATAAGAAAATGGTGGAATTGTAGGAAGAGACAGTGTGGGAAGTAATTAAAAACAGAAAAGATCAATTGAACTTTAGGAGAGGGGATGTCTTAAGATGTGTCTGGTCATTTAAGATTAGATCGGGATTGTGAGCTACAAGTTTGTTGATTTCCATGTTGTGTACCTGCTGAAGTAGCCTTGTCAAGTACTAATTTTGTTTTGTTTTATTGGTTTCGTTTATTAATACAAAGTGTTATGTAGGCTTGCTGTTCCGGTATTGTGTGGAAGTTTTTTCCTGTTTGCTCCGTTTACATGTATTTACTGTTCAACTTTTTACTTTTTACACTGCATTACCATCACACTGTCAAAGATGTTATTTACTGTACGTTTCTGCTTCAATCTAGATGTGTAACTTCTTTTCCAATATCAGTTACAAACATTTTAACTTCTTTGGCGACAATTGTTAGTAAATGTCTGAAGATGGCCTTCTAAGGCGAAATCCCGTTAACACAATAAAAGTACTACTGTAGAACAAAAAGCAAACCACCGTTTTTTTTATTTATTATGATGTTATACCAAGAACCGCCGGAAGATTCAGTTAACATGACAGTCTGAAAGTCTTTAGAATGCCACCGTTCTAAAAACAAACGAAATCTATTTTTTATTTTTGACACATCATTTCTAACCTGCTGCTTGTTGACTGCCGTGTGATCTGTTCCATTTGCTCTAACTATGTTAATTATTATCATTTAAAGATTTTGTCCACACCGAAAAATGCATTCCACTAGAATAAAATTCCGGTCCATGATTTTCTTACGATTTTAAATCGTCTTTAACGGCTAAACAACGTGAACCTCGGCTTAGAAACACGTATGACAAAGAAGCCTAATCTAAGACACCAGTTTGTAATTGGTACGGGTAATTCAAGATTGATTGGTTTTTTCTTAGTGATCAATTTCGTGGACGACGCTCAAGAACTGCTGTTTGGCACTTCTTTCGTAATGCTTGAAGTAGATCGAGGAACATCTTATGAATTTATTCGCGCAACATTGGGCACTGGTACGATTCAAGACCGAAACATCAGTATTTAGACGTGAGAAAACTTTGTTGCCTATGGGCTCCACATTAACAAACGCCAGATCAAAACAGCAAGCGCTGATAGGTGCAGAAAAAAAATCTGGAAATTCCCAAGGAGGTACTTTAAATTTGGTTTGCAGTATCCCTACTGGTCATGAATTGGATTCATTGTTGTGATCCAGAAAAGAAAAATCTATCTATTCAATAGATCTTTCGAACAGAACCTAAGGCTAAGAAAATTTGACGAATTAGCAGTGCTGGTAAGCAGATGATTGCCAGTCATTTTCCTAAATTGGGACATATTGCTAACATAGGATTACGATAGATGTACCGTTGCTCCCAATTGGTACATAAATCTCTGTTAACGCAAATCTTTTAAAAAAGTCTGTGAAAAGATTTTCATCACAACACATCATTGCACACAACAAAGCTAACAACTGGGTATCTGAATGCCTTAAAAGTTTCAGGTTCTGTTCGAAAAACCCATGGACCCTCCACCAAGAAGCGCTGACGTAACACCTTGTTATTTCTTTTTGTTTCCAAAAACTAAAGATGTAATGCATGTAATTTGTTTTTCCTCGTCAGTCGAAGCAGTGAAAGACTATAAAGTCTTGTTTCTGAAGTGCCTCACGAACAATGCTATCATTGCCCCGAAAATTGGTTTAATCAAAGGGAACAATGTCTTGATGTTTTTAGGGAATATTTGAACAAAAAGGAAAAGAAAATTAAATATTTTTGATAGTAATCCATGTTTGAATTTCTAAAAACGTTTCAGTGTCACACTATCAATAGCAGCAAGGAATTGTAACCAGGTACATAGAAGCTATGAAACTCGGTTCAGAGACTGGCATTTGACCATGTACCAGTATTTACAGATGGCTCTAAACAGGGGGACTCTGTTGGTTGTGCTGTTGTTTTCCCTGATCGAGTCGTCAAGTTACGGCTTCCTGCGGCGTTTACCATCTTTGATGCCGAATTGTTTGCGATCTTGCGGGCATTGGAGCAGATGAGAAGTGTTCCCAGTCTTAAGTTCCTCATCTGTTCTGACTCCCTGAGTGCCCTTCAGACCATGCAACACTTGTACTCAGCGGATACGGTCGTCCAGAACATCCATGATGCCCTACTCCATCTGCAACGGCAGGGGAAGGAGGTTTCCTTCTGCTGGGTGCCGGGGCACGTGGGTATTAGGGCAAACGAACAGGCGGATGTGGCTGCCAAAGATGCGTGTTCCCTCCCTCACGTAGTTGCATGTGCCGTCCCCCTCCATGCTGTTACCTCCCTCCTGCGTTTTCGCGTTCTGCGTCAGTGGGAAGAGGAGTGGCTGGCAGTCGGTGAAAATAAGCTGCGTCTGGTCAAGGCCACCACGCGGCCATGGCGTACGTCCTACCAGTCACGCAGGCGGGATGAGGTTCTCCTCACTCGCCTCTGCATCGGGCACAGTCCCTTAACGCACCGTTTTTTACTCCGGCGGGAGGACCCCCCCCCCCCCCCCAATCTGCAGTGCTTGTGGCGTCCAGATTACTGTCCGCCACATTTTTTGACTGTCTTTGATTCTCTGACCAGAGGGCGGTGGTTTCTTTGCCACCGGATTTGCCCTCTATTTTACAAGATGACGCAACGACTGTAGTTAAGGTCTTACGGTTTTGTGTCCTGTCCAATTTGTTGCCTCGGATTTTAGGGAGAGGGTTTTAATGTGCTGCTGGGTGACTGGCTCACCCAGGTTTTAGGTAAGAGGTCAGCCAGTCACGATTACCTCCTTGTTTCCCTTCGGTTTCTGTTCTCTTTTCCTTGTTTCCCTTCCTTTTTAGTGTGTTCCTTCTCCTCTTGTTTTGCCTCTGTATGTGAGGATTTGAAACTGCGTCAGGTCTGTGTCTTTTAGCTGTTCTCCTTGTTCGCTGTCCGTCTTAGTCCCTTCACTGCATGTGTTCCTGTTTTTATGCGTTTGGGCGCTGATGACCCCGCTGTTTAGCGCGCGTAAACATCAAACACACACACACACACACCTTGATCTTGAAAATGAATAAATCTAACGTGTCGTGCATAAGCAGGCAGAGAAATCGACTACTGTACGATACCTTTGTCAAACCATCCAGAGCGACCTAAACCAAGATGACCACATAAAACAAACTGTAGAAGAAGTAGGCACCAGAATGAGATTCGTGGGAAAAATCTTAAAAACTAAATTAAACTCCTCCCGAGCCGATACCGACCGGCCGCCGTGTCATCCTCAGCCCACAGGCGTCGCTGGATGCGGGTATGGAGGGTCATGTGGTCACCACACCGCTCTCCAGGCCGTATGTCTGTTTACGAAACCGGAGCCTTCACTTCTCAACCAGATAGCTCCTCAGTTTGCCTCACAAGGGCTGAGTGGACACCGCATGACGGCAGCATACCGAATGGTCTCCCATCCAAGTGCTGATCCAGCCCGACAGCGCCTAACTTCAGTGATCTGACTGGAACCAGTGTTACCACTGCGGCAAGGACGTTGCAGGAATTTAAGGAAATGTAACTCATTCACAATAGAAGTGGCCTACAAAACACTTTTTCGACCGCTTTCTGAACATTGCTCAACAGTCTGCATTCGGTGTTGGGTCGAATTATTAGCGGAAGTGGGGAAATCCAACGTAGGCTGGCGCATAATGTCAAGGGATCGCTTCGTCGACGCGCTAGCGTTACGGAAATTTTCAGCAGGCTCCAGTGGCAGCCATTAGAAGAGAGGCGTTGTGCATCACGAAGACGTTTAGTATTCGGATTCCGAGAGAGCACTTTCCGGCAAGAGCTGGACAAGGTATTACTTCCTCCCACGTTCGTCTCGCGAAGTGTTCACGACAGGAGTGTCCGGTATACTAAAGCTAATAAGGAGCTTTACCGACAATCATCCTTCACACACGACATTTGGGAACAGAGAAGGGAATGGAAGAGTAGGCAATCCTATTAGAAATACCCACCGCCACATACCATAAGGTGACTTGGGGAGTGTACATGCAGATAAATGGATGGTGTGAGACAGCATTCTAACCTGCCTCCCATATTGTTAAGACAGAACAAACAGCAAACAAACGACGAAATTGAGCAGAAATGTTGTTGTTGTGGTCTTCAGTCCAGAGATTGGTTTGATGCAGCTCTCCATGCTACTCTATCCTGTGCAAGCTGCTTCATCTCCCAGTACCTACTGCAACCTACATCCTTCTGAATCTTCTTGGTGTATTCATCTGTTGGTCTCCCTCTACGAGTTTTACCCTCCACGCTGCCCTCCAATACTAAATTGGTGATCCCTTGATGTCTCAGAACATATCCTACCAACCGATCCCTTCTTCTAGTCAAGGTGTGCCACAAATTTCTCTTCTCCCTAATTCTATTCAATACCTCTTCATTAGTTATGTGATCTACCCGTCTAATCTTCAGCATACTTCTGTAGCACCACATTTCACATTTCGAAAGCTTCTATTCTCTTCTTCTCCAAACTATTTATCGTCCACGTTTCACTTCCTTACATGGGCACACTCCATACAAATACTTTCAGAAACAAATTCCTGACCCTTAAATCTGTACTAGATGTTAACAAAATTCTCTTCTTCAGAAACGCTTTCCTTGCCGTTGCCAGTGTACATTTTATATCCTCTCTACTACAACCATTATCAGTTATTTTGCTCCCCAAATAGTAAAACTCCTTTACTACTTTAAGCATCTCATTTCCTAATGTAATACCCTCAGCATCACCCGGTTTAATTCGACTACATTCCATTATCCTCGTTTTGCTTTTGTTGATGTACATCTTATATCCTCCTTTCAAGACACTGTCCACTCCGTTCAGCTGCTCTTCCAGGTCATTTGCTCTCTCTGACAGAATTAGTGCCATCGGCGAACGTCAAAGTTTTTATTTCTTCTCTATGTATTTTAATTCCTACACCGAATTTTTCTTTTGTCTCCTTTACTGCTTGCTCAGTATACAGCTTGAATAACATCGGGGAGAGGCTACAACCCTGTCTCACTCCCTTCCCAACCACTGCTTCCCTTTCATGCCCCTAGACTCATATAACTGCGATCTGGTTTCTGTACTAATTGTAAATAACCTTTCGCTATCTGCATTTTACCCCTGCCACTTTCAGAATTTGAAAGAGAGTATTCCAGTCAACATTGTCAAAAGATTTCTATAAGTCTACAAATGCTAGAAACGTAGGTTTGCATTTCCATATGTCGTAGGGTCAGTATTGTTTCTACATCTACATCTACATACATACTCCGCAATCCACCATACGGTGGGTGGCGGAGGGTACCTCGTAGCACAACTAGCATCTTCTCTCCCTGTTCCACTCCCAAATAGAACGAGGGAAAAATGACTGCCTATATGCATCTGTACGAGCCCTAATCTCTCTTATCTTATCTTTGTGGTCTTTCCGCGAAATATAAGTTGGCGGCAGTAAAATTGTACTGTAGCCAGCCTCAAAATTTCTTCAGTAGCAATTCACGAAAAGAACGCCTCCTTTCCTCTAGAGACTCCCACCCGAGTTCCTGAAGCATTTCCGTAACATTTGCGTGAGGATCAAACCTACCAGTAACAAATCTAGCAGCCTGCCTCAGAATTGCTTCTATGTCCTCCCTCAATCCGACCGGATAGGGATCCCAAACGCTCGAGCAGTACTCGAGAATAGGTCGTATTAGTGTTTTATAAGGTGAACCACATCTTCCCAAAATTCTACCAATGAACCAAAGACGACTATCCGCATTCGCTACAACTGCCATTACATGCTTGTCCCACTTCATATCGCTCTGCAGTGTAACGCCCAAATATTTAATCGACGTGACTGTGTCAAGAGCTACACTACTAATGGAGTATTCAAACATTACGGGAGTTAGCAGCCATTCTTTACACCAATAACAAATCCTGTCCAGGTCATCTTGTATCCTCCTACAGTCACTCAACAACGGTACCTTCCCGTACACCATAGCATCATCAGCAAACAGCCGCACATTGCTATCCACCCTATCCAAAAGATCATTTTTGTAGATAGAAAACAACAGCGGACCTACCACACTTCCCTGGGGCACTCCAGGTGATACCCTCACCTCCGATGAACACTCACCATCGAGGACAACGTACTGGGTTGTATTAAATGTTCCAACATTTCTACGGAATCCAAACTGATCTCCCCGGAGGTCGGCTTCAATCACTTTTTCCGTTCGTCTGTAAAGAATTCGCGATAGTATTTTGCACCCGTGGCTTATTAAACCGATAATTCGGTAATTTTTACATCTGTCTTTGGCACTGGAATTATTATATTCTTCTTGAAGTCTGAGGGTATTTCACCTGTCTCATACGTCTTGCTTACCAGATGGTAGAGTTTTGTCATGACTGGCTCATTCAAGGCCATCAGTAGTTCTAATGGAATGTTGTCTACTCCCGGGGCCTTGTTTCGACTCAGGTCTTTCAGTGCTCTGTCAAACTCCTCACGCAGTATCGTATCTCCCATTTCATCTTCATCTACATCCTCTTCCGTTTCCAAAATATTGTTCTCAAGTACATCGCCCTTGTACAGACTCTCTATATACTCCTTCCACCTTTCTGCTTTCCCCTCTTTGCTTAGAACTGGGTTCCCATCTGAGCTCTTGATATTCATACAAGTGGCTCTCTTTTCTCCAAAGGTCTGTTTAATTTTCCTGTAGGCTGTATCTATCTTACCCCTAGTGACATAAGCCTCCACATCCTTACATTTGTCCTCGAGCCATGCCTGCTTAGCCATTTTGCACTTCCTGTCGATCTCATTTTTGAGACGTTTGTATTCCTTTTCGCCTGCTTCATTTACTGCATTTTTATATTTTCTCCTTTCATCAATTAAATTCAATATTTCTTCTGTTACCCAAGGATTTCTACTAGCCCTCGTCTTTTTACCTACTTCATCCTCTGCTACCTTCACTACTTCATCCCTCAAAGCTACCCATTCTTCTTCTACTGTATTTCTTCCTTCCATTCCTGTCAATTTTTCTCTAATGTTCTCCCTGAAACTCCCTACAACCTCTGGTTCTGTCAGTTTTTCCAGGTCCCATCTCCTTAAATTCCCACATTTTTGCAGTTTCTTCAGTTTTAGAGCAGAAATATACAGAAGAAATTAAAGTGTAAACAGAAGACACAAATACTTTGTATTCTTTTTGTAGAGATGGTAAAAATATATCGTAAGTTCCGTTCAGCGAAATGGCTAGTTTATTGTAAAGAGCTTGTGGGATGAAGATCAGCAACATTAAAACAAGAGCAGTTGAATGTAGTCGAATGAAATGAGGGAAAAGAGAAGAAATTAATTTACGAAATAAGACGCTGTCACTAACAGATGACGTTTGACGTTCGGGCGGAAAGAAAGACGACGACAGATTTAAGGAGGACATACACTGAAGAGCCAAGTAAACTGGTACATCTGGTTAATATCGTGTAGGGACCCCCGCGATCACGCAGAAGTACCGCATCCACTCGGCTAATGTCTGAAGTAGTGCTGCAGGGAACTGACACCATGAATCCTGCAGGGTTGTCCATAAATCCATAAGAGTATTAGTTGGTTGAGATCTCTTTTGAACAGCACGTTGCAAGGCATCTCGTTTATGATCAATAATGTTCACGTCTAGGGAGTTTGGTGGCAAGCAAAAGTGTTTAAACTTAGAAGGGTTTTCCTGCAGAAATTCTGGACGTGTGGATTATCGCCTTGTCCTGCCTGGAATTGCCCAAGTCCGTCGGAATGCACAATGGACTTGAATGGATGCAGGTGATCAGACAGGGTGCTTATGTACGTGTCACCTGTCAGAGTCGTATACAGACGTATCAGAGATCCGATATCATTCCAACTGCACCTCCCCCCCCCCCCACACACACCATTACAGGGACTCCACCAGTACGAATAGTCCCCTGCTGACATTCAGAGCCCACGGATTCATGAGGCTGTCTATATACTCGTATGCGTCTATCCGCTCGATAAAATTTGAAACGAGACTCGTCCTACCGAGCAAAACGTTTCCAGTCATCGACAGCCAAATGTCGGTGTTGACGGACTCAGGCGAGGCGTAAAGTTCTGTGTCGTGCAGTCATCGAGGTTCAAAAAATGGCTCTGAACACTATGGGACTTAACATCTGAGGTCATTAGTCCCCTAGAACTTAGAATTACTTAAACCTAACTAACCTTAGGACATCACACACACCCATGCGCGAGGCAGGATTCGAACCTGCGACCGTAGCGGTCGCGCGGATCCAGACTGAAGCGCCTAGAACTCCTCGGCCACTCCGGCCGGCCCAGTCATCGCGGCTACACGAGTGTGACTTCGGATCTGAAAGCCCATATCGAAGATGCTTCGTTGAATGATTCGCACGTCGACACTTGTTGAAGGCCCAGCATTGAAATATTCAGTAATTTGCCGAAGGATTGCACTTCTGTCACGTTAAACGATTCTCTTCAGTCGTCGTTGGTCCCGTTCTCACAGGATCTTTTTCCGGCTGCAGCGATGTGGGAGATTTGATGTTTCACCGGATTCCTGGTATTCACGGTACACTCGTGAAATGGCCGTACGGTAAAATCCCCACTTCATTGCTACCTCGGAGATGCTGTGTCCCATCGCTCGTGCACCAACTAAAGCACCACGTTCGAACTCATTTAAATCTTGATAACCTGTCATTGTAGCAGCGGCAACCGATCTAAGAAATGCGCCAGACACTTGTTGTCTTATATAGGCGTTGCCAACCGCTGCGCCGTATTCTGCCTGTTTAGATATTTCTGAATTTGAACACCACTTTCTTTGACGCTTCAATGAAAAATGTATTAGAAAAAAATTTCGGGAAGCGGGAAATAACGAGAAACAATTTAAATGTTAGGAAGTATTGAGTGTATACTTTACAGGAATGACACAAAGCATAGACAAAGATGAGACAAAATTTTGTGAAATTTGGTAATACAGAAGAAAACTGAACATTTGATCGATAGAACGAGTAACAAACGAACAAGAACTGAATGGGGCTACGACATAGTCTCTGATTCGCTGAAGAATAGTTATTCAGTGGTCTGAAGTGTGCAAAGTAACAGTAGAGGCACACCAAGGTTTGAGTACAGTAAGCAGGTTCGAATGTATGCAGTTTCAGTAACTATGCAGGACCAAGGTAGTCGCTAAAGTCGCTAAGGACAGGGTAGCCTGGAGAGCTCCAGCAAAATGACCAAGAGATACTTTTGGCCGATGCGGAGTATGTAGCTACCCCTACCGACGTCATTCTATACAACCCGCAATGCTATCACTGGCCGTCAGAAACCGCGCTTGAGATTTTTCTATTCTCTCTCTCGCTACACGCAAGCTATTAGCCCTGCTGAAAAAAAGGAGCTGGACATATCTGTAGGGAATTTAACGTAGTTAAATGTTGTACTGGGATCCCTTTTCGTTAAACCTCGTAGTGTTCGAGTTATTCACGAACAACGTACAAATGTGACGAAATGAATCCGCACTCCCACACTCAGCTCCACCGATCAGAATTTCTAGTATGTTGTTTGTGGCACTCTCTCCTACTATTGTACAAATATTTGCGACTGCACGAATTATTTCCGACATTCGACCTTTCTCGGTCTTCACCGACTGGCTTTATTCCGCAACCGGCTTTGTCGAGCACTTAAAAATTGTAAAGCTCAGTGACATTTGTGTAAATTTTAACTAGCAAGTTCTTGAATGTTAACAACGTAAGATAAACAGGCCTTCTGACTATGAAGCTAATGTGCTTCTATGGGGTTAAGTTTGGATCGTATTGCCAACATGATTAGTTTCAGTTTAAAGTTTACAAAAGTCGTTTACCCTCGCGGGTACGTTTAAATTAACGATGTTAATGAAATAGCGGACTATGCTGGTGGCGTCAATAGCCCAATCAATAGGGACCAAACAAGGGCGAATGACGGGAGTAGTTCCTGTGGTTGGAAATTTTTGTACAATGATAAGATAGAGTGCCACGGACAACATACTAGATGACAGATGACGGATAAGTGTGTGTGTGTGTGTGGGGGGGGGGGGGGGGGGGGCGGGAGGGGTGGCAGGTATGGAGATGCGTTTGAAGGTCACTTCTGTAAGTTTTGTTGAACAACTCGAAATCCGTCGTCTCCAGCGAAAACGTGCAGGGAAGAGAGAGAAGAAATAACAATAAAGAGAAACGAATGATGGTGGTGCTGGTGGTAAGTTCCAATGAGACCAAACTGCTGAGGTCATCGGTCCCTAGACTTATACACTGCTTAATCTAACTTAAACCAGCTTATGCGAAGGACAACACGCACACCCATGCCAGAGAGAGGACTCGAACCTGCAGCTGCGCAAACTGTGGCAAGGCGCCTCAAACCGCGCGGCTACCCCGCGCGGGTGAAAAGAATGAAAATGGCGGCACTTCGCGAATTTGAACTCCTGCCAATTAACACGTTCTCTTGCCTGTCTCTCCCACTCTCACTGTCTTCATCCTTTTTTCTCGCTTTTCCTTACCACTGTCTCCTTCTTTGCCATTTTCACTGTCTCTGTCCCACCAGCATCGCATTTGTCCCATTCTTTTTCTCCCCCATTGCACTGTCCCTTGCTTTCTCACTGTCTGCTGTCTTTCTCTTCCATCACCGTTGTCTTCTCTCCACTCACGTTTGCGGGGATTGTTTGCTCCGGATTCTGTCCCCTACACCGGCAAATTTTAACATATATATATATATATATATATATATATATATATATGTAGTGTGACAAACAGAAAATTTTTTTTAACATGTGGGTATAGGCCGATAGGAGAAAATTGATAAAAGCCGATTCCTTCCCACAAATGGAAATGTAATCTCCTATCTTTCTCTGGCACCTTCTGCACTTGTTCCTTTCTCTGCCATTGACATTGTCTTCTCTCTCACATAACACTGGCTCCTCCTGCGTTTCTCTCCCACTGTCACTGTTTACTCCTTCAGTTAGACTGTTTCTTTTCGTTTTTCTTTCCACTGTTACTGTCTACATCATACCTTGGCACCTCAAAAACTCTACTATTTCCACCCATCTCTCTTTCTCTTTTACTGCCACTGTGTCTTATTGACCGTCACTATCTCCTCACTGTCTGGCTCCCACCGTCATTATATAATCCACCTCTTTGTTTCGCTACCACTTTGTCTCTTGCACCATGACTGTCTCGTCTTTCTTTCTCTAACACTGGTACCGGCTCCTCTCATTTCACCAACGCTCTCTCCATCTCTCTTCCTCTGTCTCTGCTACCCTCTTTCAGCACAAAAAAAGCAGAAATATGTTAGCACACCAAAATTCTTGGTGAGAAAGACGCAATTAGGATTCGGATAGCTTCAAGTTTACTTTATATTCAAACTACTAGGTGTATCAAAAAGAATCATCCAATTTAAAAAAAAAAAAATCATAAGTATTACGTCATTTGAGATATGTGTATGAACAACGTATTGTTGGAGAGAGCAAACTCTTGTGTTTTGCATGGTTCCTGATAGATAGCAGCAGTATGCGCCTACTTCGGTTGTAGTAAAAATGGTGTCGGGACAACAGAAAGCGTTTCGTGTTCTACGTTTTGCACTATGCGGGTCAGTAATAACTGTTCACCATGACTTTCGCGCTGGGTGTGGTATGGATCTTCCAACAGCAGAGAGCACTACACGATGGCACGAGCAATTCCGAGAAACAGGTTGTTTGCGTAACGGCGAATCGCCGGGCCGTCCCCGAATGTCTGACACAGACGTCGAACGCATCCGCCGTAGTTCCACAAGGAGTCCACAGAAATCCGTTCGCCGTGCAGTTCAACAGCTTAAAATGACTGCGATGTCCATCTGCCGTGTGTTGCGTCGACGTTTACACGCGAAACCGTACAAAACTCAGCTACTGAAAGCACTTTGTGAAGGTGACGAACAACAACGTGTGGAGTTCTGTAATTTCGTTCTTTGCGAGATGGAAGATGACAGTTTTCTTCCACGCTTAGTGTTTAGTGACGAGGCAACAGTCCATTTAAATGGAAAGGTGAATCGTCATAATAATGTGACAACATGTGGTATGTAACATTCGGATGAAGTAGTACAACATGACAGGGACTCTCGAAAAGTTTATGTGTTTTGTGCAGTTTCACGGGAAAAGGTGTACGGTCCATTTTTCTCTGCCAAGAACACTGTTGCAGGAAGCACTTACCTTGATATGCTTGAGAGTTTTCTTATCCAACAATTGGGGACTGCTCCGAACGACTTCATTTACCAACACGATGGGGCGCCACCCTACTGGAAGAGCGGAAATTTTTGAATCGAAGAACTACTGAACAGTGGATCAGTCGCAGTCGACCAAATGATTCAACCTTACATTACTGGCCTCCGAGGTCACCAGATACCGGACCTGACTGTATGTGATTATTTATTGTGGTTGTTCATAAAAGACTGTGTTTATCTGCCTCCGTTACCAACAAGAATGAATGAACTGAGACATCACGTAACAGCAGCTGTGGAAGCCGTAACTCGAGACGTGCTCAGTGCAGTGTGGGAACAATTTGAATACTGCAATGACATATGCTGTGAAGGGGAGAATATTGAACACCAATGAAAAGGTATGAAAAAAAAACTTTTTGAGTTTCCCGTTCATCAAAGAACTAAATTCATTTTATAAGTTTATTAGTTTGAGGTATGTCCCCGGTAGCTGAGTGGACAGCGCGACAGAATGTCAATCCTAAGGGCCGGCTTTCGATTCCCGGGTGGGTCGGAGATTTTCTCCACTCAGACTGGGTGTTGTGTTGTCCTAATCATCATCATTTCATGCCCATCGACTCGCAAGTCGCCGGAGTGGCGTCAACTCGAAAGACTTGCACCAAGTGAAAGGTCTACCCGACGGGAGGCCCTAGCCACACGACATTTACATTTACATTAGTTTGAGAAATATAGACGTGCCAAATTGGATGATTCGCCACGCGGGGTAGCCGCGTGGTCTCAGCCGCCCCGCCACCGTTCGCGTTGCTCTCCCCGTTGGAGGTTCGAGCCCTCCCTTGTTCATGGGTATGTGTGTGTGTGTTGTCCTCAGCGTAAGATATTCTAAGTTAGATTAAGTAGTGTGTAAGACTAGGGACCGATGACATCAGCAGATTGGTCCCAGAGGAACTTACCACCACCACTACCACCTCGGATGACCCTTTTTGATACAGCTTGTACACTACTGGCCATTGAAATTGCTACACCACGAAGATGACGTGCTACAGACGCGAAATTAAAGCGACAGGAAGAAGATGCTGTGATATGCAAATGATTAGCTTTTCAGAGCATTGACACAAGTTTGGCGCCGGTGGCGACACCTACAACGTGCTGACATGAGGAAAGTTTGCAACCGATTTCTCATAGAAAAACAGCATTTGACCGGCGTTGCCTGGTGAAACGTTGTTGTGATGCCTCGTGTAAGGACGAGAAATGCGTACCATTACGTTTTCGACTTTGATAAAGGTCGGATTGCAGCCTATCGCGATTGCGGTTTATCGTATCGCGACATCGCTGCTCGCGTTGGTCGAGATCCAATGACTGTTAGCACAATATAGAACCGGTGGGTTCAGGAGGGTAATACGGAACGCCGTGCTGGATCCCAACGGCCTCGTTTCACTAGCAGTCGAGATGACAAGCATCTTATCCGTATGGGTGTAACGGATCGTGCAGCCACGTCTCGATCCCCGAGTCAACAGATGGGGACCTTTGCAAGACAACAAACATCTGCACGTACAGTTCGACGACGTTTGCAGCAGCATTGACTTTCAGCTCGGAGACAACGGCTGCGGTTACCCTTGACGCTGCATCGCAGACAGGAGCGCCTGCGATGGTGTACTCGACGACGAACCTGGGTGCTCAAATGGCAAAACTTCATTTTTTCGGATGAACCCAGGTTCTGTTTACAGTATCATGATGGTCGCATCCGTCTTTGGCGACATCGCGGTGAATGCACATTGGAAGCTTGTATTCGTCATTGCCATACTGGCGTATCACTCGACGCGATGGTATGGGGTGCTATTGGTTACAAGTCTCGCTCGGCTGTTGTTCGCATTGACGGCACTTTGAACAGTGGACGTTACATTTTAGATGTGTTACGACCTGTGCCTCTACCCTTCATTTGATCCCTGCGAAACCCTACATTTCAGCAGGATAATGCACGACCGCATGTTGCAGGTCCAGTACGGGTCTTTCTGGATACAGAAAATGTTCGACTGCTGCTCTGGCCAGCACATTCTCCCGTTCTCTCACCAACTGAAAACGAGTGGTCAACGGTGGCCGATCAACTGGCTCGTCACAATACGCCAGTCACTACTCTTGATGAACTGTGGTATCGTGTCGAAGCTGCGTGGGCAGCTGTACCTGTACACGCCATCCAAGCTGTGTTTGACTCAATGCCCAGGCGAATCAAGGCCGTTATTACGGCCAGAGGTTGTTGCTCTGGGTACTGGTTCTATGCACCCAAATTGCATGAAAATGTAATGAGATATCAGTTCTAGTATAATATATTTGTCTAATGAATACCTGTTTATCATTTGCATTTCTTCTTGGTGTAGCAATTTTAATGGCCAGTAGTGTAGCTTTGCGTTATGGCTGCATTACTGGTTTTCAGACTGAAGTAAATCGGTCTCTCTGACGATGATATCTCCTAGGTTATTTTTTTTTTTAAGTGGAGTAGGAATAGCGGGGGTGGGGGGGGGTGAGTGGCCTTGAACGAGCAGTGGTGGTGGGAGGTTTGTGGGGAGGTGCTGAGAAGGACCCGCAGCGCCATAGGGCTGTGCGGCGGCTCTCGGCGAAATTAACAACAGGAACAGCTGACGGGCGCTGGCCACGTGGAGTCCCGGTCCCTCCCCTGTTTCTTTCTTCTCTCTTCCCTTCCCTCTTGAAGAGCCGCGTGCAGCTCTGCGGTGTGCTGTGTTCCCGAGCGCACTGCTGGGCCGGCAGGGCTTTTAATCTGGACTCTTCTTCCTCACCCGCAAACACCCCCCACGCCTCTGCACCACCGGTTCCGTCTTCTCCCCTGGCCAGAGGTAGCGGAGTTTATCGCCGCACTCTGGGAACATCTTACCGGATTAAACCCCCCTCTGCGGTGGTCGGCTGCGGTGGTGTCCTCCGCGCTGTACTACGGGGACGAAACAAGCGCCGGCGTTTACGTGCTCTGCCGGAGCGCAACAGCAAAAAGGGAAAAAGGGCTCGCCGGAGATGCGGACGACCGCCGCTGCTGGAAATTACGGATGCAACAACAAATAGGGACGCTTAGGAGGCGCTGCGCAGCGGTCTTCAGACGCCGTGGCTTTTCCCAGGAGCTGCGCCGGATGAATTTTAATTTCTGCTGCCCGGCGGGGGAAGTCTCTCGCGGAATTCGGAAGCCTTCGTCGGTGGGAGAATTACGCCTTCTACCAATACTTATAATGAGTTTGAAAAAAGGATGTAACTTATCGGTAAGGAAAACACGTTTCTTGCGACTTTCTTTTGTTGACTGCCTTTTCCACTTTCTCTCGCTCCCATTTAATTACTGCTTTCTCGCAAGCGTTTTGATCACTCTGACGGTTTTATGTCTTACTTTCCATATGTCTATTATTGTTGGAGAGCCTGTATATGGGGAGAGTAGCCATAGGCAAAGCTGCCCGTAATTGGTTGATTAACTTGGGCAGCAAAATGGCGCCAAACGTCTCTCGCGCTTCCTATGGACGCCGTGCATTTGAGCTGAATTGAAGTTCAGAGGACGTCCATCAAGATTACAGATGGCAGGACACGTCTAAAATTGATAGAGAGCCTGTATAGGGGGAGAGTAGCCATAGGTAAAAAGGTATTTGAATTATTGAGAGACTTGTTATGTGTTGTGCATGCATGTTCGATTTAGTTGTAATGGCAGGACACGTCTGAAATTAAAAAGGTATTTGAATTATTGAGAGACTTGTTATGTGTTGTGCATGCATGTTCGATTTAGTTGTAATGGCAGGACACGTCTGAAATTGTTAGAGAACCTGTATAGGGAGAGAGTGGCCGTAGGTAAAGCTGCCCGAGACTGGTTGATTAGCTTTGGAAGAAAAATGGCGCCAAACGTCTCTCGCGCTTCCTATGGACGCCGTGCTTTTGAGTTGAATTGAAGTTCAGAGGACTTTTGGAAACGATTAAAAGGTATCTGAATTATTGAGAGACTTGTTATGTGTTCTGCATGCATGTTCGATTTAGTTGTAAATCCTTTTTATTACGTAATTACCGTTTGCTATCTTAAATATGAGTTGAAATAATGAAGCGTTTTGTGATGAAGTCGGTAGGCCTACATGTTTGAAGTAAACACATTAGTAATTGTACAGTATTTTTTTTACATATGTAATTCGTTCCGCAGACGTTCGTAAAGGATGCCAGGTTGTGCTGCATTTGGTTGTTCCAATAGAGGCGAAGGTGGATTTCGCATGTTAGCATTTCCACGCAATGCAGAAAAACGAAAGCAGAGGGCAGTCGCAGTCAACAGGGCTGACGTAAATCAAACAGGAGCCTTGTGGAAACCAACCAACTACTCTCGTCTATGCGAAGTAAGCCGTTTTTGCTTTTTACTACATATAAAACAACTTGCAATATATATAGTTAAATTTGAAAACAGGTCTGCAAATTGGCTGTGTGAAAATTATTATAACACATTATTCTTATAAACAAAGGCATTTAACGAATGGTTTCGCCATATTGTCTTGTGCTTTCGATTCTGTGAGTGTGTACTCCACTACTGGCCTTTCAAAAGTTCTGCCCGCAGTTTGGCAGAAAAATGGCCCCCGTATCGTCCGGTTGGCCACTCTTCTCTATATAGGCTCTCTAGAAATTGTCAATGGGGTTAGAATCGAACTGTGTCATGATAAGATATATCAGTAATAGTTCTTTTATGGGTAAACATGCATATGACGTTACAAGTGTGATTCTCGATTTATACGTGTAATGCCTTAATTGATGAAAGGTCACGTTTGATTTGATTGCATCTATTGTTTTATTTCAGTATGCCTGGAAAGAGGAGTTGATTTGTGCGAAAGGTGGTGCAAAATTACGTGGTATGCCAGTTTGGTTGTGTGGCTTGAACGTAACTACAGATGTCTGTTTTATAGTAACAAAATCTAGCAGAGAGGCAGACGTGGTTTGGCTCATATTGTTGTTGTTGTGGTCTTCAGTCCTGAGACTGGTTTGATGCAGCTCTCCATGCTACTCTATCCTGTGCAAGCTTCTTCATCTCCCAGTACGTACTGCAACCTACAGCCTTCTGAATCTGCTTAGTGTATTCATCTCTTGGTCTCCCTCTTCGATTTTTACCCTCCACGCTGCCCTCCAGTACTAAATTGGTGATCCCTCGATGTCTCAGAACATGTCCTACCAACTGATCCCTTCTTCTAGTCAAGTTGCGCCACAAGCTCCTCTTCTTCCCAATTCTATTCAATACCTCCTCACTAGTTATGTGATCTATCCATCCAATCTTCAGCATTCTTCTGTAGCACTACATTTCGAGAGCTTCTATTCTCTTCTTGTCTAAACTATTTATCTTCCACATTTCACTTCCATACATTTCTACACTCCACTACGACTTCCTGACATTTAAATCTATGCTCGAAGTTAACAAAATTTTCTTCTTCAGAAACGCTTTCCTTGCCGTTGCCAGTCTACATTTTATCTCCTCTCTACTTCGACCATCATAAGTTATTTTGCTCCACAAATAGCAAAACTCCCTCAGCATCACCCGACTTAATTCGACTGCATTCCATTATCCTCGTTTTGCTTTTGTTGATGCTCATCTTATACCCTCCTTTCAAGACACTGCCCATTCCGTTAAACTGCTCTTCCAAGTCCTTTGCCGTCTCTGACAGAATTACAATGTGATCGGCGAACCTCAAAATTTTTGTTTCTTCTCCATGGATTTTAATACCTACTCCGAATTTTTCTTTTGTTTCCTTTACTGCTTGCTCCGTATACAGATTGAATAACATCGAGGAGAGGTCACAACCCTGTCTCACTCCCTTCCCAACCACTGCGTCCCTTTCATGCCCCTCGACTCTTTTAACTGCCATCTGGTTTCTGTACAAATTGTAAATAGCCTTTCGCTCCCTGTATTTTACCTCCGCCACCTTCAGAATTTGAAAGAGAGTATTCCAGTCAACATTGTCAAAAGCTTTCTCTAAGTCTACAAATGGAAGACATGTAAATTTTACTAAAATAAATTCATGTTTTTGTACTTCAAAATGGTTCAAATGGCTCTGAGCACTATGGGACTTAACATCTGTGGTCATCAGTCCCCTAGAACTTAGAACTACTTATACCTAACTAACCTAAGGACATCACACACATCCATGCCCGAGGCAGGATTCGAACCTGCGACCGTAGCGGTCACGCGGTTCCAGACTGAAGCGCCTAGAATCGCACGGCCACACCGGCCGGCCCATGTTTTTGTACTTCAACCACTTCTTGTAACCTTACTTTCTGGATTAGCCTCGTAATTTAACAATAATTAACGATTTTTCGTTTTTCTTAAAATTATTTTTAGGGTGGGTATAAAGTACCCCCCACGCCCTCGGTGATGCGCGATATGGAAAGTGCCTTGCTACTGCTAGGGTTTGTTACGCTCACTCCCAGTACATTCCGAAGAGAAGCAATGCGAGGTTTTATTTTCCACCGTGTTCCACGTATTAATTCGGCTAATTGCGCCCTGACCTACCCCAAGCACTCCAAAGCTGTGGTCGGGCGACGCATCTGTCAGCACCGACAGTCCGTGACACAGAATCATGGCCGTTGCCCGCACGCTGCAGGTTGTAAATCGCGCGGAAGACTTATGGCGTCCCCCGTGCAGCTCCCCAGTCCGCCCCCCCCCCCCCCCCTTTCCCACCAGCCTAGATCCCCTGCATGAGCGTGGCGTCCCTCTCTCGCAGACACGTAGCTCTCTCGCGGCGATTGCCGGCGGAGAGCGGAAAGCCATTTCATCAGCCGCCAGCCACCCACCCCCCCGAACGAGTATCGAACCGCTGTCCTCGAAATCCGAGCCGCCAGGGCGAGGTCGCAGGTCGTGGCAGATGCCATTTATCTGTCCGGTCGGCGACGCGGCCGCCATATTTATCCAGTTCGGCACCCCTGCAGACAGGGGTGAATAACAGTGCTGTCACCGCCGGAGGTAAAACACGCTGGCGGTGTAAATATTTCGCGCTGCTCCATCCGGCGAACTGGTCTTCACCCTGTAACACCCACACACGCTGTTGGTAAAGTACCTCACACGAAAGCACGTTACAGCACGCCTTCCACCGTACGCTAATTACTGTCATCCCTTTGCCATGATTAAGTAAACGTGACCTAGTCACTAAAGGATTTAAGCATATTATACATCTACATCTTGATCTACATGGTTCCTCTGCAGTTGACACTTAAGTGCCTGGCAGAGGGCTCATCGAACCATTTTTATACTACTTCTCTACCATTTCACCTTCTACATCTACATCTACATACACACTCCGCAATCCACCATACGGTGCGTGGCGGAGGGTACTTCGTACCACAACTAGCAGCTTCTCTCCTTGTTCCACTCCCAAACAGAATGAGGCAAAAATGACTATCTATATGCCTCTGTACGAGCCCTAATCTCTCTTATCTTTGTGGTCTTTCCGCGAAATGTAAGTTGGCGGCAGTAAAACTGTACTGCAGTCAGCCTCAAATGCTGGTTCTCTAAATTTCCTCAGTAGCGATTCACGAAAAGAACGCCTCCTTTCCTCTAGAGACTCCCACCCGAGTTCCTGAAGCATTTCCGTAACACTCGCGTGATGATCAAACCTACCAGTAACAAATCTAGCAGCCCGCCTCTGAATTGCTTCTATGTCGTCCCTCTATCCGACCTGATACGGATCCCAAACGCTCGAGCAGTACTCAAGAACAGGGCGTATTAGTGTTTTATAAGCGGTCTCCTTTACAGATGAACCACATCTTCCCATAATTCTTCCAATGAACCGACGACGACTATCCGCCTTCCCCACAACTGTCATTACATGCTTGTCCCACTTCATATCGCTCTGCAATGTTACGCCCAAATATTTAATTGACGTGACTGTGTCAAGCGCTACACTACTAATGGAGTGTTCAAACATTACAGGATTCTTTTTCGTATTCATCTGCATTAATTTACGTTTATCTATATTTAGACCTAGCTGCCATTCTTTACACCAATCACAAATTCTGTCAAGTAATCTTGTATCCTCCTACAGTCACTCAAGGACGACACTTTCCCGTACACCACAGCATCATCAGCAAACAACCGCACATTGCTATCCACCCTATCCAAAATATCATTTATGTAGATAGAAAACAACAGCGGACCTACCACACTTCCCTGGGGCACTCCAGATGATGCCCTCACCTCCGATGAACACTCACCATCGAGGACAACGTACTCGGTTCTATTACTTAAGAAGTCTTCGATCCACTCACATATTTGGGAACCAATCCCATATGCTCGTACCTTAGTTAGGAGTCTGCAGTGGGGCGCCGAGTCAAACCTTCGAATTGCGCGTGGCAAGAAGGAACACCTAAATCTTTCCGTTCGAGCTCTGATTTCTCTTATTTTATTATGATGATCATTTCTCCCTATGTAGGTGGGTGTCAACAAAATATTTTCGCATTTGGAAGAGAAAATTGTTGATTGAAATTTCGTAAATAGATCTCGCCGTAAAGAAAACCACCTTTGTTTGAGTGACTGCCAACCCAACTCGCGTATCATATCAGTGACATTCTCACCCCTACTGTGCGATAACACGAAACGAGCTGCCCTTCTTTGCACTTTTTCGATATCCTCCTTCAATTCTTCCTGGTAAGAAACCCCCACCGCGCAGCAATATTCCAGCAGAGGACGAACAAATGTACGTAGGCTGTCTCTTTAGTGGGTTTGTCGCATCTTCTAAGTGCTCTGCCAACAAAGCGCAGTCTTTGTTTCGCCTTCCCCACAATATTATCTATGTCGCCTTTCCAATTTAAGTTGCTCGTAATTGTAATTCCTAGGTATTTAGTCGAATTGACAGCCTTTAGACTTGTGCGACTTATCGTATACCCAAAATTTATCGGATTTCTTTTAGTACCGATGTGAATGACCTCAAACTTTTCTTTGTTTAGTGCCAATTGCCACTTTTCGCTCCATACAGAAATTCTCTCTACATCAGTTTGTTATTGCAAATGATCGTCTGATGATTTTACTAGACGGTAAATTACAGCGTCATTTGCAAACAATCTAAGGCGACAGCTCAGATTATCACCTAGATAATTTATATAAATCCGGAATAACAGAGGGCCTATGACACTACCTTGAGGAACGCCAGATATCACTTCTGTTCTACTCGATGATTTACCGTCTATCACTACGAACTGTGACCTCCCTGAGAGGAAATCACGAATCCAGTCACACAACTGAGACGATACTCCACATGCACGCAATTTGATTAATAGTCGCTTGTGAGGAACGGTAGCAAAAGCCTTCTGGAAGTCTAGGAATTTGGAATCGATCTGAGATCCCTTGTGGACAGCACTCATTACTTCATGGGAACAAAGAGCTAGCTGTGTTGCAAAAGAACGATATTTTTTGAACCTGTGTTCGTTATTCAACATAAGGGCCCTGTTTTAAATAAACTGAAACGCCAAACAAACTATAATTGGCATGCGTATTCAAATACAGAGATATGTAAACATGCAGAATACGGTGCCGCTGTCAGCAACGCCTATACAAGGCAACAAGTGTCTGGCGCAGTTGTTAGATCGGTTACTGCTGCTACAATGGCAGGTTATCAAAATTTAAGTTAGTTTCGACGAGGTGTTATAGTCGGCGCACGAGCGATGGGACACAGCATCTCCCAGGTAGCGATGAACTAGGGATTTTCCCGTGCGACCATTTCACGGGTGTACGGTGAATCCCAGCAATCTGGTAAAACATCAAATCTCCGACATCGCTGCGGCCGGAAAAAGGTCCTGCAAGAATGAGACCAACGACGACTGATGAGAATTGTTCAACGTGGCAGAAGGGCAACCCCTCCGCAACTTGCTGTAGATTTCAATGCTTTGTCATTAACAAGTGTCAGCATGCGAACCATTCAAAGAAACAGACTTTCGGAGCCGAAGGCCCACTCGTGTACCCTTGATGACTGCACGACACAAAGCTTGACGCTTTGCCTGGGCCCGTCAACACCGGACTGTTGATGACTGGAAACTAGTTACCTGGTTGTAAGGGTCTCGTTTCAAATTGTATCGAGTAGATGGATGTTTACGGGCATGGAGACAACCTCATGAATCCACGAACCCTGCATGTCAGCAGGGGACTATTCAAGCAGGTGGAGGCTCTGTAATGGCGTGGGGCGTGTGCAGCTGGAGTGATACGAGATCCGTGATACTTCTAGATACGACTCTGACAGGTGACACGTACATAAACATCCTGTCTCATCCCCTGTATCCACTCATATCCATTGTGCATTCCGACAGACTGGGGCAATTCCAGTGGGACAATGCGACACCCTACACGTCCAGAATTGCTACAGAGTGCCTCCAGGAACACTCTTCCGCTGGACACCAAACTCTCAAGACATCAATTTTACTGAGCATGTCTGGGATGCCTTGCAATGTGCCGTTCAGAAGAGACGCCCACCCTCTCGTGCAGTTACGGATTTATGGACAGCCCTGCAGGATTCATGGTTTCAACTCGCTCCAGCAGTTCTCCAGACATTAGTCGAGTCCATGCCACGTCGTGTTGGTGCAGTTCTGCGTGCTCGGGGGTGCCCTACACGAGATTAGGCAGGTGTCCAAATTCTTTTGCTCTTTAATGTATATGCGTGAGACTTGAAACTTCCTGGCAGATTAAAGCTGTGAGCCGGTCGGAGACTCGAACTGAGGACCACTGCCTTTCGCCAGCAAGTACTCTTCTATCTGAGCTACCCAAGCACGACTCACGACCCGTCCTCACAGCTTCAATTCTGCCAGTATGCATGAGACTCTATACGCAAACATATAAAAAATAACCATAAATACTTAATCTAGTGCACAAAACAACACGTAATATAAATACTACACCGATCGAAGTATTAAACAAAAAAATGGTTCAAATGGCTCTGAGCACTATGGGACTCAACTGCTGTGGTCATCAGTCCCCTAGAACTTAGAACTACTTAAACCTAACTAACCTAAGGACATCACACACATCCATGCCCGAGGCAGGATTCGAACCTGCGACCGTAGCAGTCGCACGGTTCCGGACTGCGCGCCTAGAACAGCGAGACCACCGCGGCCGGCTATTAAACACTGTACGGAGTTTATTATAGTAACCTATATAAATAGTTTATATTACGCGCATAACCTCACGAAACGACAATATTATATAGATAAACATACTTAAATTTTGCTGTTTCGCAAGGTGACCGATTTGCGCAACAAACAATAAACTATTAAGAAGCATAACTCTTGCTATTATCTCTTATCTTAAAATTGTAGTCATTGTTTATTTAAAGTGTGCAATAGTAAAAATAGAAAATTAAGAAATCGGCTCAAGAAAAAGGAAATGTTACAACAACTAACTGAATTAAGAATGAGTATGGTTGGCTGAAATAAGCAGAGCGACTGCAAAACGATGTATACACGGCAAAATACTATGAACTCTTGAATCCTGTTATAAATCTGACGAATTTAAGCTTAATAAATCATTGCTGGTTAATAGCAACCATTAAAAATTGGTTTTACGATACTTTATTCGAAAAATACCGATACCGGTTTCGAATTTTTTTACAAATCTTCATCAGACAGGTTTTTCATGCTGTCGTCAATACAGGTTGTACTCTGGTTTCCTGTATTCATAAAAGCATGAAAAAACCGTCTGATGATCAATTGTAAAAGAATTAGAAACCGGTAACCGTACTTTTTGAATAAAATGACTCAAAGCCAATTTGCTTCTGGTTGCTGATCACTTCTACAATTTATTTTATATAACAGCCACGGTCTCAAACCACGTCTATCGAAGACAAAATTCTGGTGAACTCAAGCTTTTTTTGTCCGAAAATTTTGCGCAAGATAGCAGTTTTAGAAGAAAACGCAGAAAACATTTTGTATTGGCTAGAAAAAAAGTGACCATTTTTCCGACAGTTATTTGTACAGTAATTTTCGGGTTGGTTTGATTTTCTGCGTGGTCATCGATAAAGCTTTAGATGCTTGATCAAACAGTATAACATTTTGCACAGAGCTCGGCATAATTCGCAATTGTGACATGCATTGTTTCAATCGTCCAAAGATGTTTCTGTGATTTTAAGCCACTGGCGAATAAAATCTTTAACTTATGCACACAACGATATGATAATTAAACAATGGAAAATCCAGGATGGAATGTAACAATACGAGAGAAGGAAAGTTGTTACTCACCATATGGTGGAGATGCTGAGTGGCGATAGGCACAACAAAAAGATTCACTCAATTATAGCTTTCGGCCATTGAGGCCTTTGTCAGCAATAGACATACATACACACACGCACACACACACTCACGCAAACGCATCTTGCACACACGTCTGACAAAAGCCTTAATAGCCGAAAGCTATAATTGTGTGACACTTTTTGTTGTGCCTATCGCGACTCAGCATTTCCGCTATATGGTGAGTAGCAAATTCTCAAATATTGCAACGATACGATAATGAAAAGTTGTATAACTATATCCAAATACAGCGCTTAAGATGGAACGCATTTCCACGAAACACAATTTCATGTTCGAACGGGAGCTTTTTCGCCGTAAAACATGAACGATGAAATATTTTTGCAAACGCCTCTTACAACTACTGTAAGAATATATTTTTACTGTCAGTATAACTTTAAACCGTCTTATCACGTGTGATTTGCGCAAAGCCGGATTTTATGTGCATTTTATGTACAATTTTAGATCGCTTTAACGTGGCAATGTATCAATCTTCCACAAAATAACCATTAAATGCATGTATTTGTTTACCTTCTTACATAATTTGTACCGGTTTGCATAGATTAGAAACACAGAAGTGGAGCGCGTAAAAAAGAAAAATAGAAAAAAAAGAAAAAACTTACAAAATACGCATTTTTGCACGTAAAATGCGAATGGAGCTAGATTTTTGAAAAGGAATTTTCGCTTTTATCGTAAAATGCATTTATTTATTTATTCTATTCACTTTAAACCGCTTCCGCGTATTCAGTTCACGTCAGAACGAATTTTACGTGTTACATTTAGCGCGACGTTAAACCATCGTGTCTTGACAACCGATAAAGAATATTGGATAAAAAGAATTAGTTTTGACTTTATCCATCTATATACCTATGTGCAAAATTTGAATCGATTCGTACAAGTACAAAGTACACAAGTGGTGCGCTTCAAATACGTCCCACAAAAACATGTCTTTTGCATGGAAAACCCAAACGAAGCAAGATTTTTTCAAACGGTTGAAACTTGTCTTAGATAACGGTACGATAGACCGGTGGACGCAATTTGCAACATCAGTCTCGCTCCAGTTCGGAGTTGTTTAAGAGCGACTGTTTTCCGGTCGGGGTGGCCGAGCGGTTCTAGGCAATTCAGTCCGAAACTGCGCGTCTGCTACGGTCGCAGGTTCGAATCCTGCCTCGGGCATGGATGTGTGTGATGTCCTTAGGTTAGTTAGGTTTTAAGTAGTTCTAAGTTCTGTGAGACTGATGACCTCAGATGTTAAGTCCCATTGTGCTCAGAGCCATTTGAACCATTTTGCAACTGTTTTTGCACGTAAAATCTGAACGGTGCACATAAAAATTGTGCCAATAGCTGAGCATTAATTTAACTAAAATCTTTTCCAGAAGGAATTAATCGATTTACACAGTTTTCCTGGGCGCCAGCTCTGGTCCGCCGTTGAAACCTTACTAAATATACAGGGTGTTTCAAAAAGAATATACGTATTACAAATCATTATTTTGTCCAAACTATAGCTCGCTGCGCCTCGGCTCGGCATTTGGAGAAACGAATACATGATCTAGTTTATATTAATTGCCGCTAGATGTCAGTTGTTCTCTGTTTTGCTTGGTAACCGTCATATGTTTAAAATGGCTACTCCGCAGCAGATACCAGTTCGTGTTCTCGAGTTTACGAAGAGCAATTCCGTGATTACAGTGAAAAGACGTTTCGGGTTGAGGTACCAAATTGATCCTCCGAATGGGTGGAACATTCGCAGATGGTATCGACAGTTTCTAGATACAGGATGTGTATGTAAAGGGAAGAGTCTTGGCCACCCTCTTGTTCTTGAAAGAAAATGTTGCACGAATTCAAACAGCCTTTCAACGTAGTCTTTCAAAATCAACTCGTCTTGCCAGTCGGGAGTTACAACTGCCTACAACAACAGTGTGGCGTGTTTTGAGACGTCGGTTGGTTATGAAGCCGCACAAGTTACAGCTGCTACAAGCTCTGCGTCCTGTTGACAAATGCAAACGAGTAGCATTTTGTAACGAGTTTCTTGATGCTATTGGCAATAACAACTGTGGTGTCACCGCCAGACACCACACTTGCTAGGTGGTAGCCTTCAAATCGGCCGCGGTCCGTTAGTATACGTCGGACCCGCGTGTCGTCACCATCAGTGATTGCAGACCGAGCGCCGCCACACGGCAGGTCTAGAGAGACGTCCTTGCACTCGCCCCAGTTGTACAGCCTACTTTGCTAGCGATGATTCACTGACAAATTACGCTCTCATTTGCCGAGACGATAGTTAGCATAGCCTTCAGCTACGTCATTTGCTACGACCTAGCAAGGCGCCACAGCATTTGAGATTTATATTGTGAAGCATGTACAATCAAGAGCGATGTTCTACAATTATACACTCCTGGAAATGGAAAAAAGAACACATTGACACCGGTGTGTCAGACCCACCATACTTGCTCCGGACACTGCGAGAGGGCTGTACAAGCAATGATCACACGCACGGCACAGCAGACACACCAGGAACCGCGGTGTTGGCCGTCGAATGGCGCTAGCTGCGCAGCATTTGTGCACCGCCGCCGTCAGTGTCAGCCAGTTTGCCGTGGCATACGGAGCTCCATCGCAGTCTTTAACACTGGTAGCATGCCGCGACAGCGTGGACGTGAACCGTATGTGCAGCTGACGGACTTTGAGCGAGGGCGTATAGTGGACATGCGGGAGGCCGGGTGGACGTACCGCCGAATTGCTCAACAAGTGGGGCGTGAGGTCTCCACAGTACATCGATGTTGTCGCCAGTGGTCGGCGGAAGGTGCACGTGCCCGTCGACCTGGGACCGGACCGCAGCGACGCACGGATGCACGCCAAGACCGTAGGATCCTACGCAGTGCCGTAGGGGACCGCACCGCCACTTCCCAGCAAATTAGGGACACTGTTGCTCCTGGGGTATCGGCGAGGACCATTCGCAACCGTCTCCATGAAGCTGGGCTACGGTCCCGCACACCGTTAGGCCGTCTTCCGCTCACGACCCAACATCGTGCAGCCCGCCTCCAGTGGTGTCGCGACAGGCGTGAATGGAGGGACGAATGGAGACGTGTCGTCTTCAGCGATGAGAGTCGCTTCTGCCTTGGTGCCTATGATGGTCGTATGCGTGTTTGGCGCCGTGCAGGTGAGCGCCACAATCAGGACTGCATACGACCGAGGCACACAAGGCCAACACCCGGCATCATGGTGTGGGGAGCGATCTCCTACACTGGCCGTACACCACTGGTGATCGTCGAGGGGACACTGAATAGTGCACGGTACATCCAAACCGTCATCGAACCCATCGTTCTACCATTCCTAGACCGGCAAGGGAACTTGCTGTTCCAACAGGACAACGCACGTCCGCATGTATCCCGTGCCACCCAACGTGCTCTAGAAGGTGTAAGTCAACTACCCTGACCAGCAAGATCTCCGGATCTGTCCCCCATTGAGCATGTTTGGGACTGGATGAAGCGTCGTCTCACGCGGTCTGCACGTCCAGCACGAACGCTGGTCCAACTGAGGCGCCAGGTGGAAATGGCATGGCAAGCCGTTCCACAGGACTACATCCAGCATCTCTACGATCGTCTCCATGGGAGAATAGCAGCCTGCATTACTGCGAAAGGTGGATATACACTGTACTAGTGCCGACGTTGTGCATGCTCTGTTGCCTGTGTCTATGTGCCTGTGGGTCTGTCAGTGTGATCATGTGATGTATCTGACCCCAGGAATGTGTCAATAAAGTTTCCCCTTCCTGGGACAATAAATTGACGGTGTTATTATTTCAATTTCCAGGAGTGTAGATTAAAGTTAAGCATTACAGCAACTGCGTCCGTTTTTCTAAGTTCTCATTTCCTTGTAATGTTCCAGACCTCACGCCAATCTGCGTGAGCTTATAAGCGGGCATTTCGGCCTCCTCTAGCAACACGGTGTTGGCTCTTCTGCCAACACTTCAATAACACTTTCGCACAACGCATCGTGTTCAGTGATGAAGCGACTTTCCATGTTAGTGGTCAGGTAAACAAACACGATGTTCGAATTTGGGGCCTACAGAACCCACATGCAGCCATTGGATGTGTACAAGATTTGTCCAAAGTCAATGCGTTTTGCGCGATATCCCGACCATCTGTTTGCGGTCCATTCTTCTTTGACGGAAACACGGTTAACGGTCAGCAGTATCTCGCTATGTTACAAATCTATGGTTGTGACTCTTGACGATTTCCCGGCGTATCGAATATTCCACAAGATTTCGGGATTGCAGCCGGATGTCATCGACTTCTTTCCACGATATTTCGGCTGACAACCTTACAGCCATCTTCAGGCGAGTGTTTGACACTGGAGATTGCTAGTGTATGTCGCTCTATTTATACGTAAAAGTGCCGCAGGCGCGCATGCGCAAGTTACCGTAGCATGCGCGGCACCTGTCGATTCCAAGGCCCTCTACAATGTTACTGCATCTATGAAGCGCAATCGAATGCGTGAAAAAAGTAAAACATGCACGCAGACGTGTCCAAAACAATAAAATTTCAATATTAAAATTACTTGTCGCTCGACGTGTCAGAAGCCATAAAAAGTTTTCTTTTGGTTGAAATTAAAGAAATCAACGGGTCCCAGGCCTTATTCAATAAAAAGCCGCCATCACGATTAATGAGATTATCCGCTAAACCTATTTCCACGGATTCCTTCACAACTGAATCCCAGAAGGATCTCGATGGGGCCAAGATTTTCGTGGCCGAATAATCCATAGTATGTCCTGTGGAAATACAATGTTCGGCTATAGCCGACTAACTTGGCTGTAAAAGGCGAGTGTGGCGGTCATGTTCAACGCAGCGGTCGTGTACTGTGCGTGTGGTTTGACCAATGCAGGCTTTCCCACACTCGCAAGGTATTTTATAAATTCGAGCCTTCCGTAATCCCAGGTCATCCTTGGCTGAGCCCAGAAGAGCACGAGTCTTTGTAGGTGGCCGGAAGATTGCTTTCACACGATGTTTCTTTAAAATTCTGCCTACTTTCGATGAAATGTTCCCGACATACGGGAGAAATGCTCTGGACTTGAACACCTCCTTATCCTCTTGATCTTGTGGGTGGTCACGTTTTTTCATCCTTAAAGCAGTACTGACCTGATGTGCAGAATATCCATTACGTTGAAATACCGATTTCAAGTGCTCTATTCCGTCTGCAAAGCTGTCTTTATCAGACACGACATGTGCCCTATGCACCAACGTTCGAAGGACGCCCATAGTTTGTGACGGGTGATGACAGCTTGACGCCTGCAGGTACAGATCCGTATGCATGGGTTTTCGATAGACCGAATGCCCCAATGACCCATCCACCCTGCGTTTAACCATGACGTCTATGGTTGTTTCTGAGCCTGCACGAAGCCAACTTTATTTTTCAACAAGACGGGGCACCCCCTGACTGGAGTCGCCAAGTGCGTGAACATCTGAATGAAACTCTACCGAACCGTTGGATTGGTTGTCAAGGAGCTAGGTCAGCCGTGCTCTGGTTTCCCGCCCTTGTTGCGGTTACGTCTTGGTTCTTCTTCCTTCTAAGTGTGGCAGCAGTCATGTGTATCGATATTTGCACCGTGTACTATCTTTGGTTTGGTGCATATAGTTTCCGGCTAGGGGGTTGCCAGGCAGTCGGTCGCTTGTTGCTGACGAGGGAAGTTATCTCCACGTGGCGCAGTCGGCTGGGTCCGCTGGCGGTCCCTGTGCAGTGTCGGAGCGTGTGTGGGGCTGTCCGATCGCTACGAGCTTCGTGGCTCACCGACCCAGGACGTCAAAGTTGAGCAGGGGTTTCAACTACCCAAGCCACGTCCATTCATGTTGTGGTGGTTCGTTTCAGTGGTACGCAGTCGGGGAGGTTTTCCTGTGAGCAACACCGAGTGTTTCTACTGCTCAAATTTAGCCGCCATGCGGTGCAATTAACTATTTTGGTTGACTACAATTCGAGTGTACCAGAGGAATTTTCTGCCTTGTTGCCGTCAATGTTCTGCTTACCTGCCCTGGGCACTGACGTAAATTCACGCAGTGTTCTTTCGGGTGAAGTTAACTATATTACCGTGTTTCAAATTCAAGTGTACCAGCGGAATTTTCTACCTAGTGGGCGTTAGTGTTCTGGTTACCTGCCCTGGCCACTAACGTAATTTGGGGCAGCGTCTTTTCCTCACCTGTTATCGCTGTCCAACATGGTGTGAAATTTCGACAGCTAATACATACTCCATTGTGGATTATCACGTTTGTAACCTTTACTGTTTCAGTATTCATGTACTGATTGATGGGAAGCAAGTCGTTGTGTCGGTCGGTCCGTGGCTGTCCCCTGGTTGGGTTCGGACGGATCAAGTATAGTTGGGCTCACCACCTGTCTCACCTAAGTGAACGAGGGCAGAGCGACATCCGTGGAGGCTTCTGAGTACCACCGGTGTTTAATTATGTTTTCAGCTACTTAAAATGTAAGGCTTATGGTTATTTTTTATTTTTTCTTAAAAATTTGCAAAATTTATTCTTAAATTTATCTATCAAGCTTAAACATTGAAGCCTTCTGCCTTAAAAAGATTATGGTAATATATTTTAAAATTTTGAAACTTAGTTGTGGCCTTCAGCCATTGGTATTGCACCTTGCATAAGTTTTTTCTATCTGCTTTGCCTTGAGGCTCTCTACTTAGCCGTGGTATGTTTTTTAATTATTTTATTTGTCTCTTTAATTGCATTTTTATCTTGTTGATTTTTAAGATTTCTTGTTTTTAAACAGTCTGGCCTTCTTCCTATAAAGGTCAACGGTAATATATTCTAAAATTTTGAAATTTAATTGTGGCCTTCAGCCATTTGTATTGCACCTTTCATATATTTGTCCTATCTGTCTTGCTGTGATATTTTTTTTTTTTTAAATTCTTTTATTGCTATCTTCATTGGATGTCTATCTTGTTGATTTGTCAAGATTTATTGTTTGGAGGTCTTCAGCCGTGAAAGAGTTGCATTCGGTAAAGGTCCCGGCTATGTACCGCTTTGGTTGTAAAAGTTATTAAATTACAGCAAATTACAATTAGAAGGTGAAACTGACCTCAACCTACTTGGCCCTTTCCACAGTCCTATTACCTGTTCTGCCCAGAGGGTTTAGCGGGCGTATCACTAGGGACTTAGCATGTCTCAGCTGGGCTCCACGGTCATGGGGTACGACTCCCTCTGACATCTTCCTGTGCGGTTCCGTTAAAGACAACGTTTATGTACCATCACTCCGACAGAAACTGGAAGAGTTGAAGAACCGAATACGTACTGACATAACATCAGTGACGAAGTACATGCTTGCCCGAGTATGAGAGGAATTTGAGTATCGATGTGATATTGTTCGTATCACTGATGGGGGACGTATTGAACATCTGTAATCTGAACTTGAGAGGTTCGTAAATATGTGTGTAAAGTTTCATACTCGTATGCCTTGAAATTTAATAAATATATGCATTCGAAATACGTATATTCTTTTTGAAACACCATGTATTGTAACGTAGGTACGGTAAGGTAGATATTCGAATGACTGTACAAGGGGCCGCTAATCCGAGCTAACGCTAAACCTTTTAACGTTATATTCCTAGCGGTAACGGGATCAGAGCGCCAAGACCGCTATCCCCAAACCGTTATTCTGCAGGCAGCCTTTTCATATATGCAGCATTTGTTACAACGGTTTCGTGCTATAATAAAAAGTGAATGTGAGCGTTACTTATTTGTGCTTTCCACTGTACATCTGCGATGCACCCACACAGCCATAACGAGGTTTATGGTACGTTAGCTCTGCAGCCCTGGTCTATGAAGAAGGCTTTGGTTAGAATGTACAGGGGTTCGACTCGACGACATGGCTGCCAAAATAGGGGTTCTCGCTAATTGACTTCTTATGGCAAGAACTTCGTTGATCCATTATGGATCGTGGGACGACAGCTGACATGAACTTCTTGATGCAATAATTTACCAACAAGGTATGTATTGTAGAAATTTATTTTATTTTAAGAACTTCTATGTGCAAAAAAAAAAAAAAAATTATGTGTGGTGTCGCATCAGGCAATCGAGTGCCAAAGGGGCCGAGACTGGACACAATGTTGTTTCAAGAATTTTCAGGAATGCTGTAGAATGCTCCAGTGTGTAAGAGAAACTACCAGAAGATTCGAGAATGATCCAGAACGCTATAGAATCTTTCAAAAGGTTCGCGAATGATGTGGAATGTTCCAGCATGTAATTGAAACTTCTAGAATTTTCGAAACTGTTGCTGGATGTTCCAGGATGTTCGCTAATGTTCTCAGATGTTCCATTATCCTGTTGTGGAGGGATTTGTTCCAGCTCATGACGAAATGCATAGTCAGTTCACTCCTCGAAATCGATTATACTTCAAAGAAAAGTGATATAATCGAATGTAAAATTAAATAGAAGTGCCTTTTTTAAGGTTGTGAGCACGTACAAGAGATACACTACTTGCCATTAAAATTGCTACACCACGATGATGACGTGCTACAGACGAGATATTTAACCGACAGGAAGAAGATGCTGTGATAGGCAAATGATTAGCTTTTCAGAGCATTCACACAAGGCTGGCGCCGGCGGCGACACCTACAACGCGCTCACATGAGGAAAGTTTCCAACCGATTTCTCATACACAAACAGCAGTTGACCGGCGTTGCCTTGTGAAACGTTGTTGTGATACCTGGTGTAAGGAGGAGAAATGCGTACCATCACGTTTCCGACTTGGATAAGGGTCGGATTGTAGCCTTTCGCGATTGCGGTTTATCGTATCGCGACATTGTTGCTTGCGTTGGTCGAGATCCAATGACTGTTAGCAGAATATGGAATCGGTGGGTTCAGGAGGGTAATACGGAACGCCGTGCTGGATCCTAAGGGCCTCGTATCACTAGCAGTTGAGATGACAGGCATCTTATCCACATGGCTGTAACGGATTGTGCAGCCACGTCTCGATCCCTGAGTCAACAGATCGGGACGTTTGCAAGACAACAGCCATCTGCACGAACAGTTCGACGACGTTTGCAGCAGCACGGACTATCAGCTCGGATACAATGGCTGCGGTTACCCTTGACGCTGCATCACAGACAGGAGCGCCTGCGATGGTGTAAACGACGAACCTGGGTGCACGAATGGAAAAATGTCATTTTTTCTGATGAATCCAGGTTCTGTTTACAGCATCATGATGGTCGCATCCGTGTTTGGCGACATCGACGGTGAACGCACATTGGAAGCGTGTATTCGTCATCGCCATACTGGCGTATCACCCGGCGTGATGGTATGGGGTGCCACTGTTTACACGTCTCGGTCATCTCTTGTTCGCATTGAGGGCACTTTGAACAGTGGACGCTATATTTCAGATGTGTTACGACCCGTGGCTCTACCCGTCATTCGATCCCTGCGAAACCCTACATTTCAGTAGGATAGTGCTTGACCGCATGTTGCAGGTCCTCTACGGGCCTTTCTGGATGCAGAAAATGTTCGACTGCTGCCCTGTCCAGCACGTTCTCCAGATCTCTCACCAATTGAAAACGTCTGGTCAGTGGCGGCCGAACAACTGGCTCGTTACAATACGCCAGTCACTACTCTTGATGAACTGTGGTATCGTGTTGAAGCTGCACGGGCAGCTGTACCTGTACACGCCATCCAAGCTCTGTCTGACTCAGTGCCCAGGCGTATCAAAGGCGTTATTACGGCCAGAGGTGGTCGTTCTGGGTACTGATTTCTCAGGATCTATGCACCCAAATTGCGTGAAAATGTAATCGCTTGTCAGTTCTAGTATAATATATTTGTCCAATAAATACCCGTTTATCTTCAGCATTTCTTCTTGTTGCAACAATTTTAATAGCCAGTGGTCTATTTAATTGGGTTAAATAATACTAAAATTTAATAGGACGATAAAACGTAAAAGAGGAGGAGATCTTCTCAGAAGTGAACTGAAAATAAGAAAATAGAAAGAACAGGAAAGAAGTGAAACAGTTGGGATCGAGAAGTATGTTTAGGTTCTAAACGGTAGAATATTAATAGACTGAGAAAAACCTTAACTGATGAAAAATGAGACGGAATCAGAGAAGAAGATCGAGTTAGGCACTCATCAAGCAGACGGAGAGGAACTGCTGAAGAAAGAAGACTACGAAATGGACGAAGCAGAGCTAACGTGAATGAAGTTTGTTAAAGAAAACGATCACAAACGCAGGAACAAAACGTTCGTGTTCGAGAAGTGCAAAGCAGAAGATTATTTTTGAGCATTCGAGTATACTTTTCAGTGTGAAATGCTTTTCTTACAATTCATTTTTATGATGTTCTCATGCGTTCTTGAGTGATCTGGAAAGTTCCAAGAATACGAACGAATAGGAAGTCCATATAAAGTCGGACTTTTTCAGCCAGTGTACAGAATACAAATAATAACACCGACACAGTTATAAATAATCAGAAAAAAGAATATTAAAAAATTTTGTATTGGCAACCAAGTTTTAAGTTCTACATTTGCATCTACATCTACATTTGTACTCTGAACTGCGTGGCAGAAGTTACATCCCACTGTACTAGTTATTAGTGCTTTCTCCCCATTATATTCAAGTGTGGAACATGGATGAAAAACAGCACACAGTAGTGAAAGTAGTGGAGATATAAAATGTGTACTGCTAGGTGCAAGTCAAGTGTTTCCGATCTTTAGAAAATCTTCTCTGAAAATATTCGTCTGGAGAAAACATGAAATTTGGATCATAAACAGTTCGGACGATAACAAAACAGAAGCTTCTGAAATGTGGTCGTGCTACAGAACAATGCTGGAGAGTGGGTAGATGGACCACGTAACTAATTAGAGATTTTAAATATCCCTGAGAAGAAAAGAAATTTGTGCCATGACCTGACTGAAATGAGTGGTGGATTGCTAGAACAAACACTGAGACAATAGGGGATGGTCCATTTTGTGATGAAAGAAACTGTGTGCGGCCGTGGGGAGAAGGGGGGGGGGGGAAGTATTAGAGAGACACTTTCTTTTTTGAGACATCAGTTTTATGACTGGTTTGCTATGAAACGCCAAGAATTCCTCTCCCGTGCCAAGCTTTTCACCTCAGAGTTGCACCTGCAACCTATGTATTCAATTGTTTGCTAGATGTATTCCAATCTCTGTCTTCCTCTACAGTTTCTGCACTCTACAGCTCCATCTATTAGCACTGAAATAATTCCCTGATGTTTTAACATATGTCCTATCATCCTGTCCTCCTTTTTTCCACGTATTACTTTCCTCACCGTTCTGCACAGAACATCCTTATTCTTTACCTTATCAGTCAATCTAATTTTCAACATTCGTCTCTAGCACTTCATATCAAATGCTTGAGTTTTCTTCTCTTGCCAGCCGTTGTGGCCGAGCGGTTCTAGGCGCTTCAGTCCTGAACCGCGCTGCTGCTACGGTCGCAGGTTCGAATCCTGCCTCGGGCATGTATGTGTGTGATGTCCTTCGATTAGTTAGGTTCAAGTAGTTCTAAGTCTAGGGCACTTATGACCTCAGATGTTAAGTCCCATAGTGCTTATAGCCATTTAAACCATTTTTCTCTTCTCTTCCGGTTTTCCCACAGTCAATATTTCACTACCGTTCATTGATGTGCTCAAAACGTATATTCTCAGAAATTTCTTCCTCAAATTAAGGCCTATATTTGATATTAGTGCACTTTTTGCCATTGCTAGTCTGCTTTTCATGTCCTCCTTACTCCGTCCGTTATTGGTTATTTTACTGTCTAGGTAGCAGAATTCCTTAAGTTCATCTACTTCGTGACCATCAATCCTGATGTTAAGTTTCCCGCTCTTCTCATTTCTACTACTTCTCATTACTTTGGTCTTTCTTTGAGTTACTCTCAATCAGTAATTATGTAATTCTTCTTCACTTTCACTCAGGACAGCGATGTCACCAGCGAATCGTATCACTGAAATCCTTTCACCATGAAATTTAATCCCACTCCTGAACCTTTCTATTATTTCCGCCATTGCCTCTTCGTTGTACACATTGAACAGCAAGGGGGAAAGACAACACCCTTTGTCTCACACTTTTTTTAATGCGAGCACTTCGTTCTTGGTCGCCCTCTTATTCCTGTTTGCTTTTGTACATATTGTATATTACTCGTCTCTACCTATAGCTTACCTCTGTTTCTCTCAGTATTTCGAACGTCTTGCCCCATTTTATAACGTCCAACGCTTTAAAATTAAATGTGTGTGAAATCTTATGGGACTTAACTCCTAAGGTCATCAGTCCCCAAGCTTCCACACTACTTAACCTAAATTATCCTAAGGACAAACACACACACCCATGCCCGAGGGAGGACTCGAACCTACGCTGGGACCAGCCGCACAGTCCATGGCTGCAGCGCCTTACACTGCTCGGCTAATCCCGCGAGGCTCCAACGCTTTGTCCAGGTCGACAAATCTTATGAACGGTCATGATTTTTCTTTAGTCTTGCTTACATTATCAACCGCAACGTCAGAATGGTCTCTCTCGTGCTTTTACCTTTCCTAAGGCCAAACTGATCGTCATCAAACACATCCTCAGTTTTGTTTTCCATTCCTCTGTATATGGGTTGCATATAAGCAGGTTCAAGTGGATGTATGCTACAATAGCTACGCAGAAATGAAAAACAACTTGTACAAGACAGAGTTGCGTGAAGATCTCCGTCAAACCAGTAAACTAACTGAAGACCACGACGACACAGCAAAATACTGACGTCTACGAAGCCTCCCCAGAGCTTCCGCTGTGAATGTAACGCTTATTTAGAGCGCCGTAGGAACAGACAATTCATACTGCTGTTACATCTTGGTATTACACTGAAAGAGCGAGTTAGTGACGAGTGCACGGAATACACATTTAAGTATCACTGCTTCTACCGGACGAACATTCACCCAGAAAAACGGTTTCCAGTATTCGTTTTTCCCGGTACAATTTAACTGGTACTATCGGAGATACTTCACACAATCATTCTTTTCGAAGAATACGGCATGCTAATTTCAGTTCCTCGGTTAAACTTGAAATCAGAAAAAGGCGAGAAACATTCAAAGCATAGACATTCTTACTATAGGACTGCTGATGTCTTTAAAAATATCGGCAATTCCATGTCTCGATATTAACAGAAATTTGATTATCGGTCCACGACATATCGAAAAAGGTACAGATATATCGACAGCCCAAATGTCGACGTGCCGGCCTACAAAAATGTTGTTGTTGTTGTTGTGGTCTTCAGTCCTGAGACTGGTTTGATGCAGCTTTCCATGCTACTCTATCCTGTGCAAGCTTCTTCATCTCCCAGTACCTACTGCAGCCTACATCCTTCTGAATCTGCTTAGTGTATTCATCTCCTGGTCTCCTTCTACGATTTTTAGCCTCCACGCTGCCCTCCAATACTGAATTGGTGTCCCTTAATGCCTTAGAACATGTCCTACCAACCGATTCCTTCTTCTAGTGAAGTTGTGCCACAAACTCCACTTCTCCCCAATTCTATTCAATACCTCTTCATTAGTTATGTGATCTCCCTGTCTAATCTTCAGCATTCTTCTCTAGCACCACATTTCAAATGCTTCTATTCTCTTCTTGTGCATACTATTTATCATCCATGTTTCACTTCCATACATGGCTACGCTCCATATAAATACTTTCAGAAACAACTTCATTACACTTAAATCTATACTCGATGTTAACAAATTTCTCTTCTTCAGAAACGCTTTCCTTGCCATTGCCAGTCTACATTTTATATCCTCTCTACTTCGACCATCATCAGTTATTTTGCTCCCCAAATAGCAAAACTCCTTTACTACTTTAAGTGTCTCATTTCCTAATCTAATTCCCTCATCATCACCCGACTTAATTCGACTAAATTACATTACCCTCGTTTTTCTACAAAAATATCGGCTACAAATTGTTATTGTACTGCCGGTTTTAGAGCCGTATATTTAAGCATTGATTTATTATTAGATATTCCATACTATAGGCAGCACATTGTGCTCACGTTGGAGCGATCTAGATGCTTGTAAAACAATAAACTGGTTGCTAACATCGCAGGAATTCATTTAATTCAATGATTTCCGATTTCGGCGAAACTAAAGCTGCCATCATCCTATCTAGGGAGGACAGAAAGACAGAAAACACTATAAAAGTGGGCTTGGATTCCACACACACACACACACACACACATATATATATACACTCCTGGAAATGGAAAAAAGAACACATTGACACCGGTGTGTCAGACCCACCATACTTGCTCCGGACACTGCGAGAGGGCTGTACAAGCAATGATCACACGCACGGCACAGCGGACACACCAGGAACCGCGGTGTTGGCCGTCGAATGGCGCTAGCTGCGCAGCATTTGTGCACCGCCGCCGTCAGTGTCAGTCAGTTTGCCGTGGCATACGGAGCTTCATCGCAGTCTTTAACACTGGTAGCATGCCGCGACAGCGTGGGCGTGAACCGTATGTGCGGTTGACGGACTTTGAGCGAGGGCGTATAGTGGGCATGCGGGAGGCCAGGTGGACGTACCGCCGAATTGCTCAACACGTGGGGCGTGAGGCCTCCACAGTACATCGATGTTGTCGCCAGTGGTCGGCGGAAGGTGCACGTGCCCGTCGACCTGGGACCGGACCGCAGCGACGCACGGATGCACGCCAAGACCGTAGGATCCTACGCAGTGCCGTAGGGGACCGCACCGCCACTTCCCAGCAAATTAGGTACACTGTTGCTCCTGGGGTATCGGCGAGGACCATTCGCAACCGTCTCCATGAAGCTGGGCTACGGTCCCGCACACCGTTAGGCCGTCTTCCGCTCACGCCCCAACATCGTGCAGCCCGCCTCCAGTGGTGTCGCGACAGGCGTGAATGGAGGGACGAATGGAGACGTGTCGTCTTCAGCGATGAGAGTCGCTTCTGCCTTGGTGCCAATGATGGTCGTATGCGTGTTTGGCGCCGTGCAGGTGAGCGCCACAATCAGGACTGCATACGACCGAGGCACACAGGGCCAACACCCGGCATCATGGTGTGGGGAGGGATCTCCTACACTGGCCGTACACCACTGGTGATCGTCGAGGGGACACTGAATAGTGCACGGTACATCCAAACCGTCATCGAACCCATCGTTCTACCATTCCTAGACCGGCAAGGGAACTTGCTGTTCCAACAGGACAATGCACGTCCGCATGTATCCCGTGCCACCCAACGTGCTCTAGAAGGTGTACGTCAACTACCCTGGCCAGCAAGATTTCCGGGTCTGTCCCCCATTGAGCATGTTTGGGACTGGATGAAGCGTCGTCTCACGCGGTCTGCACGTCGAGCACGAACGCTGGTCCAACTGAGGCGCCAGGTGGAAATGGCATGGCAAGCCGTTTCACAGGACTACATCCAGCATCTCTACGATCGTCTCCATGGGAGAATAGCAGCCTGCATTGCTGCGAAAGGTGGATATACACTGTACTAGTGCCGACATTGTGCATGCTCTGTTGCCTGTGTCTATGTGGCTGTGGTTCTGTCAGTGTGATCATGTGATGTATCTGACCCCAGGAATGTGTCAATAAAGTTTCCCCTTCCTGGGACAATGAATTCACGGTGTTCTTATTTCAATTTCCAGGAGTGTATATATATATATATATATATATATATATACATATACATATATATATAAAATTGGGGATTAGATTCCACATAGACACACACACACACACACACACACACACACACACACACACACACACACACACACACATATATATATATATATATATATATATATATATATATATATATATATATATATGTGAAATCTAATCCCCAATTTTATAGTGTGCCCTAAGGTATGTAATTCTTATATATATATATATATATATATATATATATATATATATATATATATATATATATATATATATATATATATATATATATGCCTTAAGACACATACAAGTTACAACATCAAGGCAAAGAATGGTGATACTAATAGTTGCCTATAAGACACAGGCTTTACAAAATTGTCGTAAGTACCACATAGGCGTCCAAGAGAGATGAGATTATAAATGTTAAGTGTCTCCATCACATACAAGCGCAAGCTAGGTACTAGTGCAACTCTGGCCCTGTTCTTACACTACCGGCCGTGTCGCGAGATGGCGCTAGCAGAAGAGGCACCAATGAACGTCACAGCTCGCGTCATAACAGGCTCTGCGTGTGTGGTAACACTACGTCGTTAGGGCTTGTACATAATTCTAGAGATTACTGTGTCACGTAAACACATACAAAACTTATGAAAGCTGCAGATGTACACAACTGCCCATCTGCCTGATCACATATACGACATATCGGAAAGCAAACGCAAATTTCATGAGAACTGCGGAGTTACAAAAATGTACATCTGTCTGGTCCTATACGTAATAAGATACGAACATAACATAGATATTTTATGGGATCTGCAGGGTTATACACAGCACATCAGTCTGATGATATATAAAATCTATCGAGAGTATATACGAATCCGATGATGGCAGCTTAAGTTACGCCGAAACCGGTAATCATGCAATAGAAGGAATTTTTACGATCTTGACTACCAGTTTATTGTTTTACAAGATATTCAATACATCAACAAGCTAGCAGCCTGGTTATCCTCCCCAGAGGAAGAACTGAAAAGAAATCGATGCACGTTTACGCTTGGCGATAGTCAGTTTGCTGACAATGCTGAACACGGAGTCGTGGGTAAGTGGTCACGACGTTGCACTGCAAAGCGGGCGAGCTATGTTCAGAGCTCTCTCGCGCATTTTTATTGTCCGCAGCTCGTGGTCTTGCGGTAGCGTTCTCGCTTCCCGCGCCAGAGGTCCCGGGTTCGATTCCCGGCGGTGTCAGGGATTATCTCTGCCTCAAGAAGACTGGGTATTCTTGTGTTGTCCTCATCATTCATCCCCATTACAGTCGCAGGAAAGCAATGGCAAACCACCTCCGCCGGTACGGCCTACCCTCCTCGGAGTATGGGAAGTCTTGATCGAGAATGCTAACTGTACGTAAGTGGCACAATAAAAGGTGTCCTATGGATCCGTGGTGGTTGCGTCGCATGTCTGATTTTTACGAAACACTTCATGTCGTTTTCCCCTTTTTTTATTTCTTTTTCTTTATTTTTTGTTTCTGCTAACGTCAGCGACCTGGCATTTGGAGTGTCAAATCAGCGTGGGGAAGACTAACGTTACAGCTTCTGTTGGTAGCGCCGATTACGTCAGCATTTCCCCTCTCACATCTCTGTCCACCGCCAAGACCAATCTTATACCGCGCGGAATTAGCCGAGCAGTTCAAGGCCCTGCAGTCATGGACTGTGCGGCTGGTCCCGGCGGAGGTTCGAGTCCTCCCTCGGGCATGGGTGTGTGTGTTTGTCCTTAGGATAATTTAGGTTCAGTAGTGTGTAAGCTTAGGGACTGATGACCATAAGATTTCACACACATTTGAACATTTTTTAACTTGAGCCAATCTTATCATTAATATTCTTGTTCAGCTTTTTCAGCAGCTGCTTTTGCACAGTGCCGATGTGAAGAAAAGGCACACTACATGCGTTAAAAATGGTTTCGAAAGCAACTGGTTTCCCATTTCTTCATGTCGGAAAACATGGTATTCCATTCACCCCCCTCCCCCTAGTGCAATCGGAATTGTTCTTTTGTGCCAACTATACTTGCTACGCACAGTCAAAGAGAAACGCTCAACGCGATGAAAGCGCTAAAAGTAGTACGATTGCTTCGCACAGAAAGCAAAATTATGTTTTACTGCGGTTTCTACAGAACAGTTTCAAATATTTACCGAAGACTGCAAAAAAAAAGAAAAAAAGTGTCGGAGGCCCATAAGATTTACGGACGATATACACTGAGGAACCAAAGAAACCGGTACGTCTGGTTAATATCGTGTAGGGCCCCCGCGAGCAGGCGGAAGTAACCCAACACGACGTGACATGGACTCGACTAATGTCTGATGTAGCGCTGGTGGGAACTGACACCATGAATCCTGCAGGGCTGTCCATAAGTACGCAAGAGTACAGAGGGGGTGGACATCTCTTCTGAACAACATACAAGGAATCCCAGATACGCTCAATAATGTTCGTGACTCGGAAGTCTGATGGCCAGCGGAACTCAGAAGAGTCACTCAATGACAATTCTGAACGTGTGAGTGGTGCATTGTCCTGCTGGAATTGGCCGTCCGTCGAAATGCACGATGGACATGAATGGATGCAGGTGATCAGACAGGATGCTTATGTACTTGTCACCCGTCAGAGTAGTATCTAGACGTATCAGGGGTCTCATATCACTCCATCTGCAGACGCCCCACAGGATTACAGAGCCTCCACCAGCTTGAACAGTCCCCTGCTAATACGCAGGGTCCATGGGTTCATGAGGTTGTCTCCAAACTCGTACACGTCCATTCACACGATACAATTGGAAACGAGAGTCGTCCCATCAGACAATGTGTTTCTAGCCATCAACAGTCTAATTTCGGTGTTCATGGGCCATCGATGATGTTGAATAGTTCGAACGCAGACACTTGTTGATGGCCCAGCATCGAAATCTGCTTCAATTTGTGAAAGGGTTGCACTTCTGTCACGCTGAACGATTCTCTTCAGTCGTCGTTGGTCCCGCTCTTGCAGGATCTTTTACCGGCCGCAGCGATGTCGGAGATTTGATGTTTTAGCACATTCTTGATAGTCACGGTACACTCATGGAATGGTCGGGCCGGAAAATCCCCGCTTCATCGCTACCTCGGAGATGCTGTGCTCCATCTCTCGTGCGCCGAATATAACACCAGGTCCAAACTCACTTAAACCTTGATAACCTGCCATTGTAGCAGCTGTGACTGATCCTGTCACTGCGCCAGACACTTGTTGTCTTATGCAGGCGTTGCAGATCGCAGCGCCGTACTCTTCCCGTTTACATATCTATGTGTTTGAGTACACATGCCTATTGCAGTTTCTTTGGTGCTTCAGTGAAATATCGAATGTCGATATTTGTTGACGGCCTTAGACGTCTTGGTATTCTATCAGATCAGATACGTCGTCAGTATTCTGTGTGTGTTCAGATCTCTGACTATAGGTTTCATGCCTAAACGTGTCTTTGGATCTGTGTGTCTAATCTGAAACTTTGTTACTCTCCAGTGCAAGGGCACTAAAAAAGTAATTTTCACTGACGACCCTTGTAATGTAAACGTGTAGTAAATGTCGCAGTAGCTAGACTACAGTGGCTTAATGAGAATTGTGGGCAATTTTGCTCCATAACTCATGAAAATAAGGTTAAAGTTTTACGCTCTTTTACATTTCCTAAGATGTCGTCAAAACCCAATGCAGTTCTGAATCGCCTTGTTTACGTAATATACAATACCGAACATTAAAATTACTACACCAAGAAGAAATGCAGATAATGAACGGGTATTCAATGGACAAATATATTATACTAGAACTGACATGTGATTACATTTTCACGTAATCTGCGTGCATAGATCCTGAGAAATCAGTACCCAGAACAAGCACCTCTGGCCGTAATAACGGCCTTGATTCGCCTGGGCATTGAGTCAAACAGAGCTAGGATGGCATGTACAGGTACAGCTGCCCATGCAGCTTCAACACGATACCACAGTTCATCAAGAGTAGTGACTGGCGTATTATGACGATCCAGTTGCTCGGCCACCATTGACCAGACGTTTTCATTTGGTGAGAGGTATGCTAGCCAGGGCAGCAGTCAAACATTTTCTGAATCCATAAAGGCCCGTACAGGGCCTGAAACATGCGGTCGTGAATTATCCTGCTGAAATGTAGGGTTTCGCAGCGATCGAATAAAAGGTAGAGCCACGGGTCGTAACACATCTGAAATGTAACGTCCACTGTTCAAAGTGCCATCAAAGCGAACAAGAGGTGACCGAGACGTGTAACCAATGGCACCCCATACCATCACGCCGGGTGATACACCAGTATGGCGATGACGAATACACGCTTCCAATGTTCGTTCACCGCGATCTCGCCAAACACAGATGCGACCCTCATGATGCTGCAAACAGAACGTGGATTCATCCGAAAAAATGACGCTTTGCCATTCGTGCTCCCAGGTTCGTCGTTTAGTACACAATCTCAGGCGCTCCTGTCTGTGATGCAGCGTCAAGGGTAACCGCAGCCATGGTCTCCGAGCTGATGGTCCATGCTGCTACAAACGTCGTCGAACTGTTCGTGCAGATGGTTGTTGTCTTGCAAATGTCCCCACCTGTTGACTCAGGGATCTAGACGTGGCTGCACGATCGGTTACAGCCATGCGGATAAGATGCCTGTCATCTCGACTGCTAGTGATAGGAGGCCGTTGGGATCCAGCACGGCGTTCCGTATTACCCCCCTGAACCCACCGACTCCATATCCTGCTAACAGTCATTGGATCTCGATCAACGCGAGCAGCAATGTCGCGATACGATAAACCGCAATCGCGATAGGCTACAATCCGACCTTTATCAAAGTCGGAAACGTGATGGTACGTATTTCCCCTCCTTACACGAGGCATCACAACAACGTTTTACCAGGCAACGCCGGTCAACAGCTGTTTGTGTATGAGAAATCAGTTGGAAACTTTCCTCATGTCAGCACGTTGTAGGTGCCGCCACCGGCGCTAGCCTTGTGTGAATGCAATGAAAAGCTAATCATTTGCATATCACAGCATCTTCTTCCTGTCGGTTAAATTTCGTGTCTGTAGCACGTCATCTTCGTGTTGTAGCAATATTAATGGCCAGTAGTATAGAAGCAACTAGTCTCATAAAATATGCTTCGTGTTATTTTCTGCACAATGCAGCTATCTTCGTCGTAAAGGTGAAACTATAGAGTCTGATACCGCTTTTGAATTCCCCTACCCACTGGCGCATTAAGGTGCGGCAATAGAAAGCGTTTTACGTCGCAACTGAAGCGCTGTTTACCCATCGGTTTATGGGGGTCGCGGAAGTTCTGTTGGCTTAATGGAGCATCCCCTTTAACAGCGCGTAACCACCGCTGTATAGAGAGGGGGTGGAGTAACCCGAGAAATGACATTGTGGCGCGGGAATGGGGTCGTCTGGAGAAACACAAATGGATTTCCGACACTCCGCAGTATGGGGGAGTCTCTGACACAGACGTCCTCGTGAATTAAATCGGAACGGATTCACAATGGACTAATAAAATACGTATGTCACAGTCTCTAATTAAGGGCCCGTTTCAACTACTCCATCTCTTGCAGCGTTGAATCATACATTCCGCGTGGCTCCTCAAGTTTTCTTGTGTCACCTCCCCATTTTCCATTACTTTTTACGTACTCCTTACTGCACTTGTACACAGTTTCGGCCTTAGCGCATTTTCAGGTACTCTGTTGACAAGTGTTCTTGCAAACAAACGTTTCTGTTTAGTTTGTTTGAGGAAGAGACCAAACAGCGAGGTCATCGGTCTCATCGGATTAGGGAATGATGGGGAAGGAAGTCGGCCGTGCCCTGTCAAAGGAATCATCCCAGCATTTGCCTGGAGCGATTTAGGGAAATCACGGAAAATCTAAATCAGGATGGCCGGACGCGGGATTGAACCGTCGTCCTCCCGAATGCGCTACCACTGCGCCACCTCGCTCGGTTCCAAACGTTACGTCTTCAGCATATCGTTTATACAGGGTGTTACAAAAAGGTACGGCCAAACTTTCAGGAAACATTCCTCACAGACAAATAAAGAAAAGATGTTATGTGGACATGTGTCCGGAAACGCTTAATTTCCATGTTAGAGCTCAATTTAGTTTCATCAGTATGTACTGTACTTCTTCGATTCACCGCCATGATTTCGTACGGGATACTCTAACTGTGCTACTAGAACATGTGCCTTTACAAGTACGACACAACATGTGGTTCATGCACGATGGAGCTCCTGCACATTTCTGTCGAAGTGTTCGTACGCTTCTCAACGACAGATTCGGTGACCAATGGATTGGTAGAGGTGGACCAATTCCGTGGCCTCCACGCTCTCCTGACCTCAGCCCTCTTGACTTTCATTTATGGGGGCATTTGAAAGCTCTTGTCTACGCAACCTCGGTACCAAATGTAGAAACTCTTCGTGCTCGTATTGTGGACGGCTGTGATACAATACGCCATTCTCCAGGACTGCATCAGCACATCAGGGATTCCGTGCGACGGAGGGTGGATGCATGTATCCTCGCTAACGGAGGACATTTTGAACATTTCCTGTAACAAAGTGTTTGAAGTCACGCTGGTACGTTCAGTTGATGTGTGTTTCCATTCCATGATTAATGTGATTTGAAGAGAAGTAATAAAATGAGCTCTAACATGAAAAGTAAGCGTTTCCGGACACAAGTCCACACAACATATTTTCTTTCTTTGTGTGTGAGGAATGTTTCCTGAAAGTTTGGCCGTAACTTTTTGTAACATCCTGTATACAGCTTGATTCATGAACATATGCAAATATTTTAATATGTTATTCTAATAGTAAAACTAAAGAAAAATAGTTCATATAAACATAGGACTGCAAATCGATTCCGTATTTCTGGATTTCCGGTAGGCTTTTGACGTTGTACCACACAAGTGAAATTACGTGCTTATCGAATATCGTCTCAGCAATGTGACTGGATTTGTGATATCCTGTCACAGAGGTCACAGTTCGCAGTAATTGACGGAAAGTCATCGAGTACGACAGGAGTGATTTCTGGCGTTCGCCAAGGTAGTGTTATAGGCCCTTAGCGGTTTCTTATCTATATAAACGATTTTGGAGACAAACAATGGTTGTTTGCAGGTGACGCTGTCGTTTATCGACGAATAAAGTCATTAGAAGAAAAAAAAACTAGTTAAAGATTTAGAAAAGATATCTGATTGATGCGAAAAGTGGCAGTTGACCCTAAATAGCGAAAAGTGTGAGGTCATCCACATGGGTGCTAAAAGGAACTCGTTAAATTTCAGTTACACGATAAATCAGTCTAATCTAAAAGCCGTAAATTCAACTAAATACCTAGGTATTACAATTCGAACAACTTAAATTGGAAAGAACACGCAGAAAATTTTGTGGAGAAGGTTAACCAAAGACTGCGTTTTATTGGCAGGACACTTAGAAAATGTAGCAGACCTACTAAGGAGACTGCCTACACTACGCTTGTCCGTCCTGTTTTAGAATAGTGCTACGCGGTGTGGGATCCTTACCAGATAGGACTGACGGAGTACATTGAAAAAGTTCAAAGAAAGGCAGCACGTTTTGTATAATAGCGAAACATGAGGGAGAGTGTCACAGAAATGATACAGGATCTGGGCTGGAAATCATTAAAAGAAAGGCGTTTTTCGTTGCGACGGAATCATCTCACGAAATTACAATCACCAACTTCCTCTTCCGAATGCGAAAATATTTTGCTGACACCGACCTACGAAGGGAGGAACGACCACGACGATAAAATAAGGGAAATCAGAGCTCGTACGGAAAGATATAGGTGTTTATTCTTTCCGCGCGCTATACGAGATTGGAATAATAGAGAATTATGAAGTTTGTTCGATGAACCTGCTGCCAGGCACCTAAATGTGATTTGCAGAGTATCCATGTAGATGTAGATATTTACTTACGGAGTTACGGCTAGTAAAAGATTTTGCCTGAAATTTAGCAACTTCGCTAATATGAAGCCATCGCAAAACTGTATTCGGTTAAAGTAAGGCATGATTTCCATTTATTTTGTTATTATAGGTCTGGTGAATCTAACAGAATATGTCCCAGACGTGTAGCTGCAGTAGTTTGGCAGAACATCCAGAGAAGCAAAGGTTATTATACAAGTAAATTTCTTTACATTCATTAAGAATGTAGAAACGTTTATGTCATTGTTGGGGACCGATAGTGAGTTGAATCTGTCGTTTCCTAACCTTGAAACGATTTAATTTTCTGTGTTGTTCAGTGTAAGAACATAATATCAAAAGTGTATTTAAGTGAAACAACATACAGGGTGTTTCAAAAATGACTGGTATATTTGAAACGGCAATAAAAACTAAACGAGCAGCGATAGAAATACACCGTTTGTTGCAATATGCTTGGGACAACAGTACATTTTCAGGCAGACAAACTTTCGAAATTACAGTAGTTACAATTGTCAACAACAGATGGCGCTGAGGTCTGGGAAACTCTATAGTACGATATTTTCCACATATCCACCATGCGTAGCAATAATATGGCGTAGTCTCTGAATGAAATTACCCGAAACCTTTGACAACGTGTCTGGTGGAATGGCTTCACATGCAGATGAGATGTACTGCTTCAGCTGTTCAATTGTTTCTGGATTCTGGCGGTACACCTGGTCTTTCAAGTGTCCCCACAGAAAGAAGTCACAGGGGTTCATGTCTGGCGAATAGGGAGGCCAATCCACGCCGCCTCCTGTATGTTTCGGATAGCCCAAAGCAATCACACGATCATCGAAATATTCATTCAGGAAATTAAAGACGTCGGCCGTGCGATGTGGCCGGGCACCATCTTGCATCAACCACGAGGTGTTCGCAGTGTCGTCAAGGCAGTTTGTACCGCCACATATTCACGAAGAATGTCCAGATAGCGTGATGCAGTAATCGTTTCGGATCTGAAAAATGGGCCAATGATTCCTTTGGAAGAAATGGCGGCCCAGACCAGCACTTTTTGAGGATGCAGGGACGATGGGACTGCAACATGGGGCTTTTCAGTTCCCCATATGCGCCAGTTCTGTTTATTGACGAAGCCGTCCAGGTAAAAATAAGCTTCGTCAGTAAACCAAATGCTGCCCACATGCATATCGCCGTCATCAATCCTGTGCACTATATCGTTAGCGAATGTGTTCTAGGCGGTGGAATTCCAACACCAGAAAAATCCTCTGTTCTAAGGAATGAACCATGTTGTGTACAGCACACTTGCACGTTGTGAACAGCACACGCTTACAGCAGAAAGACGACGTACAGAATGGCGCACCAACAGACTGCGTTGTCTTCTATATCTTTCACATCACTTGCAGCGCCATCTGTTGTTGAAAATTGTAACTACTGTAATTTCGAAAGTTTGTCCGCCAGAAAATGTACTGTTGTCCCAAGCATATTGCAACAAACGGTGTATTTCTATCGCTGCTCTTTTAGTTTTTATTGACGTTTCAAATTTACCGGTCATTTTTGAAACACCCTGTAGTAACTGTTGTAGTTTGTAGATTATTTATGAAACAGGGATGCCTTTCAAATTTACAATAGAGGAATACGCCTATATGGTGTTTATTTATGGCAAATGTCATGGTAATGCTACGGCTGCAGTTAACGAATATCACATACGTTATCCAACTCGGTGGGTTCCGAATGCACGAACACCTAGCGGTTTTCATAGCCAAACAAAGTGGAGGAAAACAGGCAAACGGGTTATCAAAGTGACCAGCGTGAGGTCTAGTTTTGCATGAGATATTTAACTGATTGAAAATAATCAGGGTAATTAAGGAAAACTTAACTGAGTTGAGGAAAAATTGAAATAGTTACGAAAAACTGCTGCCAAGCTATGTAATTGAACGGTCAAAACTGTCATGTATTCAAGGCCTAGCTATTTTGCACATACAAAGATACATTGGTGGAGGACCAAAGTTAGGGTTTTCGAGAACAGAAGACGTTACGAAGGCAAACGAGGAGTCAGTAAGATCATGCTTTCTGAACAAAACTTGAAAATAAAAAAAAAATGGAGGAAATCAGTCAAATATTTTATGAAATGATTTCTCTAAAAGAAATAAATAGATCAGAGAAACGTTCTATGTGCCTTTGAATCATCAACAGAAAATGAGGTGCATTTCACGTTTCCCTAATATTTTTATTTAATACTTCTAGGCAAACCATTTCACAAAACGTTTGACTTTCTTTTCAAAAATTTTGTATTCTTTACTTTTACATACTATTCATATTGGTTATTGGTTATGGTTATGAACTGGTTATGAACTGCAGATTGAAACTGAAGAAACTGCAAAAAGGTGGGAATTTAAGGAGATGGGACTTGGATAAACTGAAAGAACCAGAGGTTGTAGAGAGTTTCAGGGAGAGCATAAGGGAACAATTGACAGGAATGGGGGAAAGAAATACAGTAGAAGAAGAATGGGTAGCTCTGAGGGATGAAGTAGTGAAGGCAGCAGACGATCAAGTAGGTAAAAAGACGAGGGCTCATAGAAATCCTTGGGTAACAGAAGAAATATTGAATTTAATTGATGAAAGGAGAAAATATAAAAATGCAGTAAATGAAGCAGGCAAAAAGGAATACAAACGTCTCAAAAATGAGATCGACAGGAAGTGCAAAATGGCTAAGCAGGGATGGCTAGAGGACAAATGTAAGGATGTAGAGGCCTGTCTCACTAGGGGTAAGATAGATACTGCCTACAGGAAAATTAAAGAGACCTTTGGAGATAAGAGAACCACTTGTATGAATATCAAGAGCTCAGATGGCAACCCAGTTCTAAGCAAAGAAGGGAAGGCAGAAAGGTGGAAGGAGTATATAGAGGGTTTATACAAGGGCGATGTACTTGAGGACAATATTATGGAAATGGAAGAGGATGTAGATGAAAACGAAATGGGAGATAAGGTACTGCGTGAAGAGTTTGACAGAGCACTGAAAGACCTGAGTCGAAACAAGGCCCCGGGAGTAGACAACATTCCATTAGATCTACTGATGGCCTTGGAAGAGCCAGTCATGACAAAACTCTACCATCTGGTGAGCAAGATGTATGAGACAGGCGAAATACCCTTAGACTTCAAGAAGAATATAATAATTCCAATCCCAAAGAGAGCAGGTGTTGACAGATGTGAAAATTACCGAACTATCAGTTTAATAAGTCACAGCTGCAAAATACTAACGCGAATTCTTTACAGACGAATGGAAAAACTGGTAGAAGCGGACCTCGGGGAAGATCAGTTTGGATTCCGTAGAAATGTTGGAACACGTGAGGCAATACTAACCTTACGACTTATCTTAGAAGAAAGATTAAGAAAAGGCAAACCTACGTTTCTAGCATTTGTAGACTTAGAGAAAGCTTTCGACAATGTTAACTGGAATACTCTCTTTCAACTTCTGAAGGTGGCAGGGGTAAAATACAGGGAGCGATAGGCTATTTACAATTTGTACAGAAACCAGATGGCAGTTATAAGAGTCGAGGGGCATGAAAGGGAAGCAGTGGTTGGGAAAGGAGTGAGACAGGGTTGTAGCCTCTCCCCGATGTTATTCAATCTGTATATTGAGCAAGCAGTAAAGGAAACAAAAGAAAAATTCGGAGTAGGTATTAAAATTCATGGAGAAGAAGTAAAAACTTTGAGGTTCGCCGATGACATTGTAATTCTGTCAGAGACAGCTAAGGACTTGGAAGAGCAGTTGAACGGAATGCACAGTGTCTTGAAAGGAGGATATAAGATGAACATCAACAAAAGCAAAACGAGGATAATGGAATGTAGTCAAATTAAATCGGATGATGCTGAGGAAATTAGATTAGGAAATGAGACACTTAAAGTAGTAAAGGAGTTTTGCTATTTAGGGAGTAAAATAACTTATGATGGTCGAAGTAGAGAGGATATAAAATGTGGACTGGCAGTGGCAAGGAAATCGTTTCTGAAGAAGAGAAATTTGTTAACATCGAGTATAGATTGAAGTGTCAAGAAGTCGTTTCTGAATGTATTTGTATGGAGTGTAGCCGTGTATGGAAGTGAAACATGGACGATAACTAGTTTGGACAAGAAGAGAATAGAAGCTTTCGAAATGTGGTGCTACAGAAGAATGCTGAAGATAAGGTGGGTAGATCACGTAACCAATGAGGAGGTATTGAATAGGATTGGGGAGAAGAGAAGTTTGTGGCACAACGTGACTAGAAGAAGGGATCGGTTGGTAGGACATGTTTTGAGGCATCAAGGGATCACAAATTTAGCATTGGAGGACAGCGTGGAGGGTAAAAATCGTAGAGGGAGACCAAGAGATGAATACACTAAGCAGATTCAGAAGGATGTAGGTTGCAGTAGGTACTGGGAGATGAAGAAGCTTGCACAGGATAGAGTAGCATGGAGAGCTGCATCAAACCAGTCTCAGGACTGAAGACCACAACAACAACAACAACAACTATTCATATTAACTAAAACGCTTCGCCTTAACACTTACTGCTGATGAATTACTTTGGCAACGTCAAATATCTGTAAAACTTCATGGTTGTTCATTGTAATTTATTAGGAATTCAAGGTCTGTGATATACTGGGATAGGTGTGTATACACTCAAAGATTAAGTACTTTGGCAATACGTTAAAATATACTTAGCGATGCAGTGTAAACAATATACATAAAACTTAGTATAAAAATTGTAACTGAGCCAGGTAAAATATAGGAACTGGCTGGCATAGAACCCAGGATCATTTAGAAACTGCAAACACATACGTCAACGCTTCTGCTATACCACAGCAAGCTCAAATTTGCTGCGCTCAATCTTTATATTTAGGGCAGTCAGTCAGTCTTCCGCATTTATCGGCTGTTAAAATTTCTTAAAAATCTAAAAAACATTGGTCTTTAATTTGTTGATGAGATATTGGAATGCTCCTCTGTTCATTCACGTGTCTTCGTAGAAACTACCTGGTGATACACTACTGGCCATTAAAATTACTACACCACGAAGAAATGCAGATGATAAACGGATATTCATTGGACAAATATATAATACTACAACTGACATGTGATTATATTTTCACGCAATTTGGGTACATAGATCCTGAGAAATCAGTGCCCTGAACAACCACCTCTGGCCGTAATAACGGCCTTGATACGCCTGGGCATTGAGACCAACAGAGCTTGGATGGTGTGTACAGGTACAGCTGCCCATGCAGTTTCAACACGATACCACAGTTCATCAATTGTATTGATTGGCGTATTGTGACGAGCCAGTTGCTCGGCCACCATTGACCAAACGTTTTCAGTTGGTTAGAAATCTGGAGAATGTGCTGGCCAGGGCAGCAGTCGAACATTTTCTGTATCCAGAAAGGCCCGTACAGGACCTGCAGCATGCGGCCGGGCATTATCCTGCTGAAATGTAGGGTTTCGCTGGGATCGAATGAAGGATAGAGCCACAGGTCGTAACACATCTAAAATGTAACGTCCACTGTTCAAATTGCTGCCAATGCGAACAAGAGGTGACCGAGAAGTGTAACCAGTAGCACCCCATACCATCACGCCGGGTGATACAGCAGTATGGCGACGATGTCGCCAAACACGGGTTCGTCGTTGAGTACAGCATCGCGGCGCTCCTGTCTGTGATGCAGCGTCAAGGGTAACCACAGCCACAGTCTCCGAGCTGATAGTCCGTGCTGCTGCAAATGTCGCCGAACTGTTCGTGGAGATGGTTGTTGACTTGCAAACGTCCCCATCTGTTGACTCAGGGCTCGGGACGTGGCTGCACGATCGGTTACAGCCATGCGGATAAGATGCCTGTCATCTCGACTGCTAGTAATACGAGGCCGTTGGGATGCAGCATGGCGTTCCGTATTACCCTCCTGAACCCACTGATTCCATATTCTGCTAACAGTCATCGCATCTCGACCAACGGGAGCAGCAATGTCGCGATACGATAAACAGCAATCGCGATAGGCTACAATTCGACATTTATCAAAGTCAGAAACGTGATGGGACGTATTTCGCCTCCTTACACGAGGCATCACAACAACGTTTCACCAGGCAATGCCGGTCAACTGTTGCTTGTGTATGAGAAATCGGTTGGAAACTTTCCTCATGTCAGCAAGTTGAATGTGTCGCCACGCGCGCCAATCTTGTGTGAATGCTCTGAAAAGCTAATCATTTACATTTCACAGCATCTTCTTCCTGTCGGTTAAATTTCGCGTCTGTAGCACGTCATCTTCGTGGTGTGGCAAATTTAATGGCCAGTAGTTTATGAATTATCAAATTTTCCTTGAAGATTCTTCGCTTTGTAAATTTCATGCACAGCATTTCTTTTCGCTTTATTCTAAGTATGCCTAATTTTGTAGTCCCACTCTCGAGCTACAGTATTTCACAGGTTAGAGACGCCGTTTTATAGAAACAGCTGGATGGCTCTAGTCAGCCATCTTGTAGCGCGACATTGTCGCTCACACGCAGGACATCCAAGCTTTCCGCCCGATCCTGCTGCCTGTCGCTGGAGTGTCGCGTATCCAGAAGTCTGTCGTTGGAGTGTCGCATATCCAGAAGTCTGTCGATGGAGTGTTGCGTATCCAGAAGTCTGTCGATGGAGTGTCACATATCCAGAAGTCTGTCGCTGCAGTGTCAAGTATCCAGAAGTCTGTCGCTGGAGTGTCGCGTATCCACAAGTCTGTCGCTGGAGTGTCGCGAATCCACAAGTCTGTCGCTGGAGTGTTGCGTATCCATAAGTCTGTCGCTGGAGTGTCACGTATCCACAAGTCTGTTGCTGGAGTATCACGAATCCAGGAGTCTGTCGATGGAGTGTCGCGTATTCCGAAGTCTGTCGATGGAGTGTCGCGTATCCAGAAGTCTGTCGCTGGAGTGTCGCATATCCAGAAGTCTGTCGCTGGAGTGTCGCTTATCCAGAAGTCTGTTGATGGAGTGTCGCATATCCAGAAGTCTGTTGATGGAGTGTCGCGTATCCAGAAGTCTGTTGCTGGAGTGTCGCGTATCCAGAAGTCTGTCGCTTGAGTGTCGCATATCCACAAGTCTGTCACTGGAGTGTCACATATCCAGAAGTCTGTTGCTGGAGTGTCGCGTATCCAGAAGTCTGTCGCTGGAGTGTCACATATCTACAAGTCTGTCGCTGGAGTGTCACATATCCACAAGTCTGTCGCTGGAGTGTCACGGATCCAGAAGTCTGTTGCTGGAGTGTCATGTATCCAGAAGTCTGTCGCTTGAGTGTCGCATATCCACAAGTCTGTCACTGGAGTGTCGCATATCCAGAACTCTGTTGCTGGAGTGTCACGTATCCAGAAGTCTGTCGCTGGAGTGTCACGTATCCACAAGTCTGTCGCTGGAGTGTCGCATATCCACAAGGTTGACGCTGGAGTGTCGCGTATCCAGAAGTCTGTCGCTGGAGTGTTGCGTATCCACAAGTCTGTCACTGGAGTGTCGCATATCCACAAGTCTGTCGTTGGAGTGTCACGTATCCAGAAGTCTGTTGCTGGAGTGTCGCGTATCCAGAAGTTGCTCGATGTCGCTCGCTTCTGGCGCTCACGTAGGACACGGTCTTCAGTTCTACATGCCACAGGTAGCCCTTGTGTTTCATGCAGAAGCCCTTCTGCGTATCACTGTTAGCCATTCTTTGTACCCAATCTCATTTAAAGATAGTCATATTCAGTTTCGAGTAAGTGGTACCAGACGCATCGAAAGTAATTTACGCAGCTAATGTCTATGTCCAAAAGTATGGTAGTAAAGATTATTCTAGATCAGAACAGATGGATGATGCTGCTATCGGAATTTAAAAGTCACACAGTTTTGAATTACATGCTTTCTAGAAAACATATTTCACTGTATGCAACCTGTTTTGAAAATACTTCTTGCCAACACCTAGGTTCTACATCTACATCTATATCTACATGGTTATTCTGCAATTCACACTTAAGTGCCTGGCAGAGGGTTCATCGAACCATTTTCATACCACTGCTGTACCATCCACTCTCGATGGCGCATGAGAAAAGAGAACACCTAAATCTTTCCGTTCCAGTTCTGATTTCTCTTATTTTATTATGATGATCATTTCTCCCTAAGTAGGTGAGCGTCAACAAAATATTTTCGCATTCGGAAGAGAAAGTTGGTGATTGAAATTTCGTAAACAGATCTCGCCGCAGAGAAAACCGCCTTTGTTTCAGTGGCTGCCACCCCAGCACGCATATCACATCAGTGATACTTTCACCCCTAATTCGCGATAACGCGAAACGGGCTGCCCTTCTTTGCACTTTTACGATGTCCTCCGTTAGTCCTACCTGGTAAGGATCCCACATCGCATTGCAATTTTCCAGCAGAGGACGGACAAGTGTAATGTAGTCTGTCTCTTTAGTGGGTTTGTCGCATCTTCTAAGTGTTCTGCCAACAAAGTGCAGTCTTTGTTTCGCCTTCCCCACAATATTATCTATGTGGTCTTTCCAATTTAAGTTGCTGGTAATTGTATTTCCTAGGTATTTAGTTGAATTGACAGCCCTTAGATTTGTGCGATTTATCGTATACCCTAAATTTATCGGATTTCTGTTAGTACCCATGTGGATGACCTCGCACTTTTCTTTGTTTAGTGCCAATTGCCACTTTTCGTACCAAACATAAATTCTCTCTACATCATTTTGTAATTGGAATTGCTCGTCTGATGATTTTACTAGACGGTACATTACAGCGTCATCTGCAAACAATCGAAGGGCTGCTCAGATTATCACCTAGATCATTTATATAAATCAGGAACAGCAGAGGGCGTATGACACTACCTTGCGGAACGCCAGATATCACTTCTGTTCCTACTCAATGATTTACCGCCAATAACTAATAACTGTGACCTCTCTGAGAGGAAATCACGAATCCAGTCACACAACTGAGACGATACTCCATATGCACGCAATTTCATAATTAGTCGCTTGTGAGAAACGGTATTAAAATTGTTCTGGAAAACTAGGAATACGGAATCGACCTGAGATCCCTTGTCGACAGCACTCATTACTTCATGGGAAGAAAGTGTTGAACAAGAACGATATTTTCTGAATCCGTGTTGGTTATGTATCAATAAGTCATTTTCTTCAAGTTGATTCATAATGTTCGAGTACAGCATATGCTCCAAAATCCTACTGCAAATTGAGGTCAGTGATATGGGTCTGTAATTCAATAGGTTACTTCTACATCTTTCTTGAATATTGGTGTGACCTGTGCTACTTTCCAGTCTTTAGGAACAGACCTTTCGTCAAGTGCGCGGTTGTATATGATTGTTAGCAAAGGCGCTATTGTGTCTGTATACTCTGACAGGAACCCGATTGGTATACCATCTGGACAGGAAGACTTGCCTTTCTTAAGTGGTTTGAGTTTATTCGCAACACCTAAGATATCTACTTTTATGTCACTCATGCTAACAGCTGTTCTGGTTTCAATTCTGTAATATTTACTTCATCTTCTTTCGTGTAGGAATTACGGAAAACTGTATTCAGTAACTATTCTTCAGTGGCACCATCATCGGTAACATTTCCACCGCTATCGCGCAGTGACGGTATTGACTGTTTTTTGCGACTGGTGTACTTTACATACGACCAGAATCTCTTCAGGTTTTCTACCATATTTTGAGACAAGTTCTGTAGAGGGACTGAATTTACAATGTAAGGGTTTTGTTTTATACACAGAATTGTAATTTTGGTAATATTTTAGGTATCACTCAGAAAAGTAAAGCTTCAAAAGCATCGGAATAATAGCGGGCGACGTCTTTGCCAAAGAGGTTGTGCTGCGAGACGCTGTTAATAGAAGCTTTGCTTGTGAGTGCAGTCTTGCAGAGAGAGAGCGAGATGAAGATTCGAATTGTTGCTTGGTTGGTTTGGCTGGTTCAAATGGCTCTGAGCACTATGGGACTTAACATCTGAGGTCATCAGTCCCCTAGAACTCAGAACTAGTTAAACCTAACTAACCTAAGGACATCACACACATCCATGCCCGAGGCAGGATTCGAACCTGCGACCCTAGCGGTCGCGCGGTTCCGGACTGAAGCGCCTAGAACCGCACGGCCACCGTGGCCGGCGTTGGTTGGTTTAAAAGGGGGGAAAGGCACCAAAGTGCTTGGTCTTCGGTCCAGTCGAGTTATATCTTGTGATGGAGTGAGATGTGCTTTGGCCGTGCTGTGTGTCGACAATATTTTCTTATATTATTTTTCATTTATGGAGAGATATTTTCTAAATTCATCCAGAAGATTTCAAAAGGAACTGTAATGGCGCATTTTCCGAGACATCGAAGGTTAGTAATTAATTTGATCAATAATTTAGAACCATAGAGTTTTATTTTTCTTCAAAAATGGATGTGATACGTGTTTCTACGAAAGTAAAGACAGTTTGAGCAGGTTTTTTCCACTATTAATATAAATGGAAGTTTTAATATTTCAAGTGTTGGAATATTTTGTCTCAGTGATGTAAAGTTTTATTAATAGAGTTAGTTTATTTTTTTCCCATCAATCAGCAATCAGCATTCGTCTCTTTATTTCAAGTTTCACATATATAATTTTGATTTTCCGAGTTTCTCAGTAACAGAACTTTAATTGCAAATTTTTTTTTCTGTAACATATTTTTATGTCCATAAAAGAACGGTGTTTTACATGTTATAGCTAGGTTGACAACACTTCAACCTCTGTTCAGTGTATGCCGCCTTTAGGCATGAACTATATGTATTTCGCATAAATTCAGTTTGATTACTAATAAGACTGGTTAAATATGGCAGTTATTTTTAGGTTTTAGTATAAATTTTTCTTTTGTATTGTTATCGAATCTGAAGATCATCGTTGTATGGCCGAAACAGTTTATGACTGTATCATAAGAATGTGATTGCTTCTATAAATTTTACTAAAAATTGTTTTTGCAAAATAACCAGTCACTCACTCCATTGATAAAACGTCGTTTTTTCCAAAGAACTTTAATTGACAATGATCTTGCAGTAATGAGATTTATTAGCACAGACGTTTTGTGTGTATCTCTCTATTTTAAAGCACGAATTGCATAACGCGTTGCTAGTAGTTTGAATTTTTATTTTTTAACTAGCGTAACAGCTGCAGCTGCAGTAGTTTGGAGATAGCAGCAGCAGAGTATTTATTTATTACGCAAACAAGTAGACCATTTATAATGTACGTGTGATACAATTAAAATTTCAACAGTGACATACTTTTTCCACTTGAGCTCTTTGTTCGTGAGTTTTTAATTAAGTTTATGTGTTAATTTCGATTTAATTCCTCTCGATGTATCACCCCATTCTCTCATCCACATTATTGCATCCATTGTATCTATTTCTCATTTTGCTTGAATTTCGTTTTACTTATAAACCCAAAACCGTCTTTCACTTAAATTTTTTTCTGTGTTGTTTTGACCATAGAGGAATATGTACTTATATTACGTTCTGAATGCTTGTACGACGATTACCGCGCGAAAAAAGAGTTGCACATCTGGTAACGAAAATACATTTTTCACATGATTGGACAAATATAAATAGAGTAATTCGTCTTTTGTTTTGTAACTAATAGGTTGGAATTTTAAAATAATTAAATATTATATCAGCTCAATATAATTATATACATAATTATAATAATATATACATAATACTCACACAAGAATTCAGATTGAAAAAAGAATGATATAAAGAAAACATGACACAAATGAGAAAGTTCATATGGTGTAACAGAAGGATAGAAATAAAAAAATATATTTATACCAATTACGAACATTTTAGGTTAGGCTTTACAGTGACTGTTATTGACATTAAAATGAAACAACAAGTTTACTGTAACCAGTCACTGTTTATTTAACTCCACGACGCGTTTCAAAGGTTTAAACCTCCATCATCAGGTGGATATACATTTGTTAGTATGACAGTTGTATGTGTTGGGTTACGATTTTTGGAGACCCTTGCGGCACTGTCTAGTGGAGAAACAAAACACTGTTTCAGAACATGGTTTTGTGTTTCTTTTGACAAAAAATAAAACGTATATCTAACGGCAAACATAAAATAAGCAAAATAGAGTACCTCCAGTGGTCAAAGATTCCTTTCACTGTCGTAACACATCACATGTACACTGTCATATTCTATAAACAAATATGGCGCCTGTTTAAAGACCACTGGAGGTACCCTATTTTACTTATTTTAAGTTTACCGTTAGATATACGTTTAATTTTTTGTCAAAAGAAACTCAAAACCTTGTTCTGAAATAGTGTTTTGTTTCTCCTCTAGACAGTGCCGCAAGTTCCTCCAAAAAATCATTAACACAACACATACAAATGTCATACTAGCAAATGTAAATCCACCTGATGGTGGAGGTTTAAACCTTTGAAACGCGTCGTGGAGATATTTAAACAGTTAATGTTGTTGTTTCATTTAAACCAATTAGTTGAATAAAAATAATGATCGAAGTAATTTCCATAAAGACTGAAAAAAAATTCAAAAATGTTATACACTTGACGATGTTCGAACACACAACTTTCTGTAGATGAAGCTATTATTCTATCTTTCTTTCTCTTCCTTTTTTTTGCATTTATTCCTTATGGTTCATTGCATAGAGGACGTCGCACGACACTGCTTCAAGTTCACCATTGACCCCCTCAGTCAGTTTTTTTTATTACAGAGACGAGGCATCTCTCTGTCCGAACACGCCAAGCTACCGTGGCGACTTATCCATTACACAACACGGAAGGACTATATAATACTAATTCTTAACACTATAAAGTGTGACACAAAATTCCGAAGTTTTTTTTCGTCAATTATTCGAAAACGAGTGCCCACTAGGGTGAATGGCTGCAGTGGGTGATGCCTGGGGTCTTAACCTACTTCACCGTACAGAGAGTTTAAAAAAAGACTATCGCATCGCTGACGCCCTCTCCTTGTTAGTTTCGTTCCTGCCACCCCTCAGAGATCGAGTGAAACAAATCTACTGAGGCAGTGATCGATCACTAGTGCATACTCGAATAGCACGTGGGAAAAAACAAACTAAATCTTTTCGTGCGACCTATGACTTCTTTCACGTTATAAAGCTACGTTCTCCCAGCAGCAGCAAACCCCCCGCAACGTGCAGAGTAAAATGCGTGCCACCCGGCGGTCACCCCACACGCACGTTGCGAGCAGAGCAGACCGTCTTCCTAGGGTCCGGGCAACACAATGCCGCTGAGAGCTGTATTATTATACCCGCGGAAAACGACTATGTGCTTCAGGAGAAGACCTTCCTGCACGTCGCAGCGGTTTTCTCGGTTGGAGAGGAACATGACGGCTCTCTCCCGCTCGTACGTGGACGTTAAAGAAAGACGTGAGGACCGACAGACACTTTTTCGAAGTTTAACGACAAGCTAGCGCAGCCTGAAATGGAGGATGAAACTGAGTTGTTCTTCAGACTCCATGGCAACACTAGATAAAATATTAAGACGCTACGTTATACACTGAAGAGCCAAAGAAACTGGTACACCAGCCTAATATCGTGTGGGGCCCCTCACAAACACACGATTAGTGTCGGAAGTAGTGTTGGAGGGAATTGACACCATGAATCCTGAAGGGATGTGTGGTGTGCGTACTGTAAGACCTTCAGTACACACACCATCAGTTTATTTGACTTGTCGCTCTAACAAAGTAGGCGAGTGTCAGCAATATGTCTCGTGGTCTTATCGTGGAGTGTTTATCTTCTGCCGTTAGGTCAGACGATAGAAATGCCACTTGCACGCTTCGAGTAGCAGGTTGACGGTGACCAACTTTAAACAGAACTTGATTAATTTTCACACACATTTATTAAAATAATAACAATCATAGACATTACGGTACTTGATTCTGGATGCTGTTTACAACTGACAATCTGAAGTTCATTTGGTCTTCGTACATTAATCTTATTCTCACATATCTCTGATACTTAACAAAGTGTCTAAACATTTCTCTTCATGGCTATGTACAGGAATATGATAATCTTATTAGGCGCAGACTGAAACTTGACTATAGACTGGTACAGAGTAATGCAGACTAATGCTGACTGATGCAGACTGACTAAACGGAGGTCTGTACACTCGTTATAATACATAGCGCATTCAGGTATCACTGCACGAGTGTGATGCGTGAGGAGAAAAGGTTCTACGTTAGCAGCAATCTCACTGGCTGCGTTACATATTAATACGTGGATCGGCGGAAGCAGAATTTGGTCCGTCTCTAAGGCAGCGCCATCTCGTAGTGCGGAGACGGACGAGCGCTGCGCCTGCACTGTTGTGCTTAGCAGGGCGCGCTCTAGTGGGAAAGTTGTGTACGCGCTGACTACGTGGAACTATGTACACAACAGGATGTATATAAATCCGTAAGAGTACGAGAGAGTGCAGATATCTTCTAAACAGCACGTTGCAAGGCATCCCAGATATGCTCAATAACGTTCATGTCTGAGGAGTTTGGTGGACAGCGGAGGTGTTCAAACTCAGAAGAGTGTTCGTGCTGCCACACTGCAGCAGTTCTGGACGTGTGGGGTGTCGCATTGTCATGCTGGAATTGAACAAGTCCGACGGAATGCACAATGGACACGAATGGATGTGGGTGGTCAGAAAGGATGCTTACGCACATGTCACCTGTTATAGTCGTATCTACATGTATCAGGGATCCCATATCACTCCAACTGCACACGCCCCACACCATTATAGAGCATCCACCAGCTTCAACAGTCCCTTCTTGACTTGCAGGTTACATGGATTCAAAGCAGAATTACTAAACACAGCCTTCCGAAATGCCTTCACAAAAGAAGACGAAGTAAATATTCCAGAACACGAATCGAGAACAGCTGCCAACATGAGTAACGTAGATGTAAATATCCTCGGCATAGTGAAGCAACTTGAATCACTTAATAAAGCAAGTCTTCTGGTGCAGACTGTATACCAATTAGGTTCCTTTCGGAGTATGCTGATGCATTAGCTCCATACTTAACAATCATATAGAACTATCCGCTCGACGAAAGATCCGTACCCAAAGACTGGAAAGTTGCACAGGTCACACCAATATTCAAGAAAGGTAGTAGGAGTAATCCACTAAATTACAGGCCCATATCGTTAACGTCGATATACAGCAGGATTTTAGAACATATTTTGTGTTCGAACATTATGAATTACCGCGAAGAAAACGGTCTACTGACACACAGTCAACATGGGTTTAGAAAACATCGTCCCTGTGAAATACAACTATTGCTTTATTGACATGAAGTGTAGAGTGCTATTGACAAGGTATTTCAGATCGATTCCGTATTGCTGGATTTCCGGAAGGCTTCTGACACTATACCACACAAGCGGCTTGTTTTGAAATTGCGTGTTTATGGAATATCGCCTCAATTTTGTGATTTCCTGTCAGAGAGGTCACAGTTCGTAGCAATTGACGGAAAGCCATCGGGTAAAACGGTAGTGATTTCTGGCATTCCCAAGGTAGTGTTATAGGCCCTTCGCTGTTTCTTATCTAGATTAACGATATTGGAGACAATCTGAGCAGCCGTCTTCGGTTGTCTACAGATGATGCTGTCGTTTATCGACTAATAAAGTCATCAGAAGACCAAAACAAACTGTAAAACGATTTATAAAAGATATCTGAATGGTCTGAAAAGTGGCATTTGACCCTAAATAACGAAAAGTGTGAGGTCATCCACATGAGTGCTAAAAGGAACTCGTTAAACTTCGGCTACACGATATATCAGTCTAATCTGAAAGCCGTAAATTCAACTAAATACGTAGGTATCACAATTACGAACAACTTGAATGGGAAGGAACACATAGAAAATGTTGTGGGGAAGGCGAACCAAAGACTGCGTTTTATTGGCAGGACACTTGGAAGATGTAACAGATCTACTAAGGAGACTGCCTACACTACGCTTGTCCGTCCTCTTTTAGAATACTGCTGCGCGGTGTGGGATCCTCACCAGATAGGACTGACGTCGAAAAAGTCGAAAAGTCGAAAAGTGCAAAGAAAGGTAGCACGTTTTGTATTATCGCGAAATATGGGAGAGAGTGTCACAGAAATGATACAGGATTTGGGCTGCAAATCATTAAAAGAAAGGTGTTTTTCGTTGCGACGGAACCTTCTTACGAAATTCCAATCACCAACTTTCTCCACGGATTGCGAAAATATTTTGTTAACACCGACCAACATAGGGAGGAACGATCACCACGATAAAGTAAGGGATACCAGAGCTCGTACTGAAAGATATAGGTGTTCATTCTTTTCGAGCGCTATACGAGATTGGAATAATAGAGAATTGTGAAGGTGGTTCGATGAACCCTCTGCCAGGCACTTAAATGTGATTTGCAGACTATCAATGTAGATGTAGATGTAATGAAGTTGTTTCTATACAAATACACATCCGTCCGCTCGATACAATTTGAAACATGTTTCCAGTCATCAACAGTCCAATTTCTGTGTTGACGGCCCAGACGAGGCGTAAAGCTTTGTGTCGTGCAGTCATCAAGGGTACACGAGTGGGCCTTCGGCTGCGGAAGCTCATATCGATGATGTTTCGTTTAATGGCTTGCACGCTGACAGTTGTTGATGGCCCAGCATTGAAATCTGCAGCAATCTGCGGGAGGGTTGGACATCTGCAACGCTGAACGATTCTCTTAAGTCGTGATTCGTCCCGTTTGTGCAGGATATTTTCCCGGGCGCAGCGATGTCGAAGATTTGAGGTTTTACCGGATTCCTGTCCGCCCCGATAGCCAGCGTGACGGATAGCCGTCCTACGGCCCTGGGTTCGATTCCCGTCTGGGTCGGGGATTTTATCCGCTTAGGGAATGGGTGTCGTGCTGTCTTCATCACTTCATCGCCATCCGGCGGGCAGGTCGCCCAATGTGGCGTCGAATGGAGCACGTTATCATGATTTCATACGGGATACTCTACCTGTGCTGCTAGAACATGTGCCTTTACAAGTACGACACAACATGTGGTTCATGCACGATGGAGCTCCAGCACATTTCAGTCGAAGTGTTCGTACGCTTCTCAACAACAGATTCGGTGACCGATGGATTGGTGGAGGCGGACCAATTCCATGGCCCCCACGCTCTCCTGACCCTCTTGACTTTCATTTATGGGGCATTTGAAAGCTCTTGTCTACGCAACCCCGGTACCAAATGTAGAGACTCTTCGTGCTCGTATTGTGGACGGCTGTGATACAATACGCCATTCTCCAGGGCTGCATCAGCGCATCAGGGTTTCCATGCGACGGAGGGTGGATGCATGTATCCTCGCTAACGGAGGATATTTTGAACATTTCCTGTAACAAAGTGTTTGAAGTCACGCTGGTACGTTCTGTTGCTGTGTGTTTCCACTCATGATTAATGTGATTTGAAGAGAAGTAATAAAATGAGTTCTAACATGGAAAGTAAGCGTTTCCGGACACATGTCCACATAACATATTTTCTTTCTTTGTGTGTGAGGAATGTTTCCTGAAAGTTTGGCCGTACCTTTTTGTAACACCCTGTATACATTTTAGTTAGTGTGGAAGGAAAGCAGTCCGGTGCGATATGCGTTGCAGACGCTTGACAACTCAACATTTATTCTGCTAGAGCAGTAGCCTAGCAGTACGTATAACAATCGATATTAGAAATAGATATCCTCGGAGTAGTGAAGCAATTTAAATTGCTTAATAAAAACAAGTCTTCTGGTCCAGACTGTATACCAGTTAGGTTCCTTTCAGAGTAAGCTGATGCAATACCTCCAGACTTAACAATCATATACAACCGCTCGCTTGACTTAAGATCCGTACCTAAAAACTGGAAAGTTGCGCAGGTCACACCAATATTCAAGGAAGGCAGTAGGAGTAATAAAATAAATTACAGTCCCATATCATTAACGACGATATGCATCGGGACTTTGGAACGTATATTGTGTTCGAACATAATGAATTATCTCGAAGAGAATGGACTACTGACACACAGTCAACAGATAATTAGAAAACATCGTTCTTGTAAACCACAACTAGCTCTTTACTCACACGAAGTGTTGAGTGCTGTTGACAAGGGATTTCAAATTGATTCCTTATTCCTTGTGTTCCAAAAGGCTTTTGACACTGTACTACACAAGCGGCTTGTAGTGAAAGTGCGCGCTTATGGGATATCGTCTCAGTTATGTGACTGGATCCGTGATTTCCTGCCAGGGAGGTCACAGTTCGACGTAGCTGACGGAAAATCATCGAGTAAAACAGAAGTGATTTCTGGCGTTCTCAGTGGCAGAATTATAGGCTCTCTGCTGTTGCTTACCTATACAAACGTTTTAGGAGACATTCTGAGTAGCCGTCTTAGATTTTTTGCGAATGAGGCTGTCATTTATTGTCTAGTAAACTCATCAGCAGACCAAAACAAATAGCAAAAAAAAAATAAATTAGAAATGATATCTGTATGGTGCTTAAATTGGCCACTGGCCCTAAATATTGAAAAGGTTTAGGTCATCCACATGAGTGCTAAAAGGAATGTTTTAAAATTCGGTTACACGATAAATCAGTCAAATCTAAAGGCAAGAAATTCAACTAAATCCCTAGGAGTCGCAATTACGAACAATTTAAACCTGAAAAGACACGCAGGAAAATGTTGTGCGGGCGGCGAACTAAAGACTGCGTTTTATTGGCCGGACACTTAGAAATCTAGTAAAGAGACCGTCTACACTACGCTTGTCTATCCTCTTTTTAGAATACTGCTGCGCGGTGTGGAATCCGTACCAGATAGCATTAACAGAGTACATCGAAAAAGTTCAAAGAAGGGCAGGACGTTCTGTATTATCGTGTAATAGGGAAGAGTGTGTCACGGACTTTAGGTGGGCACCATTAAAACAAAGGCCTTTTCCGTTGCGGTGGAATCTTCTCACGAAATTTCAACCAGCTTTCTGCTCTGAATACGAAAATATTTTGTTGACGCCGACTTACACATGGAGAAACGATCGTCGTAACGAAATAAGTGCGATCAGAGCTCGCACGGGAAGATATCGGTTTTCGTTTTTTCCGCGCGCTATACGAGTTTGTAATGATAGACAATTATTGTGAAGGTGTTTCGATGAACTCCCTGCCAGGAACTTAAGTGTGATTTGCAGAGTATCCATGTAGATGTAGACCTGAAAGCTTAAATTAACGTTGCTTACTAAATATCTTAATATCAGTGAGTTTTTCTTGTAATGTGACTGGTTTCACTACTCTGGTATATGAACTACTTCTCTGTCTTTAACTAACGAAACCGTCGAAAAATTGTTAGACATTCATTCTTGTTCACGACGTAATAACATTTTTGTGACCACTTTGCGCTTCCTGGGTACTCTTCCCAATAATATGCAGCTTTCATTCTCTTCCCTATCTTCTATGAACTTTCGGATTGCCAAGATTAACAATTTTCCAGATGAAACACTGCACTGCAGGTTTGGCCTCCGCCCTCTCCGATACTAGTGTGACGTCACACTGTTCCGCCTCTATAACAGCAAAATGTTCCTCGCAGTGTGCTGGAATGAACCACACAGTACTGCTTTTCTCTAGGAGAAACTGTAGCACCCACCGACTTCCGACAGGCTGTAAAAATAAACTCAAACCTTTCCATAACTTTGTCTCGCTTTCACCCCCACAAAAAATATGAAGGGAAAAAAGTTTATCGCTTACTACATTTCACGTCATACATCACATTCTAATATACACTACTGTCCATTAAAATTCCTACACCAAGAAGAAATTGCAGTTGATAAACGGGTGTTCATTATACAAATATATTATACCAGAATTGACATGTGATTACATTTTCAAGCAATTTGGGTGCATACATCCTGAGAAATCAGTACGCAGAACAACCACCTCTGGCCGTAATAACGGCCTTGATACGCCTGGGCATTGAATCAAACAGAGCTTGGATGGCGTGTACAGGTACAGCTGCCAATACAGTTTCAACACGATACGACAGTTCATCAAGAGTGGTGACTGGCGTATTGTGAGGAGCCAGTTACTCGGCCACCATTGATCAGACTTTTCAATTGGTGAGAGATTTGGAGAATGTGCTGGCCAGGGCAGCAGTCGAACGTTTCCTGTATCCAGAAAGGCCCGTACAGAACCTCAACATACAGTCGTGCATTATCCTGCTGAAATGTAGGGTTTCGCAGGGATCGAATGAAGGGTCGTAACACATCCGAAATGTAACGTCTTATGTTCAAAGTGCCGTTAGTGCGAACAAGAGGTGACCGATACGAGTAACCAATGGCACCCCATACCATCACGCCAGGTGATACGCCAGTATGGCGTTGACGAATACACCCTTACAATGTGCGTTCACCACGATGTCGCCAAACACGGATTCGACCATCATGATGCTGTAAACAGAACCTGGATTATCCGAAAAAATGACGCTTTGCCATTCGTGCACCCAGGTTCGTCGTTGAGTACACCAACGCAGGCGCTCCTGTCTGTGATGCAGCGTGAAGGGTAACCGCAGCCATGGTCCTCGAGCTGATAGTCCATGCTGCTGCAAACATCGTCGAACTGTTCGTGCAGATGGTTGTTGTCTTGCAATCGTCCCCACCAGTTGACTCAGGGATCGAGACGTGGCTGCACGATCCGTTACAGCTATGCGGATAAGATGCCTGTCATCTCGACTGCTAGCGATACGAGGCCGTTGGGATCCAGCACGGCGTTCCGTATTACCCTCCTGAATCCACCGATTCCATATTCTGCTAACAGTTATTGGATCTCGACCAACGCGAGCAGTAATGTCGCGATACGATAAACCACAATCGTGATAGGCTACAATCCGAACTTTATCAAAGGCGGAAACGTGAAGGTACGCATTTCTGCTCCTTACACGAGACATCACAACGTTTCACCAGGCAATGCCGGTCAACTGCTGTTTGTGTATGAGAAATCGGTTGGTAACTTTCCTCATGCAGCACGTTGTAGGTGACGCCACAGGCGCCAATCTTGTGTGAATGCTCTGAAAAGCTAATCATTTGCATATCACAGTATCTTCTTCCTGTCGGTTAAACTTTGCGTCTGTAGCACGTCATCTTCGTGGTGTAGCAATTTTAATGGCCAGTAGTGTATTACTTCACTGTTACTGACTCTATTGGGCAGGAAGTTTGCAGACGTTCTGACATATACTGCTGAAGGCAACTATAAAATTATTTTGCTATATGACACACAGTTTAGCAGGTATGGCGTGATAAATATTGAGTAATGTGAAATACCCAAATTTCTTAAAATATTTATCTATTTCGGAAGAGCAAAATTTTCGTTAAATTAAAATAAAGCTGTCAGAAGGTAGTTCTGGTATCACCCTATCATGTGCAGTTGGCAAATTACATAAAAGAAACACCACTTTCATTTTTTACAAGATTCACTGTTTGAAGGAGTATTACTACTTTTTGAGCTTTCATCACGTCCAGACACGCGCATACGAAAACGGTTCATGCAGCGTCCTGCGGTCTGCATCGGACGGCGGAAGACGCTGCGATAGATTTCCCCACCCGGGAAAACGTAGCTTTGTGATATTCATTTCGCCCTGTGTAGGTCGGGGCGAACAAAATCAATTCGCGCTCCGCGGAGAATGGTGGTGACCGTAATTTCGTGAAAAGATCCTTCCGGAGCGGAAAAAAAGCATATTTATATTAATGATTGCGACCCCAAATTGCTTGTCATATCCGTATTACTCCCTCCTGTACTTACCAAGATAATATCTTCTTTTACGTCCTCCGCCAATCCCATTTGTACGGTTCCCATACACCACTCCCGTACGCCATAAGAAAATGAAGAAGCGTGGGTAGTCGATTTGTTACGAGATCTAAGTTTTCTGACAAGAAAAACGAAGTCTTCGCCTTCTCCACATCGTTTTCTGTGTGGTCCTTCCAGTCCTGGTTCTTTGCAATTGTAATTCGTAGGTAATCAGTTGAAGCGACAACATATAAATTCGTGTTATCCATCGTGTTACTGGAGTTTAATCCATTTCATTTCGTCCTCGTATGGAGAACGGCGCACGTTTATTGTTAAAGGGTCCATTGTAACCATTAATACCGTGCACTACTTTATCTAGATTATTCTGTATTCCGTTGTGAGCTTCTGCTGACTTTAGTAAATGTTAAAGTACAGCGTCATCTTCAAACAATCAAACAGTGCTGCTCAGATTTTCCCCTGAATCGTTAATATAGATCAGGGCTGCTGATATTTTTTAAAAACATCGAGATTCCGATATTATGATGATGAGGTCCCATACTCCCTGACAGAGCGTAGGGAAACGATGCGGGAGACCCGCACCGCCTTACTAGGCAAGGTCCTAGCGGAGGTGGTTTGCCGTTGCCTTCCTCCGACCGATAATGGGGAAGAATGATGACCGTGCGACTGCTACGGTCGCAGGTTCGAATCCTGCCTCGGGCATGGGTGTGTGTGATGTCCGCAAAAACGATTTTACCGGCCGCTGTGGCCGTGCGGTCTCGGCGCTTCAGACTGGAACCGCGTGACCGCTCCGGTCGCAGGTTCGAATCCTGCCTCGGGCATGGATGTGTGTGATGTCCTTAGGTTAGTTAGGTTTAAGTAGTTCTAAGTCCTAGGGGACTGATGACCACAGGTGTTAAGTCCCATAGTGCTCAGAGCCATTTGAGGAATGATGATGATGAAGATGGCACAACAATACCCAGTCATCTCGAGGCAAGTGAGAATCGCTGACCCCACCAGGAATCAAACCCGGGACCCCGTGCTCGGGAAGCGAGATCGCTAGGAGCTGCGGACTATTCTGATATGTCGGTATTTAATAAAGATTAATTATCGGCTCTCGATATACTGAGAACGATTATCGGCATATCGGCGGAAAAATATCGACGTACCGGCCAAAGAAATGTCGCCTGCGCATTGTAAATACACTCCTGGAAATTGAAATAAGAACACCGTGAATTCATTGCCCAGGAAGGGGAAACTTTATTGACACATTCCTCGGGTCAGATACATCACATGATCACACTGACAGAACCACAGGCACATAGACACAGGCAACAGAGCATGCACAATGTCGGCACTAGTACAGTCTATATCCACCTTTCGCAGCAATGCAGGCTGCTATTCTCCCATGGAGACGATCGTAGAGATGCTGGATGTAGTCCTGTGGAACGGCTTGCCATGCCATTTCCACCTGGCGCCTCAGTTGGACCAGCGTTCGTGCTGGACGTGCAGACCGCGTGAGACGACACTTCATCCAGTCCCAAACATGCTCAATGGGAGACAGATCCGGAGATCTTGCTGGCCAGGGTAGTTGACTTACACCTTCTAGAGCACGTTGGGTGGCACGGGATACATGCGGACGTGCATTGTCCTGTTGGAACAGCAAGTTCCCTTGCCGGTCTAGGAATGGTAGAACGATGGGTTCGATGACGGTTTGGATGTACCGTGCACTATTCAGTGTCCCCTCGACGATCACCAGTGGTGTACGGCCAGTGTAGGAGATCGCTCCCCACACCATGATGCCGGGTGTTGGCCCTGTGTGCCTCGGTCGTATGCAGTCCTGATTGTGGCGCTCACCTGCACGGCGCCAAACACGCATACGACCATCATTGGCACCAAGGCAGAAGCGACTCTCATCGCTGAAGACGACACGTCTCCATTCGTCCCTCCATTCCCGCCTGTCGCGACACCACTGGAGACGGGCTGCACGATGTTGGGGCGTGAGCGGAAGACGGCCTAACGGTGTGCGGGACCGTAGCCCAGCTTCATGGAGACGGTTGCGAATGGTCCTCGCCGATACCCCAGGAGCAACAGTGTCCCTAATTTGCTGGGAAGTGGCGGTGCGGTCCCCTACGGCACTGCGTAGAATCCTACGGTCTTGGCGTGCATCCGTGCGTCGCTGCGGTCCGGTCCCAGGTCGACGGGCACGTGCACCTTCCGCCGACCACTGGCGACAACATCGATGTACTGTGGAGACCTCACGCCCCACGTGTTGAGCAATTCGGCGGTACGTCCACCCGGCCTCACGCATGCCCACTATACGCCCTCGCTCAAAGTCCGCCAACTGCACATACGGTTCACGTCCACGCTGTCGCGGCATGCTACCAGTGTTAAAGACTGCGATTGAGCTCCGTATGCCACGGCAAACTGGCTGACACTGACGGCGGCGGTGCACAAATGCTGCGCAGCTAGCGCCATTCGACGGCCAACACCGCGGTTCCTGGTGTGTCCGCTGTGCCGTGCGTGTGATCATTGCTTGTACAGACTTCTCGCAGTGTCCGGAGCAAGTATGGTGGGTCTGACACACTGGTGTCAATGTGTTCTTTTTTCCATTTCCAGGAATGTATTTTAGTATTCATTTATTATTAGATATTCTGTACATTAATAAGCTAGCAGTACGGTTATCACCCTTAGAGCAAGAACTGAAAGCAAAACGATGCACGTTCATGCTTGACGATAACAACTTTGCTAAGAATGGTAACTGCATGGAAGGGGCACAATGAAAGGTGTCCGATGGGTCAGTCGTTCGGTTTCGTCACATATCGGATTTTTCTGGAATACTTCGTGTCGACTTCCCTGCTTTTCCATTTCTGCAAACGCCAGCGAACTAGCTGCCACAGTGTCAAAATAGAGTAGTGAAGTTAAACGTTGCAGTTTGTGTTGGTAGCGCCGATTACGTCAGCATTTCCCCTCGCACGCTTACGCCCAACGCCAAGACCAGTCTTGTCATCTAGAATTTTGTCCACCATTTTCAGTAACTGTTTTTGAACTATGCCGATGTGAAGAAACAGCTCAGTGGTTCGGTAAAAATTGTTTTCTAAGGCAATTGGTGTGCTGTTCCTTCACATCGGATATCTTGTTATTCCGTTCACACCGCCAACCCTCAGTGCAATTGGCCTTTTTCTTTGTGACATGTATACTTGCTTCACACAGTCAAAGAGAAAGACTGGAGAGCCAGCTGCTGTGGCCGAGCGGTTGTAGGCGCTTCACTCCGGAACCACGCGGATGCTACGGTCGCAGGTTCGAATCCTGTCTCGGGCATGGTTGTGTGTGATGTAGTAGTTTATGTAGTAGTTTCTAGGTCTAGGTGACTGATGACCTCAGATGTAAGTAATTTAAATATTTACCGAAAAATGAATATATATATATACAGGGTGCTCCATTGATCGTGACCGGGCCAAATATCTCAGGAAATAAGCATCAAATGAAAAAACTACAAAGAACGAAACTCGTCTAGCTTGAAGGGGGAAACCAGATGGTGCTATCTTTGGCCCGCTAGATGGCGCTGGCATAGGTCAAACGGATATCAACTGCGTTTCTTTAAATAGGAACCCCCATTTTTTTATACATATTCGTGTATCCGTAAAGAAATATGAATGTTTTAGTTGGACCACTTTTTTCGATTTGTGATACATGGCACTGTAATAGTCACATAACATATGGCTCTCAATTTTAGACGAACAGTGGGTAACAGGTAGGTTTTTCAAATTAACATACAGAACGTAGGTACGTTTGAACATTTTATTTCGATTGTTCCTATATATATATATATATATATATATATATATATATATATATATATATATATATATATGCACTCGATATTGCCTTTTGGATATCAATATAATGGAGACATGTTTCTTTGGTATATATCGATAACTTCTAAGGGAACATCGATATATCGATATTACGTCAACAGACTTTATATAGATTACTAAAGGAAAAAGGTCCTTGGCGAAAAGCAGATATCATTTCTGTTTTACTAGATGACTTGCCTTCATCTACTATGATCTCTGAGCTTCTGCAACTGGATACAACGAATCCAGTTGCGCAGCTGAGACGATATTTCGTAGTAACACAATCCGATTAGAAGCCAGCGATAGAGGACGGTGGCAGAAGGAATTTAGAAACACCCTTTACAAGCAGTGTTTCCCAATCAGCTTCAAGGCTGAAATATTCCTGGAGCAAAGCTTAGAAAATGAAAAAATGCCGCACAGTTTCCAGTGATTAGCAGCGTATACATTTCGATGTAAACAAAGACTGCCACAATGGAGTAGTGCCGGCCGGTGTGGCCGAGCGGTTCCTAGGTGCTTCAGTTTGGAACCGCGCGGCTGCTACTGTCGCTGGTTCGAATCCTGCCTCGGGCATGGCTGTGTGTGATGACCTTAGGTTAGTTAGGTTTAAGTAGTTCTCTGTTCTAGAGGACTGATGACCTCAGATGTTAAGTCCCATAGTGCTCAGAGCCATTTTTGAACACCAGAGTAGGCCAATTAGATAGAATTAGACGAACGACTAAAAACACTATCACATCGTTGGACGTTGACATAAACGGTATGATGTATTTCTAACAGAACAAGAATGCCATTAATAATGGATTCTGAAAACAAGCAATGACGCGAAGACCCGTATCAGGAAACTTGGAAAGCCAATAGCCTTGCCGCAGTGATAACATCGGTTCTCGTCGGATCACCGAAGTTAAGCGCTTTCGGGCTGGGCTAGCTCTTGGATGGGTGCCCGTCGTGGTCTGCTGAGTGCTGTTGGCAAGCGAGGTGCACTCAACCCTAGTGAGCCCGCCCCATTGGCCGTGCTGTCTAACGCACGGATTTCCCAACTGGGAAGGAGCGCCTGGTCCCGGCACGAATCCGCCTGGTGGACTTGTGTCGAGGTCCGGTGAGCCGGCCAGACTGTGGATGGTTTTTAGGTGGTTTTCCATCTGCCTCGGCGAATGCGGGCTGGTTCCCCTTATTTCGCCTCAGCCACCCTATGTCGGCGATTCCTGCGCACCAAGTTCTCCACGTACGCATACACCACCATTACTCTACCACGTAAACATAGGGGTTACACTCGTCTGGTGCCAAACATTCCCTGGGAGAGGGGGGGGGGGGGTTCAACGGGGACCGAACCGCACAATAACCCTGAACGATTGGTTCGGTGTGGGGCGGCGGAGGGGTGAATTGGACTGCGATAGTCGTCGTGGGGTTGTGGACCACTGCGGCTGGGGCGGGGATGGAGCCTCTCCGTCGTTTCTAGGCCCCTCGTTAACATACAATAGAACACAATACAGCCCTAGTGAGGCTAACTGTGGAGCCACTTGACTGACAAGTACTGGCTCCAGTCTCGTAAACATACGGCCAGGAGAGTGGTGTTCTGACTGCATGTCCCTCTGTATCCGCTTCCGCCAGTGGCGCCTTTGGGCTGAGGATGACACGGTGGCCGGTCGGTACCATTGTGCTTCGTGACCTTTCTGGGGGAGTTTGGTTTTACTTTCAGGCAGCATGGACTATGGAGCAATGGAAGAAAATGTTTGGTGTCGTTTCACATTGCTTACAAATTCTGGCCGAGTTTAGGCCCCAAGAATGTATGTAATACGGCAGCGGTTTGGTGATCAGTTGGTCATCCACATCGTGGTATTCCACGGGCTCCCTGGTTACTCTCCAAGGTCACATTACTGCCAAGGATTATTTGCCCACTTTACTTGATCAGGTCTATTCCGTAGTACAATGTTTGTTCGCCAGTGGTGATGCTGTGTTCCAGGACGACAGAACACCCCATGTATGTCATAACAGCCATCGTCGGTGCAGTACCTGTTCCTTCGGGCATGCATGAACTGCAGCGTGTTCATCTTTAAATGAAAGTACTGCCATTTGTCTGGTTATATTGTTTATTCTACTGTACAAGAATGATCTCGCCCTTTCGCAATTTTCTAGTACCACACTGTTTAGTGTGACCATTGTATAAGGAGGTTTAAGATACTCGTATGTTGACGATGACTTCGTTTTCAGAACTCTGACCGTGCTTAACATTGTGCTACTGGAAAATGGCCAAAGACCTAAATCGCGAGTGTACAAAAAAATGGCTCTGAGCGCTATGGGACTTAACTTCTGAGGTCATCAGTCCCATAGAACGTAGGCCTACTTAAACCTAACTAACCTAAGGACATCACACACATCCATGCCCGAGGCAGGATTCGAACTGGCGGCCGTAGCGGTCGCGCGGTTCCAGACTGAAGCGCCTAGAACCGCGAGTGTACAGTAGAATAAACAATGCACACAGTGAAATAACTGTACTCTCATTTAAGCAGTCTTTTTTTTTAAATAATTAATAGAGTGCAGCAATCAGTCGTCCTTTTTTAGATTTTATTACGCAAATCCAGATAGTGGCCAGCCATTCTCAATGCACTATTTACTATTCTCGATGCATGTAAGTCCCTGTTGCTCGGGCGTCAGTCACAGTTCTTTGGATACTACTCAAGAAATGTGATTGGCGCACGAACAACAGGGACTTGCATGCATCGAGAATAGTAAATAGTGCATTGAGAATGGCTGGCCACTATCTGGAGTTGCGTAATAAAATCTAAAAAGTGACTCTGTAATTTATAAGCCACATAACAGTCGCTGAGTGCACCCACTTTCCGAATGGAAGGTAACCTGATCTTAATGCTTTGTTGTTGTTGTGGTCTTCAGTCCGAAGATTAGTTTGATACGGTGTCCATGGTACTCTCTCCTGTGGAAACTTCTTCATCTCCGAATAACCACTGCAATTATTTTCAAATGTTTGTCTCCTTCTAAAATATTTCCACCATATCCCCCACCCACTTTGTTTCATCACCAAACTGACAACTCCATGATGACACAGGCCGTGATGTGCCTCATTAACCGATCTCTTCCTTCAGCCAAGCTGTGCCACAGTTATTTTTTCACCATTAGTTAATCAATCTACTCATCTACAATCATTTTGAACAATATTCTATAGCATCATATTTCAAATGATTCTAGTCGCTTCTTGCCTTAACTGCTTGTCATCCACGTTTCACATCTGTACAAGGTAACAATCCATACAAATACCTTCAGAAAATACCTCCTAAAACTGAAATTTATATTCGACTTTAGGAAAGTTCTCTTTTTCAGATACGCCTTCTTGCTCTGGTATACCGTTACCTAAAGAGCAAAAACCATCGACTACATTTAGTCGTTTTGTTTCCTAATCTAATTCTGCCAACATTACTTCATTTAATTCCACTACATTCGCCTATTTTACGTTTGTTGATGCTCATATTATAACTTCTGTTCTGGAAACTGTCCAGTCCCATAAAGTACTCTCGTAACTCCTTGGCGGCCGCGGTGGCCGATCGGTTCTAGGCGCTTCAGTCCGGAACCGCGCGATTGTTACGGTCGCAGGTTCGAATCCTGCCTCGGGCATGGAAGTGTGTTTTGTCCTTAGGTTAGTCAGGTTTAAGTAGTTCTAAGTTCTAGGGGACTGATGACCTCAGATGTTAAGTCCCATAGTACTCAGAGCCATTTCAGAGCCGTAAATCCTTTTCTGTCTCTGACATAGTGTTATCGGAAAATCGTTAATGTATCTACGGTAATCTTTTGTGTTTAGCTCCACGGATTAGTAGATTGTCTAAAAACTGATTTTAATATTATACGTTAACTATTTTTTTGAGGATTCTGTACATCAGTCGGTATAGAGGGAACCCTTGAGAAACTTCATTGTTTTCCGTACATGTGTCTGTCAGACATGCAAGAACCCTTTTTTGCATCTCGATTGGTTGAACGTATCGAGCTGATATTTAAGTATATATAAAGTATATTTAAGTATATATAAAAAACAGATACCATCTTCATACATAGTTAAGGCTCACCAGCCATTTGACCATCTTCTTCTGTGTAGATGCACAAACAGTGCCGGAACTCATAGGGGAATCGGCAAAAAGCCGCGAGTAGTGAGTATAATGGGCAGGGGCGCTACGAATATAGTGAGGGACAATAAGTTGGGAATGTGGATCTGACGGGAGGCGTGACAGAGATAAGTCCCTGCAGTCGCACTATTCTCTGTGTCCTCGGTAGCTCGGATGGATAAAGCCTCTGCCACACAAGCAGGAGATCCCGAGTTCGAGTTCAGGTCGGCGGCACACATTTTAAACTGCCCTCGTTGACTTATATCAACGCCTGTATCCAGCTAGGGGTATTTATTTCATTGATATTTAAGTCACATACTGAGGTCTGTGGTCCCTTGGCAGAATAAAAAGAAATTAAGTTTCAAAGTCAATGCAATGAAAAGGACGGCCATATACACTCCTGGAAATTGAAATAAGAACACCGTGAATTCATTCTCCCAGGAAGGGGAAACTTTATTGTCACATTCCTGGGGTCAGATACATCACATGATCACACTGACAGAACCACAGGCACATAGACACAGGCAACAGAGCATGCACAATGTCGGCACTAGTACAGTGTATATCCACCTTTCGCAGCAATGCAGGCTGCTATTCTCCCATGGAGACGATCGTAGAGATACTGAATGTAGTCCTGTGGAACGGCTTGCCATGCCATTTCCACCTGGCGCCTCAGTTGGACCAGCGTTCGTGCTGGACGTGCAGACCGCGTGAGACGACGCTTCGTCCAGTCCCAAACATGCTCAATGGGGGACAGATCCGGAGATCTTGCTGGCCAGGGTAGTTGACTTACACCTTCTAGAGCACGTTGGGTGGCACGGTATACATGCGGACGTGCATTGTCCTGTTGTAACAGCAAGTTCCCTTGCCGGTCTAGGAATGGTAGAACGATGGGTTCGATGACGGTTTGGATGTACCGTGCACTATTCAGTGTCCCCTCGACGATCACCAGTGGTGTACGGCCAGTGTAGGAGATCGCTCCCCACACCATGATGCCGGGTGTTGGCCCTGTGTGCCTCGGTCGTATTCAGTCCTGATTGTGGCGCTCACCTGCACGGCGCCAAACACGCATACGACCATCATTAGCACCAAGGCAGAAGCGACTCTCATTGCTGAAGACGACACGTCTCCATTCGTCCCTCCATTCACGCCTGTCGCGACACCACTGGAGGCGGGCTGCACGATGTTGGGGCGTGAGCGAAAGACGGCCTAACGGTGTGCGGGACCGTAGCCCAGCTTCATGGAGACGGTTGCGAATGGTCCTCGCCGATACCCCAGGAGCAACAGTGTCCCTAATTTGCTGGGAAGTGGCGGTGCGGTCCCCTACGGCACTGCGTAGGATCCTACGGTCTTGGCGTGCATCCGTGCGTCGCTGCGGTCCGGTCCCAGGTCGACGGGCACGTGCACCTTCCGCCGACCACTGGCGACAACATCGATGTACTGTGGAGACCTCACGCCCCACGTGTTGAGCAATTCGGCGGTACGTCCACCCGGCCTCCCGCATGCCCACTATACGCCCTCGCTCAAAGTCCGTCAACTGCACATACGGTTCACGTCCACGCTGTCGCGGCATGCTACCAGTGTTAAAGACTGCGATGGAGCTCCGTATGCCAGGGCAAACTGGCTGACACTGACGGCGGCGGTGCACAAACGCTGCGCAGCTAGCGCCATTCGACGGCCAACACCGCGGTTCCTGGTGTGTCCGCTGTGCCGTGCGTGTGATCATTGCTTGTACAGCCCTCTCGCAGTGTCCGGAGCAAGTATGGTGGGTCTGGCACACCGGTGTCAATGTTTTCTTTTTTCCATTTCCAGGAGTGTATATCACACGGTTTGACACTAGCAATCTCACTCATCAAAAGCTATAGTGTGCATCCGGTTGACCTAAACTCGTATAATTTGGTGAGAAGCTGCGTTTGATAGCACAAATGTAGGAAAAAATTCGAAAATTGTTAATTTGTAACTGTTGTTGTTGTGGTGCTTGGTTCAAAGACTGATGTAATGGAGCTCTCCACGCAAGCCTCTTCATCTCCGAGTAACCACTGCAACCTACATACCTCAGAATCTGTTTACTGTACTAATTTCTTGGTCTCCCTCTACGATTTTTACCCTCTACTCTGCCCTGCAGTACTACGTTGGTGATCCCTGATGCCTCAGAACATGTCCTACCAATCGATCCCTTCTTCTGGTCAAGTTGTGTCACAAATTCCTCTTCTCCCAATTCCATTCAGTACGCCCTCATTAGGTACATGATCGATCCATCTAATGTTCAGCAATCTTCTCTAGTACCACATTTAAGAAGCTTCTATTCTCTCAAAACTGTTTATCGTCTATCTTTCACTTCCATACATGGCTACTCTCCATACAAATACTTTCAGAAAGGACTTCCACCATCCTCAGTTATTTTGCTACCTAAACAGAAAAACTCCTTTACTGCTTTAAGTGTCTCATTTTCTAATCTAATTCCCTCACAATCACCTGATTTAATTCGACTACATTCTATTATTTGTAACTGTACCACAGATAAAAAAGATGTCGTTTGTTAACCGTCCCTCTGTCTGTACGTCCCTAAAGCCGCTTTCTCCTCCGAAATGGGTGGACGTATCAAGTTGAAAGTTGCGCCACATGCAACGGTCTACGGCGACGGAGAATAAGCTTCTAAACCTGCGCAATAAACTGAAGTTTGTGTTAGGGAGCTATGTGCAGCTACGAGTCTGTTAGCACTCTGGTGGTGTGATGGCTAGCGTACCTGTATTGTAAACAAGGAGCCCCGCTACGGCACAAATTTTAATCCATTTCTTCAGCTTCCACCATATTCGATAACTCACTCATCGAAACCTACTGGTTTCCACCCATTGACCTAGAGTCATGAAACTGGGAAAGAAGCAAAGCTTCGCAGCACAAGTAAGGAAAAAATAAATTCGCAAGTTGTTAAATTGTAATCATATCACTTAAAAATGTCTTTTACCACTAGAACTTCCACTGCATTCGTCATCATCAGTAGAAAAATAGAAAAATATTTGCACGCAAATGTAAAATGTGAGCTAAAGTCATGTTTTAGTAAGTAAATAAGAAATATTTTATTAAGTCTTTTCTCTCTTCGTATATAAGATCCTTTTTGTATGTCCGGGCTAGTCTCAGGATCTGGTATGTATGTACTGGTGCTGTCTTGGAATTCGCGGGACAGAATCTCGCCACCATCGATATCGATAACGGGCAAAACTCGTCGACATCTCGATTCCCGGAACGGATGAACTGTCTGCGTGTATAATTAATTTTGTACAGAACCCTCGGTATGCGTGTCCTTCTCGCACGTTGAAAATTTATGCATTCCAAATACAAACTTTTTTTTCGCTGTCAATTTGAAATTTGTCTCCCCACAGAAAAAATGTTATAAGCTAACATTAAAATATTCTGTGCCTGCTGGTGTGGTGAGCAGACCATCAATTTGGATACATTTTTTCGTTACAGGTATAAACTGTGGCGTTTGTGAACGTACGGCGTTATGCTGTTCGACGGGAATGCATGCCAACAGTGAATATTGATATACAGGGAGACTGAGCTAAACTGTTTACCTCAAAACTTTTCGGGACAGTTACATGTCTCTGTTTTCACCCAGATCAGTTATGGAAAAACTTCTCACTAAATGGCTTATAGTTTCTTTCTATACCTATATTAATTACAAGTATATCAGTACCAACTTTTTTCTGCTGGTATTCTAGTAGCTTTCACTGCTTCTAAACGAGTTTCACTCTTAAAAAATCAGATTAATAGTTCCGGAGTAATTGTAGTATTTAGACATTGAACAATTGAACATACACCCGATTGCTGTCTTATGTGGGAGTTTCTGATTTCATTCCCAAATATGGACATATGTCACAGCGGATAAAGAAGAAACGTCGATATGAAAGGGATACACAAGAACTGTAGCTTCCTGCTCCTCGTCTGTCGAGCTTTGGTTAGTTTAAGAAAATTAGGTGTCTTTCTCCGAAACTTCTAACCGGAATATGAAGAGTTTTTATTTGTCTGTAGTAGTTCTACGACACTAGCAGCTGTCGTTGCTATAGTTCTACTTAAAAAAGCGAATTTGGTAGAGACATCTCTACAGCCACAAAAGGAGACTACATGCCATTTAGTGAGAACTACCTTACAGTTCAGTTAGTCTAATATACAAGTAAGATACCTTAAACGGTATAGGAAATATCAAAGGAGAGTAACCAAACTGAATCACCCGGTGTGGATGGCGAGTTGCTGTAGGTTTTCATTTGTCAGGATATATTTTCTGTGTTTTTGTTTGATAATGCCCAACTGACTGAAATCATAATGTGCTTGTTTCGCATGAACTGCAGCCTGATAAAACAGAACGTCTTCAAAGGAACTTTAATGAAGCCCACATGAAAGCCACATGACCGCTCTCTGTTATACACATGACACTTCACGGCTCAAAAAGCGATGTAGCTACCTGTAAAAAATGCTGTTTTAAACTTAGCAGTTTAGAGTTAACCAGATGTCAATCTTTTCCAATACAGGTAGTCTGATTGATGAACAGTTTTCATGTTGCCTTCTGGTTCAACAAGACCCAGCATCATGAAAATTCGGTGTCACAAGGCGAATGACTGAGTGGAATTGTCGTGTGTATTGCTTTATGGTTAATTTGCCTCCTAAATGTGGTAGTTTATTCAGATAAATGTATCTACAAAATCTATACTGAAGAATCTCACAACTCTATGTCACTCCTTACTCTGTATTTCCTATTTGCTGTTTCTTGATGACAACTGATGATGTGTTACAGAACGAGAAGAAAATTCACATCAGTACTATTCGTTCCAATGTAAAGTGAACTACAATGCTGAATAATTTCTGATTAACTAGAAAATAGCTATTGTTTCCTTCGGAGCTTCTGAAATGGTTTGTTGGAGCTATGAGTCTGGATACATAATGACAAGCTTTCAGAGAAATGTAAAACGCGCAATTCCGGAGAGTGCTGGAACTATCACAGACTCAGTTTAACACCCCAGAATTCCAATTTCCTGTTAGGAATAATACACAGTAGAATGGAAGTGAAAAGAGGTCTATCTGTTTGGATTTAGGAAAAGTGAAAGCACAAGAGAGGCAATTCTGACTTTCGATTAATAATGGAAAGAAGGCTTAAGAAAAATCAAGACATGATGGTGGTTATCAACCTAGAAGAGCGTTCGTTAATGTACGATAGCGCAACATTCTTCGAAATTACCAGGTAAGTGGTGAGCTATGGGAATAGTCGGATAATACGAAATATGTATCAGAACCAAGAGGTAAAGGAAGGATGGAAGACCAAGAACGTAGTGCTCGCATTAAAAAGGGCGTAAAACAGCTATGTATTCCGCCTCCATTGTTATATTTCTATGTGGAAGAAACAACGACGGAAAAAAAGAAACGTTCAGAAATGGGATTAATGTTCACAGTGACAGAATATCAACCATAAGATTCACTGATGAAAATTCTACCCTAAAAAATGATGAAGAATTGCATGTCCTGTTGTACTAAATAAATTGTCCAATAAGCACACACTATGGATTAATAGTAAACTGAAGAAAGACAAAGTTATGAGGAGTAGAACAAATGAGAACAGCGATAAATTTATTAACATGAACGTCGGGGACTAAAAAGATGAGATGAGGGAAGTTGATATATTTGAGGCCAAATACCATGAAGAAGGAAGCTGGTAAAGAGGACATTCCTGCCGAAACAAGTATAATAGTATCAAAGATGGGCCTTAAGTCGAAGAAATTTCCAAGAACGTACTTTTGACTGATGAAAGAAATGGACGCTATGACAGAACATGTGTTGGGACATCAGGAAATAACTTCAGTTGTACTGGAGGGAACTGTAGAAGGTAATAACCGTAGAAATAGACAGAGATTAGAATACAGCTAAGAAAAATTTGTGAATGTAGGCTGTGAAGTGCTACTCTGAGATGAAGAATTTGGTGTGACACATTTAACCAGATGAGATGAGATGAGGGAAGTTGCTATCTGTACGGCAAAATAACATGACGAAGGAAGCTGGTAATGAGGGCATTCTTGCTCGAAACAAGTCTAATAATATCAAAGATGGGCCTTAAGTTGAAGAAATTTCTGAGAACATACTTTTGACTGATGAAAGAAATGGGCACTATGATGGAAAATGTGTTGAGACATCAGGGAATAACTTCAGTTGTACTGGAGGGAACTGTAGAAGGTAATAACCGTAGAAAAAGATAGAGACTGGAATAGAGCCAATAAAAATTTGAGGATGTAGGCTGTGAAGTGCTACGCTGAAATGAAGAATTCTGCACGGCTGATCCCGGCGGAGGTTCGAGTCCGTCCTTGGGCATGGGTGTGTGTGTTTGTCCTTAGGATAATTTAGGTTAAGTAGTGTGTAAGCTTAGGGACTGATGACCTTAGCAGTTAAGTTCCATAAGATTTCACACACATTTGAACGTTTGAAGACTTTGGATGCTTGCAATATCAGGCTCACTGTTGTATGTTCCTCACACTTTTTGCTGTTATTTTTCTTATCTATATGTATTAAGAGACTTTCTGTAAAGTCCTTTGGCCATTTTCCTGTCTTGTATATTTGATTACACAATACAGTTAACTCCCTTTTCCCTTCTTTTCACACACTTTTGAACATTTTTTTAAATGAGTTTGGTGTGCCACATTTAACCAGTCAGAAGACTGAAGTCACAAGTAAGTTGTAGATATATTGATTATGGGGCAAGAACCTTTTCCAAGAAAGCAGTTTCAGAGGTCTCATGTTACCGCTACAACAGTGTACCACAAACTGACATATGGGCAACAGCTGGGGAATGCGTAAGTATTTTTTCCATAGGCTGATATCTCACCGGGAGTGTCTCATGAACGATACATTTAGGCACTGACTATTTCGTAAACAATGCAGTGATATCGCGTCATGTCAAAGAAGAAAATGAAGCTAATTGATGTTACATGGAATATGAATGTCTAGGAACTTGGTAAGATGTGGAATTGATAATACAGGGATAAGAGATGTGCGGGTACTGACTATTTCGTAAACAATGCAGTTATATCGCGTCACGTCAAAGGAGAAAATGAAGCCAATTGATGTTACGTGGAATATGAATGCCTAGGGTCGAGGTAAGATGTAGAAAAGGAAAAGGAAAAGAGATGTCAACGAGGTGGTATTACTCGTGTCTGGCTGCCCGCATATGCCTATCTCCGTAACCTGACAGTAAGAAAGACTAAACACATGGTGTTGGATAAGTAGGCTGACGACTTACCAAGAAAGTCCCTCGGAACAGCGCGATGTCTTAGAGCGGCGCCTACGGCGTAGACAACCCGGCGCTCGCTGCGCCTAGCTGGGGCGCTGACCCGCGACACAGCACTGCGATGCGACACTGTGTGACGTCACGCGGCACCGCCACTGTGCGACCGTGGAGCGCGGGGTCCGAGCGGCGACTGGCCGGCTGGTCCAGGCGTCGCGGCGGCGCCTGCCGCGTCCACCCCCTCCCCCGGCCGGCGCTGCAGCTCTGCGCATGCGCGGAGGCGCCGCCAAGGCCGGCGACAGATGAGGCCGGCGCCGCCCTGGAGTGGAGTGGCTGCAAGGACGCCAGCGTCGCCTGCGAGGGGCTGTTTAGCGTCGCGGCGCTGTTTGTGCGGGCAGGGAGCGCGCAGGGGCGCACGCTTTCAGCCGCGCGACTCCGTGAAAGGACGCAGATAAGGCCGTGAAAGGCAGCATCTCCCGTGAAGGCGCGACGCCTCCGCTTACACGCATGCGGAGGGACGGAAATAGAGCAACGAAGGACCCACTAAGGCTCCTTCTTGTCTCTCCTCGATTACATGTCGTAACTAAAGGGACAAAAGAATCGTACATTTCCACCACACCATATGGACATTCTCTCTCACATACACTATGTAATAAAAGTATCTGGACACCTCCAAAAACATACGTTTTTCATATTAAATGCATTGCGCATTGTACTGCCAGGTAGCATAGGCCCAGAGCAGAATAAGGCGCTCCGCAGAACTTACGGACTTGTACATCTACATCTACATACATATTCCTCATTCCACCATACGGTGTGTGGCGGAGGGTACCTCGTACCACAACTAGCATCTTCTCTCCCTGTTCCACTCCCAAACAGAACGAGGGAAAAATGACCACCTATATGCCTCTGTACGAGCCCTAATCTCTCTTATCTTATCTTTGTGGTCTTTCATCGAAATGTAAGTTGGCGGCAGTAAAATTGTACTGCAGTCAGACTCAAATGCTGGTTCTCTAAATTTCCTCAGTACAGATTCATGAAAAGAACGCCTCCTTTCCTCTAGAGACTCCCACCCGAGTTCCTGAAGCATTTCGGTAACACTCGCGTGATGATCAAACCTACCAGTAACAAATCTAGCAGCCTGCCTCTGAATTGCTTCTATGTCCTCCCTCAATCCGACCTGATAGGGATCCCAAACGCTCGACCGGTACTCAAGAATAGGTCGGATTAGTGTTTTATAAGTGGTCTCCTTTACAGATTAACCACATCTTCCCAAAATTCTACCAATGAACTGAAGACGACTATCCGCCTTCCCCACAACTGCATTGCATGCTTGTCCCACTTCATATCACTCTGCAATGTTACGCCCAAATATTTAATCGACGTGACTGTATCAAGCGCTACACTACTAATGGAGTATTCAAACATTACATGATTCTTTTTCCTATTCATCTGCGTTAATTTACATTTATGTATATTTAGAGTCAGCTGCCATTCTTTACAGCAATCACAAATCCTGTCCAATTCAACTTGTATCCTCCTACAGTCACTCAACGACGACACCTTCCCGTACACCACAGCATCGTCAGCAAACAGCCGCACATTGCTATCCACCTATCCTAAAGATAATTTATGTAGATAGAAAACAACAGCGGACCTACCACACTTCCCTGGGGCACTCCAGATGACCCTCACCTCCGAAGAACACTCACCATCGAGGACAACATACTGGGTTCTATTACTTAAGAAGTCTTCGAGCCACTCACATACTTGGGAACCAATCCCATATGCTCGTACCTTAGTTAGGAGTCTGCCGTGGGGTACCGAGTCAAACGCTTTCCGGAAGTCAAGGAATATGGCATCCATCTAATACTCTTCATCCATGGTTCACGTGAAAAAAGGGCGAGTTGCGTTTCGCAGGAGCGATGTTTTCTAAAGCCGTGCTGATGCATGGACAGCAACTTCTCTGTCTCAAGGAAATTCATTATATTCGATCTGAGAATATGTTCGAAAGTCCTGCAACAAACCGATGTTAAGGATATTGGTCTGTAATTTTGAGGATCCGTCCTTCTACCCTTCTAATATACAGGCGTCACCTGTTCTTTTAATCCAGTCGCTCGGAGCTAAGTTAGAAGCCAATGCAGTAGAGTACTCTCTATAAAACCGAATTGTAATCCCATCAGGACCTGGCGATTTATTTATTTTCTACCCATTCAGTTGCTTCACAACCCATGGATGTCTGTCTACCACTATGTCCTCCATACGGGAATCTGTACGAGACTCAAACGGCGGTATGTTTATACGATCATCCTGCGTGAAAGGTTTCTCAAATGCGAAATTTAAAATTTCAGCTTTCTTTTTGCTGTCTTCCGTTATCAGGCCAGACTGATCAGTGAGTGACTGGAGGGAAGCCATCGACCCGCTTACCGCTTTTACGTAAGACCTGAATTTCCTTGGGTTTTCAGCAAGATCTTTTGCTAAGGTATGACGGTGGTAGTGGTTGAATGCTTCGCGCATCACTCTTTTTACAGCAGCACGAATCTCTACTAACTTTTGCGTGTACTGATTCTCCCGATCTTTCTTGCACTGCGAGTGCAACTGCCTTTGCTGGACTTGTAACGTGGTCAGGTGATTGGGTGTCATTTGGGCCATACATCTGTACGCAAGATTTCCACACTCTTAAATATCCATAGGTCCACTGTTTTCGATATGATAATGAAGTGGAAACGTGAAGGGACACGTACAGCACAAAAGCGTACAGGCCGACCTCGTCTGTTGACTGACAGAGACTGCTGACAGTTGAAGAGGGTCGTAAAGTGCAATAGGCAGACACCTATCCAGATCATCACACAGGAATTACAAACTGCATCGGGATCCACTTGAAGTACTATGACAGTTAGGCTGGAGTTGAGAAAACATGAATTTCATGGTCGAGCGGCTGCTCATAAGTCACACTTCACGCCAGTAGATGCCAAACGACGCCTCGCTTGGTGTAAGCAGCGTAAACATTGGGCAATTGAACACTGGGGAAACGCAGTGTGGACTGGCGAATCACGGTACACAATGAGGCGATCCGATGGCAGGGTGGGTATGGTGAATGTGCGGTGAACGTCATCTGCCAGCGTGCGTTGTGCCAGCAGTATAATTCGGAGGCGGTGGTGTTATGGTGTGGTCGTGTTTTTCATGGAGAGGGCTTGCACCCCTTGTTGTTTTGCGTGGCGCCATCACAGCACAGGCCTACATTGATGTTTTGAGCGCTTTCCTGCTTCTCACTGTTGCAGAGCAATTCGGGGATGGCGATTGCTGTTCATAAGGCACAGCCTGTGGCGGAGAGGTTATACGACAAAAACATTCCTGTAATGGACTGGCCTGCACAGAGTCCTCACCTAAATCCTATAGAATACCTTTGGGACGTTTTGGAACGTCGACTTCATGCGAGGTCTCACCAACCGACATCGATACCTCTCCTCAGTGCAGCACTCCGTGAAGAACGGGCCGCCGTTTCTCAAGAAATCTTCCAGCATCTGATTGAAGGTATGCCTGCGAGAGAGGAAGCTGTCATCAACGCTTAGGGTGGAACAACACCGCATTGAATTCCAGCATTACCGATGGAGGGCGCCACGAACTTATGGCATCGCTGTTATGTTCGTCCTTTACCTGCACCTACCTGCGAACTCATTGTTGCAGCTCATCGGCATGAAAACTGAGCAGAAACCTACCGTACTGCAACTCGTACGAGGCTGCATTCGACGTATTCTACGAATCGGAAAAGGTCTTAATTTTGAATGAGATGTACTCGTTCACTGCCAAGCCCGTGCTAATCTTAATAAAGTCATGCATAGACACTTTCCTTCACGTTAGCAAGTTTATAGTAACGTATTTCCCGAAAAATGAACAGCTACTAAGCACGAATTGTTCTTAAATGACAATGCTCGCTATACTATTAAGTTTATCGGTGTCTAATGTACTCAGGTTTTTAGTCACCGATGTGCTGAATATGCCACGTGGAATTACTGTGACCTCGCTTTTTCGTCCTCTCCCCAAAATCAACCAACCGACCAACCAGAGGTGTTTATTCAGTTCGAATTGTTTGGCATGTGCTGCGCGCATTTAGTCAGCATAAGACTGCAAACAGTATTTGTGATGTGAAACTTCCTGGCAGATTACAACTGTCTGCTGAACCGAGACTCGAACTCGGGAGCTTTGCCTTTTACGAGCAAGTGGTGCACCATCTGAGCTACCCAAGCACGACTCACGCCCCGTCCTCACAGCTTTACTTCTGCCAGTACCTCGCCTCCTACCTTCCAAACTTTACAGAAGCTCTCCGGCGAACCCTGCAGAACTAACACTCCTGAAAGAAAGGATACTGCGGAGACATGGCTTAGCCACAGCCTGGGGGATGTTTCCAGAATGAGATTTTCACTCTGCAGCGGAGTGTGCGCTGATATGAAACTTCCTGGCAGATTAAAACTGTGTGCCGGACCGAGACTCGAACTCGGGACCTTTACTCTTTGCGGGCAAGTGCTGTACCATCTGAGCTACCTAAGCACGACTCATGCCCCGTCCTCACAGCTTTACGTCCGTCAGTACCTCGTCTTCTACTTTCCAAATCTCACAGAAACTCTCCTGCGAACCATGCAGAACTATCACTCCTGCAGAGTGAAAATTTCATTCTGGAGTATTTGTGATATTTTCCTTCTAGGTCCGAGAAGGACAGTTTTGGCCTAAAACTTTCATACAGGGTTTTATATTATTTAACATTCTCAGTTGTTTTGTTGGGAAAGATACTGGAAGAACGTGACCAACGACGACTGAAGAGAGTCGTTCACAGTTGCAGAAGTGCAACCGTTACGCAAATTGTTGCAGGTTTCAGTGCTGGGCCATCAACAAGTGTCAACGTGCAAACTGGCAACGAGAAATCATCGATATGTGCTTTCGGAGGCGAAGGCCTGCTCTTGTTCCCTTGATGACTGCACGACACAAAGCCTTAAGCCTCACCTGGGCCATCTACACTGACATTGGACAGTTCATGACTGGAGACATGTTGCCAGTTCGGACGAATCTCGTTTCAAATTGTATTGAGCGGATGGACGTGTACGGGTATGGAGGTAACCTTATGAACCCATGGACTGTGCATGCCGCCAGAGAACTGTCCAAGCTGGTGGAGGCCCTGTGATGGTGGGAGCGTGAGCAGTTGGAGTGATATGGGGCCCCTGATACGTCTAGATACGACGTACGTAAGCATCTTGTCTGATCCCCTGCATCCACTCATCTCGATTGTGCAGTCCGACGGACTTGGCCAATTCCGGCAGAACAATGCGACAATTGCTACAGACTGGCTCCAGGAATAGTCCTCTGAGTGTAAATACACTCCTGGAAATGGAAAAAAGAACACATTGACACCGGTGTGTCAGACCCACCATACTTGCTCCGGACACTGCGAGAGGGCTGTACAAGCAATGATCACACGCACGGCACAGCGGGCACACCAGGAACCGCGGTGTTGGCCGTCGAATGGCGCTAGCTGCGCAGCATTTGTGCACCGCCGCCGTCAGTGTCAGCCAGTTTGCCGTGGCATACGGAGCTCCATCGCAGTCTTTAACACTGGTAGCATGCCGCGACAGCGTGGACGTGAACCGTATGTGCAGTTGACAGACTTTGAGCGAGGGCGTATAGTGGGCATGCGGGAGGCCGGGTGGACGTACCGCCGAATTGCTCAACACGTGGGGCGTGAGGTCTCCACAGTACATCGATGGTGTCGCCAGTGGTCGGCGGAAGGTGCACGTGCCCGTCGACCTGGGACCGGACCGCAGCGACGCACGGATGCACGACAAGACCGTAGGATCCTACGCAGTGCAGTAGGGGACCGCACCGCCACTTCCCAGCAAATTAGGGACACTGTTGCTCCTGGGGTATCGGCGAGGACCATTCGCAACCGTCTCCATGAAGCTGGGCTACGGTCCCGCACACCGTTAGGCCGTCTTCCGCTCACGCCCCAACATCGTGCAGCCCGCCTCCAGTGGTGTCGCGACAGGTGTGAATGGAGGGACGAATGGAGACGTGTCGTCTTCAGCGATGAGAGTCGCTTCTGCCTTGGTGCCAATGATGGTCGTATGCGGGTTTGGCGCCGTGCAGGTGAGCGCCACAATCAGGACTGCATACGACCGAGGCACACAGGGCCAACACCCGGCATCATGGTGTGGGGAGCGATCTCCTACACTGGCCGTACACCACTGGTGATCGTCGAGGGGACACTGAATAGTGCACAGTACATCCAAACCGTCATCGAACCCATCGTTCTACCATTCCTAGACCGGCAAGGGAACTTGCTGTTCCAACAGGACAATGCACGTCCGCATGTATCCCGTGCCACCCAACGTGCTCTAGAAGGCGTACGTCAAGTACCCTGGCCAGCAAGATCTCCGGATCTGTCCCCCATTGAGCATGTTTGGGACTGGATGAAGGGTCGTCTCACGCGGTCTGCACGTCCAGCACGAACGCTGGTCCAACTGAGGCGCCAGGTGGAAATGGCATGGCAAGCCGTTCCACAGGACTACATCCAGCATCTCTACGATCGTCTCCATGGGAGAATAGCAGCCTGCATTGCTGCGAAAGGTGGATATACACTGTACTAGTGCCGACATTGTGCATGCTCTGTTGCCTGTGTCTATGTGCCTGTGGTTCTGTCAGTGTGATCATGTGATGTATCTGACCCCAGGAATGTGTCAATGAAGTTTCCCCTTCCTGGGACAATGAATTCACGGTGTTCTTATTTCAATTTCCAGGAGTGTACTTCCACTGGTCACCCGACTCCCCAGACATGAATATTATTGAGCATATTTGGGATGTCTTGCAACGTGCTGTTCTGAAGAGATCTCCACCCCCTCGTACTCTTATGTATTTATGTACAGTCGCCCAGGATTCATGGTGTCAATTGCCTCCAGCACTACTTCAGACATTAGTCGAGTCTATGTCACGTCGTGTTGCGGCACTTCTGCGTGCTCGCGGGAGACCTACACGATATTAAGCAAGTGTACCAGTTACTTTGGCTCTTCAGTGTCGTAGGAAACTCGATCATAAAAGTGAACTTAAACATAGTCGATATGAAAAATTACGAGATGTGCGGAGTATTACCACGTTCTTGAAATGAAGTGACATCTCGCTACAAAAGCAGTTTGATAGGTCAATAGATACAAATAAAAAGGGAATTTTTTAATCAGGGCAGTTTTATGCAGTCATTCTATACACATTCGGAGCCTTAATCGAACATGGATCACTTAGGGGACAGTCTACTGTATTGTACCGGCACCTAATCTGTACCACTGCTACAAAATTCCTACCTCTTGTACCGACTGAAGTGTAGTGATGCCAGTGTGAACTAAGAACTTCTTGAACCCGTATTATCAGCTATGAACTCTGTGTGTTGAGGGACAGATCGTGTGAAGACAGCGCTGATTTTGCTGTGGTTTTCGTTTAACTTTTCGTGTACGTGGCGAGGAGAATTACTGTCATACAGGCGATACGCAGAATAATGTGGTGGTAGTAATGGGGCGGTTGCGTTTGACAGCCTACAAGTAAGGCACGTGTCGCGCTGGACTGTGCGTCTTCACGACAGACTAGGCATCAGTGCTGGTTGTTTGGAGTAGTGCACACTTCGTATTTGGATTCAGAAGCCGAGGTCGACGTGCAATGAAAGACCTAACAGAGTTCCAAACAGGGCAGATTGTGGGAGCATCGCCGGCCGGAGTGGCCGTGCGGTTCTAGGCGCTACAGTCTGGAACCATGTGACCGTTACGGTCGCAGGTTCGAATCCTGCCTCAGGCATGGATGTGTGTGATGTCCTTAGGTTAGTTAGGTTTAAGTGGTTCTAAGTTCTAGGCGAAGTTAAGTTGCATAGTGTTCAGAGCCATTTGAACCATTTTTTTGTGGGAGCATCACAACCGAGCGAGGTGGCGCAGTGGTTATCACACTGGACTCGCATTCGGGAGGACGACGGTTCAATCCCGCGTCCGGTCATCCTGATTTAGGTTTTCCGTGATTTCCCTAAATCGCTTCGGGCAAATGCCGGGATGGTTCCTTTGAAAGGGCAGGGCCGACTTCCTTCCCCATCCTTCCCTAATCCAATGAGACCGATGACCTCGCTGTTTGGTCTCTTCCCTCAAATCAACCCAAGGGAGCATCAGCTGCAGTAGCTGGAGAATCAGTAACCAAGACAGACAACTTTTTAAGAGCAGGTGTTTCAACAGTCATGACAACCTTCACAAAACATGGAAAGACATCATGGTGTAAACGCATAGCGGACGAAATACAAAACTAAAATGATAGAGATCGTCGTACGCCAACACGAATTGCGTCAAAACAACACAAAACTACGGCGGCTAAAGTGACTGCAGAGCTCAATAGCCGTCTTCGAGACCTCGCATTTATCGACACTGTCCGCCGAGAACTCCATAAAGCGAATATTGGTGGACGAGCTGCTATACTGAAAACATTAGTGACGACAGCCAACGCAAAGAAGCGTAAAACATGTGTCAGGAGAATAAATCCTGGACAGCTGATCGGTGGAAACAAGTCATATTGTCCGATGAGTCAACGTTTTCTTTATTTCCAACATCGGGTAGGCTTTACGTCAGGAGAACGCCAAAAGAAACCTACAGTCCTGATTGCTTGATTCCAGTGGTTAAGCGTGGAGTTGGAAGTGTGATGATGTGGGCAGCCATATTATGGTATTTTGCTGGTCGCATCTCTACTCTGAAAGGCTGTGTTACCGCCAACAGTTATGTGAACATTTTAGGTGATCAGGCGCACTCCGTGATTGAGATGTTGTTCCTCAACAATGACGCCATATTTCAGGACGATAATGCACCCATTCACACAGCCAGGACTGTACAGTCGTGGTATGGGGAGCAGACAACTGAACTGCAGCGTCTTCCCTGGCCAAATTATCGAACCCTTTTGGGCGGTATTGGAACGCAGAGTCCGTCGCCGTTACGTACTGAGAGCAATATAACCTTTGCTCGCACAGATCGCAGTAGGCACTATCGATAGTCCAGTGTTGTATACAACATCCTTTACTACCAAGCTAGTGTCATCAGCAAACAGAAATATTTAGAGTTATCCGTAATACTAGAGGGCATATCATTTATATAAATAAGGAACAGGAGTGGGCCCAACACTAATCCCTGGGGCATCCCCCGTTTGACTGTACCCCACTCAGACCTGACATCACAGCCATTCTCAACACTGTGAATAATGAACTTTGGCTAGAGTAAGAGGTGGACCAGTTGTGAGCTACTCCCCATATTCCGTAATGGTCCAAATTCTGGAGTAATAAGCCGACCGTTGTGGCCGAGCGGTTCTAGGCGCTTCAGTCCGGAACCGCCTTACTGCTACGGTCGCAGGTTTGAATGCTGCCGCGGGCATGGGTGTGTGTGATGTCCTTAGGTTAGTTAGGTTAAAGTAGTTCTAAGTTCTAGGGGACTGATAACCTCAGATGTTAAGTCCCATAGTGCTTAGAGCCATTTGAACAATTTTCTGGAGCAAGGTTTTGTGATCAACACAATCAAACGTCTTATTTTCCTGCAAATGAGTGCTGTGTCTAATGTGACACAAAGGCATTTTGGAATAGCACAAAGCTCTAGCGGTACGTCCTCCCATACTAAATGAAGAGACTTAAACGCCCGTTGATCCTTCTAGGAGTTAAATATGATTTGGTTTTGAAACTCTCGCTACGTAAAGCCACTGTTATTGACTAGTGGATTATAGCCTAACAGTTTTAAAATAGTTTGACCGTGTGCAACTGATACAAGACTGATCGTTTAGCATTTGCACGGGAGTTGTTTCGTATCAAATCTAACAAAGCCAAACAGGATGTGAGGTAGCAATAATCGGTACATACTTCGTTGTTAAGGTTCTATATCTATTGTCTAAACAGCACGAATGAGGCAGTTACCCCCTTCGTCTGACAAAGTAATAACTGTTAACTCATCACAGGTTGCTTATTAATATCACACGCCAGTATTCTTCATGTGGCACTAAATGCACAGTCCTGTCTGCAGTCCAAATCGTGGGTGTCCGGCACGGCTGTAGCGTAATCACAGTGCACAATGAACACGTAAACACATTAAACAAATCACTCAATTAAAGCCATTTATGTCGAACAACAATTACTAAACAACCAGGAAAGTGAAGGGCGGAAACCAAAGCTTTACTCGTAAAAAGACGAGAGATGAAAATTAAAACTTCTTGTGACAAGATAGAATATTCAGACCTGTGTAAGTGTATAAGGAAGAATATGAAAGCCTACATACAAAAATACAATACAAACACCATAAAATTAGGGCTAGAGAATAAAAGGAGCTGCAAGAAAGCTAAACAAAAGCTTATGATTGGTAAAAACGATATCATATCCATCGACGGTGATAATAGGCGCATAACGGAAAAGGAAGAAATTCTAAAGCATATAAAGAACCTCTATAGTAAATTGTACGAAAGAATACATGAACTACTAGGAAACCCTTAAGCAGATGATGATGAAGTGCCCAAAATCGTCCCAGAAGAAATACGAAAAGCTATAAACGAGATGCAAAATGGCAAAGCAGGAGATCATGATGGTCTGACAATTGACAGACTGAAGCTTGCAGGGGAGGAAACAGAAAAACATCTGGCTAAAGTCTTTACTTCGTGTATACAGAATAGCAGCATCCCAACCTGCTGGAACAAAGTAAACATAATCTTACTATATATCACTAAAGCCCTGATAAGTCGCATTAAAATGGTAGTGGAGACTGCACAGCCCATAGAACAAGCTGGATTCCGCAGTGGTTTCAGTACAATTGACCATATAAACACGCTGCGTGAGGTAATTAGTCGAGCCAATGAGTATGAAATGCCACTATGCATAGCCTTCATTTACTTCGGAAAAGCCTTTGATTCTGTCAGCCACACTGCAGTCATACAAGCACTGGCTCAGGAAGAAGTCGAAACAAAATACATAAAAATATTGTGCAACATCCATGACACGTCTGTAGCATCTATCAATATAGGAAAAAGCAAGTGCGAATTTCCCATTGGAAAAGGTGCAAAGCAGGCCGATACTATATCCCCGAAGTTATTTATAGCAGTTCTCGAGATGGCTATGTCCAATATTGTTTTTGGAACAACAGAGGAATAAGGATAAATTGTAAAAGGCTCACCATCCTGAGATTTGCTGACGATATAGTGGTCCTAGCTAACAGTAAGATGGAAATGCAGTCCTCTATGAAAGACTTAACAGATCGTTATCAGGAAGTTGGATTTAAAATAAATCAAAATGGTTCAAATGGTTCTGAGCACTATGGGACTTAACATCTGTGGTCATCAGTCCCCTAGAACTTAGAACTACTTAAACCTAACTAACCTAAGGACATCACACACATCCATGCCCGAGGCAGGATTCGAACCTGCGACAGTAGCAGTCGCACGGTTCCGGACTGCGCGCCTAGAACCGCTAGACCACCGCGGCCGGCTAAAATAAATCACTCTAAAACTAAGTTTATGCATAATAAGTGTGTAGCTGCAGGACAAGTAACACTGAACAGCAAAATCCTAAATAATGTTACAGAATACGTTTATCTGGGGGTAATTAACTGACACGAAAGGGGATTTGAAACCTGAAATTTTTTGTCAAATTAAACTGAGTTGGAGGGCTTACGGAAGGAATGCAACAGTTTTCAAATCTAACATGCCAGTCTACTTAAGGAAGACAGTTTTTGATCAGTGTGACCTATCGGTTTTAACGTATGGGTGTGAAACTTGGACTTTAAATGAATTTTTCAAAAGGAAACTTAGAACTGCTCAGAGAGCTATGGAAAGGTCAATGTTAAGTCTCACTATGATATATCGACAGAAAAGTGAAGACATACGAGCAATAACAGGAGTATAAGGTATTAAAGAACGGGTTAAGACACTGAAATGGCAGTGGGCAGGACATATTGCAAGAACGAAGGATGGACGATGGACAAAATCAGTTTTAGAGTGGAGTCCCAGAGAAAAACAAAGACCACCAGGGAGACCACATGAACGCTGGGATAAGGAACTCAGGAAAGTTGCAGAAGACAGCAGCCGACAGAGATGCATGGAAAAACCTCTTAAAAATGTATTTAATAACTTAAAGAGGCTCCATCTCGTATATGAATTAGCTGAACAATAAATGTACTCAAAATATCCACGGGGGTGCTGCCGGTCTATAGTGTCCAACGGGCACAATATTTCGGCGATCATACATGTCGCCGGGAGAAACTCAAGAATCACGATAAATGTACTGGCTGGAGGTCAGGCCCACGGCTTTGGGTGACGCATTTTTTTTTATTTTTTTTTTTTGGTCATCAGTCTACTGACTGGTTTGATGCGGCCCGCCACGAATTCCTTTCCTGTGCTAACCTCTTCATCTCAGAGTAGCACTTGCAACCTACGTCCTCAATTATTTGCTTGACGTTTCCAATCTCTGTCTTCCTCTACAGTTTTTGCCCTCTACAGCTCCCTCTAGTACCATGGAAGCCATCCCTCATGTCTTAGCAGATGTCCTATCATCCTGTCCCTTCTCCTTATCAGTGTTTTCCACAAATTCCGTTCCTCTCCGATTCTGCGTAGAACCTCCTCATTCCGTACCTTATCAGTCCACCTAATTTTCAACACTCGTCTATAGCACCATATCTCAAATGCTTCGATCCTCTTCTGTTCCGGGTTTCCCACAGTCCATGTTTCACTACCATACAATGCTGTACTCCAGACGTACATCCTCAGAAATTTCTTCCTCAAATTAAGGCCGGTATTTGATATTAGTAGACTTCTCGTGGCCAGAAATGCCTTTTTTGCCATAGCGAGTCTGCTTTTGATGTCCTCTTTGCTTCGTCCGTCATTGGTTATTTTATTGCCTAGGTAGCAGAATTCCTTAACTTCATTGACTTCGTGACCATCAATCCTGATGTTAAGTTTCTCGCTGTTCTCATTTTTACTACTTCTCATTATACTTCGTCTTTCTCCGATTTACTCTCAAACCATACTGTGTACTCATTAGACCATTCCGTTCAGCAGATCATTTAATTCTTCTTCACTTTCACTCAGGATAGCAATGCCATCAACGAATCGTATCATTGATATCCTTTCACCTTGTATTTTAATTCCACTGCTGAACCTTTCTTTTATTTCCATCATTGCTTCCTCGATGTACAGATTGAAGAGTAGGGGCGAAAGGCTACAGCCTTGTCTTACACTCTTCTTAATACGAGCACTTCGTTCTTGATCGTCCACTTTCATTATTCACTCTTGGTTGTTGTACATATTGTATATGACCCGTCTCTCCCTATAGCTTACCCCTACTTTTTTCAGAATCTCGAACAGCTTGCACCATTTTATATTGTCGAACGCTTTTTCCAGGTCGACAAATCCTATGAAAGTGTCTTGATTTTTCTTTAGCCTTGCTTCCATTATTAGCCGTAACGTTAGAATTGCCTCTCTCGTCCCTTTACTTTTCCTAAAGCCAAACTGATCGTCACCTAGCGCATTCTTAATTTTCTTTTCCATTCTTCTGTATATTATTCTTGTAAACAGCTTCGATGCATGAGCTGTTAAACTGATTGTGCGATAATTCTCGCACTTGTCAGCTCTTTCCGTCTTCGGAATTGTGTGGATGATGCTTTTCCGAAAGTCAGATGGTATGTCGCCAGACTCATATATTCTACACACCAACGTGAATAGCCGTTTTGTTGCCACTTCCCCCAATGATTTTAGAAATTCTGATGGAATGTTATCTATCCCTTCTGCCTTATTTGACCGTAAGTCCTCCAGAACTCTTTTAAATTCCGATCCTAATACTGGATCCCCTATCTCTTCTGAATCGACTCCTGTTTCTTCTTCTATCACATCAGACAAATCTTCACCCTCATAGAGGCTTTCAATGTATTCTTTCCACCTATCTGCTCCCTCCTCTGCATTTAACAGTGGAATTCCCGTTGCACTCTTAATGTTACCACCGTTGCTTTTAATGTCACCAAAGGTTGTTTTGACTTTCCTGTATGCTGAGTCTGTCCTTCCGACAATCATATCTTTTTCGATGTCTTCAAATTTTTCCTGCAGCCATTTCGTCTTAGCTTCTCTGCACTTCCTATTTATTTCATTCCTCAGCGACTTGTATTTCTGTATTCCTGATTTTCCCGGAACATGTTTGTACTTCCTCCTTTCATCAATCAACTGAAGTATTTCTTCTGTTACCCATGGTTTCTTCGCAGCTACCTTCTTTGTACCTATGTTTCCCTTCCCAGCTTCTGTGATGGCCCTTTTTAGAGATGTCCATTCCTCTTCAACTTTACTGCCTACTGCGCTATTCCTTATTGCTGTATCTATAGCGTTAGAGAACTTCAAACGTATCTCCTCATTCCTTAGTACTTCCGTATCCCACTTCTTTGCGCATTGATTCTTCCTGATTAATGTCTTGAACTTCAGCCTACTCTTCATCACTATTATATTGTGATCTGAGTCTATATCTGCTCCTGGGTACACCTTACAATCCAGTATCTGATTTCGGAATCTCTGTCTGACCATGATGTAATCTAATTGAAATCTTCCCGTATCTCCCGGTCTTTTCCAAGTATACCTCCTCCTCTTGTGATTCTTGAACAGGGTATTCGCTATTACTAGCTGAAACTTGTTATAGAACTCAATTAGTCTTTCTCCTCGTTCATTCCTTGTCCCAAGTCCATATTCTCCTGTAACCTTTTCTTCTACTCCTTCCCCTACAACTGAATTCCAGTCGCCCATGACTGTTAGATTTTCGTCCCCCTTTACATACTGCATTACCCTTTCATTATCCTCATACACTTTCTCTATCTGTTCATCTTCAGCTTGCGACGTCGGCATGTATACCTGAACTATCGTTGTCGGTGTTGGTCTGCTGTCGATTCTGATTAGAACAACCCGATCACTGAACTGTTCACAGTAACACACCTTCTGCCCTACCTTCCTATTCATAACGAATCCTACACCTGTAATACCATTTTCTGCTGCTGTTGATATTACCCGATACTCATGTGACCAGAAATGCTTGCCTTCCTTCCACTTCACCTCACTGACCCCTACTGTATCTAGATTGAGCCTTTGCATTTCCCTTTTCAGATTTTGACGGACACAGCCATTAAACACTTGCAAACGTGGTCGACCACCCTGCCAAAATCCGCCCTGCTCGCTTAGCAGCCAACAATTTACTTGTTCGGAGTCTCAACACTGACTATCCTCTAGGGCACTGGACACTCGACTATCGATAGTACCTACTGCGATCTGCGCAAGCTAAGGTTACATTGCTCTCAGTAAGTAAGGGGCAGTTGACTCCTTACAGTTTCCAAGGTAAAAAATAGCCAGTTGTTGAAGGGATTCCGATGGATTCTTTTGTATTGTCTCAAGCTTATTTTCTGGGATGTAAAGGCCATCATTTTCTTATACAGGGTGTCTCAAATCTTTTCATCAAGCATCTAGGGTGATGCATCACGTCATAGCGAACAACTTTTCTGAGAGGCAAAATATTCGCTGATGCTTCCTGACGACACTAAGGATCCTTTCGTGTTGGTTATGCTCCTGAGAGGCGGAAGGAGATAGTCCCTCTGCAGTACGCATATGAAAAGGGTGTTGCCTACAGTCCAGTCATCTGCTGTACGTAAAAGGGTAGGCTGAGCAAGTTAAAGCTCCTTTTTACTTTCTAATACATCAGTCTCCACTTAGAGACATTCATTCTCAAGGTTTTTATCATTCTCCACTTAGAGACATTCATTCTCAAGGTTTTCTTGATGAAAATCACTATATCAATCTACTGGAGCTTCCAGTATGTCGATGCAGCACAGCTGGTTATTTCACCCAGCCAATTCGATGAAACCTCGTCTACCCAAGGATGGCGAAATCAATGGAAAGACAACCCTGTAGATGGGGCAACCACAGCAATGAGTATTAATAACCGCTTCAACTGTATTTTGTCCTTCATTACTGGGTCACTACCGATTTAGTGGCACCAAAAGCCACATTTTCAGGTGAAGAGGTTTTAATCTTATTTTCACCTGAAGGTGTGGCTTTAAGTGGCCCAAAACTGGTAGTGATCCAGTAATAAAGGGCTAAATACAGCCGAAGCGGTTATTAACACCCTAGATGAATAAAAAGATGCCTAGCATGAGTGAACATTATTTTTTCTAATAAAAATTGTTACCCATGAAGCTCGGCTTAGAATCGATCTCAGTGAACACTAAGATGAAAATCTACAACCCAGTGATATGCTCAGCAGTGATGTACAGTTCAAGCCCGCCCGGTTAGCCGTACGGCCTAACGCACGGCTTTTTGGGTGGGAAGGAGCGCCTGGTTCCCGGCACGAATCCGCTCCGCCGATTTGTGTCGAGGTCCGGTGAACCGGCCAGTCTGTGGATGGTTTTTAGGCGTTTTCCATCTGCCTCGGCGAATGTGGGCTGGTTCCCCTTATTCAGCCCCAGTTACACTATGTCGGTGATTGCTGCGCAAACAAGTTCTCCACGTACGCGTACACCACCATTACTCTACCACGCAAATATAGGGGTTACACTCGTCTGGTATGAGACGTTCCCTGGGGGGTCCACCGGGGGCCGAGCCGCACAATAACCCTGGGTTCGGCGTGGGACGGCGGAGGGGTGGAGTGGACTGCGGTAGTCTTCGTGGGGTTGTGGACCCCTGCTGCTGCGGCGGGGACGGAGCCTCTCCGTCGTTTATAGGTCCCCGGTTAAAATACAATACAATACTATGTACAGTTCAGAAACATGGAACATGACTAAGTGAGAAAAGGAAAAAGTATTAATATTTGAGATAAGAGTAATGAGGAAGATATGGGGACAAGTTTTAGATAATGGAGGAGGAGGAAAAACGAGGAAATCTACCTTCTGATGCGACAACCAACTATGCTGCAGAAGATAAATAATACAATGGGTGGGCCATGTAGCCCGTATGCCAGATGGAAGATGGCACTAGAGGGCAAACCAATCACCAAACGCTCCATTGGACGACCAAGGCAGCGATGAATGGACGATCTGTCGAAGGACCTAGCAGCTCTGGGAATTGGAAGACACCTGGAGGAACCTGGCACAAAACAGGAAGGAATGCAGGGTTGGGTTCGATTGTTTGGGGGAAGAGACCAAACAGCGAGGTCATCGGTCTCATTGGATTAGCGGACCTGCCTGGAGCGATTTAGGGAAATCACGGAAAACCTAAATCAGGATGGCAGGATGCGGGATTGAACCGTCGGCCTCCCGAATGCGAGTCCAGTGTGGTAACCACTGCGCCTCTTTGCTCGGTGAAGGAATGGAGGCACTTTGTGGAAGCAGCGCGTGGTCTGCAGGGCCTGTGATCGCTGGGTATCTATCTACCCATGACTTGATTTGTCATCGCTAGAGGCTTTATCTACACTGAGACGATAAGAGCCATGGGTCACCTCCTAATATCCTGTCGGGCCTGCCACTTTCCCATGTGTAGTGCAGCAACTCAATGTGGCATGGTCTCAACAAGGCGTTCGATGTCTCCTGCAGACATATTGAGCCATGCTCCCTCTATAGGCGTTTATAACTGCCAAGGTGTTGCCACTGCAAAATTTTGTATACGAACAGACCTGATTACGTCTAATAAATGTACACTGGGATTCATGTCGGGCGACCTGCGTGCCCAAATCATTCTCTCGAATTGTGCATCTACGTGGATACTCTGCAAACTACATTTAAGTGCCTGGCGAAGGGTGCATCGAACCACCTTCTCTATTATTCCAATCTCGTATAGCGTGCGGAAAGAATGAACACCTACGTTTTTCCGTACGAGCTCTGACGTCCCTTATTTTATCGTGGTGATCGTTCCTTCCTATATAGGTCGCTGTCAACAAAACATTTTCGCATTCGGAGGAGAAGCTTGATGATAGGAATGTCGTGAGAAGATTCCGTCGTAACAAAAAACGCCTTTCTTTTAATGATTTCCAGCCCAAATCCTATATCATTTCTGTGACGCTCTCTCCCATATTTCGCGATAATACAAAACGTGCTGCCTTTCTCTGAACTTTTTCGATGTACTCCGTCGTGTAACCGAAGTTCCTTTTAGCACTCATGTGGATGAACTCACACTTTTCGTTATTCAAGGCCAACTGCCACTTTTTGCACCATTCCGATATTTCTTCTAAATCGTTTGTTTTGATCTTCTGATGACATTATTAGTCGATAAACGACAGCGTCATCTGCAAACAGCCGAAGACGGCTGCTCAGATTGTCTCCCAAATCGCTTATATAGATAAGGAACAGCAAAGGGCCTATAACACTGCATTGGGGAACGCCAGAAATCACTTCTGTTTTACTCGATGACATTCCGTCAATTACTACGAACTGTGACCTCTCTGACAGGAAATCACAAATCCAGTCATATAACTGTGACGATATTCCATAAGCACGCAATTTCACTACGAGCAGCTTGTGTGGTACAGTGCCAAAAGCCTTCCGGAAATCCAGAAATACGGAATCACTCTGAAATCCCTTGTCAATACCACTCAACACTTCATGTGAATAAAGAGATAGTTGTGTTTCACGGGAACGATTTTTTCTAAACCCATGTTGACTGTCTGTCAATAGAACGTTTTCTACGAGGTAATTCATAATGTTCGAACACAATATATGTTGTAAAATCCTGCTGCATATCGACGTTAACGATATGGGCCTGTAATTTAGTGGATTACTCCTACTACCTTTGTTGAATATTGGTGTGACCTGTGCAACTTACCAGTCTTTTGGTACGGATCTTTCGTCGAGCGGACGGTTGCATATTCTTGTAAGAATGGAGCTATTGCATCAACACACTTCGAAAGGAACCTAACTGGTATACAGTCTGGGCCAGAAGAGTTGCTTTTATTAAGTGATTTGAGTTGCTTCTCTACTACGACGATATTTACTTCTACGTTACTCACGTTGGCAGATGTTCTCGATTCGACTTCTGGTATATTTACTTCGTCTTCTTTTGTGAAGGCATTTCGGAAGGCTGTGTTTAGTAACTCTGCGTTGGCAGTACTGTGTTCGATAGTATCTCCATTGCTATCGTGCAGAGAAGGCATTGATTGTTTCTTGCCGCTAACATCACATACGACCAGAATCTCTTTGGATTTCCTGCGAGGTTTCGAGACAAAGTTTCGTATCTGGAAATTGTTGTAGGCATCTCGCATTGAAGTCCGTGATAAATTTCGAGAGTCTGTAAAAGATTGCCAATGTTGGGGATTTTGCGTCTGTTTAAATATGGCATGTTTGTTTAGTCGTTTCTGCAACAGTGTTCTAACCCTTTTTGTGTACCAAGGAGGATCAGCTCCGTCGTTTGTTAATTTATTTGGTATAGATCTCTCAAATGCTGCCGATACTATTTCTTTGAATTTAAGCCACATCTGGCCTACACTTATATTATTAATTTGAAGTGAGTGGAGATAGTCTCTTAGGAAGCATTCAAGTGAATTTTTATCTGCTTTTTTGAATAGGTATATTTTTCGTTTATTTTTCGAGGATTGAAAAAATCAATCTCGCTACGACAACTCTGTGTTCACTATCCCTGAATCGGTTTTGATGCTCGTTATTAACTCAGGATTATTTGTTGCTGTGAGGTCAAGTGTGTTTTCAGAACCGTTTACCATTCGCGTAGGCTCATGAACTAACTGCTCGAAATAATTTTCAGAGAAGGCGTTCAGCACAATTTCGGATGATATTTTATGCGTATCTCCGGAATTAAACATATATTTTCGCCAAAATATGGAGGGTAAATTAAAGTCACCACCAAGTATTATCGTATGAGTCGGGTACGTGTTTGAAATCAACTCAACTGATAAATGCCAAGGTGTGGCCACTGCAAAATTTTGTACACCAACAGATCTACATCTACATCCGTACTCCGCAAGCCACCTGACGGTATGTGGCGGAGGGTACCCTGAGTACCTCTATCGGTTCTCCCTTCTATTCCAGTCTCGTATTGTTCGTGGAAAGAAGGATTGAGGGTATGCATCTGTGTGGGCTCTAATCTCTCTGATTTTATCCTCATGGTCTCTTCGCGAGATATACGTAGGAGGGAGCAATATACTGCTTGACTTTTCGGTGAAGGTATGTTCTCGAAACTTTAACAAAAGCGCGTACCGAGCTACTGAGCGTCTCTCCTGCAGAGTCTTCCACTGGAGTTTATCTATCATCTCCGTAACGCTTTCGCGATTACTAAATGATCCTGTAACGAAGCACGCTGCTCTCCGTTGGATCTTCTCCATCTCTTCTATCAGCCCTATCTGGTACGGATCCCACACTGCTGAGCAGTATTCAAGCAGTGGGCGAACAAGCGTACTGTAACCTACTTCCTTTGTTTTCGGATTGCATTTCCTTAGGATTCTTACGATGAATCGCAGTCTGGCATCTGCTTTACCGACGATCGACTTTATATGATCATTCCATTTTAAATCACTCCTAATGCGTACGCCCAGATAATTTATGGAATTAACTGCTTCCAGTTGCTGACCTGCTATTTTGTAGCTAAATGATAAGGAATCTATCTTTCTATGTATTCGCAGCACATTAAACTTGTCTACATTGAGATTCAATTGCCATTCCCTGCACCATTCGTCAATTCGTTGCAGATCCTCCTGCATTTCAGTACAATTTTCCATTGTTACAACCTCTCGATACACCACAGCATCATCTGCAAAAAACCTCAGTGAACTTCCGATGTCATCCACCAAGTCATTTATGTATATTGTGAATAGCAACGGTCTTATGACACTTCCCTGCGGCACACCTGAAATCACTCTTACTTCGGAAGACTTCTCTCCGTTGAGAATGACATGCTGCGTTCTGTTATCTAGGAACTCCTCAATCCAATCACACAATTGGTCTGATAGTCCATATGCTCTTACTTTGTTCATTAAACGACTGTGGGGAACTGTATCGAACGCCTAGCGGAAGTCAAGAAACACGGCATCTATCTGTGAATCGGTGTCTATGGCCCTCTGAGTTTCGTGGACGAATAGCGCGAGCTGGGTTTCACACGACCGTCTTTTTCGAAACCCATGCTGATTCCTACAGAGTAAATTTCTAGTCTCCATAAAAGTCATTATACTCGAACATAATACGTGTTCCAAAATTCTACAACTGATCGACGTTGGAGATATAGGTCTATAGTTCTGCACATCTGTTCGACGTCCCTTCTTGAAAACGGGGATGACCTGTGCCCTTTTCCAATCCTTTGGAACGCTACGCTCTTCTAGAGACCTACGGTACACCGCTGCAAGAAGGGGGGCAAGTTCCTTCGCGTACTCTGTGTAAAATCGAACTGGTATCCCATCAGGTCCAGCGGCCTTTCCTCTTTTGAGCGATTTTAATTGTTTCTCTATCCCTCTGTCGTTTATTTGTACATCTACCATTTTGTCATCTGTGCGACGATCTATAGAAGGAACTACAGTGCAGTCTTCCTCATCCAGATCTCATGATTATGTCCCATAAATACGCAATGGGATTCATGTCCGGCGACCTGGGTGCATAGATCATTCGCTCGAACTATCCATCTGCATGGATACTCTGCAAATTACATTTAAGTGTCTGGCAGAGGGTTCATCGAACCACCTTCCAATCTCGTATAGCGTGCGGAAAGAACGAACACCTATATCTTTTTGTAAGAGCTGAGATTTCCCACACTTTATCATAGTGATGGTTTCTCTCTATGTAGGTAGGTGGTAACAAAATATTTTCACATTCGGAGGAGAAAGTTGGTGATTGGAATTTCGCGAGAAGATTCCGCCGTAACGAAAAGCGCCTTTGTGTTAATGATGTCCACTCCAAATGCTGCATCATTTCAATGCCACTTTATCTTCTTCACACCAATGGTGACTAATTGTGGGGCCGTAACATGGGCATTGTCGTCCATGAAAACTCCATCATAGTTTGCAAACAATAATTCCGTTACTGGCTGCAGATGGTCTCCAAGTAGATAAACATAACTATTGCAGTCAATGATTGGTTTAGCTGCACCACAGGACCCAGTCCACTCTATGTAAACACAGCCCACACCATTATGGAGCCACAACCAGTTTGCACAGTGCACAGTGGACAATTTGGGCCCACACTCTAACATTACCATCAGCTCTTACCTGCTGAAATCGGGACTCATCTGACCAGGTCACGCGTTTCCTAGTCGTCCAGCGTCCAACAGATATCTTCGTTGATCCATTATGGACCATGGGACAACGGCTGGCAAGTATTTCTTGATGCAGTGATTTCCAACAGCCGTATGTATTGCAGAAATTTATTTTCTGAACTTCTTATGTGCTACCAGTTTCGGCATTACATTGATGCCATCTTCAGGCCCTATACGTCATAGTCGTAAAATCGCTATACACGGATCCGTGAATCAAATCGTTATGCAACAGATCTGTCGCATAACGATTTGATTCACGGACCCAGTTGTATGGCTCCTTCCGTGTATAGCGATTTTACGACTATAGCATGTGGAGCCTGAAGATGGCATCAGTGTAACGCCGAAACTGGTAGCACACAAGAAGTTCAGAAAATAAATTTCTACAATACATACAGCTGTTGGAAATTATTGGATCAAGAAATCCAACAGATATGGTCACGAGCCAAGAAGAGGTACAGCAGGCGATATCGTCGTTTTAGCAAAGACACTCGCCAAATGCGTGTGAATTCCTAAGGGTTTTAACTGCTCAGGTCATCAGTCCCTAAGCTTACACACTACTTAACCTAAATTATCCTAAGGACAAACACACACACACACACACACACACACACACCCATGCCCGACGGAGGACTCGAACCTCCGCCGGGACCAGCCGCACAGTCCATGACTGCAGCGCCTTAGCCCGCTCGGTTAATCCCGCGCGGCCCCAAAAAAAAAAAAAAAAAAAAAAAAAAGAAAGAAAGACAAAAAGACACTCGCGTCGATCGCCTGCTGGCATAGACCATTAAAGCCACATTTCGCGGCACTGTCCAAACGGATTGGTTCATCGTACGTCCCACACTGTTTTTTCCGTTATTTCACGCTTGTCTGTTAGCACTGACAACTCTCCGCAAATGCAGCTGCTCTCGGTCGTTAAGTGAAGGCCGTCGGCCATGGCGTTGTACGAGGTGAGAGGCATTCTCAGCACACTATTGACACTGTGGATCTCGGAACATTGAATTTCCTAACGATTTCAGAAATGCAATGTCCAACACGTCTAGCCTGCAACTAGTGTTCCGTATTCACAGTCTGTTAAGTATCGTCGTGCGGCCTTAATAAAGTCGGAAACCTTTTCCAAAGAATCTACATCTGCATGTACATCTATACTCTGTAAGCCACCCAACGGTGTGTGGCGGAGGGCACTTTACATGCCACTGTCATTACCTCCCTTTCCTGTTCCACTCGCGTATGGTTCGCGGGAAGAACGACTGCCGAAAAGCCTCCGTGCGCCCTCGAATCTCTCTGATTTTACATTCGTTATCTCCTCGGGAGATCTTCAATCCAGCCACAGAGCTGGTCTGATATTCCGTAGGCTCTTACTTTGATTATCTGGCGGCAGTGCGTAACTGTATTGATCGCCTTCCGGAAGTCAAGGAAAATGGCATCTACCTGCAAGCCTCTATCTAATATTTTCTGGGTCTGATGAACAAGTAAAGCGAGTTGGGTCTCACGCGATCGCTGTTTCCGCAATCCATGTTGATTCCTACCGAGTAGATTCTGGGTTTCCAGAAATGACATAACACGCGAGAAAAATCAGCTGAGTACACTCTCCCATTGCACAGCCATTTTGTCGATTGTATAGACGATTTTACTGCCATCTGTATCAAGACGAATAAATATTCCTGAATTCCAATCAAGAACAACTGCCAATATGAGAAACATAGAAGTAGATACCCTCGGAGTAACGAAGCAGCTTAAATCACTTAATAAAGGCAAGGCCTCTGGTCCAGATTGTATACCGGTCAGGTACGTCCCTGAGTTTGCTGATAAGAAGCTCCATATTTAGCAATTATATGCAACCACTCGCTCACAGGAAGATCCGTACCTAAAAACTGGAAAATTGCTCAAGTCACACCAGTATCCAAAAAGGGAAATAGGAGTAATCCGCTGAGTTACAGGCCTATATCACTAACGTCGATTTGCAGTGGGGTTTTGGAACATATATTCTATTCGAGCATTATGAAATACCTGGAAGAAAACGACTTATTGACACATAGTCAGTACGGTTTCAGAAAACATCGTTCTTGTGAAACACAACTAGCTCTTTATACTCAAGAAGTAATAAGTGCTATCGACAGGGGATGTCAAATTGATTCCATATTTTTAGATTTCAAGAAGGCTTTCGACACAGTTCCTCATGCCTGCCGGAGTGGCTGAGCGGTTCTAGGCGCTACAGTCTCGAACCGCGCGACCGCTACGGTCGCAGGTTCGAATCCTGCCTAGGGTATGGATGTGTGTGATGTCCTTAGGTTAGTTAGGTTTAAGTAGTTCTAAGTTCTAGGGGACTGATGACCACAGCAGTTGAGTCCCATAGTGCTCAGAGCCATCACCGTTCCTCACAAGCGTCTTCTTACCAAACTGCATGGCGACTGTCAGAAAGGTCACAGTTCGTACTAATAGACGGAAAGTCATCGAGTAAAACAGAAGTAATATCCGGCGTTCGCCAAGGAAGTGTTATAGGCCCTCTATTGTTTCTGATCTATATTAACGACATAGGAGACAATCTGAGTAGCCGTCATAGATTGTTCGCAGATGATGCTGTCATTTACCGCCTTGTAAAGACTTCAGATGATCAAAACGACTTGCAAAACGATTTAGATAAGATATCTGTATGGTGCGAAAAGTGGAAATTGACCCTGAATAAGGAAAAGTGTGACGTTATTGACACGAGTACTAAAAGAAATCAGCTAAATTTCGATTACGCGATAAGTCACACAAATCTGAAGGCTGCAAATTCAACTAAATTCTTAGGGATTACGATCACAAATAATCTAAATTGGAACGATCACATTGACAGTATTGTAGGTAGAGCAAACGGAAGATGGGGATTCATTGGCAGAACACTCATAAGGTGCAATAGGTCTACCAAAGAGACTGCTTACACCACGCTTGTCCGCCCTATTCTGGAGTGCTGCTGTGCCGTGTGGGATCCGCATCAGGTGGAACTGACGAATTACACCGAAAAAGTACAAAGAAGGGCCGCTCGTTTTGTATAATCGCGAAACAGGGCAGATAGCGTCACAGACATGATACGTGAATTTGAGTGGCAATCAATAAAACAAAGGCGTTTCTCGTTGCGACAGGGAGAAATGATCATCACGATCAAGTAAGAGAAATAAGAGCTCGCACACAAAAATTTAAGTGCTCGTTTTTCCCGCTTGCCGTTCGTCAGTGGAACGGGGGAGAGAGAGCTTGAAGGTGGTTCATTGAACCCTCTGCTAGGCACTTCTACATCTACATCTACATTTATACTCCGCAAGCCACCCAAAGGTGTGTGGCGGAGGGCACTTTATGTGCCACTGTCATTACCTCCCTTTCCTGTTCCAGTCACGTATGGTTCGCGGGATTAACGACTGCCGGAAAGCCTCCGTGCGCCCTCGAATCTCTCTAATTTTACATTCGCGGTTTCCTCGGGAGGTATAAGTAGGGGGAAGCTATATATTCGATACCTCATCCAGAAACGCACCCTCTCGAAACCTGGCGAGCAATCTACACCGCGATGCAGAGCGCCTCTCTTGCAGAGTCTGCCACTTGTGTTTGCTAAACATCTCTGTAACGCTATCACGCTTACCAAATAATCCTGTGACGAAACGCGCTGCTCTTCTTTTGATCTTCTCTATCTCCTCTGTCAATCCGACCTCGTACGGGTCCCCCACTGATGAGCAATACTCAAGTATAGGTCGAACGAGTGTTTTGTAAGCCACCTCCCTTGTTGATGGACTTCTTTTTCTAAGGACTCTCCCAATGAATCTCAACCTGGCACCCGCCTTACCAACAATTAATTTTATATGATCATTCCACTTCAAATCGTTCCGTACGCATACTCCCAGATATTTTACAGAGGTAACTGCTACCATTGTTTGTTTCGATGTAATATAATCATACAATAGAGGATCCTTCTTTCTATGTATTCGCAATACATTACATTTACGTTAAGTATCAGTTGCCACTCCCTGCACCAAGTACCTATCCGCTATAGATCTTCCTGCATTTCGCTGCAATTTTCTAATGCTGGAACTTCTCTGTATACTACAGCATCATCCGCGAAAAGCCGCATGGAACTTCCGTCACTGTCTACTAGGTCATTTATATGTATTGTGAATAGCAATTGTCCCATAACGCTCCACTGTGGCACGCCAGAGGTTACTTTAACGTTTGTAGACGTCTCTCCATTGAGAACAACATACTGTGTTCTGATTGCTAAAAACTCTTCAATCCAGCCACACAGCTGGTCTGATATTCCGTAGGCTCTTACTTTGTTTATCAGGCGACAGTGTGGAACTGTATCGAACGCCTTCCGGAAGTCAAGTAGAATGGCATCTACCTGGGAGCCTGTGTCTAATATTTTCTGGGTCTCATGAACAAATAAAGCGACTTAGGTCTCACGCGATCGGTGTCTCCGGAATCCATGTTGATTCCTACAGAGTAGATTCTGTGTTTCCAGAAATTACATGATACGGGAGCAAAATCAGCTTAGTACACTCTCGCATTGCACCGTCATTTTGTCCATTGTATAGACGATACTACTGCTCGTTTTTCCCGCGTGCCGTTCGAGTGGTGAACGCTAGAGGGACAGCTTGAAGGTGGGTCATTGAACCGTCTGCCAGACACTGTATTGTGAATAGCATAGTAATGACGTAGATGTAGATGTGGATATTGTTATTCCATGATTTTCGTCACCTCAGCGTAGAAACTTCGAAGTGGCCTGTATATAATTCTCAGTGTCTACTGGGAGTGGCTAGTCGTTGTCGTATATATTGAAAAGCGCTGCAGCTGCCACGCCAACCTGCAGTACGGTCGGACCTACAAGGGAACAGTGCAGAAATAAACTGTGACGTCATTGGGCTCCACCCAGCCGCGTGAGGCAGGTCTGCTACAGGCTGCCACGCCCAAAGTCTGCGTGGGTGCGTTTGTATTTGCGTGAGTGTGTGCGTGTGTGTGAGCCAGGTTGCGTGACTAGCCTACCAGGCAGTTTGCTAATTCAACGCGGAGTGAGGTCTGAGCATTGCAGGAAGCCAGCGCGGAACGAGTAAGGCGGCGACGTTGGGAGGGGTTGGGCAGGGGTGTTCCACAAAGAACCACGCCCAGTTAGTTCCCCCAGCCCAGCCTGGGAACACAAAGGGGAGCCCCCGCCACGGCGAGCGGACTGTGATGGATGGCCCGTGTCCCCGCACCGAACTGAAACTGGATCTCGCTTCTTGCGGTGGATATAGCGGCAGGGGGGGGGGTCTGCAATTAGCGACCCTGTGCGGCGGCCGGCGTATAAACTTCGGCGTTTGCGGTGTCACAGAACGTGGCGGGTGGGGAAAGCGATACGTCAGGCTACGGTCCAGTCGTATCAGTGTGACGACAGCGTGCTGTGACCATTCAGAGACGACAGGTGGCACCACTGGCAGTGTAGGGTATACACTGAAGAACCAAAGATACTGGTACACCTGTCTAATATCGTGTAGGGCCCTCGCGAGCACGCACATGAAATGAAATGATGGTACAGCATTGTTGGCTAGGAGACCCCATGCGGGGTGTTCGGCCGCCGAAATTGCAAGTCCTTTTTAGCTGACGCCACTTCGGTGACTTGCGAGTCAATGATGGTGATGAAATGATGATGAAAGACACACAACACCCAGACATCTCGAGGCAGAGAAAATCCCTTGCCCGGCCGGGAATCGAACCCGGAATCACCTGCGCGGGAAGCGAGAACGCTACCGCAAAACTACGAGCTGCGGACATGGCACGCACAAGTGCCGCAGCACGACGTGGCATGGACTCGACTAATGTCTCAAGTAGTGCTGGAGGAACCTGACACCATGAATCATGCAGGGCTGTCCATAGATTCGTAAGAGTACGACGGGGTGGAGAACTCTTCTGATTAGCACGTTGCAAGGCATCCCGAATACGCTCAGCACTGTTCGTGTCTGGGGAGTTTGGTGGCCAGCGGAAGTGTTTAAACGCAGAGGAGAGTTCCTGGAGTCACTCTTTAGCAATTCTGGACGCTTGCGGTGTCGCATTGTCCTGCTGGAATTGGCCGTTCGGCGACAACGGACATGAATGGATGCAGTTGATCAGAGAGGACGCTTACGTATGTGTTGTAAGTAGGTTGTATAGGTTTTTTTATTGGTAACGCCGCGTAGCCCTCTGTATGAAAATCACTGGCTGTGCTGTGTGCAGTCTGTGGCTGGTTTCCATTGTTGTTGGCTGTTGTAGTGTTGGGCAGTTGGCTGTTAACAGCGCGTAGCGTTGCACAGTTGGAGGTGAGCCGCCAGCAGTGGTGGATGTGGGGAGAGAGATGGCGTTTTGAGAGCGGGTGATCTGGACGTGTGTCCATCAGAGACAGTAAATTTGTAAGACTGGATGTCATTAACTGCTATATATTATGACCTTTGAACACTATTAAGGTAAATACATTGTTTGTTCTTTATCAAAATCTTTCATTTGCTAATTATGCCTGTCAGTAGTTAGTGACTTCAGTAGTAGCTCGCAGTATTGGCGCTCGCTGTATTGCAGTAGTTTGAGTAACCAAGATTTTTGAGAGGTAAGTGATTCATGAAAGGTATAGGTTATTGTTAATCAGGGCCATTCTTTTGTAGGGATTATTAAAAGTCAGATTGCGTTGCGCTAAAAAATATTGTGTGTCAGTTTAGTGTTGATCAGAATAAGTAAAGAGCGAAATGTCTGAGTACGTCCAAATAACATAAGAGGTTTATCAGCATAGTAATTCATTAATTTTTCTACGGGGACATTTCAGTGTCACCTGTCAGAGTCGTATCTAGACGTATCAGGGGTCCCATATCACTCCAACTGCTCACGCCCCACACCATTACAGAGCTCCACCAGCTTCAACAGTCCCATGATAACAAGCAGGATCCATGGATTCATGACGTTGTCTCTACACCCGTACACGATACAATTTGAAAGGAGACTCGTCCCAACAGGCAGTATGTTTCCAGCCATCAACAGCCTAATGTTGGTGTTCATGGTGCAACGTACGGGGGGGTTTATTGTAAAATTATCGATATATTGAAAAATATCTGTTGGTAGTCTTAGTCGACCTTGAGTTGCTATCTGACTTAAGTTGGCTCTGTTTACAGGCGCAGTAATGCCCCCAGTATCATTTGCATCGAAATTATCATTACGCTCTAATTATTAAACAAAAATATGGTGATTGCTAGCTACGAAATCGATAATGCGATGATTAGTATATGATACCAAATTAAGATTTATTCAGAACAGGATGAGCAATATTCCTAGCCTAACATGACAATCCAGTACACTCGCTAACCTAACTAGCCAATCATTGGCACAAGGCATCCTCTTTTCCTAACTACTTAAGTCAACACTGAACCCGCAACTGACTCTATTGAAGTTCTGCCTGAACGGACACAGACTCAGAGAGCACCAGTCAAAGAGCTAGCGGAATACGAACTCATTTAGAATTACAGAGCCCTACTTTGGCAGATGATTGCTAATATCACCGTAATTCTCCGTGATGATTACGACGATCGGCCCAGCCAACGTCGTGATGACGTCTTCCCTGTGAGCGAGCTTGGCTTTAATCACCAACGTGGACGTGGTTTGCGCCCGTAAACTCCTGTACGCAAGTGTTCAATTGCGGGGTCCGTCACTAGTCAATACTCGAGCTACTTGCACCTATGCCAAGAGTAGTTGGTCGACTCAAGTGCGCGACAGCAAAGGTACGCTTCAGATTGCATATGAACACCACAAGTTAGTACAAATCTGTTTCTCTCCCTACCGTCTGGAACCGCGTGACCGCTACGGTCGCAGGTTCGAATCCTGCCTCGGGCATGGATGTGTGTGATGTCCTTAGGTTAGTTAGGTTTAAATAGTTCTAAGTTCTAAGGGACTGATGACCTCAGAAGTTAAGTCCCATAGTGCTCAGAGCCATTTGAACCATTTTTTTTTCTCCTCAGAGGTACAGATAACGCTACGTATGTGGAGTCGTATGCTCTACACTATTCAGACTTGGAGAGTAACCACTGGACTCAATGCCGGTAACTTCTCCAACGTACTTCTCTCCACGCTCTCCAAGTAGGGCAGCCGGACACCGCGACTGCTCTCCTCCACAGCCGACCCCAGAGTCCTCCTCCAGAGTTTTTACAAACCTGGCCGTTCTACGCCGCACGGATCCGTGCGCGTTGGTAGACAATCACGACACAGACTTCCATGTATCCGTGCGCGTTTGTACCCAACCACGACACACAATTCTCCCACGGTTACTGTTGCCGCCAAACTTTTAACACCTATCTTTACGCACTCTGCGCCAATCCCGTCACAGTCTTCCGCAAATTTTCCACTGTGGCGCGAAATCGTCTTTCTCTCTTTCGCGTATAGCTCCGTCTCGCTTCTTGTTGTGATGGCCCAGCCTCTTCGAACGTCTTTGGTGGTCTGAAGTGCTAGCCGACAAAGGGGTCCGGCCGCGGTCATCCCTTTCGACATGACATAAACACCTTCCTAGGGTTTCCGGCCGTGTTCCAGCCTCTGAGCCCATCTCGTTAGTCTGACATGACACACACAACTTCCTTTTCTGAGTCCATTCTCTCCTACCGGTGGGCCAATTATCAATTATTATTCTGTGTATTGGTACTGTTTTAGCATCATGTAAGGTGAAAAATCTGCTACCTTACAATGGGCAATCGATGATGCTGAATGGTTCGCACGCTGACACTTGTTGATGGCCCAGCATTGAAATCTGCAGCAATTTGTGAATGGGTTGCACCTCTGTCACGCTGAACGATTCTCTTCAGTCGTCGTTGGTCCCGTTCTTACAGGATCTTTTAGCGGCAGCAATGTTTTAGCACATTCATGATAGTCACGGTACACTCATGGAATGGTCGTGCCGGAAAATCCCCGCTTCATAGCTACCTCGGGGATGCTGTATTCCATCTCTCGTTCGCCGACTATAACACCATGTCCAAACTCACTTAAATCTTGATAACCTGCCATTGTAGCAGCTGTGACTGATCCTATCACTGCGCCAGACACTCTTTGTCTTATGCAGGCGTTGCAGATCGCAGCGCCGTACTCTTCCCGTTTACATATCTATGTGTTTGAGTACTCATGCCTATTGCAGTTTCTTTGGTGCTTCAGTGAAATATCGAATGTCGATATTTGTTGACGGCCTTAGACCTCTTGGTATTCTATCAGATCAGGTACGTCGTCAGTATTGTGTGTGTGTTGTGATCTCTGACTATAGGTTTCATGCCTAAACGTGTCTTTGGATCTACGTGTCTAATCTGAAACTTTGTTACTCTCCAGTGGAAGGGCACTACAAAACTAATTTTAACTGACAACGCTTGTAATGTAAACCTGTAGAAAATGTCGCAGTAGCTAGACTACAGTGGCTTGGTGAGAATTGTGGACAATAATTCATGAAAAATAAGTAAAAGTTCTACGTACAATGAACATGAATGGATTCAGGTTATCTGACAGAATTGTTACACATGTACCATCTGTCCGAGTCGTATCTGGAGCTACCAGGAATCCCATATCACTACAACTGCACACGCCCCACACCATTACAGAGCCTCCATCAACTTGAACATTCCCCTGTTAACATGCAGGGTCCATGGATTCATGTGGTTATTTCTATACCCGTACACGTCCATCCGCTCGATACAATTTGAAACGAGACTCGTCCGACCAGTCATCAACAGTCCATTGTCGGTATTGACAGACCCAGCTTTGTTTGAAACAGTCATCAAGACTACTCTAGTGGCACTTCTGATCCAAAAGCCCTATTCGGTGGTGTTTCATTGCATGGTTTGCACACTCACACTTGCTGATGGCCCTGCGTTTAAATCTGAGCAATTTTCGGAAGGGTTGTGATACGGCCGCTAAACCAGCAGGGCAGAACAGTAGATTAGGATTGTTGAAAGGGCCAAGTAAAATGGCGGGTCGGCCGGAGTGGCCAAGCGGTTCTAGGCGCTGCAGTCTGGAGCCGAGCGACCCCTACGGTCGCAGGTTCGAATCCTGCCTCGGGCATGGATGTGTGTGATGTTCTTAGGTTAGTTAGGTTTAATTATTTCTGAGTTCTAGGCGACTGATGACCTCAGAAGTTAAGTCGCATAGTGCTCGGAGCCATTTGAAAAAATGGCGGTCAGTTTCACTTCAGAATTGTAATTTAATGTAATTTAATGACACATTTTAACAAAAACGGCACATAGCCGAATCCTTACGAGTTTCAAAATCCAGTTCTTTCCTGGCTGAAGGCCTCCAAACAAGAAATCTTAAAAATCAACAAGATAAATTTCAAGTGACTGAAGACACGCAGATAAAATTGCAAATAAAATAATTATATATATATATATATATATATATATATATATATATATATATATATATAAAGTGCATAGAACAATCATAAACAAGATGCCATACCGAAGGCTGAAGGCCACAATTAAATTTCAAAATTTTTAAATATATTACCATAATCTTTTAAGGCAGAAGGCCGCAATGCTTTCGCTTAAAGGGAAATTTTAAGAATAAGGCTTTAAGCGGCTGAAGGCCCACAGCTGATTTTCCAAAAATTCAAAAATACCTGACACCTTTAGTTTTAGATGGCCGAAAGCACACACAATGAAAAGGCAACACAACGACAATAACTAAATTTAAGAATAAGGTTTTAAGCGGCTGAAGTGCCACAACTGATTTTCCAAATTTTCAAAAAACTTTAAACCTTTAAGGTCTAAGTGGCTGACAACGCACTAAATGAAAAGGTAACACAACAACAGTAACTTTCAGCAAAATATCCACTTGCCAGAATTCAAACTTACTTATATGGGCTGAAGGCCCTTGATTTACATAGAACACAATAACATTTTTTCTCCTTTCAGGATTGGCTATAATAGATTACCAACAGAGCATTAAACACCCATGAAAAGGACAGTATAGACAACGGCACTCAGACGCCTCTCGGAGGAGGGGGGGGGGGGGCGGGGGGGGGGCTGCCCTAAAAAACAATAAACATTAACATTCACTAAGGTGAAACAGGTGGTGGCTCGAACTACACTTTATCCGTCGGTAACCCAACCAAGAGACAGTCACGGACCGACCGACCAAACGACTTGCTAGCCACCAATCAGTACATGAAAACTAAGAGACCAAACTGTTATGGACGTGATTATCCGCAATGAAATACGTATTAAACTGTCAAAATTACACAATGAGCCGGCCGGGGTCACCGAGCGCTTCTAGGCGCTTCAGTCTGGAACCGCGCGACCGCTACGGTCGCAGGTTCGAATCTGCCTCGGGAATGGATGTGTGTGATGTCCTTAGGTTAGTTAAGTTTAAGTAGTTCTAAGTTCTAGGGGACTGATGACCACAGATGATAAGTCCCATAGAGCTCAGAGCCATTTGAACCATTTACACAATGTGTTGGACAACGGCAACAGGTGAGGAAAGGACACTGCCTGAAATTACGTCAGTGGCCAGGGCAGCTAACCAGAACACTAACGGCCACAAGGCAGAAAATTCCGCTGGTGCACTTTAATTGTTGTTGTTGTTGTTGTGGTCTTCAGTCCTGAGACTGGTTTGATGCAGCTCTCCATGCTACTCTATCCTGTGCAAGCTTTTTCGTCTCCCAGTACCTACTGCAACCTACATCCTTCTGAATCTGCTTAGTGTATTCATCTCTTGGTCTCCCTCTACGATTTTTACCCTCCACGCTCCCCTCCAATACTAAATTGGTGATCCCTTGATGCCTCAGAACATGTCCTACCAACCGATCCCTTCTTCTGGTCCAGTTGTGCCACAAACTTCTCTTCTCCCCAATCCTATTCAATACTTCCTCATTAGTTATGTGATCTACCCATCTAATCTTCAGCATTCTTCTGTAGCACCACATTTCGAAAGCTTCTATTCTCTTCTTGTCCAAACTATTTATCGTCCATGTTTCACTTCCATACATGGCTACACTCCATACGAATACTTTCAGAAATGACTTCCTGACACTTAAATCTATACTGGATGTTAACAAATTTCTCTTCTTCAGAAACGCTTTCCTTGCCATTGCCAGCTTACATTTTATATCCTCTCTACTTCGACCATCATCAGTTATTTTGCTCCCCAAATAGCAAAACTCCTTTACTACTTTAAGTGCCTCATTTCCTAATCTAATTCCCTCAGCATCACCCGACTTAATTAGACTACATTCCATTATCCTTGTTTTGCTTTTGTTGATGTTCATCTTATATCCTCCTTTCAAGACACTGTCCATTCCATTCAACTGCTCTACCAAGTCCTTTGCTGTCTCTGACAGAATTACAATGTCATCGGCGAACCTCAAAGTTTTTATTTCTTCTCCGTGAATTTTAATACCTACTCCGAATTTTTCTTTTGTTTCCTTTACTGCTTGCTCAATATACAGATTGAACAACATCGGGGAGAGGCTACAACCCTGTCTTACTCCCTTCCCAACCACTGCTTCCCTTTCATGTCCCTCGACTCTTATAACTGCCATCTGGTTTCTGTACAAATTGTAAATAGCCTTTCGCTCCCTGTATTTGACCCCTGTCACCGTCAGATTTGGAAAGAGAGTATTCCAGTCAACATTGTCAAAAGCTTTCTCTAAGTCTACAAATGCTAGAAACGTAGGTTTGCCTTTCCTTAATCTTTCTTCTAAGATAAGTGGTAAGGTCAGTATTGCCTCACGTGTTCCAGTGTTTCTACGGAATCCAAACTGATCTTCCCCGAGGTTGGCTTCTACTAGTTTTTCCATTCGTCTGTAAAGAATTCGTGTTAGTATTTTGCAGCTGTGACTTATTAAGCTGATAGTTCGGTAATTTTCACATCTGTCAACACCTGCTTTCTTTGGGATTGGAATTATTATATTCTTCTTGAAGTCTGTGGGTATTTCGCCTGTTTCATACATCTTTCTCACCAGATGGTAGAGTTTTGTCATGACTGGCTCTCCCACGGCCGTCAGTAGTTCCAATGGAATATTGTCTACTCCGGGGGCCTTGTTTCGACTCAGGTCTTTCAGTGCTCTGTCAAACTCTTCACGCAGTATCATATATCCCATTTCATCTTCATCTACATCCCCTTCCATTTCCATAATATTGTCCTCAAGTACATCGCCCTTGTATAGACCCTCTATATACACCTTCCACCTTTCTGCTTTCCCTTCTTTGGTTAGAACTGGATTTCCATCTGAGCTCTTGTTATTCATACAAGTCGTTCTCTTATCTCCCAAGGTCTCTTTAATTTTCCTGTAGGCGGTATCTATCCTACCCCTAGTGAGATAGGCCTCTACATCCTTACATTTGTCCTCTAGCCATCCCTGCTTAGCCATTTTGCACTTCCTGTCGATCTCATTTTTGAGACGTTTGTATTCCTTTTTGCCTGTTTCACTTACTGCATTTTTATATTTTCTCCTTTCATCAATTAAATTCAATATTTCTTCTGTTACCCAAGGATTTCTACTAGCCCTCGTCTTTTTACCTACTTGATCCACTACTGCCTTCACTACTTCATCCCTCAAAGCTACCCATTCTTCTTCTACTGTATTTATTTCCCCCATTCCTGTCAATTGCTCCCTTATGCTCTCCCTGAATCTCTGTACAACCTCTGGTTCTTTTAGTTTATCCAGGTCCCATCTCCTTAAATTACCACCTTTTTGCAGTTTCTTCAGTTTTAATCTACTGGTCATAACCAATAGATTGTGGTGAGAGTCCACATCTGCCCCTGGAAATGTCTTACAATTTAAAACCTGGTTCCTAAATCTCTGTCTTACCATTATATAATCTATCTGATACCTTTTAGTATCTCCAGGGTTCTTCCATGTATACAACCTTCTTTCATGATTCTTAAACCAAGTGTTAGTTATGATTATGTTGTGCTCTGTGCAAAATTCTACCAGGCGGCTTCCTCTTTCATTTCTGTCCCCCAATCCATATTCACCTACTATGTTTCCTTCTCTCCCTTTTCCTACACTCGAATTCCAGTCACCCATGACTATTAAATTTTCGTCTCCCTTCACTATCTGAATAATTTCTTTTATTTCATCATACATTTCTTCAATCTCTTCGTCATCTGCAGAGCTAGTTGGCATATAAACTTGTACTACTGTAGTAGGTGTGGGCTTCGTATCTATCTTGGCCACAATAATGCGTTCACTATGCTGTTTGTAGTAGCTTACCCGCATTCCTATTTTCCTATTCATTATTAAACCTACTCCTGCATTACCCCTATTTGATTTTGTATTTATAACCATGTAGTCACCTGACCAGAAGTCTTGTTCCTCCTGCCACCGAACTTCCCTAATTCCCACTACATCTAACTTCAACCTATCCATTTCCCTTTTTAAATTTTCTAACCTACCTGCCCGATTAAGGGATCTGACATTCCACGCTCCGATCCGTAGAACGCCAATTTTCTTTCTCCTGATAACGACATCCTCTTGAGTAGTCCCCGCCCGGAGATCCGAATGGGGGACTATTTTACCTCCGGAATATTTTACCCAAGAGGACGCCATCATCATGTAATCATACAGTAATGCTGCATGCCCTCGGGAAAAATTACGGCTGTAGTTTCCCCTTGCTTTCAGCCGTTCGCAGTACCAGCACAGCAAGGCCGTTTTGGTTAATGTTACAAGGCCAGATCAGTCAATCATCCAGACTGTTGCCCTTGCCACTACTGAAAAGGCTGCTGCCCCTCTTCAGGAACCACACGTTTGTCTGGCCTCTCAACAGATACCCCTCCGTTGTGGTTGCACCTGCGGTACGGCTATCTGTATCGCTGAGGCACGCAAGCCTCCCCACCAACGGCAAGGTCCATGGTTCATTTAATTGTAGCAAACCAATATAGTTAATTCCACCGCACGGCAGCTCGATTTCACCACCACGAACACTCGGTGTCGCTCACAGGAAAAGCTCCCCAACAGCGAACCACCGAAACGAACGACACAACATGAACGGACGTGGCTTGGGTACTTAAGACACCACTCAGCTTTGACGTCCTGGGTCGGTGAACCACGAATCTCGTAGCGATCGGACAGCTCCACACACGCTCCGACACTGTGCAGGGACCGCGAGTGGACCCAGCAGAATGCACTGCATGGAGATATCCTCCCTGGTCCGCACCAACCTACCGACTGCCCACACACCCTATAGCCAGAAACTATATGCCCAACACCAAAGATGGTACACGGTGCAAGTATGGATTCACATCGCTGCTGCCACACATAGAAGGAGGAAGAACCACAGCATAACTGCAACAACGGTGGGAAACCAAACAGATAGACAGCCAAGTTCAAGGAAACGCGTAGTTCGGAGTGAGCACGGCTCGGGTTGCAGTTCTGTCACGTTGAACAATTCTCTTCAGTCGTCGATGGTTCCATTCTTGCAGGATGTTTTTCCAGCCGCAGCGATGTCGCAGATTTCGTATGTGAAAATCCCCACTTCATCACTGCCTCGGAGATGCTGTGTCTCATCGCTCGTGCGCCCACGATAACATCGCAGTCAGAGTCACTTAAACTGTAGCAGCAGTAACCAATGTAGCAACTGCGCCAGACACTTGTTATCTTATACAGGGTGGTCCACTGATCGTGACCGGACCAAATATCTCACGAAATAAACTTCAAACGAAAAAACTACAAATTCCGAAACTTGTCTAGCTTGAAGGGGGAAACCAGATGGCGCTATGGTTGCCCCGCTAGATGGCGCTGCCATAGGTCAAACGGATATCAACTGCGTCTTTTTAAATAGTTATTACATATTCGTGTAATACGTAAAGAAATATGAGTGTTTTAGTTGGACCACTTTTATCACTTTGTGATAGATGACGCTGTAATAGTCACAAACATATAGATCACAATTTTAGACGAACTGTTGGTAACAGGTAGCTTTTCCAAATTAAAATACAGTACATAGGTACGTTTGAACATTTTATTTCGGTTGTTCCAATGTGATACATGTACCGTTGTGAACTTATCATTTCTGAGAACGCATGCTGTTACAGCGTGGTTACCTGTAAATACCACATTAATGCAGTAAATGCTCAAAATGATGTCCGTCAACCTCAACCGTTTAGACTGTCATCGATAAAATAGGGGCCAATTATCCTTTCTCCCATAATGCCGCACCGTTGATTAACCCGCCAAGGTCGCTGATGTTCGACTTGTCGCAGCCATCGTTGATTTTCCGTTGCCCAAAAGTGCATATATAATGCCGGTCTACGTTACCGCTGTTGCTGGATGACGCTTCGTCGCTAAATACAACGCGTGCAAAAAATCTGTCATCGTCCCGTAATTTCTCTTGTGCCCAGTGGCAGAACTGTACACGACGTTCAAACTCGTCGCCATGCAATTCCTGGTGCACAGAAATGTGGTACGGGTGCAATCGATGTTGATGTAGCATTCTCAACACCGACGTTTTTGAGATTCCCGATTCTTGCGCAGTTTGTCTGCTACTGATTTGCGGATTAGTCGCGACAGCAGCTGAAACACCTACTTGGGCATCATCATTTGTTGCAGGTCGTGGTTGACGTTTCACATGTGGCTGAACACTTCCTGTTTCCTTAAATAGCGTAACTATTCGCGCGAACGGTCCGGACGCTTGGATGATGTCGTCCAGGATACCGAGCAGCATACATAGCACACGCCCGTTGGGAATTTTGATCACAATAGCTATACATCAACACGATATCGACCTTTTCCGCAATTGGTAAACGGTCCATTTTAACACGCGTAATGTATCACGAAGCAAATACCGTCCACACTGGCGGGATGTTACGTGATACCACGTACTTATACGTTTGTGACTATTACAGCGCCCAGCGCCATCTATCACAAAGCAAAGAAAGTGGTCCAACTAAAACATTGATATTTCTTTACGTACTACACGAATATGTTACAAAAATGGTGTTTCCCATTTTAAAAAACGCAGTTGATATCCGTTTGACCTATAGCAGCGCCATCTAGCGGGCCAACCATATCGCCATCTGGTTTCCCCCTTCAAGCTAGACGAGTTTCGTTCTTTGTAGTTTTTTCGTTTGATGCTTATTTCGTGAGATATTTGGCCCGGTCACTATCAACGGACCACCCTGTATAGGCGTTGCTGAGTGCAGCGCCGTATTCTGCGCGTTTGTGTATCTCTGTGTTTGAAGACGCATGCCTATACCGTTTCCTTCGGTGATTCAGTGTATAGAGAACGTTGGGGGATGGCGAATACAATGCAACCGTAGTCGTAATGCAGAAACGGAGGGATTTATCTGCCGTCCTGTGGGGCACTATCATTGGTTTTTGGGCGAAGGGTGCAAGTATTTCCGAACTGTTTGCGTGCCACTCCACCTAAAATAAACTTAACATGGAGCTATTGAGAACTGGTGGCGATGTAAGTGTGGTAAGCCACTGGTCTTAATTGACAGGGGTGAATGACGGCTGCGGAGATGTGTACACGCTAATAAACGTACAACTGTTGAGCAGTTTACCACTTAGATGAACCAAATTGCTGCCACAGTGTTTCCTCAAGAAATATTAGTGGGTATGAGCCTCTGCAGCAGGCATCTGGTTCATGCTAGGACTAAAAGTGTCGGGAATCCGACATATCTATTTCAATGCTGGACTGTCAACCAGCGTCAGCGTGCGAACCCCGCAGCGAAACATCATCGATATGGGCTTTCGAAGCCGAAGGCCCACTCGTGTACACTTGCTGACTGCATGACGCAAAGCTTTACGCCTCGCATGGGACCGCCAACACGCCCATTAGACTGTTGGTGACTGAAAACATGTTGCCTGGTCGGACGAGTCTCGATTCAAATTGTATCGAGCGGATGGACGTGTGCGGGTATGGAGACATCCTCATGAATCCGTGGACCTTGCATGTCACCAGAACCGGCAGGAGTGGCAGAGAGGTTCTAGGCGCTACAGTCTGGAACTGCGCTACCTCTATGGTCGCAAGTTCGAATCCTGCCTCGGGCATGAATGTGTGTGATGTCCTTAGGTTAGTTAGGTTTAAGTAGTTCTAAGTTCTAGGGGACTGATGACCTCAGAAGTTAAGTCTCATAGTGCTCAGAGCCATTTGAACCATGTCAGCAGAGGACCGTTCAAGCTGGTGGACGCTCTTTAATGGTGTGGGGTGTGTGCAGCTAGTGTGATACGGGGTCCCTGATACATCTAGGTACTGTTCTGACAGGCAACACGTAGGTAAGCATCCTATCTGATCACCGGCATCCATTCGTGCCCATGTTCATCCGGACGGACTTGGACAATTCCAGCAGGACAATGCGACCCGCCACACGTCCAGAATTGCTACAGAGTTTAGAAACTTCCGGTGGCCACCAAACTCCCCAGACATGATCATTAGTGAGCATATCTGGGATGCCTTGCAACGTGCTGTTCAGAAGAGTTCTCCACCCTCTCGTTCTTCTACAGTTTTGTAGACAGCCCTGCACGGTTCATGGTGTCAAATCCCTCTAGCACTACTTCAGAAGAGTACATGCCATGTCGTGTTGCGGCACTTCTGCGTGCTCGCGGGGGCGCTACACGACCTTAGACAGGTGTACCAGTTTCTTTGGTTCTTCAGTGTACGTACTTTGATAACATATGGGTAAGTAGGTATAAACCAAGATGAGCCGACAGATCGTCGGCTGGGTTTAAAGCAGGTGAGTTTTGTGGACGGGGAGTTGAGTAAACTCATGCTGATGCTCTTCGAACCACGCATGTACACTGTGAGATGTGTGACGCGTTGCGTTGTCCTGCTGATAGATGCCATCGTGTTGAGAAAAAAAAACAGTATGTAGGCGTGGAGGTGCCCAAGGACAGATGCGTACTTGTGCTGATCCACTGTGGCGTCTAAAATAACGAGATCACTCAAGAATTTTTTTTCATTTATTGACAAGTTCTAGACCTGTTACTTGATGTTTCAAACAGGTCGTACATCCTACAATTGTCGTTTTTCATATTCACTCAAGGAATGCCACAGAAGCGTTCCCCAGACCGTGACACTCCCTGCTGGCTGCAGGTGTTTGCTTTCAGACGTTCCATACTGTACACGCAAATGGCCACCGATCGGATGGAGCATGGAACACGATATATCTGAAAACTGACACCTTTCGCCACACAGTGAACGTCCAGTTCCCGTACTAGCGTGAAAATTCCGCCGCCGATTGAAGAGGAGTCAGCATGGGTGTATGAGCCAGGCGTCTGGTGCGACGGCCCATAAGCAGCAACGTTCGCAGAAGACATTGTTGGTAGCCCCTCGCTTCACCTGACCGGTCGGTAGCTCAACGATTGCAGGACTGTTAGCCCGTACAGATCACCGCACCCGTCATTCACCACTGTCATATGCTTCGCAGTTGACTGGTCACTGTTTTTCAACAGTGTCTTCCTGTCATGCAGCCTTTGATCACGGCGGCACGCGAACGGTCTAAAAACTCAACCGTTTCGGAAACGCTTCCACGCTTGGTCCGAAAGCCATGGATCACCCACGTTTGGTCGTCAGATTCCACATTACGACAACGACAGCAGTATTTTACACGTTACCCGATACGGTCGATACGGTTTATATACCCTCCACTGCAAGTGCTGCCATCTGACGGCTGTGAGCGTTATTGCATGTTGACGGAGAACGTAGGTTGTGGTCATATAGCCGGCCGGAGTGGCCGAGCGGTTCTAGGCGCTACAGTCTGGAACCGCGCGACCGCTACGGTCGCAGTTTCGAATCCTGCCTCGGGCATGGATGTGTGTGATGTCCTTAGGTTAGTTACGTTTAAGTAGTTCTACGTTCTAGGGGACTGATGACCCCAGCAGTTAAGTCCCATAGTGCTCAGAGCCTTTTTTTCTGGTCATATAACATCTACATCTAGGTGATTACTCTGCTATTCACAATAATATGCGTGGCAGAGTGTTCAATGAACCACCTTCAAGCTGTCTCTCTACCGTTCCACTCTCGAACGGCGCTCGAAAAAATTTTTTCTGTGTGAGCGCTGATTTCTCTTATTTTATTGTGATGATCATTTCTCCCTATGTAGGTTGGTGCCAACAGAATGTTTTCGCAATCGGAGGAGAAAACTGGTGATTGAAATTTCATGAGAAAATCTCGTCGAAACGAAAAACGCCTTTGTTTTAACAATTGCCACTCCAATTCACGTATCATGTCTGTGGTACTATCACCTCTAATTCGCGATAATACAAAACGAGCCGCAATTCTTTGAACATTTTAGATGTCATTCGTCAGTCCCACCTGATTTGGATCCCACACTGCCCAGCAGTACTACAGAATAGGGCGGACAAGCGTGGTGTAAGCAGTCTCTTTAGTAGACCTGTAGCAACTTTTAAGTGGTCTGCCAGTTAATCGCAGTGTTTGGTTTGCTCTACCCACAACATTATCTATCTATGTGATCGTTCCAGTTGAGGTTATTTGTAATTGTAATCCCTAAGTATTTAGTTCAATTTACAGCCGTCAGATTTGAATGACTTATCGCATAATCAAAATTTAGCGGATTTCTTTTAGTACACTTTTCTTTATTGAGGATCAACTGCCACTTTTCGCACCATATTTCTTATCTAAATAATTTTGCAATTCGCTTTGGTTCAAAATGTTCAAATGTGTGTGAAATCTTATGGGATCCTGCTGCTAAGGTCATCAGTCCCTAAGCTTACACACTACTTAATCTAAGTTGTCCTAAGGACAAACACACACACCCATGCCCGAGGGAGGACTCGAACCTCCGCCGGGACTAGCCGCACAGTCCGTGCCTGCAGCGCCCTAGACCGCTCGGCTAATCCCGCGCTGCAATTCGCTTTGGTCATCTGATGACTTTGCAAGACGGTAAATGACAGCATCATCTGCAAACAGTCTAAGACGGATACTCAGCTTGTCTCCTATATCGTTAACACAGATCAGGAACAACAGAAGGCCTGTAACACTTCCCTGGAGAACGCCGGATATTACTGTGACTGGACCGTATAATATATGCAACTAACTATCTCATATGATTTAAATAAGTAAAATGTCGTGTTCAAAAAACGGTTCAAATGGCTCTGAGCACCATGGGACTTAACATCTGAGGTCATCAGTCCCCTAGAACTTAGAACTACTTAAACCTAACTAACCTAAGGACATCATACACATCCATGCCCGAGGCAGGATTAGAACCTGCGACCGTAGCGGTCGCGCGGTTCCAGACTGAAGCTCCTAGAACCGCTCGGCCACACCGGCCGGCAATGTCTTCTTACTATGAGTCCGTGGTCTGTGTTAATAAATGAAGTTCTTACATGAAGCAAGCTCTTCGCAGTCGCACTTGTAACTAATTGATGCACGTGCTAGTTTTTAATGTTGAATAACCCAATATCTAAAAACAACATACCTTGACACAAACACATCTTACGAAACATCGAATTCAGTGTAAAACTGAATTTTTAATTTGTCAGCTTTATTTGCATAAAATATTCGCAACGCTTTTTATTTCGTTGTTTGCCCTGTTTCAATTTTATCTCGTCGCTTCACGAAAATTCGTATTATTAGCGTTTGCCCTGTTTATTAAACTGCAGTATTAAATATTTGCAGAATGTCAAACACATTCGCTTAAAAGTGTGGTTTGTTTTTCGAAATTAAATAATTACTGGCACGCCGCAAAAATAAACTTTCGCCTGTGTATTTGCTTTCGAAAATTCTAATTACTGGAAGCGGCACTGTCGATTACAAAGACAGCTCAGCGCAGCTAAACTGCAGTTTTTTCCACGTGGTTAGCGTAAGGTGAACGTTTGCTATCTAAAGAGCATGACTTAGCTCTCCGACTTGGCTTGTGTCACAAAAAGTAACGAAACGAAATTCCTCTGAGGCGTGATACTGCACCCGCATCTCTAATATACAACTGATTAACAAGATTTTTGTCAGTTTTCCAAAGGCTGTAAATGTTTATACGAAAGACCGAAAGCCAGATCCACACAATTATAGACCTATATCGTTGACGGCAGTCTGTTGCAGAATTATGGAATGTGCTTTATGCTCAAGAATAATGAGGTTTTTGAAAGATGAACATCTCCTCTACAAAAATCAACATGGATTCCGCAAACAGAGATCATACTCAGCTCACTCTGTTCCTACATGAGATCCACAGCGTAGTGGACAACGGCACTCAGGTTGATGCCGTGTTCCTTGATTGCAGTGAGGCATTTGACACCGTCCCCGCAATGCCGTTTAATGAAAAAAGAATAGGAGCTTACGGAGTATCGGAGAAGACTTGCGACTGGATTCGAGGCTTTCTTGCAGACAGAATTCAACACGTCGCTCTTTATGGAACAAAATCGACACATTTAAAGGTAATATCCGGAGTACCACAAGGAAGTGTGATAGGACGTCTGAGAAGTATGTCGTCCTGAACGGGGTGACTTCAACAGAAACAAGGGTAACTTTAGGTGTGCCCCAGGGCAGCGTAGTAGGTCCTCTGCTTTTTACAATTTACATAAACGATCTGGTTGATGGAACTGACAGCGGCCTTAGACTGTTTGCCGATGATGCTGTAGTCTACAGGAAAATAGTATCACACGAAAGTTGTGAACAAATCGATGAGGATTTGCAGAAAATAAATGCGTGGTGTGATGACTGGCAGTTATCTCTCAACATTAGTAAGTGTAACCTACTGCGTATAACAAGGCGAAAATCCCCATTAATGTACGAGTACAAAATAAATGCCGAGTCTTTGGAAGCGGTAACGTCCGTCAAGTATCTGGGTGTGACTATTGGAAATGATCTCAAATGGAAGGATCAGATTACACAAGTAACGGGTAAGGCGAAGATTGTGGTTTATTGGTAGAATCCTGAAGCGATGCAGTCCTTCAACAAAGGAAATAGCTTACAATACGTTAGTTCGTCTAGTCTTACAGTATTGGTCGTCTGTAGGGGACCCTTACCAGTTGGGTCTGATTCAACAGATTCAGAAGGTCCAAAGAAGAGCGGCAAGATTCGTGACTGGTACATTTAGCCATCGCGAGAGAGTTACAAATCTCATAGAAAGTTTGAAGTGGGTTGCACTTACAGATAGACGACGCGCTGAACTGCTCACTAAATTCCGAAATCCGATCTTCGCCGAGGATGTAGAGCATATATTACTACCACCAACTTTAAAATAGCGCAATGATCATCATTCAAAGATGAGGGAAATTAGAGCTCGTACTGAGGCGTTCAGACAGTCGTTTTTCCCTCGCGTGATCCGCGAGTGGAACAGACGGGGGGGAAATATGACTTCGGCGCGAATTGTGCCCTCCGCCACATACCGCTAGGTGGCTAGCGGGGTATACAGGGTGAGTCACCTAACGTTACCACTGGATATCTTTCGTAAACCACATCAAATACTGACGAATCGATTCCACAGGCCGAACGTGAGGAGAGGGGCTAGTGTAATTGGTTAATACAAACCATAAAAAAATGCACGGAAGTATGTTTCTTAACACAAACCTACGTTTTTTTAAATGGAACCCCGTTAGTTTTGTTAGCACATCTGAACATATAAACAAATACGTAATCAGTGCCGTTTGTTATATTCTAAAATGTTAATTAAATCCGGAGATATTGTAACTTAAATTTGACGCTTGAGTACCACTCCTCCGCTGTTCGATCGTGTGTATCGGAGAGCACCGAATTACGTAGGGATCCAAAGGGAACGGTGATGGACCTTAGGTACAGAAGAGGCTGGAACAGCACATTACGTCCACATGCTAACACCTTTTTATTGGTCTTTTTCACTGACGCACATGTACATTACCATGAGGGGTGAGGTACACGTACACACGTGGTTTCCGTTTTCAATTACGAAGTGGAATAGAGTGTGTCCCACTGGAAACGCGTCGACGTATGTGGTATCAGCATGATGGTGCACCTGCACATTCCACAATTAACACTAGGCTGACCCTTGACAGGATGTTCGACGGGCGTTTCATAGGACGTGGAGGACGCATAAATTGGGCAGCCCGTTCTCCTTCTTTCTGTGGGGCTCGTTAAAGGAGAATGTGTACCATGATGTGCCCTACAACCCCAGAGGATATGAAACAACGTATTCTGGCAGCCTGCGGCGACATTACACCAGATGTACTGCGGCGTGTACGACATTCATTACGCCAGAGATTGCAATTGTGTGCAGCAAATGATGGCCACCACATTGAACATCTATTGGCCTGACATGTCGGGACACACTCTATTCCACTCCGTAATTGAAAACGGAAACCACGTGTGTACGTTTACCTCACCCCTCATGGTAACGTACCAACAAAAAGGTGTTAGCATGTGGACGTAATGTGCTGTTCCAGTCTCTTCTGTACCTAAGGTCCATCACCGTTCCCTTTGGATTCCTACGTAATTCGGTGCTCTCCGATACACACGATCGAACAGCGGAGGAGTGGTACTCAAGCGTCAAATTTAGGTTACAATATTTCCGGATGTAATTAACATTTTACAATGCAACAAACGGCACTGATTACGTATTTGTTTATATGTTCAGATGTGTTAACAAAACTAACGGGGTTCCACTTAAAAAACGTAGGTTTCTGTTAAAAAACATACTTCCGTGCATTTTTTTATGGTTTGTATTAACCAGTTACAATAGCCCCTCTCCTCGCGTTCGGTCTGTGGAATTGATTCGGCAGTATTTGATGTGGTTTACGAAATATATCCAGCGGCAATGTTAGGTGACTCGCCCTGTATATGTAGATGTACATGTTTACAATACGTATAAATGATTTGTGAAAAGCGTGGGATGTTCTTTAAGGCTACATGCAGATGATGCAGTTGTCTGTACCAAAGTAGCAACGCCAGAAGATAGTAAGATTTTGCAGAACGACCTGCAGACAACTGATGAATAGTGCAGACTCTGGCTGTTGACTCTGAACGTAAATAGATGTAACGTACTGCGCATATATTGCGCATACATAGGAAAAGAAATCCACTACTGTGCAGCTACACTATTGATGACAAACAACTAGAGACAGCGTCTGCCGTAAAATATCTAGGCGTAACTATTCAGAGCGACCTTAAGCAGAATGACCATATAAAACAGAAAGTGGGAAAAGCAGACACCGGACTCAGATTCATCGGAAGAATCTTAAGTAAATGTAACTCACCTGCGAAATAAGTGGATTATAAGGTGCTTTTTCACCCGACTCTGCCGCACGGGATTAGCCGAGCGGTCTAGGGCGCTGCAGTCATGGACTTTGCGGGTGGTCCCGGCGGAGGTTCGAGTTCTCCATCGGGTATGGGTGTGTGTGTTTGTCCTTAGGATAATTTAGGTTAAGTAGTGTGTAAGCTTAGGGACTGATGGCCTTACCAGTTAAGTCCCATAAGATTTCACACACATTTGAACATTTTTTTCACTCGACTATCTGGGATCCCTATCAGGTAGGACTGATAGAGAAGGTCCAACGAAGAGCGGCGAGTTTCGTCACGGGATCGTTTAGCTGGCGAGAGAGCGTTACGGAGATGCTAAACAAACTCCACTGACAGACGTTACAAGAGAGGCGTTGTGCATCACGGAGAGATTTACTATTGAAATTTCGGGACAGCACTTTCCAGGAGGAGTCAGAGAACACCTTACATCCCCCCACAGACATCTCGCGTATTTACCACGAGGAGAAAATTCGAGAAATTAGAGTTAATACAGAGGCTTGCCGACAATCATTCTTTCCACGCACTATTCGCGAGTGGAACAGGCTTGGAGGGATCAGGTAGTGGTACCGAAAGCACCCTCAGCCACACACCATTAGGTGGCTTGCGGAATATGTAAATGTAGATGTATATGAAACTGTTTGTGTATTTTCTTTTCCTTGTTTGTTTCTTATCGTATCGGGCGCCATCGGATAACGCTGTTTCAATTTTTCTTTTCCTTGCGCCTGGCCCGCAATCTTTCCTTCTTTCCATCCACATTTTGCGAGGTTTTACTTTTGGCTTTTCACAGAATCCAGGTTCCTCTTGCACTTTCTTCGCGAGCGGAATGCGTTTATGACATCCCGCAGTGTGGTGGTCCTCTTCTACGTCTTCGAACCACGCCACCTTGGTTTTCTGCCCTTGAAGCTAGCGCTAGACACGATGAATCGTCATTGTAGCAGTCATATGGGCCATGTGGTCATAGGAAATAACTGCCCCTCGATTGAGTATCGTATGCAAATCTTCCTATGTTCGTACAGAGTTCATGGTTGTGTCATCCCCTGGATTCAGGGTTTTATACGATCGGGAGTAATACTTTCTTCCAGTTTCTTCTGTTCAGATGGTTCAAATGGCTCTGAGCACTATGGGACTTAACATCTGTGGTCATCAGTCCCCTAGAACTTAGAACTACGTAAACCTAACTAACCTAAGGACATCGCACAACACTCAGTCATCACGAGGCAGAGAAAATCCCTGACCCCGCCGGGAATCGAACCCGGGAACCCGGGCGCGGGAAGCGAGAACGCTACTGCACGAGTTTCTTCTGTTATTTATAATTTCTCTGTCAGACCTTTTCTGCTCATACCAAGTCATTGCGCAGCATATGGGGCCATTGGTCATGTTACTGTGCAGTAATCTTGTATTTTGGTATAAACTACTATCTGTCCATGGACAACAGTTTGCGGTATATATACACCGAAGCGCCAAAAAACAGGTATAGGCATGGGTATTCAAATACAGAGATATGTAAACATGTAGAGCACGCCACCGCGGTCGGCAACGCCTATATAAGAGACAAGTGCCTGGCGCAGTTGTTAGATCGGTTACTGTTGCTACAATGGCACGTTATCAAGATTTAAGTGAACTAGAACGTGGTGTTATAGTCGGAGCACCAGCAATGGGACACAGTATCTCCCAGGTAGTGGGGATTTTCCGGTAAGACCATTTCACGAATGTATAGTGACTCTCAGGAATCCAGTAAAACCTAAAATCTCCAACTTCGCTGCGGCCGGAAAAAGATCCTGCAAGGACGGAACGAAGAAAACTGAAGAGAATCTTAACGTGACATAAGTGGAACTCTTCCGCAAATTGCTCAGATTTCAATGCTGGGCCAGCAACAAGTGTCAGCATACGAACCATTCAACGAAACATCCTCGATATGAGCTTTTGGACCCGAAGGCCCACTCGTGTACCCTTGATCACTGGGAACGTGTTGCCTAGTCGCACGAGTCTCGTTTCAAATTTTATCGAGCGGATGGACGTGTGCGGGTATGGAGACAACCTCATCATTCCATCGACCCTGCATGTCAACAGGGGTCTGTTCAAGGTGATGAGGGTCTGTAATGGTGTGCGGGTGTGCTGTTGGAGTGATAGAGGACCCCTGATACGTCTAGGTACGACTCTGACAAGTGACACGTACGTAAGCATACTGTCTGATCATCTGCGTCCATTCATGTCCATTGTGCATTCCGACGGGCAATTCCAGTAGGACAATGCGACACCCCACACGTCCTGAATGGTACAGTAAGGCTGCAGGAACACTCTCCTGAGTTTAAACTTTTCCGCCGACCACCAAACTCGCCAGACATGAGCATACCTGGAATGCCTTTTAAGGGGCTGTTCGTGGAAGATCCCCACCCCTCGTATTCTTATCAATTTATGGACAGCGCTGCAAGATTCACGGTATCAGTACCTCCAGAACTACTTCAGACATTAGTCGAGTCCATTCCATGTCGTGTTTCGGCGGTTCTGCCAGCTCGCGGGGGCCCTACTCGATATTAAGCGGGTGCACCAGTTTCTTTGGCTCTTCAGTGTATATCGCAACTCATCTTACAATGTGTAGCGGAAGACACTTTTGGTACCAGTGCCAATTGTTCCGTATTGTGTTCCCTGAGGTAAGTCTCAGTTGTAATTTCTCTGATTTGTCGTTGTTGTCTGTCTTGGACAGTGAGCTTCTCCATGATGCATAGCGCCACCCTTCTGTTGACTTCCACTGGTTGCATAAAGCATTCTCAGTTTATCTGTCGTATCAGTCCTGGGAGAAAAACGTTGACCTTTCGACCAAGTGCAATTTGCATGAAAATTCTGTAAGACGACGTGGCCATTTGGATGTATTTTTAATAAAGTTTCTTATTCCTGACCACACATTTATTTTTCCAACAACATTACTCATGTCGATTTTCCATCATTTTCAAACGCATTGTTATATCAGTCATATAAAATACTCGATCAAGAGACAATTCTTACACATGGGCTTCGTCAAGAGCAACTGACTATCATGGCTCGTTTTACGGTGACCATAGATGGTTTACGATTGGTTGGCTGCCAGAAACTGCACCTATGTCCAGACGCTCTCATGGAAGAGTCCGCTTCCGCGCCCCAATATGATTATAGCCGCTCTCCCGGTAGAATTCCTTCTCACACATCCTATTTACCACAAGGTTCTCAGGGCGCGGTCACCCAACTTCCTTAAGAACGGTATAGGGATGTGAAGGGAGGTAATCAGTAAAAATAACTGAAAACGAAATTTGCGAAATTCATTTTTCAGGATTGTTGAGACTTATTTTTTATTTCATACTTATTCACTTTTCACCTGTCTGGCTGAGTGGTAACGTGCTTGCCTCCCACGCAGTGGGCCCCGGTTCGAATCCCGGCCCGGTTAGAGACACTGACCGCTCGTGGACTGGGTGTTGTGTTGTGTCCTCATCATCATTTGACCTTCATCACCGGCACGGGAGTCGTCCCGTGTGGCGTGGACGGAAATGCACTACTGGCAATTAAATTTGCTGCACCACGAAGATGACGTACTACAGATGCGAAATTTAACCGACAGGAAGAAGATGCTGTGATAAGCAAATGATTAGCTTTTCAGAGCATTCACACAAGGTTGGCGCCGGTGGCGACACCTACAACGTGCTGACATGAGGAAACTTTCCAACCGATTTCTCATACATAAATAGCAGTTGACCGGCGTTGCCTGGTGAAACGTTGTTGTGATGCCTCGTGTAAGGAGGTGAAATGCGTACCATCACGTTTCCGACTTTGATAAAGGTCGGATTGTAGCCTATCGCGATTGCGGTTAATCGTATTGCGACATTGCTGCTCACGTTGGTCGAGATCCAATGACTATTAGCAGAATATGGAATCGGTGGGTTCAGAAGGGTAATACGGAACGCCGTGCTGGATCCCAACGGCCTCGTATCACAAGCAGTCGAGATGACAGGCATCTAATCCGCATAGCTGTAACGGATCGTGCAGCCACGTCTCTATCCCTGAGTCAACAGATCGGGACGTTTGCAAGACAACAACCATCTCCACGAACAGTTCGACGACGTTTGCAGCAGCATGGACTATCAGCTAGGAAACCGTGGCTCCGGTTACCCTTGACGCTGCATCACAGGAAGGAGCGCCTGCGGTGGTGTACTCAACGACGAACCTGGGTGCACGAATGGTAAAACGTCATTTTTTCGGATGAATCGAGGTTCTGTTTACAGCATCATCATGGTCGCATCCATGTTTGGTGACCTCGCGGTGAACGCACGTTGGAAGAGTGTATTCGTCATCGCCATACTGGCCTATCACCCGGCGTGATGGTATCGGGTGCCATTGGTTACAGGTCTCGGTCACCTCTTGTTCCCATTGACGGCACTTTGAACAGTGGACCTTGCATTTCAGATGTGTTACGACCCGTGGCTCTACCCTTCATTCGATCGCTGCAAAACCCTACATTTCAGCAGGATAATGCACGACCGCATGTTGCAGGTCCTGTTCGGGTCTTTCTGGATACAGAGAATGTTCCACTGCTGCCCTGGCGAGCACAATCTCCAGATCTCTCACCAGCTGAAAACGTCTGGTCAATGGTGGCCGAGCAACTGGTTCGTCGCAATGCCCCAGTCACTACTCTTGATGAACTGTGGTATCGTGTTGAAGCTGCATGAGCAGCTGTGCCTGTACACGCCATCCAAGCTCTGTTTGACTCAATGCCCAGGCATATCAAGGCCGTTATTACGGCCAGAGGTGGTTGTTGTGGGTACTAATTTCTGAGGAGCTATGCACCCAAATTGCGTGAAAATGTAATCACATGTCAGTTCTAGTATAATATGTTTGTCCAATGAATACCCGTTTATCATCTTCATTTTTTCTTGGTGTAGTAATTTTAAGGGCCGGTAGTGTATGACTCGCACTCGGTGCCCGAACTTCCCCGGATGGGGCCTCCCGGCCAGCAATGCCATACGATAATTTTTTTTTTACTTATTCGTTATAATCGAGTTTCTCGATAGCATAAAAGAGCCGCTACAGATCAAAGTTAAGTCATTATCTCAATTACTGTGAGGCGCTTGTTATACGCTGAATCTTAGTGAACAATATTTCTTTATGGTACGTTTTCATTATTTCTCTAGCTATCAGGGAAAAATACGGAGGGTGTTTTAACTTTGACAGCCACAGCTCTCCAAAGAACGTTGTGGAAAACAGTGGGCAACATGTATGATTCGTTTTCTCACAACGATGAGCCAGACATTATGAACACTAACTTATCACAGGTTTGGACTGCCTTCGGAACGCAATATGTATAACAGAGATGCTGCGTGGTACCGATTCAACAGTGACACTAACCTCTGCAGCAAATGCAACCTCGTTGATAGTGTGCCTCATCGTTACACATGTGGAGATGGGATTATCAACTGGGGGTGGACCAGGGAGAAAGTTGCTCAAATAACAAGAAATTCAGCAAACAATGTACGGACTAACATTTTCTTCAGAGCAGAAGAAAGTTACTACCCTCAAGCAAAAAATAACGCAGTGATTTGGTTAATGGGCAAATATACAAGTTACGTTTTTAACAATATTGGGAGCGATAAACATATTGAATACAAGATGTATATGGAAAATGAATTCGAGAAAACACTTAAGTATCAGAATCACAATAAGAAATACGGTAACATTCTCCGAACTGTCTTCAACAGAATGGGTATAGGTTAGGGGCACGTGGATTCCTCGTAGAGAGGGAATGGGTTGGGTCACGGTCCCGAGCGTAACCTCACCTGCAAGTGACACGTGAAAAGTAAATCAGTAGTACAGCAGTACAGCAGATACTCTACAGAAATTCACTGAAGACACCTAACGAAGAAAGCTTGGAGAACAAGACAAGTTTAAAGTCAGCCAAACGCAAACTCACAATCGGTAAAAAGCAGATTATCGCACTCGATGGAAATGACAGTCGAATCACTGAAAAGGAGGAGGTTTTGAAGTTCATCAGTCTTTTATAGCAATTTGTATAGCAATCCAGGGGAAAATTTGAGTGTATCAAAATTAAATGATATACCTAGTGTTCCAGATATACCCCCATCGGAAGTCAAGTGTGCTCTAGATAGCATGAAGAGGGGAACAGTGCCGGGTGATGATGAGCTCAGCGTTGACATCCTCAAACTGGCAGGAGAGGTAACAATAAATCACTTGGCAAAAGTATTTACTTCCTGCCTGCACTATGCTTCAATCCCACTATCGTGGAACGAGGCTAAGATTATTTTGATACACAAGAAAGGAAGTATTCACAATATTAAAAACTACCGTCCTATCAGCTTGCTCTCAATTTTGTACAAAATTTTCACAAAGATATCGTTAAACAGAATTAGTTCCACCCTAGACTCTGCCCAACCTATAGAACCATCAGGATTCCGAAGCAATTTTAGCACTATTGACCACATTCTGACCGTTAGTGAAGTGGTAAGCAGAGCGAATGAATACCAACTGCCTCTCTGCATTGCCTTTGTTGACTTTGAAAAGGCATTTCACTCCGTTAGCCATGTAGTTGTCCTCCAAGCTTTGAGTGAGCAAGGAGTGGGAGCAGCATACATTGAAGTCGCTGCAGTCATGGACTGTGCGGCTGGTTCCGGCGGAGGTTCGAGTCCTCTCTCGGGCATGGGTGTGTGTGCTTGTCCTTAGGATAATTTAGGTTAAGTAGTGTGTAAGCTTAGGGACTGATGACCTTAGCAGTTAAATCCCATAAGATTTCACACACATTTGAACATTTTTTTTGAAGTGCTCAGGAAAATCTACGAGAATTCTTCAGCTTATGTTAACATCGGCGAATCAACTCAAGAATTCCGCATCTTGAGGGGTGTCAAGCAAGGCGATCCCATTTCCCCAAAACTGTTCTCTGCTGTATTGGAAATGGCTATGTCAAAGCTGAGCTGGGAAGGTAAGCGAATTAGAATTAATGGAAGAAGTCTTACCAACATGAGATTTGCTGATGATATTGCCTTACTGGCCAAAGACTTCTCAGAGCTCCAAAACTTAGTTACAGATCTTGCATCGGAATGTCAGCTGGTTGGCTTGAACATGAACCTTTCCAAAACAAAAGTAATATCCAACCAATGGGTTCCAGCTGGAGATGTGAGTCAAGGACAGTCTACTAGAAGAGGTCAGTGAATATGTCTACCTTGGCCAGATTATAAATATGAAGGGAGACATAAGGCCAGAAATCTATCGACACGTCAACCTTGGCTGGCAAGCATTTGGGAAGAATTCAAAAGTATTCAGATCAAAAATACCAGTAAATCTGAAGAAAGCAGTATTTGATCAATGCATTCTTATTGTGATGACGTATGGCTGCGAGACATGGACACTGAACTCATTCACAAAAGGGAAACTTCGGACAGCACAGAGAGCCATGGAGAGATCAATGCTGGGCTATACAAGAAAGGACAGGAAAAGGGCAGATGACATCCGGTCTGTGACGAAGGTTAATGACATCTTAGAGAGAGTAGGTTCCTTGAAATGGCAGTGGGCTGGCCACGTTGCAAGAAGAAAAGACAACAGATGGACGAAACCAGTACTGGAGTGGAGTCCGAGAGAGCACCGGAGGCCTAGAGGAAGACCACCAGACAGATGGGACAAAGACATCAAGAAGATCGCTGGTAACACCTGGCAGAGAACTGCCCAAGACCGTCCCACTTGGAGAAGACTTCTGAAAGCCTACCTGAATCCACGACTCGAAGAGGCCACATCATTTAATGATTGAATTGGCTGATGATGATGATGATGACAGCAGATACAAGAATATGACGGCAAACATCTGGTGTCTGACATAAAGAAAGGCCTTGAACTCCCTATGGATGCATTTAGAAGGCTGGAACTGACAAAAATAACAAGGCAGTGAATGATTTTGCGATGTCGCTGTTTGGGACTGCTGTTCTGTCCACGTAATTTACCCTGGAAAACACATCAAGGATTTACTGAATGATTAATTTGAGTCTGGGAAATGATGACGAGGAAGCTCAGGCCGCAGAGGAAGATAATGTGCATGCTGAACTGCCACCAGTTGAAGGTGACAGTGAATGTGCTAAATGTGTGCTACTCCTAAAGATTGAATATGATTCCTCAGTCTTGGAATGCTGTAATTTATGCAATTATCTTTCGCCTTATTTATGTCATTTCATTGCAGTCAATTTTGTTACCTTTTTGTGGAATAATAAAAAGAGATTCAACAAGTTCTTGATGGGTTTCGGAAGGTGAGTGGCGACAGATGCTTACGCATGTGTCAAGCAGTTCGTGGTGCTTTGAGGGTGTGAAGCTGGAACTGATATCGCCCCTGGTATGTTCTCTCGGGGGTCATATCGGGCGTGTTTAATGACCAAGATATCGACATTAGTCCCCTGTCACGCTTGTAAAACCTCTGAAGCACGATTCAGACCTTGCAACACAAATAGTTAGCTTGCTGGAGGATGCCGCAGCGGTTGGGGAACATATCACACACGAAGAAATGCAAACGGCCTGCAAAGATATTCACCTGTTCCACAGCAGTCATGATTCCCACGATTACTACCGTAGGCACTACAGAATCTCAGGTGAATGTCAACCTCAGCACAATACCACTGCTAACGACATGTGTACATAGCACGGTGCATGTTTTGAGCAGCCATTAGCCTGTTTAGCGGCACAATTGGACACTGCTATCGACTTGGTGTAATCAGAAACTTCATTCTTCTGACCAGGCGACATGTTTCATGGATAGATGATCCAGTCTCAATGCCCCCCTACCTGCCCACTATCTCATAACTGATGATGCCATGGAGTCAAAAAGGGAACACATAGGGGGCATGTGATGTGGAGTTCCATGTTCAACAAAGTGCACTGAATAGTGTACTCTGAGACACTTGTCCCTTCAACAACATTGGACTTTGCCACATATCGTCACCTGTCCTGTTTGTGCTGGCATAAGCTGTCGCCAGCACACTGGTCGGCAAAGTGCGAAGATCGATAGCAGGGGCTGGATGAAGTCCACCTCTCACGAGAGAGGCCAGAGACACACCCACAAGCAACACGCCGCCAACGCCTTCTCTACAGCGTGTATTTAGGCCGCCGCAGCTGACTGGAGGGCCGCACTGAAACCAAACACTCTCTGTGAGTGAAGTGACAGACACCCTACTGAATGAGTGAATGAGTGACTGTCTCAGGCTGTGATATTGCATAGCGACTGCATTAGTCACGGTAAATGATGACAGCATTAGTGACTATAGTGGGACTGTTACTGATGAGCTTGTGCCACAACACATCAACTCTATTCAAGGTGGGTAAATGTGGCCTGTTAATATAAATAAGGAACCGTATTAGTCAGCATGTGCAGTTGTGTTGTGGAAGGAGGATGTTGGCCAGCGATAGCAACATCCCCGATAGCAACATCCCCTGCCTTAATGAGATTTTCACTCTGCAGGGGAGTGTGCACCGATATGAAACTTCCTGGCAGATTAAAACTGTGTGCCGGACTGAGACTCGAACTGGGGACCTTTGCCTTTCGCAGGCAAGTGCTCTACAATCTGAGCTACCCAAGCAGACTCACGACCCATCCTCACTGCTTTAATTCTGCCAGTGTCTCGTCTCCTACCTTCTAAACTTCACAAAAGCTCTTCTGTAAACATCGCAGAAGCAGCACTCTTGAAAGAAAGGATATTGCGGTGACATGGCTTAGCCACAGCCTGGTGGATGTTTCCAGAACGAGATTTTCATTCCGCAGCAGAGTGTGAGCTGATACGAAATTTCCTGGCAGATTAAAACTGTGTCCCAGGCCGAGACTCGAACTCGGGACCTTTGTCTTTCGTACGTAGATGCTTGGGTAACTCAGATGGTAGAGCATTTGCCCATGAAGGGCAAAGGTCCCGAGTTCGAATCAGTCCGGCCCACAGTTTTAATTTCCCAGGAAGTTTCATCCCCTCCCTTGCTTCCTTGCAGTAGATGACTGTACACTGCTCTTCAGAGTGAGCATCCCAATGACTTCCACTATCTGTGATGAGGCGTCGAGGTCCCACACCTTGTCACCTGCTCATGGTTTCACCATCCTCCAACCACCTTGGACTGATGCTCATGTCAGTAGCACCCAAACAACAGACGAGCTTCACACTTTCACACTTTCTCACACTTTGTCAGACACTGGGTCATAGCGATATGTGCTTCGTCAAAGTTACTTACCCTCAGCGGATCTCCCAATTAATGACCAGCATGGTCTCGAGAATCGTTTTCTACTTGCCTTTCAAGCACCTAAATCCTTTTTATCACTTCATGTGCCTGAACATGTGGCATCCAGTCTTCCAGTGTGCAGTGGATAATGTGGTGCCTGATCAGTGAGTTGTCACCATCGTCATCATCATCAACGATTTGGCCTGTTTTCGCTCAGAACTGTTCATGCCCTCTCTTTATGGGATGTCCATCATCTCTCTTTCCTGCTGGGTTATATACTAGTAGTCAGCTTTAGTTATCCTATTAGATATACTAGATAAACACTGAGGTGAGAAAAATCATGGGATACTTCCTAACACCATGTCCCTTCTGCCCGGTATAGGGCAACAACTCGACGTAGTGGTACTCAACCAGTCATTTGGAGACCCCTTCAGGAATACTGAGACATGTTGCCTCTATAGCCGTCCATAATTGGGAAAGTGTTGCCAGTGATAGACTCTGTGCAGGAACTGACCTCTAGATTATCTCGCATAAAAGTTCGATGCGATTCATGTCAAGCGACTTGGGTGGCCAAATCATTCGCCCAAACCGATCGTGAACTATTGTAGCTCAGTGACATGGCTGTCAACGTGCAATCCATGAATGGTTGCAAATGGTCTCCAAGTAGCTGAAACACCTATTTCGTCAATGATAGCTTCAGGTTGACCAGAGGACCCGTTTATTCCATCTAAAGACAGTCCACACTTGAACAGTGCCTCATTGACAACTTGGGTCCGTGGCTTCGTTGGGCCTCCACCACACGCAAACCCTGCTATCAGATCTTACCAGCTGAAACCGGGACTCACGTAACCAGGCCTCGCTTTCCATTCGTCTAGCGTCCAATCGATATGATGACGAGTCCATCTGAGGCCCTGCAGGCGATGTCACACTGTCATCGAAGGCACTCACGTCGGTCGTCTACTGCCATTGTCCATTAACGCCAAACTGCGCCTCATTGTCCTAATGGATTCGTTCTTAGAACAAGGTGCATTCAAGTTGTAAGGCCTCCGATTTTTTTTCTAATTAACTACTCACCCGAAATCGATGAAACTGGCGTTCCTTCTCGACGGAATCACCCTGCAGACGTACACATTTTTCACAACGCTGACGCCATGATTCCATTGCAGCGGCGAAGGCTTCTTTAGGAGTCTGTTTTGACCACTGGAAAATCGCTGAGGCAATAGCAGCACGGCTGGTGAATGTGCGGCCATGGAGAGTGTCTTTCATTGTTGGAAAAAGCCAAAAGTCACTAGGAGGCAGGTCAGGTGAGTAGGTAGCATGAGGAATCACTTCAAAGTTGTTATCACGAAGAAACTGTTGCGTAATATTAGCTCGATGTGCGGGTGTGCTGTCTCGGTGAAACAGCACACGCGCAGCCCTTCCTGGACGTTTTTGTTGCAGTGCAGGAAGGAATTTGTTCTTCAAAACATTTTCGTAGGATGCAACTATTACCGTAGTGCCCTTTGGAACGCAATGGGTAAGGATTACGCCCTCGCTGTCCCAGAACATGGACACCATCATTTTTTCAGCACTGGCGGTTACCCAAAATTTTTTTGGTGGCGGTGAATCTATGTGCTTCCATTGAGCTGACTGGTGCTTTGTTTCTGGATTGAAAAATGGCATCCACGTCTCATCCATTGTCACAACCGACGAAAAGAAAGTCCCATTCGTGCTGTCGCTGCACGTCATCATTGCTCGACAACATGCCACACGGGCAGCCGTGTGGTCGTCCGTCAGCATTCGTGGCACCCACCTGGATGACACTTTTCGCATTTTCAGGTCGTCATGCAGGATTGTGTGCACAGAACCCACAGAAATGCCAACTCTGGAGGCGATCTGTTCAACAGTCATTCGGCGATCCCCCAAAACAATTCTCTCCACTTTCTCGATCATGTCGTCAGACCAGCTTGTGCGAGTCCTTGGTTGTTTCGATTTGTTGTCACACGATGTTCTGCCTTCATTAAACTGTCGCACCCACGAACGCTCTTTCAACACATCCATTAGTCCATCACCACATGTCTCCTTCAACTGTCGATGAATTTCAATTGGTTTCACACCACGCAAATTCAGAAAACGAATGATTGCAAGCTGTTCAAGTAAGGAAAACGTCGCCATTTTAAGTATTTAAAACAGTTCTCATTCTCGCCGCTGGCGGTAAAATTCCATCTGCCATACGGTGCTGCCATCTCTGGGACGTATTGACGATGAACGCGGCCTCAGTTTAAAACAATGCGCATGTTTCTATCTCTTTCCAGTCCGGAGAAAAAAAATCGGAGGCCTTAGAACTTGAATGCACCTCGTATGTCCGGCATTAATTTCTGCTGTTATTTCTCAGAGTGTTGCTTGTCGCTGGCCGGAGTGGCCAAGCGGTTCTAGGCGCTACAGTCTGGAACCGCGCGACCGCTACGGTCGCAGGTTCGAATCTTGCCTCGGGTGTGGATGAGTGTGATGTCCTTAGGTTAGTTAGGTTTAAGTAGTTCTAAGTTCTAGGCGACTGATGACCTCAGAAGTTAAGTCCCGTAGTGCTCAGAGCCATTTGAACCATTTTGTTGCTTGTCTGTTAGCACTGACAACTCTGTGCAAACGCTGTTGGTCTCGGTCGTTATGTGAAGGCCGTCGGTCACTGCGTTGTCCGTGGTGAGAGGCAATGCATGAATTTTACTATAGATCTCAGAATATTCCACTCCTAACAATTTCCGAAATGGAATATCCACACATCTAGCTCCAACTACCATTCCACGTTTGAAGTTTGTTAATTACCGCAGTGCGGCCGTAATCACGTGTGAAACCTTTTCTCATGAATCATCTGAGTACAAATGACTGCTCCAGCAATGCACTGCCATTTTATGCCTTGTGAACGCGCTACTGCTGCCATATGCGTATGTGCATATAGCTATTCCATTACTTTTGTTACCTCAATGTACGTTCGAAGTGGCCTTTCCAGCTGAGTCACTATTTCTCAGTTGTAGTTTTGATTGGCTGTACATATCGTTATTAATAGTATGAAGGCTTTCACGACCGGATGACATATCTTCTGGTAAACCTTCCGGGATGTAAGGTCGTGGTCCATGAAACTCTTCAGCTCCTAACGTTTCGTCCAGAGCTGCGCTGGATATCTTCAGAGGGGTGTTTCTCCTCCGGTGAGTCTTGCCGACTGACGGGTCGGACGTCTGAGAGCGACTTATATATCGTAGAAAGTGGGCGTGGCCAGAGTTACACGTGATATGCAGAGATAATCTTTGTCAGAGATAAAACTTAACTATCGATCGTAATCTCGTCACGGATAAAACTGTCTACCAATTCTGTAGTGCTACTGTCCAAATATCACTAAGTTTCATGGTCTCTTCTTTCCGATTAAAATTTTCCCTATGTTTATATATTTCAATTGCTTCTCTACAAAGCCGTGGGTAATAGTTCGTCGTCGTAGATAACATTTATAAAGAAAGTAACGGATCAGATTGGAAAGATTTTAAGTAAACATGATATTAGACCTGTTTTTAGACCAAAGAAGAAAATTTGTCATATTCTCCGGTCTGTAAAAGATAAACGCGCTCCTCTGTCAGCCAGTGGCGTATATAAAATTCCGTGTACATGTGGTAAAGTTTATATTGGAACAACAAAAAGAAGGGTAAATACACGGTTAAAAGAACACAGAAGTCTTTGCCGATTGGAGAAAACAGATAAATCGGCTGTAGCAGAACACCCTTTTCAGTCAGGAAATCATCAAGTGAAGTTTTCCGAAACAAAAATTTTATCTACGACGACGAACTATTACCTGATGTGTTGGTAAATGTGCCAACACCTTGTAGATTGAGTAGGCCGAAATGCACGCTATCTAACGCAGACGGGCGTGAATTCTGGAACATGATAAGTAGCGAATTCTCATAAGAAAAGTATGCAGCTCCTCGAATACTTATCTTTTATTCTTTGATGTGAATACAGCATTCTTGATGAGACATTTCATATGATATCTATCAAACTATGTAAGACTAATGGCGCCTTGCTAGGTCGTAGCCATGGACTTAGCTGAAGGCTATTCTAACTGTCTCTCTGCAAATGAGAGAAAGGCTTCGTAAGCGTAGTCGCTAGCAAAGTCGTCGTACAACTGGGGCGAGTGCTATTCCGTATCTCGAGACCTGCCTTGTGGTGGCGCTCGGTCTGCGATCACACAGTGGCGACACGCGGGTCCGACATGTACTAAATGGACCGCGGCCGATTTAAGCTACCACCTAGCAAGTGTGGTGTCTGGCGGTGACACCACATTCCTCCCCCGCAAATCGGCGAACGGTCGTGTTATAAGGCTTCCGCCCGCCGTGGGGAGGACCCCATGTTGACGTATGCGATGAGGTGGGGAGCCTAACAACAGGCGAGGCTGTGCCACCCGCACCCGGCCATTCGGTCCGAGGGGAGCAAGGAAACGCCTGAAAACCTAGTCCAGGGTGCACGTCAACATGTGGTGTATGCGCCCGTAAAGAGACAGGAGGGGCCGAAGGGCTGACCTCCATTGCGTCGGGGTATCCGACGCGCGATGACGGCATGTGGTCCGGAGCGGGCAAGACTTCCTTGGCGGAGGACAGCTGGTCACCGGAAGCGATCGGCGGCGCGTGACCCAGGGAGGCGCTTGGCGGCTGCAGCGAAGCGTCGAATGCGGGCGGCGCCGGCGGGAGAACAGGCGGCGGCGGCGGTGGCGGTGGCGGCGGCGGCGGAGGCTGCGGCGGCGCGTCGCCATGGGGCAAAATGGAAGGCATCGGCGGTAACACCTGGGGATGAGGCGAGCCAGTAGTTGGGTCCCCAGGGCGCTGACCGGACGGCACCGTCGCTGAAAGCAGACGGGGAGCGGCAGAACCCGTGCGACGACAGAGGCGCAGCTGATTGAGATGCCGACGCACCTCACCAGAGGCCCCCAAAACCAAATACATCGCGCGGCCGAGGCAGCGAAGAATGCGCCCTGCGAGCCAACGCCGTGAACCTCGATAGTTGCGATAAAATACAACGTCGCCTGGAGTAAAAGCAGAAGTCTGCCGCTGCACAGGAACCTGATGCGGAGGATGCAGCAAAGACATCAAGGTTCGATGAGGACGACCGTGGAGCAACTCAGCCGGCGAGCGACCATCTCGGGGCTGAGAGCAATACGATGACAAAAAGAGCAACAACGCGTCAGCCCGAGAATGCGACTCTCAATTTCAACATCTGTGACTTGAAAGTCTGGACCAATCGTTCAGCGGCACCGTTTGACTGAGGCGAAAACGGCGCGGATGTCAGATGTTGAATACCATTGGCCTGGCAGAATGACTGAAATTCTGCGGACATGAATTGTGGGCCATTGTCGGAAACAATAGTCTGCAGAAGACCTTCAATGCAAAAGATAGCAGACAATGCGTGGATGGTGGCGGAGGACGTCGTGGAAGACATCCGGACAACAAAAGGAAAATTACTGAAGGGATCTACCAGAACCAACCATCTAGCATTCCAGAATGGACCAGCAAAATCGATATGTAAGCGTTGCCAAGGGGAAGTGGCTTTTGGCCATGCAAAGAATTTCCGCGGTGGTGCGGATTGTTGTTCAGCACACGCCATGCAAGAAGAACACATATTCGTAATCGCAGCATTGATTCCGAACCAAGTACAGTGCTGACGAGCAAGTTGTTTCGTTCGCACTATACCCCAATGTCCTTGGTGAAGAAGCTGTAAGACAGAGGACTGTAACGAACGTGGGATCACGACTCTGGACTGATCATTATCAGAACGCAACAACAAAACACCACGTCGTACAAAAAGTCTCTCCCTATGGGCAAAAAATCTGCGAACCAACGGATCCTCGATCCGAGACTTTGACAAAGGCCATTGCGTAGCAACAAAACACAAAACGGTAGCAAGGACAGGGTCAGCAGCTGAGGCTGTAGCTACACGACGAAAATCAATCGGAAACGATTCGACCACTTCATCGGTTTCCGAATCAATGAACATGCAAGCAAGTTCGGAAGAATCGAATGCTTTATCCTCAGCAATAGGCAAACGGGACAACGCATCGGGGTTTCCGTGCTTAGCAGTGGACCGATACAAGATATCGTAGCGGTACTGCGAGAGGAAAATAGACCAGCGAATGAATTTCTGCGCTGTACGTGGAGGTACAGGCTTGTTCGGATGAAAAAGCGACGTCAAAGGTTTGTGGTCTGTGATGATGGTAAAGTGACGACCATACAAGAAATCATGAAACTTAGTAACACCAAACACGAGAGCCAAAGCTTCTTTCTCTATCTGTGAGTAATTGCTTTGCGCAGACGAGAGCAAGTTTGACGCAAAGGCAATAGGGCGATCATGCGAGCCAACTTTGTGCGCAAGCACAGCACCGATCCCGAATTCCGATGCATCTACCATCAACAAAAGGGGTTTCTGGGGATCGAATGGCGTAAAGCAAGTATTAGAAAGCAACGCCGATTTCAACTGGCGAACAGCGCGTTCGCATTCCGTCGTCCAGAGAAATGGAACACCTGTACGGAGGAAGCGATGAAGCGGAGCTGAAATGGAAGAGGCATTGCGCACATTCACTCACACCTTGTGATGCTAAATCGTTTAATGTTCTTGCGACCTCATCACGCAATGCGTTGGGAACATTGCGCGCTCGGAAAAATTTCGGTTGCGCATTTACTTTCAGTTCCAAATGTGCTTCATAGTTCTTAGCGCAACCAAGGCCCGGTGCAGAAATGTCGGCAAAATCTTCACACAGACGAGAAACACTGTCTGAAGGCACAGTCTGATCCACTGATAGGACCTGATTTACTATAGACATGTTAAACAATTGAAATAAATCTAAACCAAACAAGTTCACTGCAGTAGAAGAACGAAGAACGTAAAATGACACAAGTTTTGTTTGTCCCTTGTATGTTGCAAGAAGGCTGCACTGTCCTAACACAGGAATTTTCTGTCCTGAATATGTGGTTAGCTTAACATTTGTGGAACGCAACGGAGGTTTGCCCAGTTGTTTGTACGTGTCGTGATTGAGCAAGGAAACTGCAGCTCCGGTATCGAGCTGGAATGGTATGACCTTGCCATTAAAGTCCAAATCTACAAAAAGTTTATTGTCCTGCTGACGACAAGAGCGACTGTCTCGTGCAATTTGAACTGATACAGTTACAGCATCACTTGCTAATTGACGTGATTTCCGGCGACGTCGGCGCACACTTTTTGTGGGACGAACACAGTCACTGTTAGAGACAATGGCACTGGACGAAGTGGAATTAACTACATGAATGTCCATGGGCGAAGGCCCACGAGCCTGAGTATTCTTGGTTTCATTCCGGCACGAAGCAAAGGGCCTGGAATGATTTAGAGTGTCTGATCTGAGCTTTTTCTGGCAAACACTTTGAACATGTCCTTTCTTATTACAGAAAAAGCAAATAGCTTGGCGTGACGGGCAATTTTCACGCGAATGTCTAGTAGTACACCGCTGGCATGATTTCACTGCATTTGTGTGCTGGCGCGGCACACCTGGTTTAGAGCGTGGCGGCAGCTGCGTTGGTGTGCGCGAGGGCAGTTGACCGGGCCGCGCAGCGCGCCCGGCAGGCCGGTTAATGTTACACGCGGCTGGCGAAGTTGCAAATGAGTCCTGAGCACAGTCAAGCGTGTCTTGCCTATCCAATATGTCTATCACTTGTTGAAGGGAGGGATTAACTAGTTTCAAAATTTGCTCCCGTATGCGAACATCAGAAACGTTCTGTGCTATTGCATCACGCACCATAGTATCTGAATAAGGAAGGCCACAGTCACATTCAAATGCACAATCCCTAGTAAGGCCTTGCAAAGTTGCAACCCACTCCCGATTAGTTAGACCAGCCGTACGTTTTGTACGAAAGAACGTATACCTTTTTGCAACGACATTTACCGTTTCTTTGAAATAGGCACCTAAAGCAGACAAAATGTCTTCGTATGACAGAGTTGCTACGTCGCGTCGGGGAAACAATTTCACTATCACACGGTAGGTGGACACACCTACACACGAAAGCAAAAACGGCTGCCGCTCATTACCTTGAATTCCGTAGGCGGCGAGATGAAATCCAAACTGGCGTGACCATTCAGTCCAGGATTCCACGTCTGGGTCGTAGGGCCTAAAAGGCGGTGCAACTGCGAGTTGTGGCTGCGGTAGCGGTGAAACGGTGGCTGCCGCATCGGTTTGAATGGCACGTTGACCCTGGACGAGCTGTCCAAGGGCATCCAATAAAGCCTGCGTCTGCTGAGTCTGCAAGCGATAAAATTCGGACAGTACATCTGGAGATTGTGGCGAAGCCATGACACAAGTAAATGTAAGCAATTAGAAAGAACAAGACCCTTTTCGTTGTCTCGTCGCCAATGATGTGTTGGTAAATGTGCCAACACCTTGTAGATTGAGTAGGCCGAAATGCACGCTATCTAACGCAGACGGGCGTGAATTCTGGAACATGATAAGTAGTGAATTCTCATAAGAAAAGTATGCAGCTCCTCGAATACTTATCTTTTATTCTTTGATGTGAATACAGCATTCTTGATGAGACATTTCGTATGATAACTATCAAACTATGTAAGGCTAATGGCGCCTTGCTAGGTCGTAGCCATGGACTTAGCTGAAGGCTATTCTAACTGTCTCTCGGCAAATGAGAGAAAGGCTTCGTAAGCGTAGTCGCTAGCAAAGTCGTCGTACAACTGGGGCGAGTGCTATTTCGTATCTCGAGACCTGCCTTGTGGTGGCGCTCGGTCTGCGATCACACAGTGGCGACACGCGGGTCCGACATGTACTAAATGGACCGCGGCCGATTTAAGCTACCACCTAGCAAGTGTGGTGTCTGGCGGTGACACCACATTACCCAACGGCTTTGTAGAGAAGCAATTGAAATATATAAACATAGGGATAATTTTAATCGGAAAGAAGAGACCATGAAACTTAGTGATATTTGGACAGTAGCACTACAGAATTGATAAACGGTTTTATCCGTGACGAGATTACGATCGATAGTTAAGTTTTATCTCTGACAAAGATTATCTCTGCATATTACGTGTAACTCTGGCCACGCCCACTTTCTATGATATATAAGTCGCTCTCAGACGTCCGACCCGTCAGTCGGCAAGACTCACCGGAGGAGAAACACCCCTCTGAAGATGTCCAGCGCAGCTCTGGACGAAACGTTAGGAGCTGAAGAGTTTCATGGACCACGACCTTACATCCCGGAAAGGTTTACCAGAAGACATGTCGTTATTGTCCTACATGCATCTTTCTTTTATGGTCTACTAATGAATATCCAGCTACCATCTGGAGAAATTTAATGTTTGCGATTGCATTTGTGATAGTTTATCTGATATTAACGTCCATCATTCTGTACCATACAGCAGCAAAATCAGGGCTACTATTTTGTAAAGTTTAATTAACGTTTCCTTCTGTACGATTTGTTTTGATGTACGTCGTATGATTCCATGGAAATACGCGACTCTGGCCAACTGTAACTGTACATCAACTGATTTAGCAAATTTAAAATTGCGCACTAGATTAAATATCTAGGGTGCAATCTGCCTGATTTGTTCAGTTATTTGTCTGCCTATAACAACCTTAGGTCTTACGGTTTGCAATCTCAGAACTGTCATCATACTTGTTTTGAAACTCATCGGCAGATAAAAAATGTATACCAGACCAGGATTGTGAACTATGGTCTTTGCTTCCTGCGGGCAAGTGCTCTACAAACTGAAAGAACCAAGCACCAGCTATGACCCGTTGTCACAGCTTCACTTCTGTTGAAACATCCCCTTAGAAAATTATGAATGACAGTGCTGGTAAACCTCTTACGTTATTTGATTTTCAAACAGCTGAGCAAAACTGAAGGTACTCAGACATTCCTCTTTTTACTTATTCTGATCAACAGTAAACTGACACACAATATATTTTTGTTAGCGCAACGCAATCTGACTTTCAATAATCCCTACAAAAGAATGGCCCTGACTAACAATAGCCTATACCTTTCATGAATCACTTACCTCACAAAAATCTTCCTTACTCGAACTACTGCAATACAGCGAGCGCCAATACTGCCAGCTAAATAAAAGATTCTAACTACTGAAGGCACTAACTACTGATAGGCATAGCTAGAAAACGAAAGATTTTAATGGAGAACAAACAATGTATTTACCTTAATAATGTTCAAAAGTCATTATATATATATATCAGTTCATGACATCCAGTCTTACAAATTTCTTTTTTCTGATGGACACGTCCAGATCGTCCGCTCTCAAAACTCCGCCGTTTCACTCCCCACATCCACCACTGCAGGCGGCTCACCCCCAACTGCGCAACGCTACGCGCTGTTAACAGCCAACTGCCCACCGCTACAATAGCGACTATTTCAGCAACTATTTCAGAGCGCTACGTGGCGTTACCAACACAAAAATCTAAACAGCCTACTTATACTGTCATTACCATATCTCCTACCCTTCAAACTTTACTTCGGTTTTGTCCGTCGATATTCTCATTCTACATGTACCGGCAATGTGATTCGCAGACGCACTGAACTTTCAAACCTTTCTTCAGATTTTCGTATTATAAGCTGACCATCAGCAAACAAAAGCATCATAGAATTAAAATTATCATTTGTTATTGTGTTGTTTAGTATTATCCATTACTTACGATTAGTGTCGTCCGTACAAGTGCAGCCTTGTCTAACTCCTCGGTATATATATTGGCACATTCCATCCAGTTACTTAAAATACCGATCCTTATTTTATTTGCCGTCCGGAACCGCGCGACTGCTACGGTCGCAGGTTCGAATCCTGCCTCGGGCATGGATGTGTGTGATGTCCTTAGGTTAGTTAGGTTTAAGTAGTTCTAAGTTCTAGGGGACTGATGACCACAGATGTTGTCCCATAGCGCTCAGAGCCATTTGAACCATTTTTGAACCTTATTTTATTATTTTGGTGTACTGTCTGAATTGCCATGACCGGATGTCTTTAACCATCCCTTTACTTTATTGATTCCCTGAACAATTTTACCTTCTGAAACGCCTTTCCGTAATCAATGAAAAGATAATAATTCGGTAATCAAAGTTATCTAATTTTCTCACTAATTTGTGCCAAAGTAAAGAGGCAATCAGTGTGTTCTGTAGCAGAAATTAGAGGAAGTATCAAAAAGAATCATCTCATTTGGCACATTTACATTTCTGAAACTAATAAACATATACAATGATTTTTGTTTTTTGATGAATGGGAAACTGGGAAAGTTTTTTTTCATACCTTTATATACGTGTTCAGTATGCCCCCCTTGAGATGCACAACATATGTGAGTGCAGTATTCAAACTGTTCCCACACTGCAGCGAGCATGTCTTCAGTTACAGCTTCCACAGCTGCTGCTATGCGATGTCTCAGTTCGTTCATTGTTGTTGGTAACGGAGGCATATAGACAGAGTGTTTTATGAATCCCCGCGAGAAATAATTTCATACAGTCAGGCGCAGTCTGTTTGGCGGCCAGTAATGTAAGGCTGAATCGTTTGGTCCAGTACAACCGGTCCATCAATCAGTAATCCTTTGATTTAAAAATTCCCGCACTTCCACATGCCACTGTTGCAGTGTCCCACCCAGTTTGGAAATGAAGACATTCGAATCACTGTCCAACTGTGGTAAAAAGAAAGTTCTCGAGCATATCGAGATAACAGTGTTTTCGGCAAAGAAAAATGAACCATACACGTTTTTCACCGCGCTGGATTAGCGAGCGGTCTAACGCCCTGCAGTCATGGACTGTGCGGCTGGTCCCGGCGGAGGTTCGAGTCCTCCCTCGGGCATGGGTGTGTGTGTTTGTCCTTGGGATAATTTAGGTTAAGTAGTGTGTAAGCTTAGGGACTGATGACCGTAGCAGTTAAGTCCCATAAGATTTCACGCACATTTGAACACCTTTTGCCGTGAAACTGCACAAAACACATAAAATTTTGGACAGTCCTCCTCATGTTGTACAACTTCATGTGGTTGTTCTGTACTTCATATTCTCGCATTAAGACTGTCCAGTTTCCATTTAAATGGAATGTTGCCCCGTCACTAAACACGAAGCGCGAAAGAAAACTGTCACCCTCCGTCTTGCAAAGGACGGAATTAGAGAACTCCACACGTTGTCTGTCACCTACACGAATAGATTGGAGTAGCTGAATTTTGTACGGTTTTGTGTGTAAAGGTCGACGTAACACACGACAGACGGACATCGGGGGCCATGTTGAGCTGTCGAACTGCGCGGCGAACGGATTTCTGTAGATTTCTTGTGAAACTGCGGCGGATGCGTACGACGCCTGTGTCATACACTCGGGGACGGCCCGGCGATTTGCCTTTAAACAAACAACCTATTTCTCGGTATTGTTCCCGCCATCGTCTGAAGCTCTGTGCTGTAGGAGGATCCACACCGTACCTACACTCCTGGAAATTGAAATAAGAACACCGTGAATTCATTCTCCCAGGAAGGGGAAACTTTATTGACACATTCCTGGGGTCAGATACATCACATGATCACACTGACAGAACCACAGGCACATAGACACAGGCAACAGAGCATGCACAATGTCGGCACTAGTACAGTGTATATCCACCTTTCGCAGCAATGCAGGCTGCTATTCTCCCATGGAGACGATCGTAGAGATGCTGGATGTAGTCCTGTGGAACGGCTTGCCATGCCATTTCCACCTGGCGCCTCAGTTGGACCAGCGTTCGTGCTGGACGTGCAGACCGCGTGAGACGACGCTTCATCCAGTCCCAAACATGCTCAATGGGGGACAGATCCGGAGATCTTGCTGGCCAGGGTAGTTGACTTACACCTTCTAGAGCACGTTGGGTGGCACGGGATACATGCTGGCGTGCATTGTCCTGTTGGAACAGCAAGTTCCCTTGCCGGTCTAGGAATGGTAGAACGATGGGTTCGATGACGGTTTGGATGTACCGTGCACTATTCAGTGTCCCCTCGACGATCACCAGTGGTTTACGGCCAGTGTAGAAGATCGCTCCCCACACCATGATGCCGGGTGTTGGCCCTGTGTGCCTCGGTCGTATGCAGTCCTGATTGTGGCGCTCACCTGCACGGCGCCAAACACGCATACGACCATCATTGGCACCAAGGCAGAAGCGACTCTCATCGCTGAAGACGACACGTCTCCATTCGTCCCTCCATTCACGCCTGTCGCGACACCACTGGAGGCGGGCTGCACGATGTTGGGGCGTGAGCGGAAGACGGCCTAACGGTGTGCGGGACCGTAGCCCAGCTTCATGGAGACGGTTGCGAATGGTCCTCGCCGATACCCCAGGAGCAACAGTGTCCCTAATTTGCTGGGAAGTGGCGGTGCGGTCCCCTACGGCACTACGTAGGATCCTATGGTCTTGGCGTGCATCCGTGCGTCGCTGCGGTCCGGTCCCTGGTCGACGGGCACTTGCACCTTCCGCCGACCACTGGCGACAACATCGATGTACTGTGGAGACCTCACGCCCCACGTGTTGAGCAATTCTCGCAGTGTCCGGAGCAAGTATGGTGGGTCTGACACACCGGTGTCAATGTGTTCTTTTTTCCATTTTCAGGAGTGTAGTTCGAAAGTGACGCTGAACAGCTGTTACTGACCAGCACTGCGCAAAACGTAGAACACAAAACGCTCTCTATTGTCCCGATACTATTTTTACTAGACCTGAAGTGGGCGCACATTGCTGTTACCTAGCGGGAACCGTGTGAAACTCGAGAGTTTGCTCTCTCCAACAGTACGTTGTTCCCACACATATCTGAAATAACATTATACTATAATTAAGAAACACGGTCTTGATTGCAAATTTCTTTTAATCGGAATGACCGGTTTCAGTCCTTAAGGAACATCTTCAGACTCCAGGACAGCAAATGGACTTCCATGGAGCAAGCTGCGCCGACCCACGACAGTCAGTTTGGCGTCGTGGGTCGGCGCAGCTGCCGTTCTGGAGTCTGAAGATGATCCTCAACGACTGAAACCCGTCATTCCGATTAACAGAAATTTGCAATCAAGACTGTGCTTTTTAATTATGATATTAATAAAAGATCGCTGATAATGTTTTAAAAAATTTTAACTAACATCATAGTCACGATTTTGTTTTAAATCAGATGATTATTTTTTCATATTCCTTGTACCGCGATCTGCGCCACTCTAAAACTTTGCACCGCCTTAAGCTGCTTCTAAGGCGTGGGCCATAAAATTGTAAACACGCGGAAACTTAGGGCGAAAGTAACGTTCTACTTTAAAATTTCGCACAGGAGGCAGCTTTTTGTGGAAAACGAGACAAAAGCGCGGCTAAAGTGTGCCGCCTCTTAAAGAATTTCTGTTGCCATTGTCGTGTACTTTCTAACAAGTGGTGTCCGTGAATTAAAAATGTTAATGGGCGAAGTTGCGTGTGGCTGGAGTGCCGTGAACTTCCAGCGTGCCTTGTTCTCCAGTGTCGCCGTATGTTTCTTTAGTCTGCGACACGACACACAAGGCTGCGGCGAGGACTATGACCCGAGACGCATAACAAGTTTTTCCAAGCGGAGGTTATAAACTCGTGAGAAGAAATTTACCATGGCTATAGCCCCAGGCGTGAGCTCCTTCAACACTGCACATGTTTTATTCGGCAACTGATTCGTAATGCTGCTATCTACACTACTGGCCATTAAAATTGCTACACCAAGAAGAAATGCAGATGATAAACGGGTATTCATTGGACAAATATATTATACTAGAACTGACATGTGATTACATTTTCACCCAATTTGGGTGCGTAGGTCCTGAGAAATCAATACCCAGAACAACCACCTCTGGCCGTAATAACGGCCTTGATACGCCTGGGCATTGAGTCAGAGCTTGGATGGCGTGTATAGGTACAGCTGCCCATGCAGCTTCAACACGATACCACAGTTCATCAAGAGTAGTGACTGGGGTATTGTGACGAGCCAGTTGCTCGGCCACCATTGACCAGACGTTTTCAGTTGGTGAGAGATGTGGAGAATGTGATGGCGAGGGCAGCAGTCGAACATTTATGTATCCAGAAAGGCCCGTACAGGGCCTGCAACATGCGGTCGTGCTTTATCGTGCTGAAATGTAGGGTTTCACAGGGATTGAATGAACGGTAGAGCTACGGGTCGTAACACATCTGAAATGTAACGTCCACAGTCCAAAGTGCCGTCAATGCGAACAAGAGGTGACCGAGACGTGTAACCACTGGCACCCCATACCATCACGCCGGGTGATACGCCAGTATGGCGATGACGAATACACGCTTCCAATGTGCGTTCACCGCGATGTCGCCTATCACGGATGCGACGATCGTGATGCTGTAAACAGAACCTGGATTCACCCGAAAAAATGACGTTTTGCCAGTCGTGCACCCAGGTTCGTCGTTGAGTACACCATCGCATGCGCTTCTGTCTGTGATGCAGCGTCAAGGGTAACCGCAGCAACGGTCTCCGAGCTGATAGTCCATGCTGCTGCAAACGTCGTCGAACTGTTCGTGCATATTGTTTTTGTTGCAAACGTCCCCATCTGTTGACTCAGGGATCGAGACGTAGCTGCACGACCCGTTACAGCCATGCGGATAAGATGCCTGTCATCTCGACTGCTAGTGATACGAGGCCGTTGGGATGCAGCACGGCGTTCCGTGTTACCCTCCTGAACCCACCGATTCCATATTCTGCTCACAGTCCTGGGATCTCGACCAACGCGAGCAGCAATGTCGCGATACGATAAACCGCAATCGCGATAGCCTACAATCCGACCTTTATCAAAGTCGGAAACGTGATGGTACGCATTTCTCCCCCTTACAATAGGCATCACAACAACGTTTCACCAGGCAACGCCGGTCAACTGCTGTTTGTGTATGAGAAATCGGTTGGGAACTTTCCTCATGTCAGCACGTTGTAGGTGTCGCCAACGGCGCCAACCTTGTGTGAATGCTCTGAAAAGCTAATCGTTTGCATATCACAGCATCTTCTTCCTGTCGGTTAAATTTCGCGTTCTCAGCACGTCATCGTCATGGTGTAGCAATTTTAATGGACAGTAGTGTACTAGTACAAAGGGTGTTCAAAAAGTTTTGAACAGTCGTCTCTATTTTTTTTTATCCAGAGGAGAACGAAATTTTTGTAGACATATTTTCAACATTTGGCTATACATTGAGCCTGCTGAATGTAGCCTCCATCAGCTGTGACGCGGCTGGCCCAACGTTCTTCCCATAATGTAAATGAACCTTGTAAAAATCTGGGGATTGACTTTTACACCATCGCTTGACACAGAAACTAAGGTATTTTTCACTATCAAATGTTTTACCGTGCAGGTAAAGATGAGAAATAATTTTCCAACCCATTTTCCTGATTTCCTCGTGCGTCATAGTTTCTGGACACTTATTTCGATGTCTGCCATTTTTTCGTTCTTGCGAGAATTTAGAGAAGGAACTGCAGTGCGGTCTTTCTCTGGGAAAGAGCTTTTGAAAAAGGTGTTTAGTATTTCAACTTTACGCGTGTCATCCTCTGTTTCAATGCCATCATCATCCCAGAGTGTCTGTATATGCTGTTTCGATCCACTTACTGATTTAACGTAAGACCAGAACTTCCTAGGATTTTCTGTCAATTCGGTACATAGAATTTTACTTTCGAATTCACTGAACGCTCGCGCATAGCCCTCCTTACGCTAACTTTGACATCGTTTAACTTCCGTTTGTCTGAGAGGTTTTTGCTGCGTTTAAACTTGCAGTGAAGCTCTCTTTGCTTTCGCAGTAGTTTCCTAATTTTGTTGTTGAACCACGGTCGGTCTATGAAATGGCTCTGAGCACTATGGGACTTAACATCTATGGTCATCAGTCCCCTAGAACTTATAACTACTTAAACCTAACTAACCTAAGGACATCACACAACACCCAGTCATCACGAGGCAGAGAAAATCCCTCACCCCGCGGGGAATCTAACCCGGGAACCCGGGCGCGGGAAGCGAGGACGCTAGCGCACGACCACGAGCTGCGGGCACATAATTTCTGTATGGGGTTTGGCGTTGTCCTGGTGTAGTCTGGCGAGCTGACCCTGAAGCTGTGGTCTGTGGGTCTTGATGGCACGTCGCAGCTGGTCCAGTGACAAACAGTAATAGTATCGGTTAATTGTGGAGCCGGGTGCCAAAAAGTCACTGAAAATGACGCCACACTGATCCCAGAAGAAGGAGGCCATCACCTTTCGGCCTGCTGTTCGTGAAAGTCTTGGTTTCTTCTTCCCAGGGGAACCCGGATGACGCCACTCCGTGGATTGGTGAACCGTGATTTATTTTCAAAGAATATTCTTAAGAATTTGTTTTATTTACTAGCGATTCATAAAGAACATTAACACATTTAATCACACTATGTAAGCATGGAAGTAGTTGCCAGGGAGTAACTGATGAAATCATAACCAAATTCCTTTTAACAAATGGGAACTTTAATCACTTGAATAGTGCCTAAAAACATCTTTTAAAAGAAACAGATTTAAAATTATAATCAGAAAGCACCCACTCAAAATCAAAGTTACAATTTACTCAAAGGCAGAAAGAAACAAGTTTTGACTGTATGAGCTTTCAGGCAGAGAACCTTGCCGCTCCCTTTTGACACGGCCGCAATTACAACCGCTCACAACAGCCTCTGATAAGTCTACACTGGTGCAAACGTGCAACAAATCAGATAACTTTAAACTAAGAGTTTTAAGAATTTACTCAAGCACACAAACTATGCACCCCCTGTGGGAGGGACGGAACTGGTACAAAACACTAACAATTAAAATATTAACCTTGCCACCGAAAGTGCAACTTGATTTTAACTTCTAAGAAAAGTCTTACGGTGAAAGGGTGGCAACTTTATATACGAAAATGATCATTTAAATAAAAGCCCATAAAATGGCATCTTATATAAAATTCTACAAGGTTGACCAAACATTAGTTAAGATGCTCTACAGTACACAGATACCGCCTCTCAAGATCACAGGCAATAATATCAAAGTTTCCAAAGATCAAAGGATATTTCAGGTACTAGGCCGTTACACTCCAAGCAATAAATTCGTTAACACACCAAATCCGACAAACATGACAGAGGCAGCTACTAACGTACGGTAGATTGATAGGGAGGTTACCAAACAACCCGAACCGCAGGTTGCTCTAAACCGCCCCTACTCCACGAGGGAAAAAAAGACCACCCGATTTATAAACAACCACCTTCCCGCGGGTGAGCAAACGGAGAAGAATGGTGGGACGACCCCAAAGCAAAACGGCTGGTGACCTCACCAAGGAAACAAGTAGAATTTAACAAGAATAAATCAAACAACGTATCACGAATCATTTAACTTCTAATAAACTGCGATTTCTGGAGAAGACCTGGCGCAGCACCCCAAAAACGCTCTCCCGAACCGTCCGCTGCCAGCCGCTTCAACGGACGCAGGAAGGCGCGCCGATCTCCCGTCTCACGGCGTCGCAGCTCGCGCCGGCCAGACCGACGTCGTGGATTGACTCCTGTTGCTCTCGTGTCGACCGCGAGGTCACTACCCCTCGCTATACGCGGCGGCCAAAAAATTAACTTGACTTTTCCTTAATATGGACTTTAGCCAGAATTTGTAAATGCTTGGCTTTTAAAGAATTTCCTTAGCTGACCTGAAATATTATTTCAGCCATGAGCCGAGAAGATATTATAATTTTTATTAAGGAAGCCCTTGAGCAGTTACTTTAAATCCTGGTGTTTTAAAAGCAATCTTTTTAACTTATTCTGGAGAAGTTACTTGTGCCCTCAGTCGTGAATTAATCTTTGTTGGTTTAAAGAGTAAACTGTGCATTGGTTAAAGAATAAAGTTGTGTGTGTCCTTGTATAGCAAATGGTTCAAATGGCTCTGACCACTATGGGACTTAACTGCTGAGGTCACCAGTCACCTAAGAACTACTTCAACATAACTAACCTAAGGACATCACACACATCCATCCACGAGGCAGGATTCGAACCTGCGACCGTAGCGGTCGCGCGGTTCCAGACTGTAGCGCCTAGAACCGCTCGGCCACCCCGGCCGGCTGTATAACTAACAGTAATCGACATCGGTCCATTTCCACAACTTGATCCGCTCTGTCCTGCGAAGCCAAACTTCGTGGGTATTAGAGGTACCGAAGTGTACAGCAATCTGGACCACCACCTCTGAATGTCTCGCTGTTTGGTGGAACAACATGCAATGTGTGGTTTTCATGAGCAATAAAAAGGGCGAAAATGATGTTTGTGTTGATCTCTATTCCAGTTTTCTGTACAGGTTCCGGAACTCTCGGAACCGAGGTGAGGCAAAACTTTTTTTGCTGTGTGTATTTCCTGGAACACGTGAGGCAATACTGACCTTACGACTTACCTTAGAAGAAAGATTAAGGAAAAGGAAACGTACGTTTCTAGCATTTGTAGACTTAGAGAAAGCTTTTGACAATGTAGACTGGAATACTCTCTTTCAAATTCTAAAGGTGGCAGGGGTAAAATACAGGGAGCGAAAGGCTATTTACAATTTGCACAGAAACCAGATGGCAGTTATAAGAGTGGAGGGACATGAAAGGGAAGCAGTGGTTGGGAAGGGAGTAAGACAGGGTTGTAGTCTCTCCCCGATGTTATTCAATCTGTATATTGAGTAAGCAGTAAAGGAAACAAAAGAAAAATTCGGAGTAGGTATTAAAATCCATGGAGAAGAAATAAAAATGTTGAGGTTCGCCGATGACATTGTAATTCTGTCAGAGACAGCAAAGGACTTGGAACAGCCGTTGAATGGAATGGACAATGTCTTGAGAGGAGGATATAAGATGAACATCGACAAAAGCAAAACGAGGATAATGGAATGTAGTCGAATTAAGTCGTGTGATGCTGAGAGAATTGGATTAGGAAATGAGGCACTTAAAGTAGTAAAGGAGTTTTGCTATTTGGGGAGCAAAATAACTGATGATGGTCGAAGTAGAGAGGATATTAAATGTAGACTGGCAATGGGAAGGAAAGCGTTTCTGAAGACGAGAAATTTGTTGACATCGAGTACAGATTTAAGTGTCAGGAAGTCGTTCCTAAAAGTGTTTGTATGGAGTGTAGCCATGTATGGAAGTGAAACATGGACGATAAATAGTTGGGACAGGAAGAGAATAGAAGCTTTCGAAATGTGGTGCTACAGAAGAATGCTGAAGATTAGATGGGTAGATCACGTAACTAATGAGGAAGTATTGAATAGGATTGGGGAGAAGAGAAGTTTGTGGCACAACTTGACAAGAAGATTAGATGGGTAGATCACGTAACTAATGAGGAAGTATTGAATAGGATTGGGGAGAAGAGAAGTTTGTGGCACAACTTGACAAGAAGAAGGGACCGGTTGGTAGGACATGTTCTGAGGCATCAAGGGATCACCAATTTAGTACTGGAGGGCAGCGTGGAGGGTACAAATCGTAGAGGGAGACTAAGAGATGAATACACTAAGCAGATTCAGAAGGATGTAGGTTGCTGTAGGTACTGGGAGATGAAGCAGCTTGCACAGGATAGAGTAGCATGGAGAGCTGCATCAAACCAGTCTCAGGACTGAAGACCACAACAACAACAACATTTCCTTAGGAGTAAAGAGGTATACTGCAATTAAGCAATGGCCCGCGCGGGATATCCCTGCGATCTTGGGCGCCTTGCCACGGTTCGCGCGGCTCCCCCCGTCAGAAGTTGGTGTCCTCCTTAGGGTATGGGTGTGTGTGTTGTCATTAGTGTAAGTTAGTTAGATTAAGTAGTGTGTTAGCCTACGGACCGATGACCTCAGCAGCTTGGTCAAATACGAACTTAGCACAAATTTCCAACGTTAAGCAATAACATCACCTGTTGTGTCACCGCCAGACACCACACTTACTAGGTGGTAGCCTTTAAATCGGCCGCAGTCCGTTAGTATACGTCGGACCAGCGTGTCGCCACTATCAGTGATTGCAGCCCGAGCCCCGCCACACGGCAGGTCTAGAGAGACTTCCTAGCACTCGCCCCAGTTGTACAGCCGACTTTGCTAGCAATGGTTCACTGACAAAATACGTTCTCATTTGCCGAGACGATAGTTTAACATAGCCTTCAGCTACGTCATTTGCTACGACCTAGCAAGGCGCCATTATCAGTTGCTATTGATATTGTAAAGAGTGTACAGACAAGAGCTACATTCATCATTAATGGATTAAAGTATTCCACCAGCTACGTACTTTCTTGCTAGTCTCATTTCCTTGACCTGTTCCAGACCTCACGCCAGCCTGCGTGAGCTTAAACGCGTGCCTTTCGGCTTCCTCCAAACTCCGTGGGTTGGCTCCTGCCGAACCACAACATCACCCTCTTAGAAAGTGAAGATGATACAGACGTAGACAAAAGATGAATTACACTGAAGAGACAAAGAAACTGGTACACCTGCCTAATATCGTGTAGGACCCACCCGAAGAAGTGTCGCAACACGACCTGGCATGGAGTCGACTAGTGTCTGATGTTGTGCTGGAGGGAACTGACACTATGAATCCTGCAAGGCTCTCCATAAATCCGCAAGACAATAAGAGGGTGGAGATCTCTTCTGAACAGCACGTTGTAAGCCATCCCAGATATTCACAATAATAATCATGTCTGGGGAGTTTGGTGGCCAGCGGAAGTGTTTAAACTCAGAAGAGTGTTCCTGGAGCCACTCTGTAGCAATTGTGGACTTGTGGGGTGTCGCATTGTCCTGTTGGATTTGCCCAAGTCTGTCGGAATGCGCAATGGACATGAATGGATGCAGGTGATCAGGCAGGATGCTTACGTACGTGTCACCTGTCAGAGTCGAATCTAGACGTATCAGGGGGTCCCATATCACTGCAACTCCACACGCCCCACACCATTACAGAGCCTCCACCAGCTTGAACAGTCCACTACTGACATGCAGGGTCCATGGAATCATGAGGTTGTCCTCATACCTGTACACGTCCATCCCCTCGATACAATTTGAAACAAGACTCGTCCGACCAGACAACATGTTTCCAGTCATCAACAGTCCAACGTCGGTGTTGACGGGCCCAGGTGAAGCGTAAATCTTTGTGCCGTGCAGTCATCAAGAGTACACGATTGGGCCTTCGGCTCCAAAAGCCTATACCGATGATGTTTCGTTTGCATGGTTTGCACGCTGACTCTTGTTGACGGTCTAGCATTGAAAACTGCAGCTGTTTGCGGAAGGGTTGCACTTCTGTCGAATTGAACGATTCTCTTCAGTCATCGCCGGCCGCTGTGGGCGAGCGGTTCTAGGCGGTTCGGCCTGGAGCTGCGCGACCGCTATGGTCGCAGGTTCGAATCCTGCCTAGGGCATGGATGTGTATGATGTCCTAGTAGTTCTAGGAGACTGATGACCTCAGATGTTAAGTCTCATAGTGCTCAGAGCCATTTGAACCATTTGGTACAACCAGCCTGCACCATACCAGGGCATGTACCGGTATTTTGTCAGTGATCTAGGCTGGTACGATGCCAAATGTATAAACATATGATTTAATTCGTACTTTCGAGAATGTGAGACAGCCTAGCTCATCAATGTGTCACACGTGCTATCTTCTATCACAGACAGCAGCTTCTCGAAACAGTCCATGTCCATGTTAAAAAATATATCGACTTCACCACTTTTTTATACTGTAAAACACTAAGATTGACGCGTTCGGAAGTCAAGCCTTCATCATCAGAATAATAAAAAGTAAAAGAACCTGTGAAAACTCGCTAAAACGGGACATGCACCGGACACCATAAAATTAATAATAAAATTAAAACATCGTGGCTACTTCCCCTGCTGCAGCCGTGTCTTCCAAAGTGCATCTCCACATAGTCGTCAAAATATAAAAAACTCTAAAATGGTGTCGCATATGGTGTTCAACATCTAACCACATGGTGAACTGCAATTTCTCGACCTAAGTGTTACGAAAGAAAATGGTAGGCATGTTTTTAAAATATTTAGGAAACCAACCACAACTGATGTGTTGATACGAAATAATTTCTGCCATCCTAATGGCCAGAAACTTTCTGCTTTTAGATCTTCGATAGATAGAGCCTATGAATGAAGAAGACAGAATGACTGAGCTGAACATCGTGAAACAACTAGCCAGAGCTAACGTTTATCACCAAAACGCTGTCAATAAATTAACATCGCGCGAATGCAAGGAAGAATACCGCAAATAATATCACGAGAGTCACAATACCATACTTCGGTGATATTTCGCAAAAAGTGGCTAACATTTTCAAACCTTTTAAAACTGATACCGCTTTTCAGATCAATAATACGCTGCGGTTTAAACTAAGAAATAATTTACAGCAGGAAAGCGATATAAAATTAAGTGTAACACGTGCAAGGCAAGCTATGTAGGTCAAACTGGTAGGTCCTTTAAAGTACGGTACAAAGAACATAGCGATGCTTCCCGGCTTAATAATTTCGAAATGTCAGCTGTAGTCACGCATATTTGGCAAACGGGACACCCCATGTTGGGAATAGATCAGGTTCTCATTATTTTACATAGACAGGACAGAGGCAAAAAGCTGGATCTACTAGAACAGCTCGAAATTACGATACATAGCGCGGATAATCAGAACACACTGAATGAACAACTAACTGGTGATACAAATAACTTTTTCAATCATTTCACTGGTTTCTTTTAGTAACTACATTTTTAGCAGTTGGCAGGATACCATCATTTCATGAGGTCCTTGGAACTGAAACTTCCCCTTTGAACAATTCTACACGACTGTGCTTATACTGACACACAATATTTTTAGCGCAACGCAATCTGACTTTCAAAAATCCCTACAAAAGAATGGCCCTGACTAACATTAAACTATACCTTTCACAAATCACTTACCTCACAAAAATCTTCGCTGCTCAAGCTACTGCAATACAGCGAGCGCCACTACTGCCAGCTAAATAAAAGATTCAAACTATGGAAGGCACTAACTACTGATAGGGGTAGTTAGCAAATGAAAGATATTAATAGAGAACAAACAATGTATTTACCTTGATATCATCATATATAAATATAGCAGTTCATGAAAAATTACAAAACTCCGCCATCTTTCTCCCCACATCCACCACTGCTGGCGGCTCACCTCCAACTGCGCAACGCTACGCGCTGTTCACATCCAGCTGCCGCTGCCCAACAGTACAATGGCAGACAACAATGCAAACTAGCCACAGACTGCACACAGCACAGCCAGTGATTTTCATATTGAGCGCTACGTAACGTTGCCAATAAGAAAACATAAACAGCCTACTTACATAGCCCCCATGCTCCCCACAAAAAATTTTTACAAATGGTGTTGGGCACTGGCCAATACAGATTTGACAAAAATTTTTCACAATTACAGTAACAAAGATATAAAATGCACACACTTATTGATACATTGTTGGTCAAAAGCTAAAAAGTTCTCACAGTCCATAAAGACAGTCCACATTGTTCATCACAGTGAAACTGCCGTTTCTTTTCTCAAAGTCTGAGCAGTAAAAGACAATGCACACGGAAGTAGTGGATTTCCATGCCGTCTTGAAGAAGTAGTGTTGTCCTTCCAACGGAAAGACAGTGCTGACTCTTGACATGCTGACAGGTAATGGGCCACAACAGAGCAAACCCACAGCAGAGTTCATTCGACGTTTTGAAGAATATTGGTAGGTAGGTCATCACAGAGCAGACCCACCGTAGTCCTGGTAGAGATTACGATATTGGTGGGCCACCAGAGGTGCAGACCCACTGCAGTCCTTGTAGAAATAATGGCGTTGGTGGATCATCAGAGGTGCAGACCCACTGCAGTCCTTGTAGAAATAATGGTATTGATGGATCATCAAAGATGTAGACCCACTGTAGTCCTTGTAGAGATGGCCAGCAGCCATCTGTTGCAAATGTGCAGGTGCACAATCACCATTGAAGAGTCTTGCGGAGAATATAGCAAGTCCATAAACCACCACTTGTGCACTCACAAAGTTTTTTGGAATTGTTCTTAGAACGAGCAATGCTGTTATCCAGTCCCTTGCTGAATCATTAACACACATGCAAACACTATCAGTCCCTACTTCTCACATATTGTCCATATACTATGACCAACAGAAGCGTGTGCAGTGAAATGTAACTTACAAGTTAATAATATCATGAACTGGTGACAATTACAATTTTATAACAGAAGAATACAATAACAAAGGTACAAAATACATCATTAAAGAACATAACAATACAGATAACATTTGTAGTACAGGCTTTACAAAAGAATCGAACTAACATATACATCAGTGGAATTATGACATGAGTACATACATAAAAGATCACAATAACTTTTGAAACATCAACTTCACACATGAGCATTAAACAGAACAGAATTAATAATGTCTAACATCTTTACAAAGTAAATAACATATTATTAATGCCAATTATATTTGAGGATAACAGTATTCCTCATCATAGTGAATGTAGCTTAATATTAAAAGAAGAAAAAATTCTATGAAACTACACAGAGATAGGAAGAAAACAAATACACAAGGGTACACACACACATAGTGGGATAACACCAATAGGAAAGGACAGGGTTCGTTTTCAGTGTAACATTTGGTACTGCAGGCCAACCCAAAACTTCATATATCTTTCCTCTTATTTCATCCTTTGTTTCCACCAAAAAAATTCTATCTAAGCATGCTTTCTGTATTTATATGTTCACACATTTCTTACCTCAACATTTATTTCCAAGAAAATCCTACCTAAACCTGTTTTTTCAATGCATTTCTTCCAATTCATCGCAACTCATTCTCTTAGAGGCTACCCCCTCTTAAGCTAACTTAAATCTACTGAGCTCAGATGCTAAACTAAGGGACGAGGCAATGCAGCAGCACAAAACAATTAATACAAACAGCAATGAAAAGAATGCAAAATGGCAAAGCCAGCAGCAGTAAATGTAATAACTTATATCTAAACATGACAAACGCACAAGCAGAAAAAATAGTACACTAAAGACAACAACACAGATAAGGGAAATGTATATTCACATCTTAATATCTATGTAATTAAAATGGTGCACCAGAACAACTGATTGTAAAAAGAAATATTACCATGTACTTGAAAAGAAAATTATGTGTTACTGTTACTAGTTCCTTCTTATTGTTCTTTCCTTTCCAAGTGCTCCTTTTTTAAAGAATGTGGATCATGAAATAATTATTTAATAGATCTGTTGACAGAAAGTGTTCACATTAGCAAATGCATTTCATTTTATAAAAGCAATGCTGCAACACAGCTGGAAACCAGATATCAAATGAAATAAGCAACTATGAAAAGCAAAGCATAAAAATATCATTCAATAGTCATGTGGCATTTCGTAAGTCAGTAGCACTCAACTCTCGGAGAAAGACACTTGTCATAATCAGGTGTGCAGATGTACGAATATTTCCCATCAATTCATAAGCATTTCAGTAATTAGCACAAAGTGCGAGTAATCATATGTTTTCAAGTAACGAGGGTGTCGCATTAGCGATGAAAGGCACACCCTAATGGCTTGTTCTCCAGGTGTTTGACACAGCTGTGTGCCCACAACGCATTACAAAAATCATATGTTTTCAAGTTCGACCGTGTCGTTTTTGCGATGCTTTCTACAAAGGAATGTCAGAAGCGAGGTTAATGGCGTCCCTTTTTTTTTTTCTTCCTGTGCTCTGAAAGGCATGCGCTAATGGCTTTTTCTCCAGGCGTCTGACACAGCTGGGTGCCCACGACGCATTATGTGTAGGTGGTCCGTTAACTTTCTTACGGAAATATTTACGACAGCAGTTTCCGCTACAGTGACAGTCGCATATAAAAATATTTCACAGGTCAAGAATTTGCGTTACAAATCTGTAGAAACAAAATGCTATTGATATAACAGTGTCCAAAAAAAATTTTCGTTTGCATTGTAATACATTCACGAATATACACACACATTTCATAACTCTTAAAGTACGTTTCTTGGTTTCCAACATCCTTTTCATAAATCAGAGTCCCTAAACACTACTCATTATTCCTTACCTCATTATACATATACATATTTGTCGACACTTCTTCAATATTTCATCATGAGAAATACGTAGCATAATAAACATTCCTCAACACCATAATACACATCGTCGTCGTAATAATAACATCATAACACCTCAGTCAAATCTCAAAATCGTCGTAACTTTCTCCAATAATTTCAAAACGTAAAAAAATTCTCTGCTCATTTCAATAGTGTCATCTACCTCAAACGTACTTTAAAATCATGCTCCCTTACCAAATAAATCATTCAAAGCTCTCATAGTACCACAATGGTTCCAAAAAAATATGAACAGATCACACAGTACAGACAAAATACAATTTCGTAAGTGTGAAGTAATCCAACTCTGTAATTGCGTAAACATATGTCACTGCTGTAGTAAAATAAATGTTTGTCTCTCTCAGTTAAATAATCAGATAGCTGTGTAATTTGTGTGTTAGAGAAATAAGGTACCGATGTGTAAAGTTGTATAAGCAAATACCATATTAGCTAGGGTTCCTTGTGGTTGCCACACACATGGTACACAAAGTAAGCGTGTACCCCCCTGAGGATAAATGTAATTATACCCTCAGGTGTTACAAATTACAGCAATGGAATGAAATGTATCACGGAAAACTTTCTTTGTAATTAAAAAATCTTTGAAAATAAGTGTTTTAAGTATAAGATTAATCACTCAAATGCGTGTCCTGTAGCGCTAAATGCGCGTCTTGCTGTAAGATAATTCTGTGGAACTGTCGTAGTTATCGTCCTCTGTAAGCAAAGTTCTGCTAAAGTCAATGTACTTACCTCATGATACACAAAAGTGAAATGCTTTGCGTATAGATATCTTAGTTATTACGCTTATTGCCGTGATGAGGAAAGTACTGTACAGTAACGTATTGTTATGCCACGAAAAAGGCTGTCTCATTGTTGCTATACCACAAAAGTTACTACTAAAACATGTTTTTCTTCCTAGAAGAATTCAGAAAACTGTGCAGATATAAAACAGATACACTGCAAAAGCAACATTGTAAATTGTCACTCATTAGTAGCGTCGTGATAAAAATCGTGTAGCTGTCACATAAACTAACCTCTGTGTCATCTGGTATCTCTCAGAAAGCACATTAAATTCAGAATGTATTTTCAAATAAACCAAAATGTTGCATTAAAATCTCCTTAGCAGTACTGGTAAATGTTCTAAGTATGTGAGCCTTATAGTCGTTACGTAATCGTGCAACAAACAAGCAAGAATGTACACACACAATTACACTGTGACGTCTGTTCACTATAACAATGCATTCGTCATTTCTGTTTCAATAAGTTCTCTTGGTTCTTGACTGGATATTTCACTTCAGACATTGCTGCATGTTAACAGTTTCTTAAGTCTTTCAAAGCATACTAGTAATGTAAAGTGAAAAGTTTTATGGCAAAGACAAAGTTAAAAAAGCAGATTATCTCTCAGTAAGCGGTTTTACATGTGAAGTGTGGTGCAATCCTTTACTCTTCCTAGTACGCAGACTTTCAACTTCAACGCAATTATCATGTGGTATACGTCGGTAAAGAATGCTAAATCTTTTCTCAAGGCTAGCGTCTTTGTTATTTTTCCCTGAGCCAGCGGCCGCACGCAGCTGCCTGCTGTGCGAGTCATTGTCTGTCTCTTTGTTGGCGCGCGTCGTTATTGGGGTTAGAAGACCTAACTTCTACAAATTCACCGTGACGAGAGGGCCCTGCTCTGTTTGAATCCCGCCAGTTCTGATGCAATTCAGGTCTGTCGTTACGATCATATCGTCTGTCGTCATGTCGGTAGATGCCATAGTTTCTTTCTTGTCGGTCACATGGTGGAGAATTTCTCCTTGAATCGTAACTGCGCGCTGATCCGTTGCGTCTAAAGTTATTCTGTATCCCTTGATAGTATTTATTTTGGTTCCCATATTGTCTGTTTCTCTTATTGTCTCTGTGATAGTCATTACCACGGAGAGGTGATCTTTCCCTGTAGTTATTACTACTCTGCCAACGGTTGTCATACGGGTGGTGTCTGTTTTGGTCACGATTTGTGTTGTGATAATAGCCTTGTCGCGTCCAGTTATCATTTCTGTCGTCACGGAATTGTGACGGATGTGACCTGTAGTGATTGTTTTCCTGTTTTCGCATCCCGCGACGGTATGTGTCAATTTCCAGTTCTTGTAACAGTCCCTGAAATGCTTCAATGTCACCTTTGCAACGTCCTGCTAAAATAATATGTCGTAAATGTTCAGGCAGTTTGATTAAGCAAATGCGGATGAGTTCTGAGGGGCTGTATGGCTTTGAAAGATACTGATTCTTATGCAACATGTCTTCAAAATATTTGGCAAGACTGGAAAATTCAGACTGTTCAAAGTGTTTCATCATCATGATGCTATGTTTTACACGGTCTTGTGTGGCTTGAGACCAATATGCTGAGAGGAAGGCATGGTAAAATTCTCCCTCACTGTGGCAATCGTGAATGACCGATCGCATTCTTACAGCTGGTTCATTCTCTAAGTAGCCACACATAAATTCTAATCTGTGTTCTAACGACCAGTTGGGAGGAAAACAATGAGAGAATTGATGGAGCCACGCTTTTGGATGAATGTCGTTGGCAGAATTCTTAAACGTTTTGAATTTACGTGTAGTAATGAACAGCTTATAGTCAAAATCATCATGTCGGCGAGTCGCATGTCGGTCATTGTTACGTCGCTTCGGCGGTTCCAACTCAAAATTCGGTGCACATTGCCGATTTCTTTCATAACTTCCGAAATGCCCTATGTTATTATTTTGTGGCTGTTCCGTATTTCTATGTCCCTCGTCCCTTATTGGGGCGTGAGTGTCCTCTGAAATACGTAATTCTTGTATTACCTGTGTTAGCTGATCTTGTACTTCTCGGATTTCTCTTTTGTACTGTGTATTGATTTGATTTTGATTCTGTTTGAATTTTCTAATTTGTTCATACTCTTCTGTGTCAGTGAAGGCTACAGGTCTTGTGTCATTCAGATCATCATCTACCTTTGTAGATAAGTTAGTGACCTTATCCGAAAGTTCGGCTACTTTCTCCGATAGTGAACACATTTCCTCAGCGTGTTTTTCTGAACCAAGTTTCAGAGTGTCCATTTGTGTTGAAATCGTATTTACTGTGTCCTTTAAGTTTTCTTGAGTTTTTGCAAGTTGCGTAACCGAATCGGTAGATGCAACTGAGTCAATTTTAGCTTGCAAGGTGTTGTGATTTTCATGAACAATAGTTTGCAGTTCTTTTATGGCTGCTTCGTGATTCTGTAGTGCATTTTCATGACGCGAAAAAATAGGTTGGAAATGCTCACAAATTTGTGTTTTTACGTCATTACAGACTTTTTGACATTTCGATTCAATGTGATGTAACTCAGCAGTTAAATCCACACGTGTTTGTTCAAGAGTTTGCTCCAATGAGTCTAACTTTTGAAGATTCTGTTCCATTGTGTCTAACTTTTTAAGATTCTGCTGTGTTTGTCTCTGATTTTGTTCCATTGTGTGTAACTGTTGCTGTGTTTGTTTCTGATTTTGTTCAAGCGTTGTGTCTAACTTTTGTAACCTTTGTCCCATTTGTTGCATTAACTGTAATAACAATGCACTGGTGTCTGAAACATGTTCCTCAGTGCTTTTCGGCAGTGAAGTTGCACCGGCAACATTCACATTTTGACAAGCAGAAAATGTGTCTTGACTCATTTGAGAAAACGGTGAGAACCCAAAACCTGAGTCTACAGTATTTGCAAAATTGTGTCCTGTCATTCCCGATTCCTGAGGCAAGCTGTTGCCGACCGATCGATCGATAATGCGTCCCTCTTCACTAATTGTTTCACTGTCCACGCCATTGTTTGCCGCCTGCTCCATTTCCCTATGAACAGTTACCAAATTACTACTTTGAATGTCTGTTAATTCATTACTCTGCGGCGCCATCACACTGCTTTCGTCTTCACTGTCATTTCTCAGTTTACTTTGGAGCCTAGTATTACGTTTTTCACACGCCATTTTTGTTACAGTATTTCACACGACAACACAGAAAAACGCAATTTGAAGATAAAAAATAAGAGAACACATTAAAATAGCACTGAAAATAATATCTAGTTAATTGCAGCTGCGAAATACTTGGTGCAAATCTACATGCATGCAACAACTGTTTTACTGTACAACAATGAAAGACTGCAACTACAAAGGAGATTTTCTCTACAATTACGCGCTAGCAATAAACAAAATCTACACTAATTACACAAACTACAAGAAAAAATCAGAAGATTCCAGTGAGGTATCCTAGGCTAAGGGTCGACATATGAAACTTCCCCTTTGAACAATTTATACACGACTGAGCTTATACTGACACACAATATTTTTAGCGCAACGCAATCTGACTTTCAAAAATCCCTACAAAAGAATGGCCCTGACTAACATTAAACTATACCTTTCACAAATCACTTACCTCACAAAAATCTTCGCTGCTCAAGCTACTGCAATACAGCGAGCGCCACTACTGCCAGCTAAATAAAAGATTCAAACTATGGAAGGCACTAACTACTGATAGGGGTAGTTAGCAAATGAAAGATATTAATAGAGAACAAACAATGTATTTACCTTGATATCATCATATATAAATATAGCAGTTCATGAAAAATTACAAAACTCCGCCATCTCTCTCCCCACATCCACCACTGCTGGCGGCTCACCTCCAACTGCGCAACGCTACGCGCTGTTCACAGCCAGCTGCCTAACACTACAATGGCGAGTATTACAACAATGCAAAGCAGACACAGACTGCCCACAGCACAGCCAGTGATTTTCATACAGAGGTGGCGTTACCAATAAAAAAACCTAAACAGCCTACTTACATAGCCCCCATGCTCCCCACAAAAAATTTTTACAAATGGTGTTGGGCACTGGCCAATACAGATTTGACAAAAATTTTTCACAATTACAGTAACAAAGATATAAAATGCACACACTTATTGATACATTGTTGGTCAAAAGCTAAAAAGTTCTCACAGTCCATAAAGACAGTCCACATTGTTCATCACAGTGAAACTGCCGTTTCTTTTCTCAAAGTCTGAGCAGTAAAAGACAATGCACACGGAAGTAGTGGATTTCCATGCCGTCTTGAAGAAGTAGTGTTGTCCTTCCAACGGAAAGACAGTGCTGACTCTTGACATGCTGACAGGTAATGGGCCACAACAGAGCAAACCCACAGCAGAGTTCATTCGACGTTTTGAAGAATATTGGTAGGTAGGTCATCACAGAGCAGACCCACCGTAGTCCTGGTAGAGATTACGATATTGGTGGGCCACCAGAGGTGCAGACCCACTGCAGTCCTTGTAGAAATAATGGCGTTGGTGGATCATCAGAGGTGCAGACCCACTGCAGTCCTTGTAGAAATAATGGTATTGATGGATCATCAAAGATGTAGACCCACTGTAGTCCTTGTAGAGATGGCCAGCAGCCATCTGTTGCAAATGTGCAGGTGCACAATCACCATTGAAGAGTCTTGCGGAGAATATAGCAAGTCCATAAACCACCACTTGTGCACTCACAAAGTTTTTTGGAATTGTTCTTAGAACGAGCAATGCTGTTATCCAGTCCCTTGCTGAATCATTAACACACATGCAAACACTATCAGTCCCTACTTCTCACATATTGTCCATATACTATGACCAACAGAAACGTGTGCAGTGAAATGTAACTTACAAGTTAATAATATCATGAACTGGTGACAATTACAATTTTATAACAGAAGAATACAATAACAAAGGTACAAAATACATCATTAAAGAACATAACAATACAGATAACATTTGTAGTACAGGCTTTACAAAAGAATCGAACTAACATATACATCAGTGGAATTATGACATGAGTACATACATAAAAGATCACAATAACTTTTGAAACATCAACTTCACACATGAGCATTAAACAGAACAGAATTAATAATGTCTAACATCTTTACAAAGTAAATAACATATTATTAATGCCAATTATATTTGAGGATAACAGTATTCCTCATCATAGTGAATGTAGCTTAATATTAAAAGAAGAAAAAATTCTATGAAACTACACAGAGATAGGAAGAAAACAAATACACAAGGGTACACACACACATAGTGGGATAACACCAATAGGAAAGGACAGGGTTCGTTTTCAGTGTAACATTTGGTACTGCAGGCCAACCCAAAACTTCATATATCTTTCCTCTTATTTCATCCTTTGTTTCCACCAAAAAAATTCTATCTAAGCATGCTTTCTGTATTTATATGTTCACACATTTCTTACCTCAACATTTATTTCCAAGAAAATCCTACCTAAACCTGTTTTTTCAATGCATTTCTTCCAATTCATCGCAACTCATTCTCTTAGAGGCTACCCCCTCTTAAGCTAACTTAAATCTACTGAGCTCAGATGCTAAACTAAGGGACGAGGCAATGCAGCAGCACAAAACAATTAATACAAACAGCAATGAAAAGAATGCAAAATGGCAAAGCCAGCAGCAGTAAATGTAATAACTTATATCTAAACATGACAAACGCACAAGCAGAAAAAATAGTACACTAAAGACAACAACACAGATAAGGGAAATGTATATTCACATCTTAATATCTATGTAATTAAAATGGTGCACCAGAACAACTGATTGTAAAAAGAAATATTACCATGTACTTGAAAAGAAAATTATGTGTTACTGTTACTAGTTCCTTCTTATTGTTCTTTCCTTTCCAAGTGCTCCTTTTTTAAAGAATGTGGATCATGAAATAATTATTTAATAGATCTGTTGACAGAAAGTGTTCACATTAGCAAATGCATTTCATTTTATAAAAGCAATGCTGCAACACAGCTGGAAACCAGATATCAAATGAAATAAGCAACTATGAAAAGCAAAGCATAAAAATATCATTCAATAGTCATGTGGCATTTCGTAAGTCAGTAGCACTCAACTCTCGGAGAAAGACACTTGTCATAATCAGGTGTGCAGATGTACGAATATTTCCCATCAATTCATAAGCATTTCAGTAATTAGCACAAAGTGCGAGTAATCATATGTTTTCAAGTAACGAGGGTGTCGCATTAGCGATGAAAGGCACACCCTAATGGCTTGTTCTCCAGGTGTTTGACACAGCTGTGTGCCCACAACGCATTACAAAAATCATATGTTTTCAAGTTCGACCGTGTCGTTTTTGCGATGCTTTCTACAAAGGAATGTCAGAAGCGAGGTTAATGGCGTCCCTTTTTTTTTTTCTTCCTGTGCTCTGAAAGGCATGCGCTAATGGCTTTTTCTCCAGGCGTCTGACACAGCTGGGTGCCCACGACGCATTATGTGTAGGTGGTCCGTTAACTTTCTTACGGAAATATTTACGACAGCAGTTTCCGCTACAGTGACAGTCGCATATAAAAATATTTCACAGGTCAAGAATTTGCGTTACAAATCTGTAGAAACAAAATGCTATTGATATAACAGTGTCCAAAAAAAATTTTCGTCTGCATTGTAATACATTCACGAATATACACACGCATTTCATAACTCTTAAAGTACGTTTCTTGGTTTCCAACATCCTTTTCATAAATCAGAGTCCCTAAACACTACTCATTATTCCTTACCTCGTTATACATATACATATTTGTCGACACTTCTTCAATATTTCATCATGAGAAATACGTAGCATAATAAACATTCCTCAACAACATAATACACATCGTCGTCGTAATAATAACATCATAACACCTCAGTCAAATCTCAAAATCGTCGTAACTTTCTCCAATAATTTCAAAACGTAAAAAAATTCTCTGCTCATTTCAATAGTGTCATCTACCTCAAACGTACTTTAAAATCATGCTCCCTTACCAAATAAATCATTCAAAGCTCTCATAGTACCACAATGGTTCCAAAAAAATATGAACAGATCACACAGTACAGACAAAATACAATTTCGTAAGTGTGAAGTAATCCAACTCTGTAATTGCGTAAACATATGTCACTGCTGTAGTAAAATAAATGTTTGTCTCTCTCAGTTAAATAATCAGATAGCTGTGTAATTTGTGTGTTAGAGAAATAAGGTACCGATGTGTAAAGTTGTATAAGCAAATACCATATTAGCTAGGGTTCCTTGTGGTTGCCACACACATGGTACACAAAGTAAGCGTGTACCCCCCTGAGGATAAATGTAATTATACCCTCAGGTGTTACAAATTACAGCAATGGAATGAAATGTATCACGGAAAACTTTCTTTGTAATTAAAAAATCTTTGAAAATAAGTGTTTTAAGTATAAGATTAATCACTCAAATGCGTGTCCTGTAGCGCTAAATGCGCGTCTTGCTGTAAGATAATTCTGTGGAACTGTCGTAGTTATCGTCCTCTGTAAGCAAAGTTCTGCTAAAGTCAATGTACTTACCTCATGATACACAAAAGTGAAATGCTTTGCGTATAGATATCATAGTTATTACGCTTATTGCCGTGATGAGGAAAGTACTGTACAGTAACGTATTGTTATGCCACGAAAAAGGCTGTCTCATTGTTGCTATACCACAAAAGTTACTACTAAAACATGTTTTTCTTCCTAGAAGAATTCAGAAAACTGTGCAGATATAAAACAGATACACTGCAAAAGCAACATTGTAAATTGTCACTCATTAGTAGCGTCGTGATAAAAATCGTGTAGCTGTCACATAAACTAACCTCTGTGTCATCTGGTATCTCTCAGAAAGCACATTAAATTCAGAATGTATTTTCAAATAAACCAAAATGTTGCATTAAAATCTCCTTAGCAGTACTGGTAAATGTTCTAAGTATGTGAGCCTTATAGTCGTTACGTAATCGTGCAACAAACAAGCAAGAATGTACACACACAATTACACTGTGACGTCTGTTCACTATAACAATGCATTCGTCATTTCTGTTTCAATAAGTTCTCTTGGTTCTTGACTGGATATTTCACTTCAGACATTGTTGCATGTTAACAGTTTCTTAAGTCTTTCAAAGCATACTAGTAATGTAAAGTGAAAAGTTTTATGGCAAAGACAAAGTTAAAAAAGCAGATTATCTCTCAGTAAGCGGTTTTACATGTGAAGTGTGGTGCAATCCTTTACTCTTCCTAGTACGCAGACTTTCAACTTCAACGCAATTATCATGTGGTATACGTCGGTAAAGAATGCTAAATCTTTTCTCAAGGCTAGCGTCTTTGTTATTTTTCCCTGAGCCAGCGGCCGCACGCAGCTGCCTGCTGTGCGAGTCATTGTCTGTCTCTTTGTTGGCGCGCGTCGTTATTGGGGTTAGAAGACCTAACTTCTACAAATTCACCGTGACGAGAGGGCCCTGCTCTGTTTGAATCCCGCCAGTTCTGATGCAATTCAGGTCTGTCGTTACGATCATATCGTCTGTCGTCATGTCGGTAGATGCCATAGTTTCTTTCTTGTCGGTCACATGGTGGAGAATTTCTCCTTGAATCGTAACTGCGCGCTGATCCGTTGCGTCTAAAGTTATTCTGTATCCCTTGATAGTATTTATTTTGGTTCCCATATTGTCTGTTTCTCTTATTGTCTCTGTGATAGTCATTACCACGGAGAGGTGATCTTTCCCTGTAGTTATTACTACTCTGCCAACGGTTGTCATACGGGTGGTGTCTGTTTTGGTCACGATTTGTGTTGTGATAATAGCCTTGTCGCGTCCAGTTATCATTTCTGTCGTCACGGAATTGTGACGGATGTGACCTGTAGTGATTGTTTTCCTGTTTTCGCATCCCGCGACGGTATGTGTCAATTTCCAGTTCTTGTAACAGTCCCTGAAATGCTTCAATGTCATCTTTGCAACGTCCTGCTAAAATAATATGTCGTAAATGTTCAGGCAGTTTGATTAAGCAAATGCGGATGAGTTCTGAGGGGCTGTATGGCTTTGAAAGATACTGATTCTTATGCAACATGTCTTCAAAATATTTGGCAAGACTGGAAAATTCAGACTGTTCAAAGTGTTTCATCATCATGATGCTATGTTTTACACGGTCTTGTGTGGCTTGAGACCAATATGCTGAGAGGAAGGCATGGTAAAATTCTCCCTCACTGTGGCAATCGTGAATGACCGATCGCATTCTTACAGCTGGTTCATTCTCTAAGTAGCCACACATAAATTCTAATCTGTGTTCTAACGACCAGTTGGGAGGAAAACAATGAGAGAATTGATGGAGCCACGCTTTTGGATGAATGTCGTTGGCAGAATTCTTAAACGTTTTGAATTTACGTGTAGTAATGAACAGCTTATAGTCAAAATCATCATGTCGGCGAGTCGCATGTCGGTCATTGTTACGTCGCTTCGGCGGTTCCAACTCAAAATTCGGTGCACATTGCCGATTTCTTTCATAACTTCCGAAATGCCCTATGTTATTATTTTGTGGCTGTTCCGTATTTCTATGTCCCTCGTCCCTTATTGGGGCGCGAGTGTCCTCTGAAATACGTAATTCTTGTATTACCTGTGTTAGCTGATCTTGTACTTCTCGGATTTCTCTTTTGTACTGTGTATTGATTTGATTTTGATTCTGTTTGAATTTTCTAATTTGTTCATACTCTTCTGTGTCAGTGAAGGCTACAGGTCTTGTGTCATTCAGATCATCATCTACCTTTGTAGATAAGTTAGTGACCTTATCCGAAAGTTCGGCTACTTTCTCCGATAGTGAACACATTTCCTCAGCGTGTTTTTCTGAACCAAGTTTCAGAGTGTCCATTTGTGTTGAAATCGTATTTACTGTGTCCTTTAAGTTTTCTTGAGTTTTTGCAAGTTGCGTAACCGAATCGGTAGATGCAACTGAGTCAATTTTAGCTTGCAAGGTGTTGTGATTTTCATGAACAATAGTTTGCAGTTCTTTTATGGCTGCTTCGTGATTCTGTAGTGCATTTTCATGACGCGAAAAAATAGGTTGGAAATGCTCACAAATTTGTGTTTTTACGTCATTACAGACTTTTTGACATTTCGATTCAATGTGATGTAACTTAGCAGTTAAATCCACACGTGTTTGTTCAAGAGTTTGCTCCAATGAGTCTAACTTTTGAAGATTCTGTTCCATTGTGTCTAACTTTTTAAGATTCTGCTGTGTTTGTCTCTGATTTTGTTCCATTGTGTGTAACTGTTGCTGTGTTTGTTTCTGATTTTGTTCAAGCGTTGTGTCTAACTTTTGTAGCCTTTGTCCCATTTGTTGCATTAACTGTAATAACAATGCACTGGTGTCTGAAACATGTTCCTCAGTGCTTTTCGGCAGTGAAGTTGCACCGGCAACATTCACATTTTGACAAGCAGAAAATGTGTCTTGACTCATTTGAGAAAACGGTGAGAACCCAAAACCTGAGTCTACAGTATTTGCAAAATTGTGTCCTGTCATTCCCGATTCCTGAGGCAAGCTGTTGCCGACCGATCGATCGATAATGCGTCCCTCTTCACTAATTGTTTCACTGTCCACGCCATTGTTTGCCGCCTGCTCCATTTCCCTATGAACAGTTACCAAATTACTACTTTGAATGTCTGTTAATTCATTACTCTGCGGCGCCATCACACTGCTTTCGTCTTCACTGTCATTTCTCAGTTTACTTTGGAGCCTAGTATTACGTTTTTCACACGCCATTATTGTTACAATATTTCACACGACAACACAGAAAAACACAATTTGAAGATAAAAAATAAGAGAACACATTAAAATAGCACTGAAAATAATATCTAGTTAATTGCAGCTGCGAAATACTTGGTGCAAATCTACATGCATGCAACAACTGTTTTACTGTACAACAATGAAAGACTGCAACTACAAAGGAGATTTTCTCTACAATTACGCGCTAGCAATAAACAAAATCTACACTAATTACACAAACTACAAGAAAAAATCAGAAGATTCCAGTGAGGTATCCTAGGCTAAGGGTCGACATATGAAACTTCCCCTTTGAACAATTTATACACGACTGAGCTTATACTGACACACAATATTTTTAGCGCAACGCAATCTGACTTTCAAAAATCCCTACAAAAGAATGGCCCTGACTAACATTAAACTATACCTTTCACAAATCACTTACCTCACAAAAATCTTCGCTGCTCAAGCTACTGCAATAGAGCGAGCGCCACTACTGCCAGCTAAATAAAAGATTCAAACTATGGAAGGCACTAACTACTGATAGGGGTAGTTAGCAAATGAAAGATATTAATAGAGAACAAACAATGTATTTACCTTGATATCATCATATATAAATATAGCAGTTCATGACAAATTACAAAACTCCGCCATCTCTCTCCCCACATCCACCACTGCTGGCGGCTCACCTCCAACTGCGCAACGCTACGCGCTGCTCACAGCCAGCTGCCGCTGCCCAACACTACAATGGCAGACAACAATGCAAACTAGCCACAGACTGCACACAGCACAGCCAGTGATTTTCATATTGAGCGCTACGTAACGTTGCCAATAAGAAAACATAAACAGCCTACTTACAGAACATGTATACGTTATCTGTTTGTATACACATGTCTGGGACTTCCTTGTTTACTTGCGCGTGAGTTCAGTCGCGTTTCAGTGTCGTGTTTGGCTACGTGGTGTGTGGTATCAACGAAGACGCACGGGCGGTTTACGACGATAGAGGAGAGAGACATGTGGTTAGATGTTGAACACCATAGGCGCCACCATTTTAGAGTTTTTTATATTTTGACGACTATGCGGAGATGCACCTTGGAAGACACGGCTGCAACAAGGGAAGTAGCCACGGTGTTTTAATTTTATTATCAATTTTATGGTGCCTGGTGCATGTTCAATTTTAGAGAGTTTTAACAGGCTCTTTTACTTTTTATTATTCTGATGATGGAAGCTTGACTTCCGAAACGCGTCAATCTTAGACTTTTACACTATAAACAAGTGGTTGAGTCGATATATTTTTTAACATTGACATTCACAACCACGACCTCTCATCCAGTATGGATAAAATCACAGTCCATGCCCATCCTCACGAAGTTACGACATTCTCGGTGATCTTCGGGTCTCAGTTCTTTCTAAAGCGGTAAATATCGTCCCCTGCCTTCGTCCCTTCTTTTCAGCCAGTGTCTAACCCAACAGCGTCTAGCTTTTTGTTTTCGTCGTCGTTCTACACTAATCCGGAGATTTGCTGTTACTGCCAGGGCAATAGCTGCAAAAACAAGTCCTCATTGTGCATAATGCTGTATAAATGCAAATTTAGATACAGATATACCTGTGTAACAAAGTTTCATGATATAAATCTAACTGTAATTGAGAACAATAGTAAGCTACATAAGAGAATAACAATTACTTAATGAATGATGATAAATACAATTTTTGATTTAATAGGAACCTTGAGCTCACATAAATAATGTGAACGAATGACGCTCCAATATGTCACACGGTCCCCCTAGTGTTTCGCGCTCTAGAACGAACGACTTTAAAAGAGATCAGACACTTCTGTTTGCGTTTCACGCGTTATTACCGTCTGCTGCGCATGCACGTTAGGTGTATACAGCGTGGATAGTGTAATAGGTCTACGCGAACCAGCCTATAGTTACAGATACACTCAGTCGCAAAAGTATTCGTACAGTGGGAAGTTTCACAATGGGTACTCGAGAAACACTGACTATGAAACCCAAACATATTTATTAGCAATATATATACGTAACAATAATTACAAAAGAATTAATGTATTATTTCGTTTCCAAAACATAAATAACAGAAAAATTAACAACAAAAATGAAACATCCTGCACACCCTGCTGCTACAAAAGTATTCGGACACTGTCCAATGAATGTTCATAAGTTGTACGACGAAAATGTCAATACCTTGTGGGTCCACCTTTCATTTTCAATACCTCCTCCAATCTACTAGGCATATTTTCCACGAGTTTTTTCGTGAAATCTGGGCCTATATTTACCCATTCTTGGCGCAGTTTCTCTTTCAAGGTCTCCTTCGTATAGATGTTGTCCGCTCGGAGGGTCCGTTTCAATTTATCCCACAAATGTTCGATTGGGTTAAGGTCTGCTGATTGGGGAGGGGGGTGCAATACTTTCGGGCAATTGAAGAGCAACCACATTTGTACAATATGCGCGGTATGCTTGGGATCATTATCCAGATAAAAATGACAGTTTTTCGCAATACCTAGATATCGTGTACTCTGCTTCAAATGTCCCCGCTGTATATTCAAATACGCTCCCTTGTTCATCGTATCACCAATGAACAGTAAATTGTGGTGTCACCGCCAGACACCACACTTGCTAGGTGGTAGCTTAAATCGGCCGCGGTCCATTTAGTACATGTCGGACCCGCGTGTCGCCACTGTGTGATCGCAGACCTAGCGCCACCACAAGGCAGGTCTCGAGATACGATAGAGCACTCGCCCCAGTTGTACGGACGACATTGCTAGTGACAATACGGACAAAGCCTTCCTCTCATTTGCCGAGAGTCAGTTAGAATAGCCTTCTGCTTAAGTCCATGGCTACGACCTAGCAAGGCGCCAATTGTAACAGTGCATGTATCTTACGAGTCTCATTTGTATAGCCAAGAGAGATGTATCACAAGGAGTAAATAAAGTTAAGTATATTCCAAAGCTACGTATTTTCTTGATAGCAGTCATAACGTATCTTGTTCCAGACTTGACGCCAGTCGGCGTGTGTGTACGCGTGCCTTTCTTTCGGCTACTTCAGTGTGGCGTAACAGTCTTGTTACGTCACAACATAAATCACCCACACCATTGCCGGACATGCATCCCCACACCATGATGCTCCAACCGCCAAACTTTACTGTTGGTTTGAGGTTCCTGGGATTCAGCTCTTCATTGGTCTTTCGCTACACGTTTGGCTTTCCGTCGCTTTGCCATAATGTAAATTTACATTCGTCGCAAAACATCACCCGATTCCACCAAGCCTGATCGTATTCGGCGTATTCCCTCGCAAACTGCATACGTTCCTTCTGGTTCACTGCATTTATGAATGGCTTTCGCAGTGTCACTCGACCATGGTATTGCGATCGTCTTAGTACTCTCCGCACGGTTTCGGGATGAACTTTTATACCAAGGTCTCCCTCCACCTCGCTTTCAATTCGTGTGGCAGATATTTCCGGATTCTGTTGTACCTTTCGCACAATCACACGTTCATCTCTCTGTGAAAATGTCCGTGACCGTCCTGTACTGCAACGGAATTCCAATGGGTCTTCTTTCTCGAACCGTTTAATAATGTCGTGAACTGTACTTTTCTTCATGTTCACTATTGCGGCAATTTCCCTGCAGATTTTCCCCTTCGCGTGATGATAAACGACAATCTGCCTTTGCTCGAACGTAGAACACTTCCCTCTGCGTCCCATCGTCGACCTGCACAGGCTCGCGATACGTGTTTACTAATCATCGCTATCGTCTCGCGGAAATGTCGGACACACTGCAGTCGCTTCACCTTCTGTGCGTCTCGGAATGAACTATTCTCTCACGTTGTCCAAATACTTTTGTTGCACCTTCCCATGCCGTTTTCAGGAAATATTACGTAACAGACACATGTCCAACAACAATTCGTATTTGACGCGTGTTTCATGTAGGTTGCCCGAATAGTTTTGCGACTAAGTGTATGCATGCTTGGGACGCTGGTGTATAGGTGTACGGTTTACGAGCGTCGCGTAATAGGGGTTGAGGTTATGGTCTTCTCTCGCGGGACGTGCTGCAGTATTCGTAGTTTGGCCGAGGCAGTAGTGTTACATTTAGGTGTCCATGTTGCAGGCATGATGTCACGACGTAGGAGCAATGTAGTGCACTTTTTCAGCCTACACCCGCCACACGCACCGGCAGAGCGACCGACAAATTGGATGTGTGTAGGCGTTTTGACCGATCGACCGGCGAACATTCCTTGTCGGGATGTCGGTCGGGAATGACCCCCCACTCCACCCAACAAATTGTGCGGCATGTATCGTTGTCGTGCCAACTGCCCGACACAAGTTCCTCTTTGGCAGTGCGTGCGGGATCCAATGATGTTCTGATATACCGGCTGGCTGTAATAAAACTTGCCCTGTTCAACATATTACAACACGGAAACTACCGGGTGATCAAAAAGTCTGTATAAATTTGAAAACTTAATAAACTACGGAATAATGTAGATAGGTAAAAATTGAGGAATGACATCGGGTTTTATTAGAACAAAAAAGAAAAAAAAACAAAGTATTGCAAGACGCGTGAAAGAACTCTTGCGCGCGTCTTTTGGTGACGATCGTGTGCTCAGCCGCCACTTTCGTCATGCTTGGCCTCCCAGGTCCTCAGTTCTCAGTCGGTGCGATTATTGGCTTTGGGGTTACCTGAAGTCGCAAGTGTATCGTGATCGACCGACATGTCTAGGGATGCTGAAAGACAACATCCGACGCCGATGCTTTACAGTGCTGTTCACAACATTATTCCTCGACTACAGCTATTGTTGAGAAATGATGGTGGACATATTGAGCATATCCTGTAAGAACATCATCGTTGCTTTGTCTTACTTTGTTATGCTACTTATTGCTATTCTAATCAGATGTAGCGCCATCTGTTGGACGTTTGTATTTTTTTGGTTCTAATAAAACCCCATGTCATTCCTACCATGTGTGTCAGTTTGTACCTCTCTATCTACATTTTTCCGTGATTTATTCAGTTTTCAAATTTATACTGACTTTTTGATCACCTGGTAATTACTGTACGAGAAGCAGACTTGGTAGATTTAATCTCACGGACATGGGGGAGAGAAATAACGCAGAATCAATTCACTTGAAACACTTTTCAAAAATGGTTCAAATGGCTCTGAGCACTATGGGACTTAACATCTATGGTCATCAGTCCCCTAGAACTTAGAACTACTTAAACGTAACTAACCTAAGGACATCACACACATCCATGCCCGAGGCAGGATTCGAACCTGCGACCGTAGCAGTCGCGCGGCTGCGGACTGAGCGCCTAGAACCGCTAGACCACCGCGGCCGGCTGAAACACTTTTAATATGCTGCTACAGGACTGTTACAAAAGGGGCCCAGTATGGCGCTCATCAGTGTCCAGAAGAGTCTGAAATCGCAGGATTGC